>NC_134594.1:19865000-20490000 GCF_037038515.1 Microtus pennsylvanicus
AATAGTAACATGATAATATATAAAGAAAATTAATTACAACAAGAAAATATAACTAGAACAGTATTATAACTCATTTTTCATGATGCGGTCAATAGTTCATTTTGAAACTTTTCAGGTGTGTGTGTGTGTGTGTGTGTGTGTGTGAACAGGGCATCATGTGAAATACCATTCTTGCTATGAATCATTTCCCCAAATGTTTGCCACACACCAAACCATATGATCTCTTTTCAAAGTTAAACTGTTTCATAAAGTAGGAAGTGAGAGAAGATACTTTGAAAAGTTGTTTCACATCTTGGAGTATCTCCTCCATTCTTTGTACATTCTGGATAAGTATTATTAACGATAGAATTTTTTCTCATAATTCAGTAGGCTCCTTTATTGGAAAGACATAGCACAATGCTAACCTATAGGTAGCTTGTTATTGTTACCATGGTTTATTATTATTTTAAACATCTGATCACTATGCTCAATTTTAAACACTGTAGGATGCAATTAGCAAATGGAAAACATCCCAGCATAATGAAGTTAATGGAGTTGTAGTTAAGCAAGGATAATTTCAAAACCTCAAGGTGAGTCTAGAATTCTTTGGGTATCTGCTCACCAGCTCTGCCTGTCCACTTACCAGCAGAACACAGACCAACCATCCACTTGAGGGCCAGGTCCTTCAGCTCTCTCAACAACCCTCAAATAATGATTTATTCCTACACTTGAAACATGCAGACATCTGAGTGTATCAGGCCTACTCCTGTGATGCCTATGGCCTTTCTGAATTTTTATTGGGAACATTGCACATTTATTGGATCTTTCTTGCATATGATTATCATCTTTGCATGCCTTTTATTCAATTCTAAAATTACTAAACACGGTCTTTGATATCTGCTCAATGAAATTAGACTGTTTAATAGTCCTAATTGCAAGCCTCTGTCTGCAGGTGGGCAGTCCTTAGCCTGATAAGAGGCTGATTTTTTGTTTTTGTCTTTTGATGTTTAAAACATTTTTAGAATTCTCTTATTCTTTGGAATTTAGGAAATTCCTTTACATTTTCAGTTAAAAGAGGGAAGTCCATATTCATCAGTAATCAAATTGATGCTTCCAAAGGAGCATTTTCATTTTAAAAGGATTTTTCAAATCATGTAGGAATTTAAGTGAAACCATCATGTGAATGATGATAACGATGCGGTATTTTACCACTTTATTTTCCTTTGATGATTATTGGAGAATTCTTTAACTAACATCTCTGGAGACAAAGACACTACCTTAACATGGCTGCTACCTTATCAGAAAACTCCCATTTTTTTTCCTTTCCCTTCCTTTATTGTAAGTAACTTTTCTTTTACCATGGAAGACAGGATGAAAACAGACACAGGTATACACTTGGGGGATTACAGTAGCCAGAAAATAAGCTTCATTCGAAAATGAGGGCTTCATTCCAAAACGAGTGGCATTTCTCTCATTTTAAAAGATTGCTTCTTATTTTATTCATATGTGTGCACAAGTGTTTTGTGTGAGTGTATGCCACGTATTTTCAGGTGCCTGAGAAGGCCACAAGAGGGCCTCAGATCCCATGGAACTGTAGTTACAGGCAGTTGCGATTTTACCATTTTACATTACACTTTTACCAAATTTAAATAGCAAGAATTCTTAACCTCTGAGCCATCTTTCCATACCAGTGAAATATTTCTTGCCCTTGTTTTTAAATTTAGTTAATATTGTAATAAATAGTAAACTTTAAATTTTTCCAGCAATCAACTTCTCTTAAAATGTGTGTTTTGGTGTGTGTGGGGGGGGGCTTATGATAGAGGAGGATTTTAGCAATCACAAAGTTAGTGTTTAGAACATCAAGTTACCAAGATAGTTAATAACTTTCATTATCAGTAAGCTGGCTTAGGGTCTTCAGCACCATGAAATAACTCCAATACTGATGTTTTCTTTTGATGTTATTTGAAAACTATCATCATTTATAAAATGATTTACAAGAACCATAGGAAGATAACAGACATTACAACATACCAAGTCAGTTTAAATCCGAAAGTCGTGGTGTGTGTGCACGTGTATGGGAGAAAGAGAGTGAATGAGAGAGAAGTAGAAATAGAGACAGAGATACAAAGACAGAGACAGAAAGAGAGAAAGAGAAGGAGAGAAATGATAAACATTAAGTTAATGAAAATAGATACTGATTGGGTGATTTTAGTTCAAATAAAAAAAAGAATCATTAAAAGATATGGTATACCTCAATAAAACATTTTTAAAGAGAAGACAGAAAAGACATATATTGTATTTTAAAATGTAATGTAATATCATATGATATCATCAGGATATTTTCATAGGTCCTCACATTTTTTCCATTGTCTGTAAACTCACAAAACTTTGTACGGAGTTGAAAGTGTGGTGTATTGTCTAATAAGACGGATGCTCATGGCCAAGTTCCCAACACCTCAATGAAAAAAAGGTGCAGGAAATACTCACTTCAAAGGCACTTCACTGATTCTAAATTGCAATATGCTTGCAATTTTAGTGAAGAGAAATATGTGGAAAGCTGAGTGGCATTGTCAGTGGATCATGTAGAGACACGAAACATTTTGTACTGGATAAAATCATTTGATAATGGTAAAAATTGTGCTATTGAGTCCAGGTATTGCTCCTACTATGGAAGTGAGTTTCAGGAAAGAAATACTGTTGTAGTGTCAAACATTGGCAGGGACATTAAGAGGTTTTTAAATTTTAGGTGTCAAACATAGGGAAATATATATATATATATATATATATATATATATATATATATATATATATATATGAAACAATTTGGGGGCATTTGTGTGTAGTATACATTCTTGTTATCTTGGTGTGTGTGCATATTTGTGTGTGAAAGCACATGTGTAGATGTTTAAGGTCAACACAAGTAATCATTTCTTTGAACAAGGCCACTCACTGAATGTGGAGCTCCCACCAGTCAGCTGTGCTAGCTTGCCCACCAGCTCCAAGGATCTGTCCTTCTCCTTTCACCTCCTCCTACTAGTGCTGCAGTTAAGACCTGATGTGTTGTGTTGACTTCTTCATGGATCCCGGGGACTCATACTGAGGTCCTTATGTCTGTGCAGCAAGTACTGTACCCACTGATTCACTTTGTCATGCCCCCTAAAGAAACAATTTCCAACAACTCTTTTATAGAGAAGAGTGTGCTGCATTATCACATGAGATAGTAATAAAGGAAGCAAACACTGAAAATACATAATCACCATTGAATTTTGCTTTAATAACCTAAACATTGGGCTATTATAAAGTTATTGTGACTTTGTAGTTAGGGTAGCATTTTAATATACTTTTCTTTCAGACCAGACTAATGAAAATAGGGAAAGGGGGAAGAGTGTAAACAAATTTAAGGATCCCAGTAGATTCCGTGTCTCACTGGTAGATGGTCATTTACCTGATGATGGGCAGGACAGAACAAAGGTGAGGGTTTCCTTTCAATGGGCTTGTTTCAATGAGATGCCATGAAAGAAATGAAAATATGTCGATAAGAACATAGTCTTGTTTGCAAAAATAATTTCTAATCTTCTCTTTTTCTTGAGTAGCTACTCAAGAAACAACTTAGGAAGACCAAAAAAAAAAAGAATATACAAAAATAATATAAAATAATTTCACTGTTTTCCTGGGAGCAAATGATAGCCTAAATTCTGACAATGCTTTGTGTAAGAGTTGGTGGTTAGTATTTAAATTTTCGTGCCAGCTGCCATTTCTCATGGATCATACTTGCTTGGGAATGGCTTTGAATATATAGTATGTTAATTTCAAATATTTTTAATCTTTAAAAATCAAGATAGAAAAAAAGAATGCCTGGCTAGAAAAGAACACAGAGGAAACCAAACACCACACATAACTAATGTAAACAATGTTAGTAAAAATAAAAGATAACAGTTGTAATATTTTCATTAAAAATTTTAAGGGTACCAATTTTTTATAGTTCTGAATATATGCTCATTATACCTCATTTCTATGTTTTATCTATCTATCTATCTATCTATCTATCTATCTATCTATCTATCTATCTATTTATTTTGGTTTTTTCAAGACAGGGTTTCTCTGTAGCTTTCGTGCCGGTCCCAGAACTAGCTCTTGTAGACCAGGCTGGCCTCAAACTCCCAGAGATCCGCCTGCCTCTGCCTCCCGAGTGCTGGGATTAAAGGCGTGCGCCACCACCGCCTGGCTCATTTCTATGTCTTTAGTAGATATTGATACCATTTCTATGTTTTCTTTTTAAGCGAGTCCTTCCCAGCAACAGTATTTTAGCATGGATCAGGGCCTTGTCATTCTTCATGTCCTCATGCTATGGATAAAAAGACAAGATGAATGTTGGGCAACTCATCAAAGAATCTGACCATAAATTTAACTTTTAATCTAGTCCATTTTCTTTGTACTGAATTTTCAACCTGCACCAAGCAAATTTTCCATTCTGCTTCTGCTCCTTGTTGAAACACCAGGAACAACTATACTTGGTAATATGCAAATATGTTATAGCACCAGTACTTATGCAACACCAAGTCTAACTTGGTAAATAAATATGTTTGGTTGGGGTCATTTACAGAATATGGTGAGGAGTTACCAACATAGCTAAATCACCAAAGACCATGTCAGTATGGGTGACAGGTCATGAAAGTTAGAAACCTGGAGTTTACTGCACAGAATGCAGGCAACTTAAAAAAAAAATATATAGTCAGCATGCAGTCAATTCCATTGGTCTCTTTTTTTTCCAGGCATTTCTGGGCCTGAAGAGTGGGAGTGTGGAGGGGTGGGAGATGAAGGAGGTGGGGATGTATCTGCTTATTTACAGAAGCTCAGCTCACCAGAGAATGACTCTCAGCAGTCTCTAGGGCTTATGCAATCATAGGGAAAGAGGGACTCTTTGAACCTTTCAGTTCCAGGTACTTCCTGAAGCTATTCTGAGTTGTTACTGCCTGTATTTAAGGAGCTTCCTTGCAATTTGGAGGTAGATACCACAGTACCTGTTGCTGGATAGAGACACAAGAAAGTAAAATGCTATCAGTCATATACCCTCACAACATGTGAGAGGACACAAAACTCCACACAAAGTGTCACAGAGGTTGCATTCAGAAGCACAGCAAATCAGTCTCCCTGAAACTCAGATGAGGAAGACATGGGTTCCTATTCTGGAGCAAGAAGGAACAACTATGCATATCCCCACCTTATAGTAAAGAAAAAACAAAACACAAGTAAACAAACAAAATACCAAACTATCTGGCTACATCACTAGATATCAAGAGTACATAAACAATGACACAATACTGTTGGATGCCCTCTTGACTTTGCCAGTTATCAAGGCTCTTAACTGTAACATCACAATAAGATCTTTGAAACCGTGACATGAGTTTATAACTTGAGAATAAACTGAGATTTCTAGAAAGCAGCAGCGTCTCACTAGAATGAAAAATAGGTGCATGACCAAGGGGACAAAGAACGTGTAGAGACATGGTCTTTAAAAACATGCATTTTGTAGGTGTTCTTTGGTATTGAAAATGACAAAAATTGAGAGACATATGTGCCATTAGTGTAGCCAATGGATATCACCGATAATGTAGACTTATATCACTTCATAGGTCTAACAAAGATGAATTTACTTCCCACTTGAAAGCTTACATGGACATTCTCTAAAAAAGCCATAATTGATCCCATTTAAGCTGTCTGTTTAAGAGCTTGAAATTTGATTGACATTTGGCTTAGCAGTTAAGAGCACTGCCTGATCTTCCAAAGGTCCAGAGTTCAATTCCCAGCAACCACATGGTGACACACAGCCATCTGTAATGAGATCAGGTGCCCTCTTGAGGAAGAAACCTGGTCAGTCGTTCTCACCAACTTAGACTATGAAACCCAAAATGGACAAGCTCAACAGAACCAGCATATACGAGCTGACCATGGATGCTTCAGCATTGCCAGGGCACAAATTCCATTCATTTCATTTTTTTTCTTCTCAAGAGCTCATCTTTATTACGTCAGTCTCAGTCTATAGGTGCTTGTGTCACAAATCTGAAGACCTGTGTTTGGTCACCAGCCCTAAGAAAGGAGAGTTGGTGCACACCTGCAACTCCAATACTGAGGAGGAAATGATAGAACAATCCCTAGGGTTTACTTGCCAGCAAGTCTAGCTGAATCTAGAAGTTATAGATTCAGTGAGAGACTTTATCTCAAAAACAATTTGAAAACTGATATAAAAGGAGCTATGTTGATTTATATCATTTACATTCACAAATGTGCATGTATATCTGCTCACAACTGTTAACACACATACACACAAGCACACCCCAACTTTGTCTATTTTGAGAAATGAAGTAAATGTCAATATCACTCTCAATAATATCTCGATCCTTTAAGTTATTAAGAAGAATTCTGTAATGATATCCATTATCTGATATTTTAGAATTGTGGCAGACCCCCAAACCAAACTGTCCACTGTCATTATATTGAAGTCCAGATGCTTATTTTTATAGAAATCAAGTCCAGATTCTAGCTGCATGACAGGCTAATTAATTTGAGATACAAGAATCTGAGTCAAGGAAGGCAACTGTATTAGAATATATGGCTGAACGGCTAGGGATGTAGGTTAATCACGGAGTAAATATGCATAATCCATAGGGTTAAGTCATCAGTGTGTGCGCAGGTGTAACCCCTCACACACAAACTCAGTCATGTCTTAGGAAAATTTATCTGTTTGAGAAGATGAAGAATAGCTTTGCTCATACCATCTTGCCTGTAATGTTACTTCAGAGTGGTTTATGCATTCATATGATTGACATTTATAGACACATAGGTTATGGAGGGCCTTGCATTGTGGAATTTTGTTACTCTTCCTAGTTTTATTTCTATTACTAACAAATTACCCTGATCAAAAAAAAAAAAATAAAGAGAAAAGGGTTGGTTTTGTTTACACTTCCAGGTCACAGTTCAACATTGAGAGAAGTCAGAGCAGGAACAAAAACAAAATTAAAAGCCAAACATATGGAAAAATGCTACTTAAGGTCTCACACACCAATGCTTAGCTAGCTTCCTTTAATAAGCCAGGAATGCCTGCTTAGGAATTGTGCCTCCTATAATGGGCAATCAAGACCATCTCCCACAGACCTGCTCATGGTCCCATCTGATGTAGGCAATACCTCAGTTGAGAGTCTCTTCTCTAGACTGTGTCATGTTGACAGATAATGGTAACTAGAATACAACCCCTAGAGTCAGAAGAACCACTGGAACACAATGCTATAAAGACAGACTCATTATGCTGGCCTCAACAACCAATCCTCATGCTTTCTGAGATCCAACGCTACCTGCCCTGCTTAACTCTCCATTCTTAGAGTGTTTGAGAGAGGTCAATATGCTGTCTTCCTAAGTAGAATATTTTGATCAAACAACTCTTTCGGAAGGTTCCCTAACTCCTTTGTAAATGCATGGAATAATCTATTATCAAGTTCTAAAAGCTCATAACACCATGGAATTGAATGCGTATCTATTTTAATCTGTGCTGAAGGCACCTCGTAAATTCTTTGAACCCACAAAGGAACTCTTTAAAATTCTGAAAATTTCTTTAGTTGCATCATTTTTGCTTACTGTCTTTCATCACAGACCCTTTATTACTTAGACATTGAACTTTCTCTACTAACTTCTGTTGTTTGGTTTTTTGTTTACCTATTTTAAAGTCTGTTCTGTGCGTGACAACGTTGGTTCTTTTTATTGCATGTTTATTTTCTAAATCTTTTGTCAAGTCCTTTAGCAGCATAGTTTAATTAGAAAGTTCACACTACTGTGTTTAGGTATATTTTCCTTAAGTAAGTTCGATGTTCAAGAGAAATTTTTTTTCAGATCTTTTGCTTAGAGGCATAACCCTAGGGCTGGGGCTCTGAAAGTTAATTGGGAAGGAAACCTGGGAGACTGAATATCCAGACTTCTAGTATGATGATCAGACATCTGCCTGCTGTCTTCCAATCTAGGCACTGCTTCTGTTACCCTCCACAAGGATAAGCTCTTCTTCCAAATATAGTGAACACTTGATCACCTACCTGTGCTGGTAGATGAGGGCATATGGGAGGTCTAATGACTTCTAATGGCATTTTTTTAAATCCTGCTTTTGGTTCAGTTTCGCTCTCACTCTTCGGCTAATTTGCTCCATCAGTTTCTGAGCCTCTGAGATTTTCTCAGGAACAAATCTCATATTATCTTCCTACTCTGTTATAAGAATCAAGTCATGCCAATATTGTTATGTCCGTGAGCACACCTAACTGTGCTTAAAATTCCCCAAATATAAGAGGTACCTTTTCTACATTTCTTTTATTGTTCCTTGTGTTTTTGTTTTTAATTTTTTTTTCCATTAGGGAAATTTTAAGAGGAAGAAAGGTTAGTCTAAAAATTTACCTCTCCTGTTTTCTCTTACCAGAGCTTGAAAATAAATTACTACATAGTGAGCAAACCCCTGTGGTACCCACGTAAGACCATCAGAAGATAATCCTATCCATCATAGCTTTGAAACCTTAGCTGTAAAATACCTGTTGGTATAGCTTTCACGTTTGGTATGGCTTTATTGCAAAGTGTTGATATGTTTGAGATGGAATAACATTCGAATCAATAATGAAAATGTAAAACTAAACAATGCATTTTTCATTACGTATCAACAATGAAAACCATAGCACACCCAACTCATTTACCTGAAGGTCACATCTACAAAAAATTATTTTCCCTTTGTTTTGCAACCACTGTACTCTTATTATCAAATGTAGATCGATCTCATCAACATTCAGTATGTGCAATGCACATTGTTATTTGTTGCTTGTTATATCTAGCACCAGTGATTATTTAGACAGCTCTTTTTAAGGTATATTTGCGTATGAAGTTTCATTTTAAAAAAAATGGCACAAAATGGCATATTTTCCTTTTTATATTGATTTATTTGCCATATTGTTCTAATCTGATTAGGACCAGAGATTAGTGTCTAAATAGTAATAGGAAACTAGCAAGCTTCAGCACTGGAGGTCAATTTAATTACACTGTGCACAACAGAAACTAGGCCATGTGGGTATTGCCTTTGCCACCAGCAATTGACACCTGCGTGTTAATGAGCTGGTAATTAAGAATTGGCACATGCAGCCACAGTTTACTGTTTGGAACTAGGATAACCATATGCTGCTCAACTTCTCTGCTAAGTACTTTGTTAGCTTTAGAATCACACGGCTATGTTCTGAGGTTTCTTAAATGCTAATTCTCCCTTAAAAGATAAAAAGAAACACTTTAAAAGTCATACCGCTTTTTCATCATTTTAAGTGATAGAAGCATTCTGAAATCAAAAAGTTAAATTTGAAGAGCAATATGCTTGAAAAAATATACTTAAAGAGTTTGTTTTAAAAAATATGTTTGTTCAGTTTAAAATCATTATAGGATTTTCTTCTTAAAAGGTCGTTTGCATTTTTTATTAAAAAAGGCTAAAAAATGACTTTGCAAGAACAGACACATGAAGGGAGACAGCCTCTGTTATTCAAACCTATCTCTTGAAGGGAGGTGGGCTATAACAAGCCAGCTTTGAGAAATCACAGTGGGAGGAGGCAAGAGACATTTCTGTGACATCATGATAGAACAGCTTCTTTGGTTTCCCCTTTGAGAGGCTCCTTGTATATATACTGTTTGCTGTCTCTTGTGCTGTTTGCAGAAATGCTGTGGATGCAGCTGCGTGGAGAGGCTCAGCTGACGAAAGATGGAGGCAAGCAAACAACCACATGACGGATCTCAGAAGTCGATTCTCAACTTCAGCACTCAGATAAGACTGCTCCCCAGCAGACAGCGTGACGGAAATTCTCCCGAGAGACTTCAGCCCGGCACTAACTGAGCTGCACTAATTCCAAACCACACAAACTGTGAGATAAATACGGGAGGACTACGCTGCTTTCTTCCTGGGAGTCTTGTTTAGCAACAATAGATAGCTAATACAATAGATAATTGAGAAACTCATTGTCTGTTACTGTAATATAAGTATTGACTTTTCTGGTGCCATGTGGCTATTTTTCCAAACAACATATATAGCGTGCACTTGCTGTTTCTTTGCTTTGCTCTTCAATTTCCACTTCTGCTTTATTCCTCATCACTTCACATACACACACACACACACACACACACACACACACACACACACACAATCCCCACCATTTTCTGGATTAATATATTGGCTTAAAAATATAAAGTGTTCTCGTCAAATGAAATATGCATTAACTTTGGCGACTTTCAGTTGTGGGAATTACTTCTAATTTTCTTCTTTGAAAGCATTTGCTTTTTCATAAAACCCTCTGTAGGACATATCGCCTTTTATATGCAGATTGGCATAATTACACTTTGAAATATCTTTGAATTCCCTGGAGCTTAAACTGAGAACATGAAAGGCCAAATGTTATATCGAACCGAAGGATATAAAAGTGCGTGTACATCAATCCAAAATGAGATATAGAAATGAGCAGCGCTACACAGCACAGCCCGTTTCTGACAGATTATTGAAGAATTTGTAACTACAGAGACTGTTATCCCAGGCAGGATTCTCCTGCCTAAGAAGGGCCTAATCCGTTCATAACTGTTATCCTTTTAGTACCAAAATGATGCCTGTGAAGCAAAACAAGAAACCTAGTGTAACAAAAGCTCTTCTACTTTTCAAGGACAATGGCGCCTGACTTCCATTGCAGAGGAGAGTGTTATGAGGGTAGAAATGTCTATCCAATCTGATAGGCCAAAGATGGCAAGCAACGCATTTCAGCAAGGTAATAGAAATCCCACATAGTAACAATGAAACATTCCACCAGATCCCTTCCACACAGTTCTCTTCCATAAGGAAGCAAGTTCCCAGGGCCAGTAGAGGCATGCCCAGAGTATTTAAAAAGGATTGGGCTGGAGAGATGGCTTAGCACGTTACATTACTTATTGCTATTGTAAGTTAATGGGAATCCATTTTCAGTAGATACATGGAGGTTTACAACTTTCCAGAATTCAAAGTCTAATGAATTACAGTCCTGCCTCTCACATTCCTAGTCAACAGGTACTCACACAGGGCACATACATACATGCAGGCAAAATACACATACACAGAAAGAAAATGTTTCTTTTTAGAATAGTATCTGAAATACTTTCATGCATTCTTTTTCCCCCCAATAATGGGAAAGTAAATGAAGTCAGTGTGTCTGTGTAAAGTCAAAGCTTGCCACAAACCCTTAACTTATTAAGAACAGATTCCATGAAACTAAGTTTATTTTGAGTATGTTCTGCTAACTTTTAATATTCTATAATTATCCTGACTGCTTTCAGTTAAGTAGATCTCATAATTAGCTTTCTGAATTTGTTATACA
Organism: Microtus pennsylvanicus; assembly: GCF_037038515.1. NCBI lineage: Eukaryota > Metazoa > Chordata > Mammalia > Rodentia > Cricetidae > Microtus > Microtus pennsylvanicus. Next base: position 19,876,370 of record NC_134594.1, read on the forward strand.
TAAGGAATATTTTTTATATGTAAAGGGCATGCCTTCTCATAAAATTATAATCCTTATAAATGATTGAAAAAATTCATCTACACTGGTTACCAAGAACAACAACAAAAAGTTTTAAAATTCAAGACAAAATGCCATAAATTCTAGTTTATTCAGAATGGAGCAATATTAACCACTTACACTTGACATTAAAGTAAAATGGTAACCATTTTAAATGAAAAACACTTAGAAACCAATGGCAATTAACAGAGAACTGTGGAGGCAATGGTTTGCATAGTTATGCATTACATCTAGGCTAAGGAGTTTTCCCATTTTTGGCATCTTGCAAAACCTACCACTTATTAATCTTCAAAGTATGTATGGATGGAAATGATGATAATTCAAGTAGTATTTTAGGAAAACAAAATTGTCAGTTTGCTCTGAAACTGTCATTTTTAAAACACAACAATCTGAAATGTCTTTTTTTCTGGGATGAATGACAAAATTTTGAAAATTTGAATGTTTCAGACATGCACTAACAAATTAGTGCATATAAGGAATTAGAACCATCCTTCAAAACTAGCTGAACAAATAGGAAATAAAGGACCTTGATGGAGGAAGGTCATTGGTTAAGTAATAAAGGAACTGCTTGGCCTGATAGGTTAGAACATAGGTGGGTGGAGTAAACAGAACAGAATGCTGAGAAGAAAGGAAGTGAGCTCAGATGCCAGGCCTCTGCTCTCTGAGGCAGATGTGATGAAGCTCTGATTCAGGATAGACATAGGCTAGAATCTTCCCAGTAAGCACACCTCAGTGCTACACATTAATAGAAATGGGCCAGGCAGTGTTTAAATGAATACAGTTTGTGTGTTGTTATTTCGGGGTATAAGCTAGCCAGGCAGCCAGGAGCCGGGCTGTGGAAAGAGGCCCGCAGCTCCTACAATAGGACCTAATATGATGCTAAGATTTCTGGATCACTACCTGTACTGCTTGAAAACCATACATCCTTCCTAATGTTTCATGGTTAATTCAGAGACTCAGATAAGTTCTCACATCTAAATTTGATCATATATACAATTCATTAGGGGATGATATTTTACAAAAATATCTCTATTGCATAGGTAGAGAGTTGTTTTATGTTCTGTGATTGCACTCTACCCTGAACTCAACTAAGTTCCTTGCCCAGGAGAGAAGACTCTCTAAAAAAACCTTGCAAACCACTTAGTGACCCAATACAGTGTTTATAGTTATTATCTCATGAAGATTACTTGTATTTAGATATTCTTCTGATATGTGTTATAAATGATGCCATTTTGTTAAAATATGATAAAACCCAAAATCTCTACCATGTGTTTTTGTGTGACTCAATAGTATAGCACAAACCAGGCAAAGAATGCCGGGATGGTCTTTAAAACAAACTGCAAATAATTATGAGTTTATTGAGAAAGCAAATGCTCTCAGAGTTGTCTGAGCAGTCCATCTGAAATACAGTGTGTCCTTTGTCACATCACTTACATGAAAGGGATCTCATTCACACACCAACACAAGACAAGATGATATATGTAAACTTATCGCTTAAGGATAAGACTAGTGAATGGTAAAGCTTGGAAGTGACCTATAACCTGTGTGCACTTGTCATTCTCTCAGTGTATAGAAGTTGGGATGGAGTACTCCCCTAGGTAATGCTTTGCTGGAAAGGACCAAAATAGTTTGTGAATTTTAAAGAGAAATTGTTTCAGAAGCATAAATCTCTACACTATGACTGTGTGATTTATTCATAACTAATGATACAACCAACAAGAATGATAAGAAGAGTTTAGTGGTTAAATTTAATTTAAGCCTTTATTACATACATAATGATACCAAGTTCTTATGGATTGGTTGCCTTTATTATTTTTATCAAAATATAGGATTTTAATAGTTAATTTTTTTTAAATGAATCGAAATAATCTTGCCAGGAAAGGAAAGAGAAGCTCATGACTCAGGATGTTCATGAATCTCGCAAGGATCCCAAAGAAAGATTCACAAGGTTACTTCTTAAGGTTAGGAAATCGCCAAGCAATTGCTAGGAGAGGGAACTCTCTGAAGTGTCTGGCTGCTAACTGGGCAGAAAGCTCCAGGGGTACAGCCTCCTTGTTCACCTGCTGTGGTGGGCACTTACAAGATGCACAGTCTTGGAATCATCCCTGTTCTTGTAAGTAACGCCAATAAATGCAGTGGATTACTAAACTATACTAGAGTGGAATAGCCTCTTTGAACAGTCTTCAGTGCCCTATGTATAGTGAACAAATATTTCTTTATTCCTCCTCAGAAAGAGTCAATAATACAATACATGGGGCAAGAATGAAAGTGGGACTCATCCTGGCTTAAACCCCACAGTGTATGTTACCAAAGCATCGCTTTCACTAACTAGTTGGGAGTCAGTGAAAAGGAAAATACAGGAAATTTCATTTTCAAAAGGACGTCGTGTGTTGTTATCAGTTTCTGAAAGATTTAATATTCTTTATCTTGTTAACAGTCTCTTGAGAGTCTTTCAATAAAACCATCTTGTTTAACAGTATTTTAGCATCATATTCCAAACCACTGACCAAAGAAATGTTTTTGTACAAAATTAGCATCCTTAAAGGAGAATTATGGAGGACATATTTTGGGAAATGTTGATTCCACTTACTTCTCAGAAATAGAAAATTGGGCTGTGAGGATATGGCTTAAACATGTGACAAAATGACAGCCGAAATGCAAGAAAGCAGAAAAGTTGATGCACATCAGACACTGGATGTAGAGTTGTATTTGGTTGGGGTAAGATATTTATTGTAGTTATTTTTATTGAAAAATTCATACAATGTATTTTGATCATTTTCCTTACCCCTGTTCTTCCAATATCTTCCTATTTCCCTAAACATCAATTTTATGTTCTTTTTCTCTAAGTTATGATAACTTTATAAAATAAGTTGTGGGTCTGGGATGTTGGCTCAGTGAGTAAAGTGCTTGCTCTGTAAACCTCAGGATCAGAATTTTGATATCCATAATCCACATCCAAAACTGGGTTTGTGTGGTAGCCACTAGTAATTCCAGTGCTTGGAAGGTACATACAGTGAATCCCTGGGGTAAACTGGCTAGCTAGCCTACCTAGATTGGCAGGTCCTGAATTTAGTAACACACTATACTGCAAAAAGTAGAGTGAAGAACTATCAAAAAGGGCACCAAGCCAGCAGTGATGGCACACACTTTTAATGCCAGCACTCTGAGTTATAGGCAGGTGTATTTCTGTGAGTTTGAGACCAGCCTGGTCTACATACTGGATTCCAGGATGACCAGGGCTATGTAGAGACCCTGTCTTATAAAAAAAGAAAAAACAGGGTACTCAAGGTCAACTTCAGGCCTCCTTGTGCTCACTCACATGTGCTTGTGTATCTACTAATTCACAGATGAACACACACACATACACACCAAGCATACATACACAAACACACAACTAAAAGTAAATAACTGTGCTCTGACTTTCTTCTCTCTCTCTTTCTTTCTTCTTTCCTTCCTTTCTTTTTTCCATCTTCCTTATTTCTTCCTTACTTTCAATAATTTATGCCTAATACTGAATTCCTCTCATTGACTTATTTATTCATTGGCACAATTCATGGATTAGGACATATGCAACTCATACTGCATTTGACATACTACAAATTGATGATGTTAACTCTTATTTTTTCTACAATGTGTTAAATATGCCTAGAAGAATAATATAAGAGAGGAGAAGAATCATCACAAGGGTCATCAGTTCTCTCTCTTTTCTGAGATTTGTAAACACTGCTTTAGTGTTTTGTTTTGTTTTGTTTTTTTGCTGTTGTTAGCAAAAAAGACATAATCCCTTTGTAGCATCACTTAATAAAATATAGACATTGGGTCAGTGCAAATGGTGAATTGCATTGAGTTTATGAGCAATAGTTTCAGTGATGACATGGATTTGAATTTCAAACATTTGAATTGAAATCATCTGTCTCCCACTGTCATGGTTAATTTAAAATGTCAACTTGCCTTAACCTAAAATCACCTGGAAAAAGAGTAGCAGTTGAGCAGTTATCTAGACCAAATTGTCTGTGAGCATTTCCACGGGATTGTCTGTTAACGGATCCAGCCCCTGTGAGCAGCACGAACCCCTAGCAGGCATCCTAAATTATATAAGATATAAGAAAACTAGATAGGAGAAGCAAGCAAGCAGCCTAGATCCATTTGTTTCTGATCTTGACTATGATGTCATATGATTAGCTACTTGAGTGTATGTGTTTGACTCCCTTAAACCATAAAGTGTAACCTGCAATTGTAAGATTAAGAAACTCTTTCCTTCCCTAAGTTGCTTTTTGTCAGGATATATCACCGAAACAGATATGAAACTATCACACCGACTCAGAAATTGACAGTGTACTAAGCACCACACTTAAAATACTGCTGGAGGACTGGGTAGGTCTCTTTCTATACTATTACTTAACATGTAGTTGACAACATATTTTTGGTGCTCATCACCATACTCTGAAATTACATATGTATATGTAATAATGCATGGTAATGTCAACACAATAAGATCTAAAGATTAATGATTCCAGTGATTTCTAGTTTATTTTTTATTTGAAATCATTTCTCACGATGATAACAAAGATAAGTAGGGAGCCTGCTGAATTTTTCTGAATGGTTTAACAGCTTAATTGCCAGTGACAAAAGAGAAGGGAAACTGACTACACCCTTAATGATATGAAAGTATCTTAAAAATCAAATTTAAGTACATAGTGGTGTTCCTTTTCTTCAGGAAAAATACAGATAACCTTTAAATATTATGGTTTCCATTTAATACAACATCAGAACACATTTCTATGAGCACCATATCTTTATGGTGTAGGAGGTCTTTCTGTATTTGTGTCACTTTCATTGGATGAATAAAAAAAACTGCCTTGGCCTTTTGATAGGGCAGCAGCTTAGGTAGGCAGGGAAACAGAACTGAATTCTGGGAAAAGAGCTGAGTCAGGCAGATGCCGTGATTCTCCTGCCCGAGAGGGATGCTGGTTAGACTCATGCCAGAAAGTCACAGTCAAGTGGCGATACACATTAATGGAAATGGGTTAAACTAATATGTGAGAGTTAGCCAATAAGAGGCTAGAGATAATGGGCCAGGCAGTGTTTAAATGAATATAGTTTTTGTGTGATTATTTCAGGTGTAAGCTACCCAGGCGGGATGGAACAAAGGGCCTGCTCTCTCCTCATCATCTTTAGATTAACCAATACCCATATGTTCAAGAACATGAATTATTCATACTGATATTTCTAATTTTTTCAACTATGAACAATAGAGTTTAGATTGTTTAAAGAAAATAGATAACTGCATTTTGTGGTGAAGGAACTTGGTAACACACTTGTGACATTATGCTTATATAAAAATGAACAATATACCTTAAAATTCCATCTTATTAATTGACAATTAGTAAAGAAATTACTTGTAAATTGATGACAGTCAGTAACAATGATTTCTTTACACTATTTTGTAAAGCTCCTTTAAAAATAAAATTAAGGTTCCCTCACTTTTGTTCCTAGCACTGTAGCAGAAAGCAGCTTCAGCCTTCCTTTTCCTCTGCAAGTTCTCCAGGGGATCCCGCAAACCAGCCTCTCTTACTATACCTCCCAAACTCTCACTGCTCCTAGCCCCCAATTCTAGGGAGCACCCCTCTTTACTGATCAGAAAATCAAGTAGGCTGCTCACAGACCTTCTTCTCTCTCTCTCTCTGTTGCCCTAGAACCAATCCTCCAGTCTCATCCACAGCTTGTAGCTGACCACTGATGCCAGCCTTCTGTATGCCCCTGTTCCCATCTTCTGGTGATGTCACAATCTTCCCCTTCTAATGTTTATCCCACTACTCAGACTCCAACTCCAGCCGGCACCCCCTGCTAACACCAGGACCGATTTTCCAAGGGCAACAAGAAGGCTGAAGGCAGACTCACACCTTTCTTACTCATGAGATCCAGTACCCTGAGTTTCATCAATACCACTGTAGCAGAAAACCTGCTGTCCTCTCCCTTTCCTCTTTGATCCCATCCCCAATAGATCACAAAGACCTTCTGTAACCTTTCTTCCCCCTACTCATTCCAGTATCCCAATCTGCAACAATAGCAAGCCCTCCCTGTGAACACACCAGCTGAAAGGGCCCAGGAAATAGCAGAAAGAGAAATGAAGGAACAAAGTACTCACCCAACAATAAGAAAAAAATATCCAGAAATCAACACCTATTCTGAAAATCATCCAAAACTAAAGTGCCAAGAAACCAGCATAAAAACATAATGAAAAACAGCTAAGTCAACACGTCTCCAGGAAATCACAGGCATCATACAACAACAGGCCCTGAATAGTCCAATATGATGAAGCACAAGAAAAAGATCTCAAAACAGCCTTTATAAATATGATAGAGGTCCTTAAAGAAGAAATTAATAAATCTCTAAAAGAAATCCTGGAAAACACAAAAATAAAACTGTTCAGGACTTTAAATTGGAAATAAAATAAATAAAGAAACCCCAAACTGACAGAATTCTGGAAACGAAAAATTAAGAAATTTCAAGAGGAACTACATTAACAGAATACAAGAACCCCGCTAATCCTTAAGAAGAAGGGGTTGAAAAAAGTATAAGCGCCATAGGGGATGGAGGACATGAGGAAACAAGGCCCTCTGAATCAACTAAGCAAGGTATATGAGCTCACAGAGGCTGAAGTAGCAAACACTGGACCTTCACAAATCTGCACCAATTGCTCTGCATACATTATAGCTATTATCTTAGAGCTTTGATGGGTCTCTTGACTGTGATATTGGGTCTCTGACACTTGTGACTCTTCTTGGGCCATTCTCCTCCTGTAGGGCTGTCCTTGTCCAACTTTTGATATGATAGATATTGCTTCATCTTATGTTTCACTTTGTCATGTTTTTTGCTATCTCTTAGAAGCCTTTTCTAATGAGATACAAAATGGGAGTGGATCCAGAGGGGAGAGGAGGTGAGGGGGAACTGGGAGGGGTAGAAGGAGGGGAAACTACAATCAGCACACATTGCATGAGAAGAGAATTTATTTCAATTAAAAGAAGAGCTGCATACTGAAGGAAAAAAAACATAAAATTAAATACCCTTTACCTCCATTTGCAAAGAAAACACCTTTCATTCATTTTAATGTTCTATGAAATATTTTTAGTAATTTAGTTACATAAAGTATTATGAATAAAGGTATAAACTTAATTTTACTTGCTACCTGTGTATATTAATTCTAATAATTTACAAAGAAAGAAAAAATATTTCTAAGACATGCAGGATTAAATTATAGGTCTGTTTTTATTTTATGAATTATTTTTAATTTATAGCCTGGTAGTATTATACGTAGTGCATACAATGAGTCTGAATATGTACTCATATATGATATAATCTCACACATAAATTATTCTTATATACCATATACTAATATATTCATATTTAAATAGGAATCTTACTCAATCATACAGGTAAAACATCAAAGTTAAAAAATCACATAAAGGATATCTATTTTCCTTCAGAGATAGTGTGAAAAATAACTCTCTATCTGAAAACGGATTATTAGTAATCAATTTGCATGCAAGAAAGGCCAATAAGAATTCTGTAGGACACTGATAAATTGTATTCATTACTGAATCTAAATTGAAAGTGGATTGAGACAAAACATCTCTATGGAGAAATATATATATATATATATATATATATATATATATATATATGAAAAAGGTTGGTGCGGGAAGTTCTTCTGTATTACTTTTATTGGTCAATAAATAAAGAAGCCACTTTGGCCTGTGGCAGGGTAGAATGAATCTTGGCTGGGGAAACTAAACCTGAATGCTGGAAGAAAGAAGGTGGAGCCAAAGAGATGCCATGAGGCTGCTGAAAGAAACAGTTGCCAGAACGTTACCTGGCAAGCCACAGCCTTGATACACAGATTAGTAGAGATGGGTTGATTTAAGATATAAGACCTAACAAGAAACATGCTTAAGCTATTGGACCATACTATTGTAATTAGCGTATTTTCTGTGTGATTATTTTGGGTCTGTGTAGTCAGGAAACGAACAAGCAGCCTCTGCCAACCAAAGGTTTTGTTTTCTCTTACTTTTTCCAAGAAAACCTGCTGAATATGTTTTGCCAGATTAATATTTAAAGCATATAGTAATATAGTTCATAGATAATATAATGTTTTTAAAGTTCAGTATGTATATATATGATTGTTATATGTCTTCCGGATTCAAATAACAGTGGATCTAAATTCAACAGAAAACAGAAAGAGATATCTCGAATGAGGGAGCTATTATGGGATTAGAAGGAACCTGGCTCTAGAAAATTTTTCAGGAATCCATAAGGATGACCTCAGCTACGATCCTAAGCAATAGTGGAGTGGGTGTCCGAACTGGCCTTCCCCTGTAGTCAGACTGATGGTTATCTTAAATATCACCACAGAACCTTTGTCCAACAACAGATGGAAACAGAGGCAGAGACCCACAATGGAGCACTGGACTGAGCTCCCAAGGTCCAATAGAAGAGTAGAAGGAATTAGAATATTAACAGTGAGTCCCATTTTTCTAAGACGCTGCCATAGTGACTTCCAAAGTGGTTGTACAAGTTTGCATTCCCACCAGCAATGGAGGAGTGTTCCCCTTACTTCACATCCTCTCCAGCATAATTTATCATTGGTGTTTTTGATCTTAGCCATTCTGACTTTTGTAAGATGGTATCTCAGAGTTGTCTTGATTTGCATTTTCCTCATGGCTAAGGATGTTGAACATTTCCTTAAGTGTCTTTCAGCCATTTGAGATTCTTATGTTGAGAATTCAGTTTAATTATGTACCCCAGTTTTTTAATTGGGTTATTTGGAATTTTATTGTCTACTGTCTTGAGTTCTTTATATATTTTAGAGATCAGTCCACTATACTTTTCCCATTCAGTAGGCTGCCTTTTTATTTTATTGACTATGACCTTTGCTTTACAGAAGCTTCTCAGTTTTAGCAGGTCCCATTCATTTATTGTTGCTCTCAGTATCTGTGTTACTGGTGATATATTTAGGAAGTGGTCTCATGTGGTCAAATATTGAAGGCCACTTCCCAATTTCTCTTTTGTAAGGTTCAGTGTGGTTGAATTTATATTGAAGTCTTTGATCCATTTAGACTTGAATTTTGTGCATAGGAATAGATATGGATCTATTTTCATTCTTCTGCATGCTTACATCCAGTTATGACAGCACCATTTGTTAAATATTCTTTCTTTTTTGACACTGTATAATTTTAGTTTCTTGGTCAAAAGTCAGATGTTTATAGGTTTAATATCTGGGTCTTCAATTTGATTCCATTGTTCAACCTATCTGTTTTTATGCCAATACCAAGATGTTTTCATTACTGTAATAGAGCTTAATGTCAGGGATGGTGATGCCTACAAAAGTTCCTTTATTAGACAGGATTGTTTTGTCTATCTTGGGGTTTTTGTTTTTCCATATGAAGTTGAGTATTGTTATTTCATGGTCTGTGAAGAATTGTGTTGTTACATTTGTTTGAGATGTATTCCTAAGTATGGGAGAAAGATGGATGGAGTTATTTATTTTTACTAATGGGGATTATATTAAGAATATATTATAGAATACTAATGAAGCTCAATCACAATTGAATTGGCAATCTCTGTTAAAATAGAGATGAAGTGAGTTGGAGGACCTTATCAAAGGGGTTGAATGAAGGCTTCATTATACATGGTTTGTCAATGTTCAGATATGAAAGCAATATCCCAATGAATTGAAATTAATATAACAGAATAACATAGATGAATAAAAATGTCCATAAGAAGAATTTATTTTGCTGTTCTATGTACAAGTTCTATCATATGTAAAAATTGTGCTTCAAATAAAGGCTAGATGGAACCAATTAAAGTGATGACATTTTGAGAGTTCTTTTCAATGCTTATCTGAAAAAGTAGGAATTTTTTTCTCAGAGTTTAGTCTGTTCTCAATATCAGGAATTATATAGATTTCATTTATTTTTTCATCCCAGGAGTTTAGCACCATGCCAGTGTTCTGAATGCTTTAGATTAATATAAGTTGAAGGGATTTGAGAATGAAGCTGCTCAATTCAGGTTGATGTTTTACATTAATCCTAGAAGTAATGCAATTTTTTCCTGGCATGCTGTAAAAGCAGAGACAAATTGACTTTGGAGCAGAACGGATATCTAGACAGCTTTCCCAGTCTTTGTAATTGTTTGTTCATAGTTTGGCTTAATTATCTGTAATGAAATGATGTGTGTTCTTTGAATAGCCTACAAATCCTATGGAGAAAATTTGTAAGCCTAATACATAAATTTTGAAATTCACTAGATTTTTAATTTTGATGTTTTAAAGGAACAAAACATCAAGTATTTGTGGGGTATTTTTTTCCTCATGCGATCTACATTTTCAATGTATAATATTTTTCCTCTTTGTCAGTTTTCCATACTTTAACAGATTGGGGTTTTATAAACACAATTGTTTAAGTTAGTCACAGAGATAAATTTAATTTTAAGCAGTACATTCTGAAAATAATTTTACAAATTATTTTTGTTTTAGTGAAGGGTAGAAACTTTAATTGGCCCAATAGCAGTTGAGTTAAAAAGATAAAAAATTCTCATTTGGCCCAGATACACATGACATTTGGAAAGGTAAAAAGTCATACCTCTGTGAAGTCATTGTGAAAACAGTATTTCAGGGCTGGGGCTGCTGTTTGGCAGAAGAACACATGTCCAGTATGTACCAAATCCTCCTCAATCATGATTACAAAAGTAGAGGATTGAACAAATGAAAAAAAATATGTAAATATGTTTAAGGCTTAAACAATGCACTAAAAATTTTCCTGATGACTAACATCTTCTTTTTTAGTCTTTTAGATAAGCTCTATTCGTTGTTTAGCTAGGCCACTTTTCTTGTAGTTGTAATGAATCTGGGTATGAGCAACCCCCAGATAAGGTGGACTTATTCTGGGAATCAACTTTAAAATGACAGAGCAGCTGTACTAGTGAGACCTTCTCCCGCTGTGTTGATGTAAACCATGTTACCAAGGAGACTATGCTTTAGTACTGAATGGGAAAATCCTGCTCTGGAGACCTCACATCCCATCACTCTAGCTTTGGGCAGCTTTCTCCTAATTGTGAAGAAATAGGACTGCATTATCATCCTCTTTACCTTTTATGAAAATTTCAAACTTCTTTCCTTATGTTGGATGGAATAATAACAATTTCCTCTCAGTGTTTAAGGCCAAACTTAGGAAAGTCACCTTGAAGCACTTCTAAAGTGACCTCACATTCCTTTGTTGGGATATCAGCTGTACCCTGTGCTCTGTGTTCTTCTTGGAGTCATAAACGGGAATTGATAAGTCTTGAAGTCATAAGTGCCGCGCACTGTGGCCCCTGTCTGTGCTCTGTGCGCTAGAACCCAGTTCGCGAGCTTCGGGCAAAGGGGCTGGAGGTTAAAATACACAAACACACACAGACAGAGAGACAGCAACACGGGTCATCCTTGAATTCCCCAAGAATGCCCCCTGTATTGTGTTCAGAGGCAGATTATATAGAGATAGCCACGCTCCAGCCAAACCCATTAGAAACCACTCTCCTGCCATCAGAAACTCCTGAAGGTCTCGTGCTCAGATCAGCTGTAGGCACTCAGATCAGGGGATTATAAGAAATTCAGGATTTGGGGTCTCACCGCTTCCATAAATAGGGAGGCAGATCATCAAATACAAGATGAAATTAAGGTGAGTATATCGACATTAGATCAATTGTTCTTTACAATAAAGCGGATATGTAATGAGTGTCTGCTAGCTCAACATATCCAGGCGTTTATCTACCGGTGCTATGTACAGTCCATGCATCACGCTTGCTTGAAGATTTCTCAGTATTTCCTTTTTTTTTAATGATTCTTTTCCAGATTTTTTTATTAAATAATTTACACTGTGTTTAATTCTTACGTAAAACCTCTTGGCCATGGTACAGTAAGAAAGAAAAAAAAATTCCACCTTTGAATATTTAAGTACAGAGGAATCTGTCAAAGAGCAGGAAGTGGCCCATATAGTTTTGAGATGAGAGATGTAGTTGAGAACCTTAAATTCACCCAGCAAGAACCACAGCTACTTGTTCTGTGATGAACAGGTGGAAGACTCTTTTGCGTTATGATTTATATCTTAAAGATCGTCGAAATCTTAAGTGTTGAGGACTTTGACACCAGCTGGTAGTATGAATGGCAGGTGAAAAATCCTGATGGGGGGACTGGAGTGAAGGTTGGGCATATGGCTTAGTGACAGAGCCCCTGCCTCTCAGGATGCGGTCCTGGGTCTTTTCTTTAATGATGAGGTCAAACTCAGAATGATGAAGTAGGTCACGGGAAAGATGCTCTTCAGAACCACATCTTGCCTTTCCCGTTTTTGTACTCTCTGCTATCTATTGCCATGAGAATGGCTTTGCCCCTCAGCTCTCCTTTACCCTCCAAGATGCTGTTCCTTGCTACAAAGCAGAAACAGCAGAACCAAGCAAACCTAGACTGACCTTCTTCAAATCTTCAGCCAATATGAATCTTCATTCTTTCCCCAGGCATTTTGTCACAGTTGGATAACTTTCCCTCTGACCACCATAAAAGGGAGACTCTAAGACTCCCAGATACAGGATGTCAGGACATTTTGATAGTGGAAAAACATTGCTGTGAGACAAAGCGCTGTGTTCTGTGCAAACAGAATAGCACATTCTTTGATAGTCCAGGTTATGTGTCTGTCTGTCTGTCTATCTATCTATCTATCTATCTATCTATCTATCTATCTATCTATCTATCTATCTATCTATCTATCTATATCTTGTACATATACATATGGAATCTTCCTCCTCTACAATGAAGATCATGTGCTTTCCCATTACTGTTTCTTAGATTCTATGAAGTGAATCTTATTGAGCATACTGTTTCTTTTTGGTTTGCTCTGAGTTCTAACTGTAGACAAATTGCTTTCCAAAGCATAAAATGGAGCTAATATGTACTAGTTACTAATATTTTTGCTACATTTATATGGACAAAAAACCTGCTATTTTTCTTCCCTCAAAATAAGGTAAGCATAATTTGGGATTTATGTATGGAATTAAAATTTTTAAAGAAATTAAATTTAGATACTTATTTAAAATAATTAGCTACATGTGGGCTCAGGAGATGGTTAGCTAGCAAGGCTGCTTGTCTAGCGATCAACACCTGAGTTTGAGTTTTGGATCCACTTGATAGAAAGAGGACACAGACATCTACATGGGAGAAACCGTGGCCAAAGTTTTTCCTCTGATCTCCATAAATGCACAGGGCAAATCATGGTCACTAATAGTAATGATAAAATAAATAAGATGTGTTCAGAGTTTCTATTTGTAGTAGACACACACAGAGATACATACACATCAGAAAAATGTACAAATCTGATATACCTATAGAAAAGAAAAGCGTTAACTATTTACTAGAGAATGATTTGTAGCTATAGGGCCCATTATTATATATTATATATAGTTTAATGAACAATGAGACTGAATACATAAAAGTGCCCATTAACAGATGTTTAATGGCAGAAATCATATGTTGAGATAATAAAATCTGGCAAAATAAAGAATTCACTCTAAACTTCTGTCTATACCTTGTTCAAAGCAGACTGAATAATACACTAATACACAGCATTAGAAACGAGGATAAAATAATTCTTTAATGAATAGTCTGTGAAGGTAGATGAGAGATTGGGCTGAGAACAATTCAATTTATTGACCTGGATTCTGAATATACTTCTTAGCAAAGTCTACTATTACGGTATGTAAATTTTTCCCACATGTATTTAAATTTCAGGAAAACGTTAAAGAAACTATAAAGGACAGAATTCTTTACAAGGAATATACAAATAAGAAAGCCTTTGTGGAGCTATTTCCTCTTAATTGAAGCATTCTTTCTTAGAAGGTAGAGGAAGTAGTCTAATACAAGAAAATAAAACTTACAAGATTCAGCTAGTTCTTGAAATTTACAGCATCCCAACATACACTTCTGCAAAGTAATGTAAGCAACAGCAATTGTTAGAGGGGAGTCTGGTTGCATCTTAAGGTGTAGCATGTGTCTATGGGCAACTCCTTTCCTCTGCTATTTTAAGTCACTCTCATCAACTCATTTATTCCCTAAGGCAGGCTTGGTGGCAATTATTTCTTTGGTCTACTGTCTGGTGTGAGCAGATACTTGTTCACATCTACCTAGCAGAAGTCACATCATATTCTTGTTAGGAATTCTGACTTCTCATCCATGTTGTGTTTAAATTGCTTATGATGTATTAACAAGAAGTAGCCAAAAGAATTCAGAAAAAAAATGTAACACAACCAAAATACCACTTGTGTACGAAGTATAACACGAAGTTGCAACAAGTTCAGCTTTTGTTGTGTGATAGATGGTGTTGAATCACCTGGAGACGTATACCTGGGTATGTGTATGAGAGGAGAAAAACCATCATAAACATGTGCAGGTCATTCCAATAGGTGCCTCAGGTACCAGGTCTGAGCACAGTGTATCTAGTGTTGATAATGTAGTCTTCTGTTGTTACCAGACACCAGTGTCTTTGATTTCAAATATGGACTCAATGCTATGAATTTTCTAAGAGTCTTCTAGGCTTTCAGCACCGGATTGGAAGTGTTGAGTCAACCTATTTCATGGAGTAAACAGATACCGCATTTTTTTTTGCCATTCCAACCATCAGACAAACACTGTAGTACTATCTAGCTGTTATTACATGAGCTAAAATGAGTCCCTTTTATATTATATAAATATACAAAGAGAGTCACACACTCATGTAAATAATATTCTATTCATGCAGCTCCTCTACTACCCACATACTTTGTGTCACCATCCCATATGGAGGTGTTTTACTCAATGCTAAGGTTGCAAATATTGGGAGACAACTAAAACAACTTGTGAAAGTTAAGTAAACAAAAATAAATTTAACATTTAAAACACATTTAACATAGAGCCACACACCAATAAGTCTCCAGACTAGTCTTCCCCCACCAATCAGCTCCCAGACTAATCTTTCCTCCCTGAGATTCCCCTATCCCAGTTTAAAAGGGGGCCTGCAAGCATCTCCAGATGTCAACATGTGCCAACCCAAATTGTTGGCAGATTTTTTATTAATAAAATGCTCTTATTGATTGCATACATGGTTGGTGGTCTTTTCTGGGACTTTTTGAGGGCCTTAACACTGAATCTGACTTTTTTCTGGAAGCTCTTATCCTATTTCATTGTCGTATGTCAATCGAATCATAATTTTTTTCCTTAATTAAATTTATTCATTTATTTTACATCCAGACTTTAGTTTCTTGTTTTTCTTCTCCACTCATTTCCACCCCTCTGTCAACCCCATCCACTTCTCTGTTTCTGTTCAGAAAGGGGTAGCCTCTCCCAGGGGTGTCAGAAAGAAGCATGGCATATCAAATTGATGTAGGACTAAGCTCCCTCACATTAAGAATTGGTAAAGCAACACATATTAAGAATTGGTAAGGCAACCCAGAATGAGGAATTGATTCCCTAATGATTGCCAAATAGTAAGGGATAGGATGAAGGGTTTTATCAAGTTGTAGAATTTTCCTAGTAGAACTTTGAGTACTATCTATATTGAACAGATTTGGAGAAAGTGGACAGCCTTGTCTTGTTCCCAGTTTTAGTGGACTTGCTTTTACTTTCTCTTCCTTTAATTTGATTTTAGCTGTCATCTTGCTGTAATTTGATTTTTATTATGTTTAGGTATGCCCCTGGCATCCATTATCTCTGCAAGATTTCCACCAAGAAGGGATGTTGTGTTTTGGCAAAGGCAGTATTTAAAGAGATAACCATGTGTTTTTTTTTTCTTTCTTTCAGTCCATTTATGTGGTGGGTTACGTTGATAGATTTTCCTATGTTGCAATTCCTATATCTCTGGGATGAAGCCTACTTTATCATGATGGATGATCTTTTTGACATGTTCTTAGATTCAGTTTGCCAGTATATTATTATTTTTGAATCAAATTCCATGAAGAAATTGGTCTGTAATTTTCGTCCTTTGTTGAGTCTTTGTGTGGTTTGGGTATCAGGGTAACTGTATCTTCATTAAAAAAAATTTCAAAATTCCTTCTGACTCTGTTGTGTGGAAAAACATGAGGAGTATTGGTATTAATTTTTCTTTGACTGTAGCAGAGGCACGGCTGGGAGGGCTGTGACGTCCAGTGCCCGGTGTCTGCTCTGGGGTGAGGAGTGCTGTGAGAAGGGACAAGTAGTTTCTGCACCAGTTCAGCTCTCGGCCACCAGGGAAATCTATTATTCCCTTTTCTTTAACTTTTCTCTTCTTGGCACCATTGCTTTGTGAACATAAGGCAATATGAATAGCAGGCTGAAGAAAAAGACATGTCCAAGGAAGTACACAGATCTGTACACTTTAAGCCACTTGTCCCACGTGAAGAGACAGAAGGCAGTCATGGAGAAACCCATAAAGAGCCAGTGGATGGTCTGTTGCACCAAGTAGTAGGCTGCCGGGCAGTGATGGAGGCCAGGCTGCTCAGGGTGGGGCTCTCCCGAATGAGGTTGGTGGCCTGCTTTTCTACAATAACAATGAGGAATTCCATACTGGAGATTCTAGCTCTGTCTGTGAGAGACATGGCAGAAACGTCAGAGAAGCCAGACTGTACCTTGCCTTGGGCAAAGGTCCCCACCATGAAAACAACTGGGTCACTGCTGGGCACCAGCTCTCGCACATCACTGACTTCTGCGATGGAGAAGGAAGTGCCAATTTTCATACAGCCAACTGGGAAGTGGTCAGACACTGGATTCTTAATTACCTAAGAAGAAAAAGCAAAGTCAGCCCCAGAACCAGCCCCAGAACCTACCAACAGGTTTCCCCAGCTCACCTTCAAAAGCTTCTGAGGGCCATCAACTGCTCGGAGACTGAGTTTGTGTAAAAGCTGAACTAGGAAGGGGAAAAGCGAGAGTTCAGAATGGGATGAAATCACAATCTCCCAGTGACCTGCGCAGAACACCCCCTCCCCGGAAACTAGGATGTGTGTCCCTTTACACCCGCACTGTATCCTCAAAGATGTTCCGAACAGGAAAAAAAAAGAATTTCTTTGAAATCCTGTTGCAATTCGGTGCTGAAATCATCTGACCCTGTGCTTTTTTTTTTTCAAGAGTTTTTAATGATTGCTTCTATTTCCTTGTTGGTTAAAAGTCTATTTTTTATCTGGTCTTCATTTGATTTTGGTATGTGGTACCTAGCAATAAATCTGTACATTTCTTTTAAATTTTCCAACTTTGTAGAGTACAGGTTTTTGAAGTACGACCTTCAATGATTATCTGGATTTTCTTAGTGTCTGTTGTTACGTCCCTCTTTTTTTCCTGATTTTGTTAATTTGGATATTCTTTCTCTGCCTTTTAGTAAATTTGGAAAAGGTTTTGTTTATTTTGCGGGTTTTCTGAAAGAACCCACTCTTTGCTTTATTTCTTCTTTGTATTGATTGGTTTCTTACTATTTTATTGACTTTATTTTTTTAATTTATTTATTTATTAAAGATTTCTGTCTCTTCCCTGCCACCGCCTCCCGTTTCCCTCCCCCTCCCCCAATCAAGTCCCCCTCCCTCGTCAGCCCAAAGAACAATCAGGGTTCCCTGCCCTGTGGGAAGTCCAAGGACCACCCACCTCCATCCAGGTTTAGTAAGATGAGCATCCAAACTGCCTAGGCTCCCACAAAGCCAGTATGTGCAGTAGGATCAGAAACCCATTGCCCTTGTTCTTGAGTTCTCAGTATTCCTCATTGTCCGCTATGTTCAGCGAGTCCGGTTTTATCCCAGGCTTTTTCAGAACCAGGCCAGCTGGCCTTGGTGAGTTCCCGATAGAACATCCCCATTGTCTCAGTGTGTGGGTGCACCCCTCGCGGTCCTGAGTTCCTTGCTCGTGCTCTCTCTCCTTCTGCTCCTGATTTGGACCTTGAGATTTCTGTCCGGTGCTCCAATGTGGGTCTCTGTCTCTGTCTCCTTTCATCGCCTGATGAAGGTTAATATTTACTTTAGGTCTTAGTTGATTTCTTGTCATCTTCTTCTCTTTAATGTGTTTGCTTCTTTTCGTTCTAGTGCTTTTACGTGTGCTGTACATCCCTTATATGAGATTCCTCCTAGTTCTTTATGCAACAATTAGTGCTATGAACTTTCCTCAATCACTACTTTCATGGTGTCCCAAAGTTTGGATAAGCTATGCTTTCATTTTCATAGAATTCTAGGAAATTATTAATGTCTTTCTTTATGTCTTCCTTGACCCATTGGTAATTCAGTTGAGAGTTGTTTAGTTTCCATGACTTTGTAGGTTTTCTGTAGTTTGTGTTATAGTTGGACTCCAACTTTATGCTAGGTTGATTTGATAATCAACCTAATAATCCAGGGAGCTATTCCAAATTTTCTGTATGTGTTGAGATTTGCTTTGTGAACAAGTATGTGATCAATTTTAGAGATGGTTACGTGAGGTACTGAGAAGAAGGTATATTCTTTTGTGTTTGGGTAGAATGTTCTGTAGATAACTGTTAGATTCACTCGAGTCATAACAACTGTTCCCTTATTTCTGTTTCAATTTCTGTCTGGAAGACACGTCCACTGGTGAGAGTGGAGTGTTGAAGTTTCTCGATATTAATATGTGGATTTGGTCTGTGATTAAGCTTTAGAATTCCTTTACAAATTTGGGTACTCTTGTATTTGGGCTTAGATATTCAGAACTGATATTTCATCTTGATAGATTTTTCCTTTGATGAATATGAAATGTCCTTCTCTATCTCTTTTGATTAACTTTAGTTTGAAGTATTTTTTGTTAGATATTAAGATAGCTTAATGAGTTTGCTTTTTAGGTTCATTTGATTCGAAAATCTCTTTTCACTTTTTTCTTTGTGGTAGTATCTGTCTTTGAAGTTGAGATGTGTTTTGTGTATGCAGTAGAAAGATGCATCCTGTTTTTGTACTCATTCTATTGTCCATGTTTGTGTGTTGTGTGTGTGTGTGTTTGTGAATTAAGTTAATTGATATTAAGGAGTATTAATGACCAATGATTGTCATTCCTGTTATTTTTGTTTGGGACAGGGCCTAATTGGGAGGGGGAGGGCCATGGGATGTACTCTGGAGTTTAGAGACTGGATATTGAGGCAACTCACCATCCTTTATTTTAAACATGCAACATGGACACATTTTCCTCTGCAAAGTTCAGTTAACACAATGCCAGTGAGGCTTGCTGAAATTATCTTGAGTTCAAAACTGAAACCCATGTATGTTATAAATTGCAGGATTTTTATTATATATACAAACCTCTCTGATCTTATAGAAAGATAATAGTATAATTAAGGAAAATAAAGAATAATATTTTCTTACCATCATTCATTAGCATGCAATTATCAAATTATTATGCTTTTGAAGTATATTGTGTTGTACTGTGTGAATTTTACAAACTGTAGTTTAAGTTGATGACTTAAGTTTCATAAAAGTCACTCACTAATAGTTTGCTTGAAATTAATACAAGATTTCTAAGAATTTCTGAAATGGCATTAAACATAATGCTGTTGGACAATGGTCTTGTACTCTGTAAAGTTTTGTCAATTCTATTGCAGAAAGTATAAGTGGGGCGACCCAGAACAGGAGAATTCTGGGAAGAGGAAAGACAGTCCGCAGTTTTAATCCAGACACAAAGGAAGCAAAATGAAACTTCCTCGCTGATAAAAGGTACCAAGCCACAAGGCTAACACAGATAAGAATTATGGGGTAATGCAGGATGTAAGAGTTAACAAGAATCCTGAGCTAATAGGCCAAGCATTTTATAATTAATGTAGACCATCTTTGTATTTTTTTGAGACTGAATGTCTGTAGGATCAGGCAGTACAGAAACTTCTATCAACAACAGAATGCCATTATGTACTTTTTAGACAGTTATGAAATCAAGATATTGATCAATTCTGTTAAACCCTGAAAATGCTCTACCTCCTAAAGCATCAAAATGTAACCATAATTTAATCCCTAAGGTAAGAAGAAGGAAGCATATCTATTTCATTACTATGCAATTTTGATCCCATTATTAGTATATTTTGAAATTTGTTTATCAAGGAATTTTTTTAGAATATTTTTATTGAGAATAGATTCTTCTCTCATAGAGTACAGCCTGATTACAGTTTCCCTTCCCTCCACTCCTCCCAGCTCTGGCCACCACCTCCCACATCCCTAATCCACTCCCTATTCATTTTCTCTTTCTAAAAAACAGGCTTCTAGCAGATGACAACCAAACAGGAGATAAAAAGGTACAATAAGACAAGGCAAAAGTCCTTCTAGCAAGGCTTTACAGGGCACCCCAAAAGGAAGATATGTCATTGGAAAACATATTTTGCAGACATGTTTTATATATTTGTGTAACCAAGGTTGTGTCAACTTAACTTGGGTTCAATGAATGCAACAGATTGAGTACTGTTGGTCAGGAAAGCCCTCCATTAACTCTTGAATCAGGTTGAGTAATAATGACACCCACTCCTCAATAAAGAGATGTTTCTTACACCAAGAGAATGATGAGAGGCTCTTCTCCCAACTTGACAGTATCTACTAATAGTAATTTGTCAACTTTAAAAGAACAGTAAATTTGAGTTTGAGTATGGAGATATGCTTTGTGAAGGAGTAACATGCCCTGCCAGGTATTTTTTTATCTTCTCATTAAGAAAGTATTTTCAGCTGTGTTAAGAAGTGTATAATGGGTACATTTTGCTACAAATTATTTGAGTATCGGAAGGCAAATCTTCAGCATTTCTACTTACCTGTGACCCCTTTCTCATATTTATCAGAGTAGTAATATGTCCACTATTGGTTAATTAATGGACCTTCCTTTCCTGACAATATTTTTGGATAAAGGAGGAAAATTGTGTACACAAAAGGATATAATAGAATAAAATCATATGTAGTATAATTGTCATAATTTTCTAACAATGTGACTGATATTAAACCTCATAGGCACATTGAACTTGACTTCTAACAATATATCACTAGCATTTAAAATATTCTAACATTAAACATATAACTTCTGTTGTGGTTAACCTATTTCTGAAGAGCAGACATTAGAGCAGGAAAGTAGCCTCTACCCTCTCCTTCATATGAGTTGGTAACATGGGTGAAGGAAATATGTTCTTATCACCACACCCCTTTCTGTCTGCCCAGGCCAGAGAACCTGCCTCAGAGGCATGAGAAATAAAAGAGCAGATCATGCAGCAATTAGAAGAGTGAGCCCTGCACCTCACCTGGGTAAAACAGTAGAGCTGGCCCCGATTGTGTGAGTAAGGGTGAATTGGATCCAAGGGCATGAGATCAGGGATATTGTTCATGCTTCTTGCTGTCTGCTGCATTGGGTGAGCAGAATCAAGGCTTTGAGTTAACCAAGCCCAACATCCTCCTCATTAATGCAGTGCTGGAGTATGTAAAGGGGCCAGACCTGCAGATCCAAAGCTACATTATCTCCGTAAAAGAGGACCACAGGGCCCAGTATGCACAGAGTAGTGAAGGCAAGAGGCCTTGACACAGACCAATGATTCATTGCAGTAAACACTTACAAGTAAAGATGTATGGACTAAAATGTGTACTTTGTGAGTATTGGACCACAACAGCTTCCATGCTGAGACTTTTGTTGGCTTGTTTGCTTTTGGTTTTTGTTGTTGTCGTTACTTTTGAATTTTGTTTTGTTTTGGAGGAGGAGATTTCAATGGCAGAAGCAGAAGTGAGGGCATGAGGAGATGAGTGGGACCAGGATGTATGATGTGAGAACCACAAAGAATCAATGCAAGCTTAAAATAAAAAAAGAAAATGCTTCCACAAGGTCAGATGGTAGGCAAGCCTGTAAAACATTTTCTTAATTAGTGATTGATGGGCGAGGGCCCTACCCATTGTGGGTGGATCCATCCCTGTGTTCTGTAAGAAAGCAGGCTGAGCAAGCCATTAGGAACAAACTTGTAAGCAGTACCCCACCGCCTCTGTATCAACCTCAGCCTCCAGGTTCATGCCCTATTTAAGCTACTGTCCTGAAAATCTCCTGTGATGAGTATGTATATAGAAATGTAAGTCAAATATACCCTCTCCTTAGAACTTGCTTTTTGGTTATGATGTTAATTTCAGGAATATAAACCCTAACTAAAATGTGGTTGCCTTTTTCACGTCTTGACCCATTCAATAACAAAATTTCCTTTGGATCTTTCTTAGTATTTCTATTTTTGTTTTAGAAAAGGATTACATCTGTATTTTTTTTATTCCTGATATTTTTTATAAATGCCTTATTGTTACTTTTTGGACGTGTGTTTGTATGTATTCACATATTCCATAACCCCTGAGCTACAGTTATAAACATTTGTGATATACCTCTCCTGAGTACAGGAAACTAAACTCACATCTTTGAAAGAACAACAGGTGCTCATAACTACTGAACAATTTCTCTAGACTTGCACCTCATTTTTACTAAGATCCAATCTCAGAGTAGCTACTATCCAGAGATAATAGCTGCATATGACACATCAAAATTTAATAGTCATCTTGCAAAAAATGTGGATAAAGAAAATTTTACTCTAATGTTTAAAGTATGCCAACTTCTCTGATACTTGCATGAAAGTATTAACCCTATTCTTAGCCAGTGAGATACATTTGTAATTTTCATTTCTAATCCCTTAATCCTGAATGAAGCTTATTTAACCTTATTCAATTTTCAATGTAACGTTTTTCCAGTCACTGTTAAAACAGATAAAAGTAAAGTCTATTCACATGTGTTGCTTATTTTGTGTGTGTGTGAAAGAAAAAGCTGTCCCAGAAAAATGCCCAGTAGAAATTTTGTTTAATTTTTAATCTTCACAAAAAGGAAGCATATTTGTTCAAATGGCAAAGGAGTTTAAAAATAGCATCCTACTATTAATATATTTGGTTTGAAGTAAAAAATAATCTTTCACAAATAACATTTTAAGAAAGTAAATCAGGTGAACATTGTCAGTAGTGAATGGCACAAGCCTGGAAGATGAGAAGGTAAATCACATGAAGCACTTAGACAGAGGGACTTCAAGTGTAAATACTTGAGACGGAACAGTCCTTCGAGAGACTAAATAATATAGGTAGGCTGCTGAGGCATGGTAGTTGTTTCAGCTGTATGACAGGGATGAGTTAGAGACCTAAAGCTTACATTACCACATCAATATCCTGTGTAGGATCCTTAATCCCTCAAACAGAAGAAGCAAATTGTATGCATATCATCAAGTGTCTTTCTAAGGGCCAAGCTATTAATAAATCTCTTTCTTTAATGAATGATACATAGCAATTTAAATGAGCAATTCACAATGCTTTTTGAAAATACTTTCAAGTGTATCCACAAGAAAATTAAGAGATCAATGAATTTACTTCAATGTAGAATTCTAACTAAACTTGTTAACTTCCTAAAAATATTTGAAGCCATGAGTGTTACCTTCCAATGGTTGTTTGGGAAGCTGCCTGATGGACGAGAGAGCAATACAGTACTTTGAACAGGCTAAGAGAATACTTGCTACTGAACCAAACTTATACTTTTATTTTTGAGTCAAGATTTTATGAAGTTGTCTAGCGGGGTCTCCAATTCATGTCACCTGCGTTCATCTCCTTCGAAACTAGGATTGCAGTTTGCAACATCACTCCCATCCGGTCTGCTTATTTGTCAATTCCTTCCAGTTATCAACATACTTCTATTCTGAAAAATAAATCACATGAAAAGAAATGTCGCACTGGTCTTAATTGTCAAGTAATTGAATAAATGTTCTGTTTAATTGTCGAATATTTAGTTCGGATTATAATAGATGCTTCGCAGCTGTGAAAACTCAAGAACGATATTTTTCAATAAATTTGATTTTTAAAAGCTATGAATTATCATCTTTTAAAATTTGGCATTGAAATTCAGGTAAATTGGCAATTTATTCCAAGTGTTAATGAATCATTAGCCTTAATTTTGATATCATGTAATTTCCATTATATTGAATGATGAAAAGTATAATCTCATTATTTTCCAAAGAAGTGTGTTAAAGTTCAATAGCACTGAGGCACACAACAGGAAATACAATGCATTTTTCTTTCCAGTTGTTCTTTAGAGTTCCTTTCACATACAAAGTCCAAGGAAAATATTAGCAGCAATTCTCCCTGTAGTCATAATTGAAGGCTATTTATAAAAAATTATAATATATCACCATTGAATAACTTATAGTATTACCATATATTAGAACATCTGATTTTTGAAAATATATTGTTTTTAAGATCTTATAAATTAGCAATTTTTTCAATATGCTGTTTCATTTCATTGGGATGAAACTGTCTACAGCATACATACACATAGCTGTTTGTACATACACAAAGATGAATGCATTCTATTTTTATGCAGACATATTGAAATATACGCATGATATTGTAATATATGTGTATAGTGCATATATAAGCACACACTTTAAATTTTTGGTGCTACCCTTAATGACAAACAGTCTCTGATAAACGTTTCCATGGTTAACAATACATTTTCACAACGTAGGGCGTGAGTTTCTGAAGTTCATGCTCCTCATGCTGAATGATTCAAAATCATTGCTCAGTCTTTGTTTCCTATATTTTCCTGTCTCTTTACATTATCATTCTATGATCTGTTTC
This sequence comes from Microtus pennsylvanicus, assembly GCF_037038515.1. Lineage (NCBI taxonomy): Eukaryota > Metazoa > Chordata > Mammalia > Rodentia > Cricetidae > Microtus > Microtus pennsylvanicus. The sequence goes on from NC_134594.1 coordinate 19,901,081, forward strand.
CAAAATAGTGTTGGAAACAGAGTGCTGATGTGTTCTTTACTCAAATATATTTTCATTATTTTTGAAGTAATGAAAACATTCTATTTTTGTTGAGTTAGCTGACAACACCTTTTCCTATTATTTTATTTTTAGCTGGCTAAGTTTAAACTTGACTGTGTGCCTTCTAAATTTCAAAGGAAAATAATCAGACCATTCCACTTCCCTTTGCCATCAGCCAAAGGACTAGTTTCTTTGACTAGAGTACAATACAATCGATACTGGCTATCATCCTTGAAGATATGGAAGTTTTCCTTCTTGGAAACATAAAAATGTTCACCATAAATTTGGCTTGGAAGAGCTCCCTCAATTCACTCCAAGTGTCTATCACTCTCTTAAGGTCCATTTTTATGGTAGGACATAAAATAATAAATCACAAGCCATTAGTTATAAAAGGTCAATTGTATTTTTCTAAAATACACCACTCCAGCATTCAAAGTCTAGATAGATTTTATGTATAGCTAAGCAGACCAATTTTTGTTCTTATTATACTAATGGGATCAATGGGTATGCATAGTAAAGCAGAGTTATCATAATTTACATGGGTGTTATTTTCTTTGGATATAGAAAAGTACATTGATATTTCTGTTACTTATAGATTCAATTATATTAATCTCCCAGAATATAAAAATTATAATATTTAATAAACACGACATAGTGATTACTGGTGCTTAAGGAGCTGTCAGCCTCAGAATCCATCCAATATAAAACGCAATATATAATTGCTCCATAACTTCCAAAATCAGAAACCTGCCCGCACAGGTGCAAGTAGAAGGAAATTAAAGTGACATGGCATGTCCACTTACTTATTGTGCATAAAAATCTCTTTAATTTCTGTAACTTCCTGCACTAAAGTAGTCTGAAAACACAACCATGTATATTATTTTTTCTTAAACTAAACCCCACACAAATACTTCACTGAAAACATTATTTTCTCCAGTCATACAAGAGTACCTTTCATAAATGAATATCATTTCTCTCTAAGCTTACCACCCCAAGCAAGCACACACACATTACTATTTAACATTTCCTCTATTATTCTTGAGAACAACAGACATTTGCAGTGAAACGTGTTAGTCTCAACATCTTAACTTATAAAGGATTATTACAAAAAGAACCTCCACTACCAGCCTTTCTACAGCCATGGTTCTCAAAACCTACTAATTTGACTTTTTCATTGACCCCAGCAATAATTATTTTAGTTACTATTTCACAACTATAGTTTTGCTACTGTTATTAATTGTAATGTAAATATCTGTGTTTTTTGATAGTTATATATGATTCTTGTGAAAGGGTCATTTACCCCCCAAAAGGGGTTGCTTCCCACAGTCAGAGAACCACTGCTCTAGAATAATTTGATGATTGTGTTGCCTTCCTATCATAAACTGGAGATCTCTGATATCTGTCACCTTAATCTCTTGCTGACACTGTCCTGAGACTGAAAGATCTCAACCGCCTCGTATCAAAGTCGTTCTCTTGAAATAAACTGTTCAACACTCTATATAGCATGCTAGTAAAACTGAGCACAGTTCTTCAGGGTGGAGGACAATGACTTCATGTGTTTCCTTCATCTAAATTAATTTAATCAAGTTTCATAATAATTTGTTAATGTGTTAGTTTGAAATTTATAATTGTACCATTGACTCTGATTTCTCTCCGCTTGGAGGATTCCCCTTTCTGTGTTTTCATGAGATTTCATCCACTTTCATACTTCCCTCCATGTTTCCCACACGCACTCCTCTCTTTCTTTCTAGTTTTTCCTTAACGCTGTCCATGCTTTAGACCTCTATGCTAGAGTCACTACCATGTCTTAAGATACCAGTCACCGATTTGAAAGCAGCTTAACAGCAAATTTCCATTATTGTCCAGAGATGTGCATCCCACTGGACATTCCCATTGGAAATTTCCAGTCTAACTTTTTCTTTCTTAGTCTCACCTCTCGATGACTGACATCATCTTTCTTCAAGTTTCGAAGTTGCAATTGTATGCTGGCTTTTTGTTGTTTTGTTTGTTTCTTTGTTTTGTTTTATTGATAGTATGTTGCTAGGCATTGCAGACTGTCTTGAACTTTGTATGCAGCCTAAGCTGGGTTCTTCCTTGGAATCTTCTTGCATCAGCTTCCATGTTTAGAGTAAAGGGGCAAGCCCCCCGTCCCCCCCAGGCTTGAGCAAAGCAGGGCACATCAATTTGAGGCAGGGAGGGATATATGAAAAATGGGGGGAGGGACTTGGAGGAGAGGAGGAAGGAAAAACCATGGTCAGTATGTAAAATAAATGGGAAAAGTGCTATTTAAATAAAATTTTTAGAAAAAGAAAAAAAAGAGTAAAGGGATGGAACCATCATGCTTACCTCACATTCTGTTTTTGAAAACTGTTCTTTACACTGAGTGTACTTGGATCAATTCACCGAGATATTTAGATCACTCAAATAACTTTCTTTTCCTTTTCAAAACCTCGTTCTCCAATTCTTCTGTCAATCACTACAGTTAACTTTAAGTATATTACTATGAGTTTAAAAATAATATTCAAGTCATGTTATGCTTTTTTTCTTGCCCAATTGACCTTTTAACCCTGTCTTCCAATATTCATGGAAAATATTACCAGGCATGTAACATTCTCATGAAGATGTTAGGATACCACTCTATGTATTACCATTAAATTATCCAAGTTGTCATTGTTTTAAATCCAGCATGCTTGCTGTTATTTTTTTACAGTGTTGCTAGATTCTAACCATGGTCTAGAAGGCAGAAATATTCCCATTTCTGAAAAACACCTTTACTATTTGGAGATGTGTGGAATAGGATAGAGACTCAAAAAACATTTGCCAAATATGAAGGAGTAAATAAATAAATAGATAAACACATGTATATGTTTATCAAAGACATATCTATCATGGTACATAGTTACAATAAGCACATTCATTATCCTAACTTTAAATTTCTTAGTTATTCCAGAAACTGTCAGGCAGTACATAAATATTAGAATTTGTATAAAACATTTCGATTTAAGGAGATTTCCGTAAGTAAAATGTGCATATACTCTGCTTACTTTATGATTATTTCTCACCTGGAGCAAGAATGAAAGAAATCTATTAATGAATGAGTAATTAAAATACTACTTGAAACAAATAATCCAATAAAAATGGGGTACAGACCTAAACAGAGAACTCTTAACGGATGAATCTAAAATGACTGAAAAACACTTAAGGAAATACTCAGCATCCTTAGTCAACAGAGAAATGAAAAATCAAAACAACTCTGAGATACCATCTTACACCTGTAAAAATGGCCAAGATCAAAACACTGATGATAACTTATGTGGAGAGGATGTTGTGGGGTAAAGTGAACACTCTTCCATTGCTGGTGGGAGTGCATCTGGTAGAACTGCTTTAGATATCAGTTTGGTGATATCTCAGAAAATTAGGAAACAACCTATTTCAAGATCCAGCAATACCGCCTTTGGGTATATATCCAAAGAGAGGATGCTCAATCGTGCCACAAGGACATGTGCTCAACTATGTTCATATCAGCGTTATTTGTCATAGTCAGAACCTGGAAACAACCTAAATGCCCTTCGACCAAAGACTGGATAAGGAAACTTTGGTATATTTACACTCAGAGGCAAAAAAAAAAAATAATAATGTCTTGAAATATGCGGGAAAATGAATGGATCTAAAAAAACATATTGAGTGAGTGACCAAGACACAGAAAGAAAAATATAATATGTACTCATTCTTAAATGGATTTTAGACATAAAGCAAAGAAAAATCAGGCTACAATTCACAATCCCAGAGAACCTAGACAACAGCGAGGACCCTAAGAGTGACCCACATGGATCTAGTCTATATATGATGTACAAAAAGACAAGATCTCCTGGGTAAATTGGGAGCATGGGAATCATAGAAGAGGGTAGAAAGGAAGGGGACTGGAGAAAAATATATAGCTCAATAAAAACAATTAAAAAATATTCTTGATATTAAACATAAATAATAGGAGAAATAAATGCTTCACTAATTTATTTTCTCAGCACATTTGAGTCAACTCTGTGTGATCATTCAGGCACTATTATATAGCAGACTCCTAGTTAGACAATACAGCCTCCAATTTCTCCCCTAGATGCTTTGCTTTGGTTTTCTTTTAAAATTAAATTGCTTATTCTTAATTTTTACTTTTACTTAAATATCTGATATCAGATTCCAGGTTAGTACACACATCCTGAAACTTGAAACTTCATTTTCTCCTCAACACCCTTTGCTTTTACTCTCTCTCTCATCTCAAGGGAAGTACCATCTCCAGTTTCTCAGGTTACAATAAGCACAAGTTGTTTTTTTCACTCTCGAAATACAATACAGTAAGTAGTCAGCCTATCACAACTACTATGCAAATGGATTCTTATAAATTCTTCCTGTGCCAGACCGACTTACTCTCTGTACTTCATCAGTATTCTGCCTTTCTCTCCAACTTTTTTTCTTTGCTCAATTCCGTTTCCCATATATGGATGGGAAATATTTTTCAATATTTAATAAGGACCATCTCACTCCTTTCAGCCATCTTTCTTACTAGACTCATTTTAAAGTTCCATCAGCTTCTTTTTATACCCAACTAAAAACCCCTTTATCAAGATTAAACTTGCCTTCATAGAGTTGTGACCTTTATTGAATGTTTCCCCATCTGAGCACCAACCTTGTCCATCACTGCTCAACCGTGGAGACGACTTTGCTTTCTGTGCAGCTGCATTTTTTTTTCTACACTCACCATTCTTTATCCATACATCAGCTTCAAAAACCTCTAAAGCCCGATCCTGGGCCGTTTCTGGAATTGATCTTCAACTTCTCTGTTCCTTGCATGGCTCTTGATGTGTCTGGTTTTATTTTGCCCATTGAAGTCTCACTTCAAAACACATCTCTTAGAGGCGTCTTCCCCCCTGAATCACTTAAACTCTAACATATGCTTTCAAGTCTCTTTCATCCATCTTTTTGTTTAATTCTTTTCTTAACACTGATCATAATCAGAAAGTATGTTTATATTTTCTTTATATCCTGGGTGTTTAGAGTTAGTGTATGAGTCATATAAAAGCAAGATCCTGGCTCATTCATGATTTACATTCTAAGCACGAATGAAAATATTCTTGTAAAATTTAAAGTTTTGGAAAACATTTTACTTTCCTACAGAAGACACTCTGATGTTCATACTTTACAATAAATTAATAATCTTTTATTACAGTTAGTTCAACACAGGGCCATTATGTACATCTAAATACCTCTCTTTCAGAGCCTGAGCCAGAAGCATTGATTGCAAGAATACAGTAGCAATGAGAAAAAGATAAGATCCAAGGAGCGGTAAAATGCTCATAAGGATTTGTTTTTAGTTTAATATGTCATATGTTTGTGATTTTATTCACATGTGTAAGTGATTCTCAAACTTATCAGCCAAAGATATTTAAAAGAATTGGGAATAATTCTGACTTTTTATTTAAATGGATTTGATTTACTGATACTTTTTTAATGAAAACAAAAATAAATCAAATTCAAATATTTCACTTCATCAATGCTAATTGTTAATTAAAAATTAAAAGATACCACAAAATAACAAAAGAAAAATTCTTTTAATTATTACTATATTACATATAAAATAACATATCTATCTCTCTCTATATATATATATATCTTGTCTTTATACTTAATAAGTAAAAGTATGGAGAATAAAGGGTCATAATTTTTTTTTTTAGAAAAAAGGGATAGTTTTCACTTATACTACCCTAAAAATCAGCAAATGGTCTTAAATAAAATAGAGAGAATACAGAATTTGAAGTCATGGCATTAGCCTACTTGAGTTTCATCTTATAAAGTAGTTTGTCATTTTGAACCTGCAACTCCAGGACATTTTTGGAAACTATTGTCATAGAACCAAGAGGCTGTGGAGCAGGTATTGATGAATGCCATTCAAAATCCCCATCCTCTGGAAAATAACAAAGAATCTTGAGAACTGAGACAGTGCAATAGTGATTTATGAAAGGGTTTCTTAATTAAGAGAAGATACAAGAGAGCTTAGAATCAAACAATGATTATACTTTTCTTGATTCAAGGATAAACATAGTTCTGAGATCCAGTTCCTGTACTTTCAAAAGTGAATGTTTGCTTAAAATGTTGATGAGATTTCCATGAAAAAAAGATCAAGATTTCAAAATAATTCCCTACATGCTATCTTCCCAAACCTGTGACAATTTGATCATCCTTCTTAGTGGGTGAACTTTAATCTGCTAATAATGCTTTTAGGATTAGCTAAAATAATAATAATAGATTAACCATAGCACATGTTCAGATAAAAATACTATCCAGGCTTAGCTAATAAGATATAACTCTGGGCAAATTCATCTTCCTGAGTCTCTTCCATGTGTTAAATAAAGGTTGTATAAACTAAACCATGAAGTGCTCAGTACTAGCTAGGGCTGTTGCAATGGGAAAGTGTGTTCTGTGGTCTGTTTCTTCGGTGTCACCTGGTTTGGTGACAGTGGAGAACTCGTGAAGCACACAAATCACAATAGATTATCTATTGTAGCCTTATTGTTGTCCCAACCTTCCATATTTAATGTGAAGAATTTACTGAATATCTTCGATATGCCAGGCACTGTTCTAGATGCTTGAAATAAATCAGTTAATAAAACAGACTGAAATTTTCAAAATAAATAAATAAAATCAAGAATTAATTTGTAATGTTGTATTCTTTGGAATCAAATATATCCTTATCAATACATAAAATAATTAATGAGTGGATTATATAAGTGATTGCTAAATGAAACTGAATAAATATATATTTTGGACTTTCTTATTTGAATATTCTCTTTCACCACTGTATCTGAGTTGAGTGATCAAGAAGTATGACATGGAGGTGACAGGAAACATGAAATGATGAGCAAAATTCTTGGAAAGTTTCAGAAGATACTGTCTAATAATCCAATATCTGTGACTTGAAATATGAATAAAAATGTTCATAGAGTAGGCGTATGATTTGACACTTTGCTAATACTCTGTATCAATTTTATGCAACAATAATTAAGATTCTGAGTAAGACACAATGAGTATCTGATAGTTAGTGGATAGTTTTTCAATTACAAAAACATTTAATATTTCCAGTATGTAGCGGCTTGGCCACAAAAGTCACAATTAGCTTCTTAATTTTGAAAAACTGATGATGCCGAACACAAACAGTCAGCTTCTATTTGTCAGTTTTATTTAGTGGTTAATATCAAATGGGGGAGTTTTCTGTGCTCTGGCGATGGATTCTAAGAAAGATGTAAAGGTCTTCCTCAGTAGGTACCAATAGAATGAGACGCTGTTGAGCGCCGTTACTCATTACTGCTGGAGGGCAAGAGATTGCAAGGAATATTGTCATTTAGGAGTTAATGCACCAGAGGAGATTTATATCTTCTAGGCAGTAGTTTAATTTTCAGAATGAACAGCATGCTTCATGAAGCTAATTCACATGTGTATTTTAAGTTTCCTAATGGAGCATGATGTTATGATAATTTCATTAAGAAATCTATTTATTTGGAAAACCATTCGGTGGGAAAATACAATAATACATCTACAGAAAATGAAGTTCCTATATTAGTTAACTAATTAACAATGTATTTACTGTCTTCAAGTATCACACAGCAGAAGAATATCTTTCAGTTTCTATTTTCCCTATTGGTACTTACTGTTCTATGTTTGACGAGCATCACCAATTGTTCACAATTATTTTATTCTAACATGTTGTGCAATTGTTTTTGTTTTATCTTGCATACAGTAGGAGAAAAACGCTTTGTTCTTTCTTTTTTAATTCTTCTTTTACTGATTTTATTGAGCTATACATTTTTCTCTGTTACCCTCCCTTCCTCTCCTCTCCTCTTCTACTCTCTCCCATTGTCTCCCCATTTACTCAGAAAAGCTTGTCTTTTTCTACTTTCCATGTAGACTAGATTCATGTATGTCTCTCTTAGGGTCCTCCTTATAGTTTAGGTTCTATGGGATTGTGAACTGTAGCTGGTTTTCCTTGGTTTATGTCTAAAAGCCACTTATGAGTGAATACAAATGATGTTTGTCTTTTGGGGTCTGAGTTACCTCACTTAGTATGATGTTTTCTAGATCCATCCATTTGCCTGCAAATTTCAAGATCCTAGGAGCAAGATTCTCTTTCACTGTCATTTCAAAAACTTCTTTATTTAGTAGGAGAATGTTATTTAAGATCTTCTGTTTGTTGTGTTTCTATAAAGTTTTATATCCAACATACTACAAAGCACAGTCATATACTCAAAAAATACTTTATCCTTTCCAAATTTTTAGTTTTCATTCTTAAAGTCTATTGGCTCATACTTCTCCAAATTTTTAGTTTTTAGTCTTAAATTCTATGGGCTCACACTTCATGAAGTACTCGTTGTAATAGTGAAAAAGTCATAAGGTGACATTTGTCAAATACATACACAAGTTCATACGTGTGAGTGTATGTGTGTGTGTATGTTAAACAGCTATTCTTTGGGTATATTCAACTTTTTATTTATTTTTTTATTTGTTTTGCATATTAATAACAAGTGTCTTTTTTCGTTATGCATACCAATATGAGTTCCCACTCCCTCCCTCCTCCCGTTCTCTCCAACTACCCTTGCACCTCACTGCCATCCACTCCACAGAAAGGGTAAGGCACATTGCCCTGGGGATGGTCCAAGGCCCTCCCCACCACATCTAGACTGAACAAGGTAACCATCCAAAGAGAATAGGTTCCCAAAAGGCCAGTAAAAGTAGTAGCGATGAATCCTGGTGCCCCTGTCAGTGGCACCTCAGTCTTCCCCAGCCATACAACTGTCAACCACATTCAGAGGAACCAGTCTGAACCTATGTTTGTTTCTTCCCTTTTCATCTGGAGTTGGTGAGCTCCCATTAGCTCCAGTAGACTGTTTCAGTGGGTGTAGCTATTATGGTCTTGACCTCTTTGTTCATAGTCTCATTCTTTCCACTCTTTAACTGGACTTTGGGAGCTCAGTTCAGTGCTCTGATGAGGGTCTCTGCCTCTGTTTCCAGACTGATGCAGATCTAAACTTCTGCAGAACCTCCAAATTTAATGTCCTGGTCTCATCCCCAGCTCTATAGAAAACTGCTGTAGTAACATGTCCTTACTTTTTGCACCACAATTCATTGTGAGGTATGTGTCACTGGAAAAGAATGAATTCCAACTTCAGAGATATGTTCTGAGAAGGAAGGAGGACCTAGTGCACTTTCACTAAGACTCCACCCTAGGAGAGAATGCATATACAATATTAAGGACTCCAATAAGTATGATATGGTTGATTCAGTTTTTTTATTTCTTTTTTATTTTTATTTTTTGGCTGTTTGCACACAATTTTATTTGTATTCACAATAGAGCAATCAAAAGGTTAATGCCAAACTGGCCACTGTGGCAGGGGCACACACATTTAAACCCAGCACTCGGGAAGCAGAGACAGGTGGATCTCTGAATTTAAGGCCAGCTTGATCTACAGAGCAAACTCCAGGACAGCCAAAGCCCTACATAGACACCATGTCAAAAAAAAAAAATCCAGGCGGTGGTGGCACATGCCTTTAATCCCAGCACTCGGGAGGCAGAGGCAGGTGGATCTCTGTGAGTTCGAGGCCAGCCTGGTCTACAAGAGCTAGTTCCAAGACAGGAACCAAAAAGCTACGGAGAAACCCTGTCTCGAAAATAAAAAAAAAAAAAGTTGATGTCATCTACACAGGCAAACAGATAAAAGAGAGAAAATACAGAAGAAAAATAGCCCCATCCCAGTGGGTGTGGGGCAAAGATGGTCGACAATGAGTTTTCTCTAGACTTATGAGCATGGAGCAAAGATGGCCAACTGGCCACGTGTTGAATGAATGTGGAACAAAGATGGCCAACAGGGATCTCTAGAGTATCTATGGATATGGACCAAGGATGGCTGTCAGCTCTTCACTACACACAGGCCAGCTTCATGTGCCTTACAGAAGCAAGTGTGCTGTGTTCTCAGGGACACCTGGAGGTGATTCATTTTTTTAAAAGGTCAAAATGTAAACAAGAATAAAAAAAACCCGTCTCTTCATCTTTCTTTTAGTAGAATGACAGAAGCCTATGTTTTAAAGATATTAGAGAAATTCTTTTTTCCTTTTATTTTATTTTATTACTTTAAAAAAAATACCAACCCAAATTCCCACTCTCTCCCCTCCTCCCACTCCCTTCACACACCCTCCAACCCCACACCTTCCAATACTAAGAGATGGCAAGGCACCCTGCCCTGTGGAAAGTCAAAGACCCTCCCTACTACATCTAGATTGGGCAAGGTTTACATCTAAAGAGAATAGGATCCCAAAAAGCCAGTACACGAAAGACAAATCCCAGTGCCACTGTCAGTGGCCTCTCAATCTGCCCCAACTGTCAACCACATTCAGAGGGACTAGTCTGATCCCATGCTCGTTCACTCCCAGTCCAGTTGGAGTTCGTGAGCTCCCATTAGCTCAGGCAAACTGTCTCAGTGGGTGAACCCCTTATGGTCTTGATCTCCTTGCTTATACTCTTCAACTGGACCTTGGGAGCTCAGTCCACTACCCCGAGAAACTCTCACAAAAACCATTTGACTAGATAGAAAACAGAGACTCAATAGTAAATGGTTTTTCAATAAACTATTATATGTGTTTATCTAATGAGTAAGTTTAATCTGTACATTGTAATGAGGAGAGTTTTATATTTTAATACCATCGAAGAAACATGGCTTCTTATAATTTTTGTTTTTATCTCTATTTTTCCAATATCTATGGTGGCCACTCTGCCTTTTATTTTTTTCAAATGAGCATGACTATTTATATCTTCAACACAATGGCTGCTAAGGCTTTCAGTAAAAAATAATAATAAGAAGGCGAAAATAATGTGTATTTGTGAAAATCAGACATTATTCTACTGAGGCTTTCAGACTGCCTCACTTTAGATTATAATGGAGTGTTGTCCAGTCCTTGAAAGGCATCTTTTGTTAGAAACACAATTTTCATTGTAACCCTGCATATATAAATACATATATAGGAATACAAAATAAACATAATTGAAACACAATTCACATAAAGCAATTCTGGGTTCTACTGTGTGACATACTAGTATTTACAGATGCATTTTCTATTCTATACTGTTACGCTGGCTCAAAGATAAAAGAAAATGTCTGTCAAACCTACAGGTTCTACAGGTTTAAAAACATGAATTTAATAAATGACAAAAATAAGGCTAAAGTAAATTTATAAACTGTTCATATGCTTCTGTGATCAACCACAATTGTTCATCAGATGCATGGACAAGCGTTACTTTCTGCAAGAAGCCTTTCTTTCTTTTTTCAATAAGCATATTCTTGTCTCTCTCAGTATAACGGTACACTGTATCTTAATTACTTAGTGGGTAATGAATAGTGCATTTTAGTGAGCTTTAATGAGATTCCCTTTTAAGCAATAAACAAATATTATGCAAAAATATTTGTATTTCCTCTGGAGTAACAACCCTAAAAAAATATGTTCTGGATTAAGTCGCAAGCTGAAAAGGCAATTTTTGTGTCGTTATTTCAGAATCCACAAACAATACCCCCGCCATTATATTTTTCGTTCTCTTTAGTCAACCTATTAAACTTTTTATGGTGTTTGATCATATTAAAAATCCAATTGTAAATCTGAAGATGGATTTTCATATTAATTTATATTTGACATTTAAGGGATTAGGAAAGAAGTGCCAGCTCTCAAGTGAGTCAGAAAAAAAAATTCTCTGAGAAATATTTGTATTGACCCAAGGAGTCCTCAAGAACCAGCATGTTCTTTCGTGAGTCTCACTAGCCGTTAGGGTGGCATCTTTTGATATAAACATATAATTGATTCACAACTATGAGCAAGCCTACACTTACACTAAAATATGAAAACTTTTCTTAACAGCTGATGCACTTCCTGGTGTATACTGCATTCAAAGCCGTCCTAATTACCTGAACAGTACTACATGGTTTCATATAATCATATTTTGTAAATTATGACATATGTTAAATGTTATATTGACCAAGAGGAAACAGCCTTACAAGAAAGTAAAAAACTTTCAGAAAGAAACAGTGTGATTTTAATGAGTTATTGATGAATGGTTGGAGAACAGGAGAAAAGCATTTATATACTGTAGCTAGTTTAAAGACAGGTGACCTTTTAAAAGATTAGTTAACCTTTCAACAGTTTTGGAGAGTTACTGTTTTGAAAGAAAAAGGTCAGAGTAGAACTCAAAATGCAGCTATTGTCTTCCCTGTGTTTGTTTCCATGCCTTAATTCCTAGTAAATTAATTCAACGTGTGCATTCTGCTCAAAAGTTGATTTTTAAGAGAGAGGAATAATAATTTCAAATATTTTGAGCAATTATGCATGAGTAACTAAGGTATGAAAACTTACCATTTTAATGCACTTATAAATTATATCATTAATCCTTTTACTGATGAAATCATTAATAAAACTATGGTTATTTTAAAAATGAATGATGCAGGATGCTATTGTGACTCAGTGGGCAATGTACTTATCCAAGTTGGAGAAACTGAGTTTGAGCTGCAGGACACACACTGTTGAAAAAAAGAATTGACTTTCAAGTTTGTCTTCTGGCCTCCACATGCACACCATGGCACATAAAAACATACCCACATCACAAGCACCCCTCACAAACACACACACACACAGTACACACACACACACACACACACACAGAGAGAGAGAGAGAGAGAGAGAGAGAGAGAGAGAGAGAGAGAGAGAGAGAATGAGTATTGCTCAAGGTTAAGTTTTTGCTTTAAGAAAATCTCATTTGAGTTTTGTTACATCAAATACCACCTACTGAATCACCCTGTCCTCTTCTCATTCCCTGCAGTCCTTTACCTAGTGTCTACACACTCTGCCATCAGTGTTAAAAGGGGAAATTAGACTATATTTAACAAATAGTAATGCAAAATAACATTTAAGAACCAATATTCAAATGCTAGGAATTTTGGAGAAGGAATACCTAAGCTCTTGTACTGTTTATAGATTTCCATAATGCCATGAGAAGCAAAGGATAATTAATTTAGACTACATGCACTTTCTTCTTTGTAGATTCTTGTTTCCATATTTTCAAATGCTTATACTACTCTTTTCTTGACCCAGACACTTCTGAAACAACAACCTTCTTGTTTGGAAATAAAAAAAATATGTTTCTTTGAGAGATTTGATATTTCCAGAGAGGTCAGGCCAGTTTTCTCTTACCTGGATATATAACTTACTTATTGATGTTTAATTCATATTCAACCATGAAGCAAATATAAATAATACAGTGTCCAGTCTTAACTGGACCAAAGGACAAAAACCAAAGGACAAAAATTACATAGGAACAGCTATTGTCTGGATGAATGAACTAATACTTTTTGAACATAGAGTTTTACATAATAACATAATGTTTAACACATTCAAACATCAGTCAGTACTTTCAAAGTAAATTTTACTTCATGTGATAATTATGTTTCATAACTTTTTTTTACCATTTCAACATTGCTTTCTCTTTCAAATGTAAGAAACTTTAGTGATATTTGAACTGTGTGGATATTCAACCAGGGAAAGGAATAAAAAAATGTATCTAGCTAAATTATTTTTAACAAATAAAATTATTTTATCACTTTAATTTAGTTCTGTCTGCATTTGTTGTGTTATGGGAAAGGCTTTTAGAGTGCACAGTTGTATTTTAACATACACACAATTTTTGAGGGTATCCAGCCTTGTAATTGTCATATTTTGAGGCCAAGCCCCTCATATTGTCAGAAGGCACCTCTTGGTGTCATAGACCAATTCTTTCTGGTCACCTTTCTGTCTTGTCTGAGTGTGAGGGCTCTGTGTTTTGTGACTGGTGATGACTGCTATTTGTTTTGTTTAATCACAGTTTGCAAAGCTGGGTAGAATACATGAAGGAGAAAAATGAAAATTCTCAGGTTTCATGGATCTATCTTGGAACTTCTTATACTACAAGTAAATAGTTCAATTAGTTTTAACACTACCTTTGAAACATTTCTTTTTGTACTTATTAATATTTTAAGCCATTCTTTGGAAACAAGTCACATATTCTTAGTCATACAGAGGAAAACATTTCTATTTTTAAAAGCAATTGAATACACTTAAGTGGCATTGCTCTATAAGTCCGTTAGATTCTGTTACAAATCTCAGATCCATTGCTGGTTCATTTTCTCCCACCTTGGGTCTTCTTCCTATCATCGTCTTAGCTCTCTAAATCGCTGTGTTTGCATCTGTCAAAATGAATGCTGATGAAATTTGCAATCAGTTATTAAGTGAGCAATCCTTCCCTCTGCCAGATGCAGTTTCAATCATGAAGACTGCGCCGGGCGGTGGTCCTTTTCCTGCTACTGGGATTAAAGCTTATGAAGAGTGACAGCACTTGGCAATATATTTGTAGATGTATAAAATTACTCCCCAGAAGAGAAGTGACTTTTGTAAATTAGGATATAAGTTTAGGGTATAGGTTGTATACTACCTGAAAACACTTGCTTTATGAAACTAAAGAGCTTCAAAACCAGTGATGATGATGATGATAATAATAATAATAATGAGGAGGAGGAGGAGGAGGAGGAGGAGAAGAAGAAGAAGAAGAAGAAGAAGAAGAAGAAGAAGAAGAAGAAGAAGAAGAAGAAGAAGAAGAAGAAGAAGAAGAAGAAGAAGAAGAAGAAGACGAAGACATAAAAAGGGAAATTATATAAGTGTGTGTGTGTGTGTGTGTGTGTGTGTGTGTGTGTGTGTGTTGGGTATATATAACAAATACATGTGAAGACTAGAAATAGACACTGATTGTCTTCCTTTCTTACTCTTCACCTTACTTTTTGAAACAGGGTTATTCACTGAACCTGAGGTTTGTTGAAATGGAAGAACCAGTGTGATCTAGTTTTTAAGAGTAGAATCACTATCTCTCTACTGCCCATGGTTCTGAAGCCCATTTTGGCAAGGATTTTAAAAATGTGTTTTCAGAAGTTGAAGATGTTATGGAAAGTATATTTGAAAGAGTTAATGTTTCTTTTCTGATTTTTAAGATGATCTTGCACCTTTCTCCCATGTTTTTATTTCATCTCTATTTCTATAACTCTACCACTTCCTTTGCATTCACTTTACTTTCTTCCCTATTCACCTCCTAGTATTTTAGCAGTTTTTGAGGTGATATAAATATAAGGCAGATGTTTAGGAGCTATGTCCAAAGGTATCAGAATCATTGATGGGGCAGATTTAAAGACAATAACCGCTTATCCATAAAAACTGATCAGCTAGATCGGTCTGCACTGACGACTCTTGCTGGGTGTACATTCATGAATATAGTCTTGGATGAAGCACTTCCTTGTGCTTTTTGTGCCTCAAGCAGAAAGGCAAGGCTCACTGGACATTTGAGCAAGGATGACCTTTGATAGGAAAACCAGAAGCCAAATGGTCTAACAAAATACTTCACTTTAGAGAAAACAATTTTTATAAGGAAAAGAAAGATTTAACATAAAATATTGTGAATATATTTGAAGATGAGTGAAGTTAGTTCAAATAAAATGTGAATAGTGTTATACAAAAAATATTAGAAGAGAAAAGGGGACTTTGGGATTTCAAAACTCAGTTGAAGAAACTCAATAGGATAATAAGAAAAAAGTGATAAGTCTCAAAGGGGTCAAAAGGAAAAGACAAAAAAAACATATAGAAGTGGAGAAAAAAGAGATGGGCATTCAAGGATCATTTCAGGAAATTCAATAATCAGAAAGAGATAGCCAAAAAAGAGAAAGATCAGGACACCATCAAAGAACTCACTGAGAACACTTGTCAGAACATATAGACGTGAGTTTCCTGATAGAAAAAGTCCATGGATCGTCTCCAAACTTGACAAAAAAATGGGCCATATTGATATGCTAATCCAGGACTTCTATAATTCCATTAGCTATAGGAAGGGTCAAAAATAAGAATGGAGGTGACCTCTCCAATTCTGTGCTAAAAGATAGAAAGAACAAAGCCCTCACATCCTGAGAATGTTAGAACATTCTGTCTATAAAATATACTGCTTAAATTTGGATGGAAATGTGTATAAACTAATATATGTAGGTCTTCAAACTATGCCCCCCTAGTTGTCTTCCTTCCTTTATATTAATTTATCTTCCCTACCTCACCTTTCTAACTTATTTACATTCTCCTTTCTTTCCTTTATTTTTCTTCCTTCCTTTTCTACTTTCTTTCTTACCCCCATATCTCATCTTGTTTCTTGTTTTCCATTTCCCTCTTTTGTTTCTCTCTCTCTCTCTCTCTCTTTCTCTCTCTCTCTCTCTCTCTCTCTCTCTCTCTCTCTCTCTCTCTCTCTCTCCCCCTCTCCCTCCCCCTCCCCCTCCCCCTCCCCCTCTCCCTCTGCCTCTCCCTCTCCCTCTCCCTCTCTCTCTCTCTTGGAAAGGGTATGATCTGGGATACATAGATCAGGCTAGCCTTGAGTTCCTGATTCTCTTCTGTCTGCACCCCAGTGCTGGTATTATTGTCAGGCATTTTCTCAACAAAGTTTCTCCCAACACCCATTAGTTTCCTGCAAACTACTATACAGGATACTTTTCAAAATGAATAGTTATCCAGAAGAGATTGTTAAAATTCAAGAAGATATTAAGACAGTGGATCTACCTGGGCATGAATGCCAGACCACAACTTAGGTATGGTTAAACGACTTTAACACCAATTTTACCAACAACCTAACATGTGTTGTCATGTTTAGCTTTGGCCTCGGGTTCCCTTTAGGAGCCTCTGGAGAGGCACTTTTAAAAAATAGTATAATCATAAGGGATAAAACATAGACAGAAGACATACAACATTGGAGCCATGTCCTTGAGGAATATAGTGGTATCTCAGCCACTTCTTCCTTTTCCTCTCTCTCCCTTCCTAAGTTGTGAACAGTTTTAATATACCATAAGCACTTGCTTCCAAAAGAGATGTTACTACAGGCCTCAAGCATCAGGACTGAGTAATCATTGGCTGACATATCCCAAATTCTGAGCAAAATAAACCTCCTCTCTCATGAAATTGATTATCTCAGGCATTTATTACAGTAATAAAAAACTACCCAACATATAATACTTAACATTATTTTTATAAATCTGAGGAATAATTTGAAGTGATTTATGCATAAACAGAAAATAATAGCAGGACCTTCATTCTTTGGCTTCCCTAAGCATAGTCTTATTGACTTCTCCTATAATCTTTTGTGTTTAAGTGATGATTGCCACTAAAACACTTTGTATTTCTAAAACATTGCTGTGTCCTTTTGTCTCCAAACTCAGAACATAACACAATTCTATAATACATATGTTAAAATATAAATATGTTTAAACTGATATTGTGAACAATAAGACAAGCTTACTTTTTAATTTAATTACACATGTGTTAGATACGTGTATTGGTGTAAATGTGTGTGTGCGTACACACATGTATATGTGGGTACATAGGTTTCCATGGACCTTAGAAACTGATTAGATATGATGCTTATTTACTTCTGTCATTTTCCCTTGAAAGATGGTCTCTCACTGATTCTGCTGCAGTTCCATTATTGTCCTCCGTGCTTAACCCAAAGCCAGAAATAGATCTGTGAGCCAAGGAGCCATTGGCAATCTTCTTACATGCCTTTACCTTCTCCTAGCATAAGAATCCTAACAGGTCAGTTTCCACGTCGGTGTCAGAAAATCAATTACCAAGATATAATGTCACACCAGCAGGCAAAAAGATTTCTGAAAGAAGACAGAGGCGGGCATGACTGCTATGAAAAATTTTAAGCAGAGGCCTTGGTGATTTCTACTTAATTTTAGGTCACTTTGTATGAGAATAGCCTTAACTCATCCTTTGATAAGTTGATGTCATCATATATCTTTAGGAAATACCTCTCATGAAAATGTCCATGGGTTTTCTAGTAGCTTGATACATTATAGCTGTCCACAGCCTATGCTCTAATTCAAGTTTTGATTATCTTGCCTTTGGGC
Source organism: Microtus pennsylvanicus (assembly GCF_037038515.1). Classification (NCBI taxonomy): domain Eukaryota; kingdom Metazoa; phylum Chordata; class Mammalia; order Rodentia; family Cricetidae; genus Microtus; species Microtus pennsylvanicus. Next base: position 19,919,152 of record NC_134594.1, read on the forward strand.
ATCCCCCCTTAAGCGTGTTCTACTTCAAGTCTCCTTTGCCCTCTCTATTTGTAGTAAGTCTAGAATATCTTCTGGAAGGCTCTCTATAGTTGTGTTCTGTTTTGTTTTTATTGCTTGTTTGTTATCCCGACACTCTTCTAAAATGGCTTTAAGTGTACCTGGAGAATTCTCTGAATCATGTGGTTTAAATGACAGCTAAGAGACATCCTGTTTAGAGAAATTGGATGACTATCTGACTCTTAAGTGCTGCGCACCTCACCAGTGTCCACGCTTTGTTCGCTGGCACCCAGTTCCCAAGCTTCGGGCAAGGGGCTGGAGGTTGAGTTTACAGACACAGAGATAGATTGACACACACAGCTCCAAAACGCTGGTTCAGAAAACCCCTCTTTATTAACACCATGTAGACTTAAATACACTGCAGTTAATGTTCAACAGGTGATCCTCTGATCCTCTAACTAGGCACAGCTTCTAGTAACTTATATTAGAAGGTTCTAAGAGGGAAAAGCAACTGAAGGCCAGGACTCATTAATCCCAACACTTAAGTTCTTGCATTGCAGATGGAGAATGTTTGTTCATTTCCTGGATGTCCAGACCTAAATAATAACACAGAAACTATATTAATTACAAAACTATTTGTCCAATAGCTTAGTTGTATTTATTGCTAGCTCTTATAACACTTTTTTTTAAAGGAAAAACATTTAATAGGTGGAGCTGGAGGAAGGCGTCTTGTTTGTCCTGGATACCCAGCTAGCTTAGCCCTGAAATAATCACACAGAAAATATATTAATTAAATCACTGCTTGGTCCATTAGTTCTAGCTTCTTATTGGCTAACTCTTACATCATAGTTTAACCCATTTCTATTAACCCGTGTATCCCCACATGGCAGTGACTTACCAGCTAAGGTTTGGCAGCATGTCTTACTCTGGTGGCGGATCCATGGCATCTCTCTGACTGTTTTCTTCTGTCCAGAATTCAGTTCCATCTCCCTGCCTACCTATGTTCTGCCCTATCAACAGGCAGTTTCTTTATTCATTAATCAAAAAAAGCAAAACACAGACAGAAGGACCTCCCACACCAAACAGGGGTGACTTACATTTTCAGAGGGTTAGTCCATTATCATCATAATGCAACATGGGGGTCTGTGGGGAGCATGGTGCTGGAGAAGTAGCTGAGTGTCTTTACAACTTGGTTAACAGGCAACAGGAAGCGGTCTATTTCAACCAATAAAAGCAACACATATACAGACGATTATCCCACAGCTAGAATGTGCAGAGGTTCCTCTGTCTCTGCACCTAACCACAAAGGAGAGCTATGTGGAGCTGTCAGAAGAGCCTTATGCCAGGAAAAGGAGGTTAAGGTAGGAGAAAGGGGAAAAGACAAAGGCTCTAAAGATGAAATGTATAGAATAACGGTGAGAGAAGATAGGAAAGAGGCTAGATGACTGGGGACAAGTTATTCTATAAAATTTTCCATATTTAATTTTGTGTGTGAGAATTTTCAAGTTAGATTTTATAACTGAATAAATTTTTATTCACTCCCTGTTTCTTTGGAATTCGTGTCAATATTCTTTTTTTCTTTTTCCCCCTCAAGTTCTCTCCTTTCCCATTCCCCCCCCCTTCCCCTTCCACCCCCTTCTTCTCTCACCTCCATGCTCGCAATTTTGTCAGGTGATCTTGTCTGTTATCACTTTCCAGTTAGATCTAGATACATTTTTCTTAGGGTTCCCTTTCTTACTTAGCTTCTCTAGGATCATGAATTATAGGCTTAATCTCTTTTGTTTATAGCTAGTATCCACTTATGAGTGAGTATATACCATTTTCATCTTTTTGGTTCTGGGTTACCTCACTCAGGATAGTGTTTTCTAATTCCATCTATCTGCATGCAAAATTCAAGAACTCATTGATTATTACTGCTGAGTAGTACTCTAACGTGTAAATATGCCACATTTCTTTATCCATTTCTCAGGTGAGCAGCTTTTCCATTGTTTCTAGGTTCTGATTATTACAAATAATGCTGCTATGAACATAGTTTAGCAAATGACTTTGTAGCATGATTGAGCATGTTTTGAGTATATGCCCAATAATTGTAATGCTGGATCCTAAGGTTGATCCTTCTTATCAAAGAGCATGGGAGATTTTTCCATTTTCTGGTATCTTCTTTAATTATTTTCTTCAAAGACCTAAAGTTTTTGTCAAATAGGTCTTTTATGTCTTTGGTTAGTGTCACCCTAAGATATTTTATGTTATTTGTGGCTATTTAGAAAGGTAATGTTTCTCTGTTTTTTTCTCTCAGGTCCTTTATCATTTGTATATAGGGGGCTATTGATTTTTCTGAGTTGATCATGTATCCTGCCATATCACTGAAGGAATTTGTCAGCTGTAAGAATAATCTGGTAGAGTTTTTGGGGTCACTTATGTATACTACAATATCACCTGCAAACAACAAAAATTTGTTTACTTCCTTTCCAATTTGAATCCCCCTGATCTTTCTTTGTTGTTTTATTGCTATAGCCAAAACTTCAGAAACTATATTGAATAGATATGGAGAGAGTGGACAGCCTTGTCTTGTTTCTGATTTTAGTGAAATCACTTTGAGTTTCTTTCTATTTAATTTGATGTTGGCTGATGGCTGACTATATATTGCTTTTATTATATTTACGTATGTTTCTTGTATCCATGATCTGTCTAAGACCTTTATCATGAAGGGGTATTGAATTTTGTCAAATGCTTTCACAGCATCTAAAGAAATAATCATAAATCATACACTTTTTTCTTTTAGCTTCTTTATATGATGGATTACTTTGATAGATTTTCATATGTTGAACCAGCCCTGCATCTTTGGGATGAAGCCATCTTGATCATGGTGTATACCTTTTTTGATGTGTTCTTGGATTTGATTTGCCAGTATTTTATTGAGTTTTTTGCATCTATGTTCATGAATGAGCTTGATCTGTAATTCTCTTTCTTGGTTGGGTCTTTGTGTGGTTTTGGTATTAGAGTAACTGTTGTCTCATAAAAAGAGCTTGAAAATGTTCCTTCTGTTTCTATTATGTGGAACACATTGATTAGTATAGTTCCTAGCCCTTCTTGAAAGTTCTGGTATGATTCTGCACTAAACCTATCTGGCCCTGGGCTTTTTTTTTTCTTTTTTGGGAAGTTTTGGATGACAGTTTCTATTTCCTTTCAGTTTATAGTTTTATTTAAATTGCTCATCTGGTCTTGATTTAATTTTGGTATATCGTGTCTATCTAGAACTTTGTCCATTTATTTTATGTTTTCCAATTTTGTATTGTACAGGTTTTTGTCATATGACCCAATGATTCTCTGAATTTCCTCAGTATCTGTTGTTATGTCCCCCTTTTCATTTTTTATTTGTTAAATTTGATGTTCTCTCTCTGCCTTTTGATTAGTTTGGGAAAGGGTTTGTCTATCTTGTGGATTTTCTCAAAGAACCAGCCCTTTTTTCATTGATTCTTTGTACTGTTTTCTTTGTTTCTATTTCTTAATTTCAGCCCTCAATTTGATTATTTCCTGTCTTCTACTCCTCCTGGGTGAGTCTGCCTCTTTTTGGTCTAGAACTGTCAGGTGTGCTATTAAGTCACTAATGTGACTAAATGTGGACATTTAGTGCTATGAACTTTATTAAGTCACTAATGTGACTAAATGTGGACATTTAGTGCTATGAACTTTACTCTTAGCACCACTGTCCTATGTTTCAATAGATTTGGATATGTTGTTTCTTCATTTTTGTTGAATTCTAGGAAGTCTTTAATTACTTTCTTTATTCCTTCCTTTACCCAGGGGTGGTTTTGTAGTTCTCTCTCCATGAATTTTTAGGCTTTCTGAGATTAGTATGGTTGTTAAATTCTAACTTTAACCCATGTTGATCTGATAAAATACAGGGGATTACTCCATTCTTGTTTTTTGCTTTGTTTTCAAGTATGTGATCAATTTTAGAGAAGATTCCATGAGGTGTTGAGAAGAAGGTAAATTCTTTTGTGTTTGGGTGGAATATTCTATAGATGTTTGGTAAGTCCATTTGATTCATGATGGGATGTTTTGTGTTAAGAATTTGTTGGATTTAATGATGAAAGACCAATGAGTCTTACTCCTCTATGGTGACTTGAACACCTCGGATTCTTTCTTCTATCTCTTGTATTCTGCTGGTTATACTTGACTGTTTAGTTCCTATTTGTTTACCCAAATTTTCCATATCCAGAATTTCCTTAGTTTGTGTTTTATTACCTCTATTTCAGTCTTCAAATCTAAAACTGTTTGCTTCACCTGTTTGATTGTTTATTCTTTGTTCTCTTGGGTTTCTTAAAGGGATTAATTAATTTCTTTCAATTTTTTGTTCTTCTTCTCCATTTCTTTAAGGGAGTTTTTCATTTCCTCTTTAATGCTCTCCATCATTTTCATAAAGTTTTTTAAAGTTCTTTTTCTTCTGCTTCTTCTGGGTTAGGATGATCAAGTCTTCCTGTTGTATGACCACTGGGTTCTGGTGTTACCATGTTGCTTCTTAGGATTTTGGAGGAATTTTTGCATTGATGCTAACCCATTTCTTCTTTCAAATGAGGCCAGCAGTATCTTTGTGTCTTGGTCTAATTCATGCAGTGGCTGTCTGAGTGTTTGGGAATTTTTCTTGGTCTGCTATGTACTGTCAAGGACTGGGTCTTAGGAAGCCTCTGAGATCTCTCTAAATCCATTCTCTTGGTCTTCTGTTATGGTTCACTCCCTTGGTCCTCTCTCTTGGTCTCCTCAGTGTTATAGCAAGCTCTTAGTTCCCTCAATATTGTCGCAAATTCTTGATCCCCTAAGTATTGTAGCAAGCTCTTAGTCCCTTCAGTATTGTAGCAAGGTCTTATATCCCCTCAGTAATGGAGCAAGCTGTGTTTCAGAGTTCCACTGAGGTCACAGTAGGATAGGCCATTTTGTGGGCCATGTGGGGCTAGTAGCTTGTAGGATCAGGTGAATGGTTTTGGGTTTTGGGAGAGCCTACCTGAGGGAAGATCTCCTGTTGGCTAGCTAGAAAAACCAAGATAGTTGGGAGAGGGACCTGGGTTTTGTCTACTGTGGAGGTCCCAGAGAGTGGCATGTCCTGCTGCATTACTGTTCACTCACCTCTTAAGTCTTTTCAGTATTGAAGCAAGCTGTGTTTCAGAGTTCCACTGAGGTTATAGAAAAATAGGTGAGTTTGGAGGAGGGGTGTGGCTAGTAGCTTGGAGGGTCAGGTTGATAGTCTTGGGTTTTGGGAGAGCCTACCTGTGGGCAGGTCTCCTGCTGGCTGGCTAGAAAAGTAGAGAGAGTTTGTGGAGGGGCCCAGGGTTTTGTCGCACTGTGGAGGTCCTAGAGAATGGGGTGACTTACTCCATGGCTACTCACTCACCTCTCAAGTCCCACTCATGTCAATATACTTATCAGCTCCATTTTTATGTGACACTCTTGTCTCATGTCTTTTTATGAGAGATTTATGTGCTATTCTACTTTTCAAATTGAATTCACAATTTAGTCACAAAGAATTGCTGAGCTCTACTCTCAAATACTTTTCACCTTCATCCAGATTTAATATTTATTATGTGAATAAATTATTTATATTGAAGCACTGACCTAGCAATAACAGTTTGGAAATAAGTTGTAATGGGAATGTTTCTGGAAATTTTATTTCCACTTTTGCAAGTTATAACCTTTGTTAATATTTTTAAATTGTTGCTTTCAATTGCTTTGACTCATATATTCAGAGTCTGTCTTCATCTAAATTTTCTATTAGCAAGAAAATGTATCTTATGTATTTATACAAACTATTATCACATTTCTGAGACTTTCAAATTTAGGAGTCTTATGTTATAATGAATCATTCAGTCAATTATCTACTAACACAAGGATATCGTTGAATTAGAAAAAGTGTGGAATAAATGAACAAGTTTATTAGACACTTTAGTATTTTGTCAGCTCTATTGAGTTAAATACTTGATTTAAAATGGCAGATTCAAAAATTATTATTATAGTGTTACTGAAGAAAATATTCCAAATAGAGTACTTCTAATTCTCTCTCTCTCTCTCTCTCTCTCTCTCTCTCTCTCTCTCTCTCTCTCTCTCTCTTTCTCTCTCTCTCTCTCTCTCTCCGTGTGTGTGTATGTGTGTGTGTGTGTGTGTTTGTGTGGTGCGAATGTGCACGCATGTGCATTCACACATTGTGGGATAATGCTCTTGAACACCATAAAGATTTGTCACTTGTATTGGTATAATAAAATGTTGATTGGCCAGGAGCTAGGCAGAGACTATAGGCAGGGAAACCAGACAAGGAGATTCTGGGAAGAAGAAGAAAAGTTCAGTCTGAAGTTTCCACCAAGATGCACAGGAAGCAAGATGAAAACAAGCCATGTGGTTAAACATAGACAAGAATTATGGGTTAATTTAAGTTTGAAAAGGTAGATAATAATAAGCCTGAGGTAATAGACCAAATACTTTATAATTAATATATATAAGCCTCTGTATATTTCATTAGGACTGAACAGCTGTGGGAACAGTCAGAACAATAACTTCCATCTACATGTGTATGTGTGTGAACATTGCCCAAGGAGATGAAGTACTGTCTAGTTACCACAGAGAGGGCACCAATAACAAGAAAGAAAGAAAGAAAGAAAGAAAGAAAGAAAGAAAGAAAGAAAGAGAGAGAGAGAGAGAGAGAGAGAGAGAGAGAGAGAGAGAGAGAAAGAAAGAAAGAAAGGAAGGAGAAAGAAAGGAAGGAAGGAAGAAAGAAAGATGAAACGAAGAGGGGTAGGAAGGAAGGAAGGAAGGAAGGAAGGAAGGAAGGAAGGAAGGAAGGAAGGAAGGAAGGAAGGAAGGAAGGACGGAAAAATCCACCCAAGTTTAGCTTTATCCAATAGGTGTAAATTGGGGTTACTTACAGAGGCATAGGTGCTGAATGGGGTTATATACAGGAACAGCAACAATTTATTGGCAGCTATACCACTGAAGGAAAAAAAGTATTTCTACTAGAAACGATTAACTGTCTAAAGGTATGAGGCTTTACAAACATTCCTGTCCTTGTGCAGCATGTCTGTTCACATCTGGGGTTAATCCCAAATGCTCAGTATTCAAGGGAGCCAAAATCATGCCCTAGCGCAGTGTCCACCAACATTTCTATAATAGTATATCTTGCTTTCCACAGAGGTTTTCATGACGCATAATTAGTGCCTAAGAGAATATCTGAGTCATGTTCAGCATCCCTGGGTGCCACTTGTGAAATTCAAGTTTGTCTCAACACCCTTACTCAAATCACCACCACAAAATGTTGGAGTTCTTTTTTTCCTGAGTCTGTCTATCTTGGTATTGATTCTTTACTGAAAATTTTAAATTATCCAAAAATTTTACACAAACAAAAATTGAGGAAACAATCTAATTAGAAATAGGTTCTGCCGTTTATAAAAATTGTGGTTAATGGATAAAATGCAGCTAGTGCTTTATCTAAGAGAGTTGCTGGGCATAGGCACATCAGTTTGTACGCAGTTGAAATGAGCAGGTGGGTTTAGAGGCCAATACAGAATAGTACGCATAGATCTGCAGATGAGGGTAAAATTCATAGAATAATTTAAGGATAATAAGATCATGGAATTGCCAACAAATTAAGATTCTTATGTAAGATAACAATACCTTTTTTTATCAACGGGAAGCATAAGAAATGACATCTGTCTTGGGGCACAGAGAAAATCCTTTCATAAGATTAAATCCAAGATGAACATTTTATAGAGCACAAAACATAATTAAATACCACAGAGAATTATATCCAATGCCTTGGTCAAGAAAACACAGAAGTGTTTAGCTGTGTCGTTATTGGAGATTTCATCTCATATTTTTGTAGACATTTGATGTTTGCCTTGGCTTAATTGTCAAGTTTCAAATACAATGACTTTAATCAATCTGTGATAGTCAGATTTATTAAAAATAAAGCACTATGAAAAAAAAATAAAGCACTATGTAACAGAATATAATTGGGAAAAGAAGTTACAGAGTTAGTCATTCAAACTGAAGTTTTGTCTTTGAACAAATGACATATGGAGCACATGTCTTGCACTATCTATCATGGGATGAAATTAATGTAGCCACACTGCAAAAGGTTATGATTACTCACAGAATGCTAGGGTTTAAAGGGCCATGTATGAGAAAGAGACTATCCAGGGTTCAGCAACAGGAACTATACAACAGGAACTATACAAATTTTGACAATTGGATAGTTGGCATTCATTTCATTTCTAAAAACTACGATTTGAAGCATCTCAAATGTCCTCACTAAGATAAAATTTAAGGAGACCTTATCCTAAAAGAAAATGAAATAATTCAATGAAAGTTTTATTTTAAAAGAAAATTGAATAACTGGTGAACTTTTTTATCATAAAAGAAAATGGAATCACTTAGTGAACTGTCTTAAAAGAAGCCTATGTCTACAGCTGATTGATCATAAAAATGCTGAAATAATAAGGAGAAAACACAGAGATAAAACTTGAATTATTAGTACTTCAGTGTGCTTCTTTGGAGAGTGAAAGCATGATTTCATCAATATTTCTAATGTTCATAGTGAAATATGGGATTTCATATGGTTTGAGTAATGTAGTTCTTGAAGAATATGAAATACTATGTTTTATATTATTCCAAAAATTCCATCATTATACTGACATTGATATGATAAAACATTTATTTATTTATTTTCATACTTATTTTAGTTTGTTCTTAGATTCATTTTTATGTATATAGTGTTCTGCCCATATGTACCCCTGCAGGCCAGAAGAGGACACCAGATCTCATTATGGATGGTTGTAAGCCACAATGTGGTTGCTGGGAATTGAACTCAGGACCACTGGAAGAACAGTCAGTGCTCTTAACTGCTGAGCCATCTCTCCAGCCCTATGATAAAGTATTTAAAAATACCATTATGCTCACTTGTGCTAGTATATGCACACTTAAATATATTCACAAATCAGAGATTTTCTATAAACTGTTTAGACATATAATTACATTTACAGTGACTTTATTTGAGTATATTCAAGGGAATCTAATTATTAAATTGCTAAAAATGTTCCTTATGAAATACACATTGCTTAGAAGGTTTAGGCTTTGTAGATAGTATCTTAATGGCCCCCTATAATAATTACCTCTTAGTGAAAAGTATTTAGATCCCAAATGCTTACAGCTTGGTTCTTATGTTTCTTAAACCTCTGAAACTTTGGAACTGTGGATACACAAATAAAGTGATGAAAACAATTATAGTATTTTATTATAAAAAACTTCAGTGATACAATCTGGACATTATTCTGTGCAAGCTTTCTACCCCTAGATCCCAAGTAATATTTTAATACACTGAATATGCTTTTGAATTTAGATATTTTTTTACTTAGGGCTAAACACTTGTTAAATTTGAAAATCTTACATTTCACCACAGCAGATGAAATGCTACTCCTTTTTGAGTTGTTGGTAAATGGGACCCATAGACACCTCCTCACAAAATTCATAAGCTATCAACCTTCACTCTTCGTCTATTTTTTACCCTTCTCAGAATTTAATGGCAAGACAATATTGCTGAAGTTACCACAAACTTGAATCAAAGAACATGGAGAAATTTGTCAGATAATTACCTGGAAGCTTCTTTCCTCCTGTCTAGCTGTGTCTATTGGAAGATGCTATGTTTGTTACAGGAAGAGAAAAGTAATCAACAGTCTTACCTGCTGTGAATCCTGAGAACTGCAATAAGGCCTGCATCTTGATCAGAAGGCAAAGACAAGGACTGTGAAACTGGTTGATACCTTGAGCATATATGAGACCTGAAAGCCTGTGTCCTCAGTGCCACAAACTTCTTCAAATAAGACCACACCTATTTCAATATCACTTACTTTTGCCACTCCCTATTGGGGCCACTTTCTTTCAAACCAGCATGCACTGGTTGACCATGCATATTTTATGGTAAATACCTAGTGAGTTCTTACAGATTGTAACTCTCGGTTCTTATGAATATCTATGTGAATTCATCATTCCCAAGTGTTCACATGGAAGAATAGTCTCTTGTCTACAAAAATTTAAGAGGTCATTTTTCTGCTGTTTAATGTATTGAATCTCTCTGTTTTCTGATCTGCCTAGAGCTGTTATGTAATAATTGACATCATAGATTATCTTATGTGTTTTTCTTTAATAATATATATATAATTTGGAAACACTATAATATATGAAAGCAATACAAGAAGGTGTTTGTTTGCTGTAATTTTCCACATTTCAAAAATTGAATTTTAAAAGCCTTTGTATTCATACACATCCATAGCACAAATAACTTTCATGATGGTATTAAAGTGAAATGCGAGAAGAGTGAAGTATACGTCTGTTAGTAAGTGCTGTTAGGTGTATCTTGCTACTGTTAATAGATTTAAATACTAAAGTGCTAAAAATAAGACCACTGAAATGTAACTAAAGAATCAGTTATTTAAGATGTGTTAAATATTTTATGTTTATACCAATGTAATCAACTGCCTTCTAATATTTTAATTAATTATTTGTAAGTAGTTCTGACATTATTTATATATTTGCCATGTACATATTGCCTTGACATATTTTTACATTTCATACTTTAAATTATGAAAATTAAATGAAATATCTATTTTTATCAGATGTTAAATTCATGACCCTTAAAATATTCCATGTGTTCACTGAAATTTTTCTAAATCACTTAGATCAAACACATTCTCTAAGACCTAGACCAATGTATACATGTGTGTGTGTGTGTTTTATGTGTAGGTGTGTGTGTATAAAGCAAGTAACAGTGAAAAGTCTAATTAGTGCTCTTGCCATTTTTATCAAACATGAGCAGCAAAAAGATCAAAACCCTTTAATGGTCAGAAACAGGCAAATCTGTGGCATTATCTTTCATCTTAAATAAGTCTTTGCTGCATTATTTCTGAAAGTTGGTGTCCTGGCCTAGTTTGAGAGTTCAAATATTTTACATTTAAAAAGAGATTATATAATGATATTTTAAAACTTTACTTCATGCATGCATTTTTTATAATCTGAGTATATAAAGTGACTTCATAAAATGGGATAAGCTAATTCTACAAAAATATTTTAAAGGAAATAAACTAAAATTGTGTAATTATATGTCATGAGTAAATCTCTACTTAGTCATTACTGTAGTACATTGTGTTATTTTAATGTCTTTTAAAAAAATAGAATTAAACTCTACTGTCATTTATTTATTGATGAATGAATGTATATGCCCACATGTCATAGCAAGTACATGGAGGGTAGAGTACAATTTTCAGAACATGGTTTCCTCATGTCTGTGCTGGAAATTCAATTCACACTATCAGACTTGGAAGTTGACACCTTTATCTACTATATACTCATATTTAATAAATATTTAATAATAATTTTAAATGGATATGGGTCTGTTGAGTATAAATGCATATTCACCTAAGTTCATACATGCTAAATCATATAATCCTTATATTAGCTTATAGTGCTGACTGGATTTATGTCAACTTGACACAAGCTAGAAGTATCTGACAGGAGAGAACCTCCACTAAGAAATTGTCTTTATAAGATTTGACTATAAGTGTTTTCTTAATCAGTGATGGATAGGAGACATTTTAGCCCATTTTAAATGGTGCAATCCCTGGACTGGTGATCCTGGGTTCTATATGAAATCAGGTTAAGCAAGCCGTGGGGGAGATCAATAAGTAGAGCCCCTCTGTGGCCTCTTTATGAACTCCTGCCTTCAGGCTACTGCCCTGATTTTGTTTCTGCCTTGAATTTCCTCAGTGATGGATGTTACCTTAAAGTACAGGTTAAATAAAACCCTTCCTCCTTAAGTTATAATGGTCATTGTATTACATCACAACAATGGTAAGCATAAATAAGATACCCATACATTTAAAACGATCTATGAAAACTTAATCAAGGGCACCATGAAAGAATTTCTGTAAGAGTTAGTCAATAAGAAGATAGAGCTAAGGAGCCCAAGGCAGTAATTTCATTAATATAGTTTCTATGTCATTACTTCAGGGCTGAGTAGCTAGGAACCAATAAGCGGCTTCCACACAACAAATTGATTTACCAATGTGGTGGACTAAATCCATGTAAAACTTTAGAGGGCTTGAAAAGGAATTCTAGACACTATAAAAAAAATTTAGTTGCATTTATTTTCCCGAATGGGCTTTGCTTGCTGATGGCATGCTTCGGCTCCTTTAAGAAAGGTTTTCCTGATTCAGTGGTAACATAAAAAAAGCTCTGTCATTTTAAAATACTAATAAGCCTTGGTTACTTACTAAAGTATGATACACCTCATCTTTACCACAATGTTACTATTTCCCATATTTCCAAGATAGAAACCTGAAGTATTTTCAAATATAATAAGACAGTCAGAAAATCCAGTATCTAAATGTGTTGATGTCAGTGGACAAACTCAGTGACAGTAATGTGCAGGTGAAGGCCCCAAGTAGAGCTGAATTGTGTTAAACAGGCAGTAAATACATCAGTACAAGCACTACATTGTTTCTCAGAATTTACCTATAAGATGTGACACTAAAAGAATATATTACATTGAAATTTTGTTTTAGCTTGCTTACATTTTCTTTTTTTGAGAGAGAGAGAGAGAAACAGAAAATACATGGAATTGGGTTTGTAGGAAAGTGAGGGGCATCTGGAAGGAGTTTAGGGAGTAAAATATAATCAACAAACATAATTTGAAAAATTTAAAAATAAACTAACTTTAAAAAGAAAAAAATGTTTTCCATTTGCAAATAAATAATTGTTATTAATATTCATATGCTACAATCCTTGAATACAAATTATAATGCATCATTTTTTACAAAACCCAAGACACATTGGTCACAATTTGCTTAGACACCTGTCAATAGATAAATGAATAATTATGTGCATTACACAAACACAATGGGGCTGTATTCAGCCATAAATGATAATGGAGGTATGTCAGTGTAGGATAATGAATATTAGCTGAAACGATCTAGACTCATAGAGAGAAATAGCATATATTTTCTCACACATGTGTAAGCTAGCAGGAGGAGTGTTTAACAGAGGTAGTTATAAATGAAGGAGGACTATGGAATAAGTGAGGTTATGGAGCAGAATAAATGCAAGGAAAGCAGCCTCCAGCTGCACTATGCATTTCCTGGGAACCTGCCTGCTAAGCCTGCCAGAGAAGCAAATATGTTGTAGTGCAGGTCAATGAGCTTCAGATCTTCACCATCGCTCTCCTCCTCTGCAAATCTAGTCTCTACATCTCATCCTTAGCTCCTTAACAGACTCCCTGCTGTGCTTTCTCCCCACTCTCTATGCTAGTTCTCAGGGGACTAACCTGATCCTGATAGAAGACTGATTTTCTCCAGTCTGTGAACTGCTCAGCTATCCTGCCCATCCTAGGCCATCCCCATTCCTATGTGTTAACTGCCACCATACTTAGAAACATATTTTACCCATAGCCCCCTGTGGTAGTTCCAGGCATGACTGCAGAAAAATCCCCAACCAGGTAGTACATAGCCTATACATCTTGTGAGTAACAGAAAAGACAGTAGAAATCAGGAAACAAACAACCACCCAACAAAGACAAGACCAGATATAAGCATGTAGAATTGTTTTCAGACCAAACAAAAGTACCTAATACCAAATGCCAAATAACTGTGTAAAGACATAATCAATAAAAAGCAGGCTAAGATGTCTTCACTAGAGTCCAGGAATTGCACTACAATAGGCCTTCAGATTTGTATCACAGTTAAAGCTCAAGGACCTTAAAATAGGCTTTGTGAATATGAAGAGAAAATTATTAAATCCCTTAAAGAAATCTATAAAAACACAAACACTGAAATGAAATGAACAGAAAAATTTAAGACCTGAAAGTTAAAATAGAGTCAACAAAGAAAACCAAAAACAATGGAAATTATGAAAGGAAGCATATAGAAACTTAGAGGCAAGTCCCATCAACAGAATAAAAGAAATGGAAGAGAGCATCTTGTACACTGAGGACACAATAGAAGGAATGGATACCTCAGTCAAAGAAAACATTAAATATAAAAAATATTCCCGACAGAAAACATATAGGAAATATGGGATACAATGAAAAGATCAAATCTAAAAATAATAGCAATAGAAGAAGGAGAAGAAACACAGGTCAAAGGCAAGACACTATTTTCAAAAAAGAAAATCAAAGAAGAAAATTTCCCAATTTCCCTAACCTAGAGAAGGAAATGCCTATTAAGAAACAAGAAGCATACAGACCATCAAATAGACTGTCTTAAAAAGAAATTCCCCACAACACATAATAATCAAAAACACTAAACATACAGAAAAAAAGATAGCATATTAAAATATCAAGGGAAAAAGGCCAAATAGCATTTTAAGACAGACCTATTAGAATTACATATAATTTTCAATAAAGTCTCTAAAATACAGAAGGGCCTGGAAGAATCTTCTACACTTCAACACCCACACAGATTATTATACTCAGGAAAGCATTCAATCCCAATTGATGGAGGAAATATGATATTTTATGATAAAATAAAATTTAAGCAATATGTATCTACAAGTTTGGCTCTTCAAATAGCACTTCAAGCAAAACTTCAACATAAAGAGGTTAACCACACACAAAATTAAATGTTTGCAGGCCAGCAAACCAAATGAGGGGAAACACACACACACACACACACATACACACACACACACACACACACACACTTACTGGAGCTAACTGATTTCATTAATCAAATGGATGTTTGATATTTACAAAACAGTTCAGCAAAACAGAAAATACATACCTTCTTCTAGGCACCTCATGTAACTTTTCCCCAATTTTTTATGTACTAGAACACAAAACAATTCTCAGCAGAGGCAAGAAAATCTAAATAACATCTTGTGTCTTATCTGAACTCCATGGATAAAAGCTGGATATCAACAGCAGCAGAAACACAGAAATCCTAGAAATTTATGGAAACTGAATAACTCATTATTGACTGAAAATGAAGGGGTCAAGATAAAAATTAAGAAAGAAATGACAGACTTTGTAGAATTGAATGAAAATGAATACACAACATACATAAATTTATGTGGTACAATGAAAGTATTTTAAATTGACAAGTTCATAACATCAGGAACCAACATAAAACTAAAAGGGAGTATCTCATATTAGAAACTTAACAGCACACCTGAAATGTCTAGAACAGAAAGAAACAATCACACCTAAGTGGTTTAGACTGTAAGAAATAGTAAAACTCAGCACTGTAGTTTTTTTTTTAAAATGCAGATTCAATGAAACACTTGATTCTTTGAGAAAACCAATAATAATATCAAACTCGTCACCAAATTAACTGAGAAAATTTTGCTTAATTTTAAGGTAAGTTAACTAATCAATTTTATAATGTATAACAAAATAAACAAAACTAGAGATAAAATAACAAAATTGGAGATAAAAGGGGGCATAGCAACAGACACTGAGAATAATAAGTCTGAGAATCATAAGAACATACTTTAAAAACATGTGTTTCACCAAATTGGAAAATCTGTAAGAAATGCTTAACTTTCACAATCTATACAACTTACCAAATGTAAACCAATATCAGATAAACAGTTTAAATACATTTTAAAACTTAGTGTTTCCCCAATAAAAAGTCCAGAATTAGATGATTATACCAGGGAATTAATTCTTCTTTCAAAGAAGAGTTAATGCCACTATTTGTCAGATAATTCTCAAAATAGAAACAGAAGGAACCATTCACCATTTGTTTTACCAGGCCACAGTTACCCTGATACTAAAACCACATAAGTACACAACAAAGCCTAATTACAGACCGATTTCCCTTATAAAAATAGGCACAAATATTCTCAACAAAATACTTGCAAATCAAACCCAGCATGGTCAAATAGGCATCATCCAAGAGAGGCAGGGATTGCTCACTATACCTAAACTGAGAAACATAATTCATCACATCAGCAAACTAATAGACAAATACCACATGATCACCTCACTAGATGCAGAGAAGGCTTTTGAGAAGAACCAACACCACTTCATGATTAACAAGCCCAGGAGTTATTGGGAATACAAGGAACATATCTCAACATAATAAAGGCAGTTTACGGTAGGCTGATAGTCAGGCACTAGAAACAGACTTGATGCCCATCTTTGGAGGATAAATGGATAAAGAAAACAATGCATTTTTGCAAAAGAATATTGCTCAGCCATTAAAAAATGAAATTTGCAGGTAAAATACCATCCTGAGTAAGGTAGCCCAGATCTCAAAAGAAAATATGGCATTTATTCCCTTATATGTGATAGTAACTGCTATGCCAATGATAATCAAGCTACAATCCATAGAACTACAGAGGTTTGGTAAAGATAAACTAACTTGAGAAGACAGATAGAATTATCCAAGAAAGAATAGATAGTTCTTTCTGTCTAGAAATAGAAGAGGTAGTTATGGATGGATAAGAGAGGAAATATGAGGAGAGGTAGCTTAAATCTAGAGGTATTTGAGGGTAATATGGAAAACTAATACAGTAGAAGTTTCAAAAATATATACATGTATGAAAGTTATCAAAATTAAATCATCAAATAATGGTGGAAACAGAACCCCAACTGACATCTCATTTACCAAATAAATATTCCCATATTATATCTGATTGAGCTGTTGGCAAATGGAGTCCCATGGGAATCTATACTCAACTCAGGGTGCTCTATGACTATAACTTGTCCTCCAGAAAGGGCAAGGCAAGTCCTCATTGCTAAAAGTAAAACATATACAACTCATTTGTACAGGGCAAAGTCCAGCTGGTGCCTACATAGAGCCTTCACCACTGTGAGCTATCATCTTTGATAAAGGAAGGTACTCTGCATGCTACCAAAGGAGAAATATAAATATCAACAAAGATGCAAACCCTTTGATTTACTCTGGTGTCCAGCCTTCAAGGTAATCTGGTATAACGCTGGCACAAAGCTTGTGATAATAATCCACCAATATCGGACTGACTTAAGTTCCACTTTCTGGAGTGAAACCCATACCCAATACTGCTTGGGTGACCAAGAAACTGAAGCTAGTTAGCCCAGGAATCTAGAGTAAAATCAAATACTAGTGTTCTACTAAAACAACATAGTGATAAAATGACTCTAATGACATTCTGCTCTAGTTTTAGATGAGTGTCTTTCGTGGCCGTAATCAGCGAAGCTTCCTCCTGAAACAGATGAGAAAAGATACAGAGACCCAAACCCAGACCCAGACCCAGATGTTATTCAGAGTGAGAGTCCTTGGGATACTCAGCTTTAAAGAGGATAATTCAACCAAATCCCTCTCCTCGGGGCTTAGAGAACCAAGAGGAAGCATAAAGAATGAAAGAGCCAGAGGGAATAGAGAGCATCAAGTAAACAAGGGCCTTAAATCAGTAGGCTTGATATACATATAAACTCACAGAGACTGAGGCAGCATCCACAGGGCCTGTATGGGTGTGTATCTCATGGATTCCCTAGACCTAGATGGAGAAGTGGAGACATGCCCCTGATACCTTTTCCTGTTATCTAGAAGCTATCTACAATTAGTAACCTCTTGCAAATGAAATTTAATTTTCCTCAAGTGAATCTCACTGGCGAAGCAAGCTATTCTTATGGGTAAACCACATACCCAGCTTTAGATAGTATAAAATAAAATCAAGAGCATCTTAGGGGGATTCTTGTCTCACAATATCATTCAGGACTTTTTAAAAATTTTATCTTTTTATTTTATTACATATGTTTGTGTGTAATACATACATTACATACATACATATACACACACACATTTCCCCCAATAGATCCTTTGTGTATATATTGTAGCTTTTAGTTTTGTGCTTTTATGAGATTCCTAAGTGTGAGAAGAAACGAGTCTCTGAATTTATATCTGTTTCTTGCACCTTTTCTAGCCTACATTTCCTTTTTATGCTTGTATTGTCCTATTCTGATGTGTTATATTTTGTTTTTTCTTATAATATTTTATTTTATCATGATCCCTAAGAAGCCTCTTTGTTTTCTAATGAGACAGAGATGGAGTAGATCCAGATGGGAGGAACCTGGAGGAACAAAGAAAGGGGAAACCATAACCAGATTTATTGTATGATAAAAAAAAGTTCTATTTACAAAAAGGAAAGAAAAAGGTGGAAAAAAAGAACAGCAACTTTGCAAGTTTCTTTCATATGAAGGAAATAATACATATATATATTTGCATATATGTGTATGTGTATCTGTGTCTGTGAGAGCGTGGAGAAACTACAGTAACAAAGAAAACAGTGTGACCAGGGAGAATAATGGAAATTGAACATGAATAGAATACAATAATATGTTATAAAATTTTTATGTCGCAGTTCTTTATATCAATTAAAAAATTTTAAAGCAGTTCAAAACTCCGAGTAGCTATGCTACAAGTATTACTTTTGTAATCATTATTTTAAATTACATTTTAGTGAATTTCCAAAGAAATACTTCCACTAACATGATAAAATATATTGGCAAAATAATAAAAGATTTGAATCATATTCACCATCATATAATGCAAATCACATGCAGGATTTCTTGGGACGATAAAATAAACCTTTTGGTCCTAACCAAAAAGAAATGAAAAAAAAAACAAAGGAAGGTATTCAAGCAACCAGCAATAAATCAAGGAGGAGAGAATAATTCTTAGGTGTATAAAGAAACAAGATGAATGGCTAAAGTTTGGGGAGAAACCAGTATTTTGTGGCGGTGGGGTTGTGAACCTAGTAATTCTTGTTTCAAACGGCTTGTTAAACAGGGTTAGTCTGAAATAATAGACACAGTTTTGCTGATGTTAAACTATGCTGATCAGACTTTGCTAGCTGTGTTTAAATGTATCTTTTTAAAAGTGCCTGTACAGACCTAACAATTTTCATGAACGAAATGCCTCTTCCAGGTAAGGACTGTGTCTTTGGGTTTGATAAAGTATCTCATCCACCCTCTTTCTGAGTAATTTAATTTACATATGTCCTGAGAGTTACAGCTTTTCTTCCAACATTTTGAGAGTTTTGAAAAATGTTTACTATTTGACAATTTCCTGTAATAAGTTGTAGTCAGCATATGTCTTCTTCCCTCCCTAGTACTCCTTTTCTCTTCCCAGTAGCTTGCTCCTCAACAAGTCCCCATACGTTCAAGTCTGCTTTTGAGTGTGACTTAGAGGGTTTAATTGGTTTTGCTAGCATGAGCTTGGTGGTGAGAGTATTTACTGGAGCAAGGACAACTTGTTACTGGATATATTGCTCAAGAAGATGACATTTCCCAACAACATTCACTTCCTGTAGTTCCCTCAGAAAGTGTTGCCTTAACTATGATGTCACTTCTTGCTGCTCTTTCAGTTCTACTGTAGAGAACACTCAACCTTTCCTTGTTTCTATTCACAGGAAACCCATTGCTAAGTGACTATTCCAGGCTTTCACTTGTTTTGTCTACTTTTGATTGCTTTTGTTTACATGTCTGTGACTGTCTTTTTGTCTTTCTTTCTTCTTCTTCCTTTTGTTTTTTGAATATATTATCTTTCTATATAACAACAGCTCACTTCAAACTCTGAATGTCTTTGACTTTGCCTTCTCAATGTTGGTGTGCATCTTGTACTGCCGCGCCTGACACAATCTCATGAACATATGAAGAAGAAATAATTGTACTTATTTTTAAGAATTCTTTCAACAATGAAAAAATCATAGAACTAGATAAGTATTTCAGCCAATATCTTACGTTTACTGACATAAAAAAAAAGAGTTTTGATATGATTTCAGGAAGAGTTCTGACATTCCGGCAAGGTGGATTTTTCTTTTTTTTTCTTTTTTATGGCCTTTTTATTTATTTACCTATTTATTAAAAATTTCCACTCCTCCCCTCCTCCCATTTTCCTCCCACTCCCCTCACTCCTTCTCCAGTCCTAAGAGCAGTCAGGGTTTCCTGCCCTGTGAGAAGTCCAACGTCCTCCCCCCTCCATCCAGGTCTAGGAAGGTGAGCATCCAAACAGCCTAGGCTCCCACAAGGCCAGTCCATGCAGTAGGATCAAAACCCAGTGCCATTGTCCTTGGCTTCTCAGTCAACCCTCATTGTCAGCCACATTCACAGAGTCCAGAATGTGGATTTTTCCAGGGGATTTGAACATGATAGGGTACTAGGAGAGCCTCTCTCTCTCTCTCTCCCTCTCCCTCTCTTTCTCTCCCTCTTCCTTTTTTTGTAGAGAGACAGGAAGATAAAAACGTTTATTAGGTACTGAGTCACAACATAAAAGAGATGCAATTTCATACCAAGGCAACCACAGCTGAAAGGACTTTCTAGTTGAGCTCTTCCAGGATGCTGAGGGCCTCCCTGGCGCTTCTCCATGAAATGCTGGCTTTGTTGGCTCATTACTGGGGCTGGGTTTTGTTTTTGGAGCAGGAGCCTCCAGAACCAGCCTCTAAAGAGAGAAAGACGCAATGACCTATTCTGACTAGGCTGTAAAACTCAAGCCACCCTCTGATCTTTCACTACCTTCTGCAAGCAAGGCCAAAACAAGTTCAAGTAGGAATTATCCTTGGTAAGAGAGCAGTAAAGTTCCATTATTGAAAGCGGCTGTAAAGAACATCGTTGCGCTCATGCTTCTAAAAATGTGACCTTCTGTGGTAAAGTTCCTTTTTCTATAACCTTCAGTATTAACATTTTTACTTATACTTAGTTTGAAATTTATTAAGTTTGGAAACTTTTATATATGCATACAGTGCTTTTTGATTATATTCATCACCACATTCCAGTCCACTGCCTCCTCTTGGGTAACTTCATGTGACTTATCCTGGCAACTTAACATCCTTTTTTTAAAAAAATCTTGTCACACATTAAATCCAGTTATTGTTACTTAGGTGCACATAGATGTGGCACCATCATACGGACCATGGCTGAACTTTCAGAGATAGAATGCCTCCAAACAACGTGAGCTTCCCTCCGGTAGCAGCTACCGTCTGCCTGTAGCTTTACAGCTGGGGTGGGATCTCATGTGTTCCCTTCCCAATGGTAAAATGACTCAGCCTGTAAAGGCCACTGCAGTCAAGGTTGATGTCTTGTACTGGAGTCTCTCTGATGCCCAAGTGGCAGTAGCAGAGAACCCACCCCTGAAAGCTGTCCTTTGACTTCCATTAAATGACTAAAAAAAAACTTAAAATATACTTTTTAAAACAAGTAACGCGTGCATTTTTAAAAGATTATTTTTTGGTTTCTTTTGCTTTTTGTTTAGGTAGTTATAGGTGTTGTATTTACTACAATATACCTCTTTTATCTGTTTTTAAATCCAATAAGTAAACAAGATCTTCCAATTAATTGCCCATTGTTTCTATCACTTCTTGTGTCTATTTTTAATTTAAAAGGCATATTGTCATCATAGTTACTTCTTTATGTCTGTACAGTATCTTAATTCTTTCATTTCCCATATCTACTTGATAGTTAAATTAGCCATTAGTGCCTAGGAATTTGTTTTTCAAACCCGCTCTTAAATGAAGAGCATGCCTCGATCAGTGCCTCAGGCATTCTGAGATACCTGATTTGTATTCTATATTTGAAAATTAGCAGCCTAACTCTTTAGCAAATGAATTTTAGTGTTTGAACTGATTTTGGGTTATAGTTGTTTCTCGGTGTGTTTGCTGATTCAGGATCATTAGCATGGTTTGCAGATGTTATCTGCAGTGGTCCGGTGACATTTACTGTTTAGAGAAAAGTTCCCTACTAGGGTGAAATGAAAAATGGATAATCTCAAAGCCATTTCAAGTTGGTTTTTTTTTTAAGAACGTGGTTCCTTATGCTAAACTTGCACTTTAATGCCAGAGTTGCATTACGTGAATTCAGAGTAGTTGAGTTTTTACAGTGTGGCCATTTGGATGTATTATCCCAATTTTATGTTATTCAAGTTAATCCCCAGAGTACCAGGGACAGGAAATGTGACCTCTGTGTGGTAATATACTCAGCCACCTGGGATCTCTCATCAAGGGTACATTAATTGCATTAGCAAAGAAGCAGACTTCTCATATGTAAGGAAGATGTGCTATTAAGGTGAATTGGGTCCCTCATTACTTTTGCATAGCTGGTTGCCTGACCCTTCCACCTTCCACCATGGAATAATGACTCAAGAAGATTCTTGGCAGATGTGGGCCAGCACTGAATTTCCCTGCTCCCAGAAACATACAGCACACATTTTCTTCCTTTTTTTATTATAAAATTTCAAAATACAGATCAAACATTTTCTTTATATTAATCAGGAACATTCTCAGAATAGCAATATTACTTGATATCAGAAAGGAAAATTTTAGTGATGTATTCCCCTACACTGTTTATAAATGGATTTTACCTTTTAATTTATGTGTATATGTGTGTGGTTTTGTACATATGAGTGCAGTGCTTGTTGCCCAGAAGATACCATCAGATTCTCTGAAGCTGGGACTACAGGTAGTTGGAAGCTGCCAGATGTGGATTCTGGGAATAGAACCTAGGGCCTGTGGAAGAACAGCAAGTCCAGGAGAGCCATTTTTCCATCTCCTGCATAGTTTATAAATGAATAAGAACTCATGCTGTCTTTAGGGTACAAAAATATCATGGTTCTATACATGCTGCTGTAGCATTCACTTATCAACGTTTTTCCTTTAAAACTACTTTTGTGTATGAGATTCAGTCATTCATTAAGGTATCTTTAGATTTTTAAACTTCGAAGTACGGTCACATTTAAGATTTCTCTGAGGACCATTTTAATGTAGCCCAATAGGGTGAGCCTTTATGTACTTAATATAGACTCTTTATTAAGAGAGATGGAATTCAACTGTAGTCGTCCTGTGTTTTTGTTGTGCTGCTTGTGATGCTGAGGCTGGGGAGGTTTTATTCTAACCACGTGTGTGTGCTGCAGTCTCCATAGCCGCCTTCATCCCCAGCACTGCTATTTCCAGTGATGATAGCTTGTCTTGCAATACCCTGCCACTGACCCTCTCATAATAGATTCATAAATATTGCCTCGTGAGCTATCTGCAGATTTTGGTTTCCAGGAACCAGGCTGGGCACTTTTGATGGCAAACACTGTATCAGGAAATAGCTTACCCTCCCTCCTTCCCAAAGCCATTGACCTTTTGAACTCAGGGCAGTACTAATCCTTTCAGTCTGACATGTCTTTGCAGGACTTCACTAAACTCTCTCCTTTCTGGAAAATTTTTTAGGCTGTAAGATCAGCAGAAATACTGAATATGAGTTTTGTGTACATAAGAGAAAACAGTAATGGTATGGGTAATTGAAATAAATCTATTTTCCTCTCACACTGGGAGAGCATATTCTGCAAGAAGAAAGTTGACTCCTGTCTATATACTCTCTAAATGGAAAATTAGGAAAAAGAAGGTGAAAGTGATGGACAATTTATTTCAATAAAAGGATATTTTTCATTACTAAACTCTTAAAAAATAGAGTGAATACCCATGTAAGAAGAAAAATCTCTCTAGAATTCAATAAAATAACAAATCTAGAAATTCAAGCATCTCTCTCAGACTTAGAAATGGATCTTTGCAATTATGCAAGGACAGATCTAAAAATAAGTACATTTTATAATCCAGAGACTAAACTCATAAAATGGAATAAATCATAATACAACACATTTTGCAGTAAAATATCTCGCGGTTTTAGAAGATTCATATTTTCTCTGTTGTGAATATATCTAAACAACTAAATACTTGCCATGGGGTCAGTTTTGTTCTTCGTAGTATTTGTTATCGCGATGTTTGCTATGTGTTCTTTATAGTAATTGTGACAGAACTACACCGAAAGCTGTTAGAACCTATGGGTTGTTCTTCATATTCATGCAATATTTTATTGTGCTGTCTTCCATGGATACCCTAGTATCCCAAAGTGGTATCTGATTATATTCTTACCAGGGATCCTGGGGAACCTTTTCAGGTCCACCCCTGCCACAGAACTTGAAGGCTTCTGGTTTTGGTTTTGACTGTGGTGTACTTGGAGATATGTTTTCTATATGCTTCTGAAACTATAAGAGATTTGAGGTTTTAGTTTTAGTGCAGATACACTAAAACTTAGTGCAGATGTGTATCTTTTCAAATGTTAGTGGCTCATTACATGTGACATTTTGTGAATGTTTCTTTAATATTATTCCCAAAGTTTTCTACGTTTATTTCTTATAAATTATTTTTACATATTTTACAAATATATTCTGTTCAGTAACTTAGCTTCTTTTTTATATACCTAAAAGGTAACTTTTTGATGTGAAAAGTCATATTTCAACTAAAAATATTTTATGTTTAGTTATTAATGTATAATAATTAATGAACATTGTTAAGGTCCAGGAAATAAGTGTACTTTCTATATTTCCAATGATAGCTTTATTATTTTTATTGAATCACAATTCTCTTAATTTTATTTTTGTGAATGGTGATATGTTTTCCTTTTTTGTGTTTTATACATGTGTAGTGCTCACAGAGGCCAGAGAAGGACACTAGAACCTCTGGGCCTTGAGTTACAAACAGTTGTGAACCCTCCAATATGTGTGCTTGGAACTGAGTCTGGCTCTCTTTCAAGAAAGCAAGTACCTGCTGTGCCACCTCTCCAGATCCTTTACATATCTGTATAGTGAAAACATACTGTATATGTTCATTTGCTACAGGGTGGCATTTCATTATAAACCTCAGCTGTATAGTCTTCAATTCAGAAAACTTAGCATATATGATCTAAAAGGCATGTTTGGTGAGACCATTTAAAGATCTCCTTTTATTCCTTTTTAGATATTTAAAGAATAAAACATTTAGAAAGAAAAGATTTTGACACCCCTCCCCGCAGTGTGCAATAGAACCTATAAGCAAATATTATTTATCTAACCAGTATGTTGAATATGTTGCTATTTCTTCCATACTTCCTCACCTCCCATCTAGTTTCTTCAGGTTTTAATAACCACTATTCTATTTTATACTTCACTGTTCACAGATGAGTAAGATCCACTGTTGTCTTTCTGTTAACTTTAAACTTTACATCTATAATCTGCCTTTAGGAGAATCACTGTATGCTTTCCTCTATATAACAACAAAGGTCACAAAACCAAACCAAAAGTCATTCATCTGTGTAAGGAATTGCTAGATATGGGGTGTGGCGGACAGCTCTGGATGGGGCATAAGGAAGAGTTGAGGGAGACGGTCATCTGAAGACATTGTGTATGAGTGAATGCACACACACACAAACTCACGTATAATATGATTCAATTTTGAGCCCAATGCTTTCCTTAAAGTCTGTTTGTGAACGTCTTTGTGGAAGTACAATATAATATTCTTCAAGAGGAAAAAATATCACATATAAACACAAAATTATATTTGGCAGACCCCCACCGTCAAACCCACAAATAGAGCTCCTTGGAAGAGCTAACAATTGGTGTGTGTTTTATTGCTTGGGTCACATATAAAGATTTTCCAGCTAATTTGAGGTTGTGCATGCTGATTTCAAAAGGGGAAAGTCATAGCTTAGTTATTTCCCTTTTGGGAGCTCAGCTTTCTTCTGTATTCTGCTGTATGGGTGGGGGTGTCTTTTATAATGGTGTTATAATTTACACTTATTTCCATTGAAAATATAAAAGTAATATTTTCCATGATAAGGTCACGAAAGAAAGTCTGAGCTTTGTGATGCATTTTAATATAATAGTTTATCTGGTGAAAATTCCCAATCTTTTTAAAGGGTAATTTATCTGTCAATCCAACATCACACTAGCATACAAATTAATACTTGTAAAGAAAATATTTAAGTGCAGAAACAGTAGGAGCATTGAAGAAAGGTAGGCAGTCTTCATAAATAGTCGTGTTGCATTTTATAAGTGTGGAAAATGTATATTAAGAGTCTAAATATGCCAAACACCTTTGTTTTGAGATATATACTGAAGCTGTCGCTTTCCTAATAGGAGGATATCAATATCTACTATATGATACAGAATGATGATACCTTTTGAAAGTATCTGAATATAGCTGAGATTTGCAATGGCTATAGATTCCTCTTCTCTTCTTTTTAATGGAGATGGCAACCTCAAAATAGAAAGTCTAAGCTAACTGGCACCGTTCAGTAAGGTTTTTAGTCTAGAGTGAAGTATTTTTTTTATGCTGATATTCTAAGGGTGTACTTCCTTCTTACTAAACATTCCTAATGCTGTGACCATTTAATACAGTTCTTCATGTTGGGATGACCCCAAACATAAAATTATGTTTGTTCCTAATACATAGCTGTAATGTTACTGTTATGAATAGTAATGTAAATATCAGTTTTCCAATGGTCTTGGGAGATCACAGTGGAAGGATCTATTGACCCTCTAAAGAGGTCATGACCCACAGGTTGAAAAGAGCTGCTCCAATGCCAATGGTGTTAGACAGGCAATGTATAAATGGAAAATCAGGATGTTCCAAGCATGATCTATAGCAATTTCAAGACGAAACATTTCCTTCTTGGAAGGAATCTCCTTAAAATGCATAATGTTCTGGAAATACAATATTGCCTTTAAAACTCAAGAAGTAAATTATTCAATAGCTTCATGAAGTCCCTTAAAAATGAACAAATTCACTAAGCAACTTGGCTATTATGGTCGTTATGGCATCTGTAAGGTCTGGTGAGAGACACTCTTAACTAACCCAAGACTCTTGCCACCAGACCCACCTGAAGATACAATCTGCAATCTATTAAACTTCCTTCAAGTCCTGAAAACAGTTCCAGGACTTCACCTTCAGTGAGCCCCCATTCATACATTGTGACTTATGTGTCTCTTAGTTATTCCTGTTCCAATAACCCAGTAAGTAAACCTTCCCTCCATAAAAATTATTAGTTTAACAATTTGGGGTTATGGAGTCATCCTTACTTTGTTCTGTCATGGATTCTCTATATGGGGTGAGTGGACGTTTGTTCAGAACTCCCTAGGAATAGTCTTACACCCCAGAGGATTGTTGGTTTTTAGGTCTTGTCTAGTAATCCAAAGTTTGACTGGTTCCATTCACTCGTAATTATGCACAACATTTAAATCCCTGCTAAAGTTCAAAAAAGATTAACTAAGGAGAATTTGTAACTTAGTATTTTTAAATCTCATCCTGCTGTTAAGTGTTCAAATATAGCAACAATATTTCAAATTCAAGCACACATATATTTTAGGAAGGAAGAATTCATCCGTGATGGTTTATGTCACTAGCAGCTGTTAATAGAGTCATTTAACTGTAAATGTTAACCAGATAAAATAATGAAGGCATACACTAACATCTGTTTGACAGCCAAATTATCAACATACTTTATCTATTTTACCTATTTCAACCACATCATGCTTGTTTTAAAGATTGAACCCTAGTTATAACAACAGCTTTTCTTCACTGTGTATTCAATATTCATTCTTCACTAGCTGTCTTTCACTTGTTAATTTAGGCAACTACATCTGTGTTTTTATAGGTCAGCACATAAAGAACTCACTGTAACCTTTATGTCTCAACAGGGACTTCCTTTCCCCATTGTGTAACCACTAACATTTAGGGGAGTTGAGCCCCTATTCATCCAGTGTGCGATACTAAGCATTTCTGTAATTGGCTTGCAGCTGAACAATTACACAGAACCACAGAGGAATGTGACAATGGACATAATCAGTGTCTCAAGGCTATAATATGTTTTTTTGTATGCATGGTTATGAGTCAGGGTACCATGGAAGAAGGCTGGGCCCGACACGCAAACCACCTGCTATTACAGACCCATAAAAGAATGGGAAAGCTTTTCAACATGATCCAGTAAATGGATTGTACAGCAATTTCATCAAGTTTAGATCTAATTGCTTTAGCTCTTGTCACATTCGTGGCAAGACTGTTCCTAGTACTGCTGATGCAAGAACAATGTTACTGAGTCTGTTGCAGCAGCGCTTTCATATAAGATGGAATACTGTGGATCAGATGGCTATGATAATTGCCGGCACTTAGAAAACACATGAGAATCTCTCCCCATGCTTTATACCATAGTTGAACCATTAATAAGCCTCGAAAGTTATGAAACCCATGAAAGATACACTAAGTTACAAAGATAGCAGATACTTCACAGAGAATGACTCTCACTATGATACCTGTTCAGGAAAATATAACCTTTTATTCTTTGTTTGCTAACAGAGATCACTTTTGATAGTCCCATGAGAGGGCATTGACAAATTCATTGACTTTAAAGAAACTAGTGGATAAATGCTCTGTTTCACAACAGTGTGCTTTATACAAAAATTAGTTTGAGGTTATAGTTCTCCTAATTTACATCTTGGTAGAACCAAGCCCATGTGTAATCAGCATATGCCTTCAAATACATATATTGCTTCAAGAAATACACTAGAAGTTATATTTATAATCATGGTCACATATAAACATAATTATTTATACATTTATTAGGACGCAGAATTACAATTTATCATTAAATACTGTTTGCAAAATATGGGATAGTATTTGAAACACAGCTATTTTCTACTACAGATATTTGTCTAAATTACAGAAACACATTTTTGGGGAAAGAAATAGATATACTAGATTACTGACAAAGACAAAGAATAATGAATAAAAAGATAAACTTATTGCTGTTTTTAAGAAAACTGGGATGAGAATAAGGGCAGGGAAGGACATTCCAAAATCACTCAATACATACAAAATTCCTGCCCACTCCTCACGTACATTATTTTATACATTTACAAAAGCAGGTATGATATGAGATGTCCTGTATATGTGCAGCTTTTATTGGTTGGTGGATAAAGCTGTTTTGGTCAATGGTTTAGTAGAGTACAGCTAAGCGGGAAATTCAAACAAAGATATATAGAAAAAGAAGGCAGAGTCAGGGAGATGCCATGTAGCTGACGAAGGAAAAAGACACCAGAAACTTTATTGTATATAACTGATATACATGATTTCCAAAATAATTTGTCTTTCTCTTTAATTTTATGTGCTTTTATATTTGTTGATAAATTGCCTTAAAATTATGCAAAAAATGAAGAAAATTAAACAAAAGAAAAATCATTGCCTTGCTAAAGTATTTGTAGTAGTGATATTTTTCACTTTTTGGTATAAATGTGAAGAATGATTTTGTAGAAAACTAATAAAATTTAAAGTGGACTCATTTCAATTACAGGGCCTCGAAAGAGTCCTGTATTGTTATTTTTCGTCACTACCTACCTCCCCGGGTCGGGAGTGGGTAATTTGCGTGCCTGCTGCCTTCCTTGGATGTGGTAGCTGTTTCTCAGGCTCCCTCTCACTCTGGCTTTTACAATCTCTCTGTGAGTTTTGTAGGTTAACTATCCCATTTAGGGCTGAGCAGTGCACAGCCCCGTATTCTGGGCATGTTGACCAGTTGAGGATCTCTGTTTTAGTTCATCTACTGCTAGAAAAGCGTCTCTGATGAAGCTTAAGAGAATCTCTCATTTATGGGTATAACAATGTTATTAGGGGTCATTTTAATACTGTGTCCATTTAACACAATAATGCCATTGGGTTATTATGGCCTATCTAACTAAAGATGATTGGCCACTTTAATAAGTCCAAGCATGGGTTCTAACTAGAAAGTGGTTGATTACTGTCATGATCTTTGTGCCACTATTATACCAGTGAACATAGCTTGTCAGGCCTCTTGTTGTTGCAGTTTGAAAGGTTTACATGTCTTTTTTTTCTAATTGTTTTTACTGAGCTGTATATTTTTCTCTACTCCCCTCCGTCCCCTCCCATTCTACCCTCTCCCTTGATCACAATTCTCCCAATTTACTCAGTATACATTGTCTTCTTCTGCTTCCCATGTACATTAGATTCATGTTTGACTCTGTTAGGGTCCTCTCTGTTGTCTACATTCTCTGGGATTGTGAATTGTACACTTTTTTTTGATTTTTCTTTCTTTTGATTTGCTATATTTCTAAAAACCAATGAATGAGTACATATTATATTTGTCTCTCAGTCTGGGTTACCTCACTCAGTATGACGGTTTCTAGATCCATCCATTTGTCTGCATATTTCAAGATGCCATTTTTTTCTGCTATGTAGTACTCGATTGTGTAAATGACCACATTTTCCTTATCCATTCTTCAGTTGAGGGACATTTAGGTTGTTTTCCGGTTCTGCCTATGACAAACAATGCTGCTATGAACATAGTTGAGCACATGTCCTTGTAGCATGATTGAGCATCCTTTGGATATATACCCAAAAGTGGTATTGCTGGGTCTTGAGGTAGGTTGTTTCCTAATTTTCTGAGACATTGTCATACTGATTTCCAGTGTCTATGAGAGTTTGCACTCCCACCAGCAATGGAGGACTGTTCCCTTTACCCTAAATCCTCTGTAGGATAAGCTGTCATCATTGTTTTTGATCTTGGAAATTCTGACAGGTGTAAGACGGAATCCGAAAGTTATTTTGATTTGAATTTCTCTGATGGCTAAGGATGTTGACTATTTCCTTAAGTGTTTATTAGCCATTTTAGACTCCTATGTTGAGAGTTCTCTGTTTAAGTCTGTTCCCCATTTTTTATTGGATTATTTGTTCTTTTAATGACCAGTTTCTTGAGTTTGTTGTACATTTTGGAGATCAGCCATCTGACTGATATGGTGAAGATCTTTTCCATTCTGTAGGCTGCTGTTTTATCTTGTTGGCTGTGTCCTTTACTTTACAGAAGCTTCTGAGTTTCCAGAAGTCCTATTTATTAATTGCTTCTCTCAGTGTTTGTGCTACTGGAGTTATATTTAGGAAGTGGTCTCCTGTGCCAATGTGTTCAAGTGTATGTCCCACTTTCTCTTCTATGAAGCTCAGTGTGGTTAGTTTTATGTTGAGGTCCTTGATCCATTTGGACTTGAGTTTTGTGCATGGTGATAGGTATAGATATATTTTTATTCTTTTACATGTTGATATCCAGTTATGCCAGCACCATTTGTTGAATATCTTTTTTCCCCATTTTATATTTTTTGCTTCTTTGTCAAAAATCTGGTGTTTGTAAGTGTGTGGATTGATATCTGGGTCTTTGATTCATTTCCATTGGTCCTCCTGTCTGTTTTTATGCCAATACCAGACTCTTTTCAGTACTGTAGCTCTGTAGTAGAGTTGAAAGTCAGGGATTGGATTCATATGTCTTGTTTATGATTACTTTCCTCTTCTGAGAGCATGAACACTGTGCTTTGCTACTGTGAAAGTATCCCAGTAGAGATCACATCTCCAAGTGAGGAAACTGATTCTCTGTGTTCTGTGATTCAGGCATGCATCACCTTTAGCCATAAGGTCTTCCTATAAAGAAATAGTTTTATTTTTCAAATTAATAAAAAGTATGTCTCCTGGCCCCAAAGTTGCAAGTATATTAATCTGATTCTATACCTGGGGCTTCTTTCTTACATCTTATGTGTCAGAGTATGTTGGTGCTATGCTTTAACTGTAGACAATACCTGCATCTCCACTCAGTGCATGTAAGTGAAGCTTGCGGTCTCATAGGCTAGCTCTCAAACCATGCTGCCATGCCGTGACACAGCAATGTTGTGAACGCCGGCTGTACAAATCCCTCTCTAACTCATCCCTTTCACATCTATGATAAAGGAACTCTACAACTCTCAGTAACAGATATAAGTCTGCTTGGTCTTCCTATCCATGAAACCTGAGGGGAAATTTATTTCTTGTGTAAGTCTTTGCATACTTTCTGTATATTGCTTATTTTCACCCAGATTTTACTTGCTTTAAAACAAGTTTGTGCTAGAGGTATCGGGATGAATCTCAATTGAGGAAAGTTTTAGGGTATTTTTTTTAATTAGTGATTCATGGGAGAGGGCCCATCTCATGGAGGGTGGGCAGTCTGTGGGTTGGTGGTCATGGGTTCTAGAAGAAAGCAGTTTAGGTGAATTTTGAGAAGAAAGTCAGTAAACAGCATACCTTCATTATGTCTGCATCATCTCCTTCCTCCAGGTTGCTGCCCTGCTTGAGTTTCTGCCATCAGTTTGATTTAAGTGATGTGAGTGATGTAAACCCTTTCCTCCCCAAGTTTTCTTTTTTTTCTTTCTTTCTTTCTTTTTTTTTTTTTTTTTTGATCATGGTGTTTTATCACAGCAATGGTAACTCTAACCATGATAGTAATAAATTCTGGGAACATCTTAGAAAACTGTTGTGAATCTTGAATCTCAACTTCATATACTGAACTGATGGAACCTCAATTCAGCTTGAAGGCATGTCTTTATGTGAAATTCTTTCTGCAATTCCTATTGGTGGAGGAGGACCTAGCCTAATGATGACAGAATCACGCATAGAATAGTGGCCCTGGGTTATAAAAAGAATCTACCTGGCAGAAGCACTATCCAGGATGCAGCATCCATCCATGGTTTCTACGTCAGTTCTTACCTTGATCGCCTATAAATAATGATAGATTGTAATATACAGGCCAAATTAACTGGTTCCTTCCCAAATTGCTATTGGTCAGCATTTTCTCATAACAGAGAGCAAACTAAAATAGTGTCATGTGACAAGACTTCTCCTGGAGTATGCAACACCACACCCCAAATTGACAGCTTGTGATAGACCGAAGTAAGAACAACACCAAAGTCTAACTTGGTGAACTAAGGAATTTTAATGAGTTACATACAAGAGTATGAGTGAGAGGTTACTTAGTGGAGCAGAAATCCACATGAGTGATAATTCACTAAACCTGCGAACTTAGAGCATGATGCATATTCTTCAGACCTTCAGGCTGCTCACTGGGTTGAAGAGTGTGCCCTGGTGGCTCACTTGATCTGTACCTCCTCAAAGAATCAGGCAGGTTTCAGCTACTTTCCCGGTTGTTTTGTAAATCCCTGCTTCCTTTCAGACTGGTTAAATAATGTCTGCTTCTCATTTACAGCTTGATTTGTCTAAGAGTCTTCTTTGAAATTTCATTGTCTCAAAATGACTATCAACAGTCTTTGTTGTTTACTTAGGGCAGAGATCAGTCCAGTTAATCTGTGCAATTTCAGGAATGCCCTAAAGCTATTTTTTGTTGTTTTCATTCTCTTGTAAGGAGCATTTTTGCAGAATAGAATGTTTCAGTCAAAGATAAAACAGATACACAACATAAAAACATCGAGGTCATATGAGACTAGTTTTTTTTTTTTTTTAAATTTTTTTATTGATAAAAGGAGGATAAAGAAAAGAAAAAAAAAACAAATTTCCACCTCCTCCCACCAGCCTCCCATTTCCCTCCCCCTCCTCCCACTCTTCTCCCCCTCCTCCCACTCTTCTCCCCCTCCTCCCACCCCTCTCCCCTTCCCCCCACTCCTCTCCCCCTCCCTTTCCAGTCCAAAGAGCTGTCAGGGTTCCCTGCCCTGTGGTACGTCCTAGGTCCTCCCCCCTCCATCCATATCTAGGAAGGTGAGCATCCAGACTGGCTAGGCTCCCACCAAGCCAGCACATTGCATAGGATCAAAACCGCGTGTCATTGTCCTTGGCGTCTCATCAGCCCTCATTGTTCGCCATGTCCGAACCTGGAAACAACCTAGATGCCCTTCAATGGAAGAATGGATGAAGAAAGTATGGAATATATACACACTAGAGTACTACGCTGCGGTAAAAAACAATGACTTCTCGAATTTTGCATGCAAATGGATGGAAATAGAAAACACTATCCTGAGTGAGGTATCCCAGGCCCAAAAAGACGAACATGGGATGTACTCACTCATAATTGGTTTCTAGCCATAAATAGGGTTCACAGAGTCTACAATAGGCGAATCTAAAGAAGCTAAGTAAGAAGGTGAACCCAAGGAAAAACATATAGTTATCCTCTTGGATAAGGGAAGTAGACAAAATTGCCGGGGGGAAAAGTGGGATCTTGGGGGTGGGGTGGGATGGGGGTTAGGGGAGATGGGGAGAGAAAAGGTAGAAGGGAAGGAGGGTGGACTTGGGGAAACAGGAGGATTGGGATAAAGGAAGGTTGGATAGGGGAGCACGGAACCACAATTCTTAGTTAAGGGACCCACTTTAGGGTGGGCAGGAGACTTGACCCTTGAGGGGCTCCCAGGTGCCCAAGCTGAGGTCCCCAGTTAGTTCCCTGGGCAGCTGAGGATAGGGAACCTGAAATGACCCTACCCTAGAGACTAGTTTTTAGAAGACAGAGAACTTTCTAAATGACAGTTTTATAGAAGAGCTGGCACTAAGGTTGCTTTGGGACAGCTAGATGTGCTTAGAATCTGTACAACTAAAATTTCCTATCTACCAAAAAGGGCTACCTACCTACTTATTCATCTACTTATCTTTTCACCTATCAGTTATATGTATGTAGATGTATAAATAATATTCAATATTGGTTTAGATGCCAATTTTTTGGACCAGCAAAGAACTATTGATAATACATTTGTACAAATTCTGTATGTTTCTCTCCCTACTTGGCTTTTGTTTGATTTATTTTTGTTACAGCAAACAAACACATAAATACAAAACAGCAAAAACCAAACCAAAACCAAAACAAACAAACAAACAAACAAAATGACCTGAGACTTAATAAAGAAAGAGTGTCATTGGTCAGTATGAAGTTAGGAAACCACATCTGTGGAGGATTTGATTTATGTCACAGCATGGTAGTTGGTTTCAATCATGGGAGGAATGCAAGAAATCAAAAGGGAATGAGAAAGTAAGAAAAGTGGAGAGTCCTACCTCGATTGTAAATTTTAGCCATTCCTCCAGGAGCTAATATTTTCTTAAGATTTTTCCCACCAAGAACAATGAGCATTTATCTCTTCATAAGGCTGATCATGACCCAATACCTGTTAACAGGTGTCATGTATTAGAGAGGTGTCCACCCCCTGATTAACTCATGTTAAGAATCAACCTTCTAAACTATTAACCATTAGGATATGAATCTCATCTCACCCATAACAAGTATTTAAATGAAATAAAAACTAGAACCTCTACTTTACTTTTGTGACATTTTCTGTGGGACAACCCATGGCTCTTATATTCAAATTAATACCCCTTGAGATTATCTTCTCCCTGTTCACTCAAACTCTTCTTAGCTCAAGCAGATGGAATAGCAAAAACAAATCTCCTCGGACTTAGATCTCATCAGGCACAAGTTTATTTGTAAGTCTTGCTGCTAATTCCTAGTCTTCTCCCATTGAGCTCTGATCTGGGCAGTGATCCGGAAGCAGCTGTTTCATGGATCAGGCTCATACTCCTCAGTGTGATGGACTCCTTGGGCTCTTGCAGCTGTTAGAAGCTCATTCTAATTCTCCTGAGAACTTCACATATGGAACTGATGCCATATCCTTTCCATTTTAGGGCATTTTATGACAATCTTTGAGGTCTTACACTTGTGATCTGAAGTATGGTTAACATATATGTCTATCTATCTATCTATCTATCTATCTATCTATCTATCTATCTATCTATCTATCTATCTATCTATCTATCTATCCATCATCCATCTATCATCTATCTATCTATATATCATCTATCTATCTATCTATCTATCCATCCATCTATCATCTATCTATCTATCTATCTTTAACGTAATCATAATTATTTTTTAAAAGCACCCCATTGCTAGGCTATGAGAAGCATCCAACTGGACCTTCAAGTAGAACTGGTAGTTCTCTTTGATTTCCCTTTCCAAAGCCCAGAAAACCTTCATCTCCTGCTGGATGCATTCTTCGGGGTTACATGCTACTCATATAATGGCTTTGTCTGTTTTTTTGCCAGGGGTTTGATCTATATCTTAATGTTTTTAAGACAATGTAGTTAGGCACTGAGAATTGTAGCTAAATACTAATAGGATCATTAGTAGACACCACTACAGGCACACTCAACTCTGCTACCTTATACATGAACAACATGATACATTAATCTAATTCGTAAGATTATTTAATGAATTGCAAGGGCAATAATTCAGTGCTACATTTTATTTAAGCAGTGTTTCAGATTCTGTATGTATGGACAATAGTAATTATTTTCTCCATTCAGCTCTTTTCATTTAGAAAACAGATGAAAATAGCAGAGAAATAAATCAGAGACCCATCTTCTTTTTATCTACATTACATTTATGTTTCACTGGTAGAATATTGTAATAGGAATTTGTGGTTGTTTGGGGAAAATTGTAGGCATTAAAGCCCCATTCTTTGATTTAGTATTTAATTATGTTTCCAGCTATCATCAGCTGTAAAAGGAGGACTTAAGAGGGCACAGAGATGCAGAAGCCTAGCCTCCAAAAGGCATTAAGGCCAGTATCAAGAGGAATTTAAGATGCATATAACTCAATAAGAGGTAATGTTAAAACTGCCATGCAGCAGGCCCTCGTAAAACAAAGTCCATGTTATATAAGATGATGTCATTTTTACAGCTACATTTGTTTTCTTGTGATAGACAAATAAAAAGGTTTGTTCTTGGAATATGTGGCTTCTTTCTGTATTGTAGTCTGGTTGGTTTGTAGTTAAACTGATTTTTTTTTAAAGAACTTTGAGAAATATTTTAGAAGAGTTGGGATCCTTAAGGGAAAAGTTAAAAGATTATGGATATGTTTTTTAAATGTAGTTGTAGTTGATTTTTCAAGTGGAGTTATTTATATTGCCTGTTCCTTAGGAAGTAAACAAGGGACCCTTGCTGAAAAGCTTTTAAGGAAATTTTGGACAGTTTCATGATTTTCAATGAATAAAACACCAAGTTTGGCTTTTACATGCTACAAATAATGTGTTTGTTTGTGAATCTGTCCCATGGCTACCTTTTAAGAAAGGTAAGTTATTTAAAGATTTAGTTAGCTTTCCAGGGAAAGACATCTTAAAGCTCCAGTGTATTGTCTCTTTGAAAGAAAACACTTTTATTTGTGCCTAAAATAGCAACTTAGGATTTATATGGAATTTATTAAAAATATATAGCTTTGGAACCTCAATTGAATCCGATTCTTCTTTTTTCTCCTTGAGGAGTTGCCCATCCATAATGTAGTAGCACTTAAGGAGAGTGGTATTCAAGTCATTAGAATCATGGCTGTCACTCATTCTTATATTACAACCAAGATCAGAAATATGTACAGACCATGAGAATCTTTGCTGTTTAGGAAGTTTTCTTTTTTTTTTTAACTTTCTTTTTGTTTTATTGAGAAAAAAAACAATTTCCGCCTCCTCCCAGCCTCCCACTCCTCTCCCCGTCCCCCCACTCCTCTCCCTCTCCCCTCATTCCTCTCCCCCTCCCTCTCAAGTCTGAAGAGCAGTCAGGGTCCCTTGCCCTGTGGAAAGTCCAAAGTCCTCCCCCCTCCATCCTGGTCTAGGAAGGTGAACATAGGAAGTTTTCTAAACAGAAAAGTGGATGAATATTAGAGATCAGCTCCCGACAAAATTTCTTAGAAAGTTAAAGTATCTCCAGGTAAAAAATAATTTTGTGAGCTACTATTACACTTTTCACTCTTTATGGCAATATCTAAGTATTTTATTTTCAGGTTGGAAATATACACAATACAGGAATATTATTTATTCAAAACTAGATATTTGAAGAGGAAAAGCAAATGCAAGCCCATTACTTAAATCAGGTGCTGTAAAATCCTGAAATGATTTGTATCGAGAGAAAACAACATGATATCTCTGATATATCTTATAGGGATACTGTCTAAAATACCTAAGTGATAATGAATAAACTATGGCTGGGCTGACAGTTTTAGAGATGGTTATTGTACATCAGCAATTCCAGCAGCTCTTCCTATCACCTTTTGGAGCAGATGCTGCACTGGTGAATCATTTGAAAGGGTCATATTATGATTTGAGAGAAGGAACATCTTATGAGTGCTCTGTAAATCTGTAATTAAGAAAAAGAAAGTTCTAGAAACTTGTATAATAGATAAAACAAATTTTACTTTATAAAAATAAGCATAAATAATAGATGCCTTGGTTATAAAAAGATTCTAAATCAGCCCAGATAAGTGAGCTTTCTGTCTTCTTTATAGGCCAAGCAAAAATGCCAGGAAATGACTTTCCCGAGGTCCTCCAGCTCTCTATTCGTACAGACACATGCTTTTGTTCACTGTTTTGTTATATGCTTTTTATCCACTATATGTGCAGAAATGAGGGAGCTTTAGGCAAAGTTCATGGTGCAGGCTCAGCAAAAGTTTTAGAAATTCCTCTCTCATTGGAACAAAGACCACCTTTAGGGTTATGAGCAAGAACTATCCTGAAGCATCACAGAAGAAACAGCAATGGGAAGCATTGCGAAAGAGAAACAGGGCCTGGAGAGATGGCTCATTCTGTCAAATATTAGTGAATCCTGAGAACGAAGGTAAAAATTACATACTAGTACTCCTGGGATGCCAGACAAGCCTTTAATAAATCCATACTGCTGATTACACCAGTCATTTAATGTTCAAGAATCTATTATTTCAACTACATATCATTGTACAGTCTACACATCTTCTTTCTGAAAATAAAACGTGATTTAGCTCCTGCTCCATAAATCACATATTTTAAAAAGAAGGGCCAGCATAGCAACCTTCATTAAATCAAGATGATCTTTTCTCTAAACTACTTGATAAATGGAAGAGATTAATAAAATAAAACTGAAAAAAATCACATAATCTTTATGTACATTTTAGTTGTGAATTTTGACATTTCTCTCAAGGACCCTTATGGCATTTTTCTCTTTGCATTTTATAATTCACTGCAATGCTCATTTGGATAAATTTAGAAGGCTAATGCCTCATGTTATGCAGCAGAGGTGTAAGATTAGAGTAGAGTAAAATCCTTGCTAATTATCACTTCTCTGAGCTACGCACCTGATCCTTCTCACAAGAAGCTTTCAGCAAATGCTGAAAAGAGGTCATCCATCCAAAGCATTGTTTTTGATGCTACTACATTTAAAAAGGAACATAAAAGCATATATGCATGTTTGACACTTAGACAAATACATTGGGTATGCTTAATACATATTGTCACTTAGGTAAAAATGTAAGAAAGGTGTTGCTGGAGAATAATTCTTTTGACTTCACTCCACTCTCTCTTCTTCTTCTTCTTCTTTTTTTTTTTTGTTCCACAGCACAATTGCTTTATCTATTCCCTGAACCTCTAAAGAGCTTCCTAGTTCTCCTTTCCCATGAGAAGTTACGTCATAACCTAAAAGAATCTTGTCCTAAGAAACGCTTCGAGCAGTTCTGACTTTGTTTTATCTTCAATAAACCAAATATTTAAACAGAAAAGAATGAGATGTCGTATGTTCATTTGACAGTGAAAACACAATATGGCACTTTTCCGTTTCATTCAGGTTATATGGATGAGTAAAGCTGAAATGTATTCATAATATGCGATGTGATCTTTTGGTCTCCATATATGTTGAGAAATGGTTATGGAAATGAAGCCGATTAGCATGCTCATTACCTCGAATCTCCTCCCTTATTTTGGTAGAAATTTTTAAGCTCTGCTTCTGCTTTCTGGATGGAGGGTTTGCTAAGCTGATTTTTATCAGTTTGAAGATAGCTTCTGACTCTGAGAAGTTGGTCTCGGGATGAGATAAGGAAAGCAAAAATGCACCCATCCCTTACATGCTCTAGATAATACTCTCTTGTTTTCCTCATTATATATGTAAATTCTGAGACCCCTCGGTTGTTTTTCTTTGATCCACAGTTTTCTTTTCTTTTCTTTTTTTTTTAATTTTTTGTTTCGTAATGATACAGCCTAACATCCTCAACCCTACCTTCTCTAGGGAGGAGATTCGAGGTAATGAGCATGCTAATTGTAATGAGTCTATTTCCTGGCTGTTTTCTAGTTCTGCTAACTGTCTGCTTCCTTCTGTTTCCTCCCTTCATCCTCTCCCATATCCTGTCCCCTCAACCCCTCTCAGACTGATGGACTCTTTGACTTTGATATTACTGTTACATATATGTGCAAAATGAAATTTACTCAGCTAAGTTCTGGAGGCTTGGTATATATGACTTCAAAGTTGATTTACCTTTAAGAATTTCTTTCAGAAGAGTATTTTAAATTATTTCTGGTTTATGAATGTGTTTTTTCATTTCTCTTGATAAACTATTAATGTTTTGTATCAATGAATATATCTGAAATTATACTACATTTTAGGATATAAAATTATTTTCTTTTTTCCTAAAAATATAAATCCTATGTAGGTGTTTAAATATATGTGTATATACAATATGTGTATGAAAATAAATTAATTTTGTATATAAAACAAAATAAACATAATTTTGTATATAAAGCCAGGTTTGGATGGAGAAAGAAGAGGAGGCAGAAAGGACACAATTATAATCTCCAGAAATAAAAGAAATGATTAAAAAATAAAACTAAATAATGGTAGAGGGTGGTGATATCATACTTGGGTGACATAAAAATATCGTCTTTAGTTGCTGCACTGTGGTTGGAAAATAATCAAAAGAAGGTTCCAGAGTGCTAGCAGATGAATCATATTTCATAATTGGGCTCAACTCTAAATGCTTAAAACATGACAACAAATGTGTCATGCATCATTAAGCAAAGAAGACTTATTATTTTGTTGTTCTAAAATATTTCATGGAGGATGTGCATGCAGTTAGCATTAAGTCAACACTCCCAGCACTTTCTATATCAGTGATGACTGTAGAATCTGGAGAAAGGAACCATGCTTTACATGCCAGAAAAAGATCAAGAAGCACAACTATGCATATATTTTATATCACACAGAATACATGGGGAATTCCACATGCATGCTACAGTGCAAAAAGGTTTAATATCCCTTTTATTTTTTTAAAAAAATAATATTCAGGTTTAGCTTGTTTTCGTAAGTGGAACAAAGTCTGGTTGTACCGCAGTTTTCATGTCAAAGTGCCTTTTCTTCCTGTTTACATTGTGCAAGAACAAGAAGCCTCAGCTGGAAAATTGGCCCACAATCACAACCTATTAAGCTTTTACTGATATTGCAATAGAAGTAATGGGTTTTTAATGAGCTTATCCATTTTAACATTTATATAATTTATTAACATTTTCCTTTCCCTATTTGTATATTAACTAAAAATTTAGACTTAATGATTTTCTTTACTGAACTTTTGAATCTGCAGAATTCAATGATAACAACATTTCAAGTTGCTGATGATAATTACACTAAATATAATCAATAGCCTCTATATTATCATAGAGCCTTGTGTATTAGGAAGAACCAGCTAATGTGTGACACAGCCCATTCTATGCAGCTCTTATACAAAGGGGTATCAGCTTTCAGAGAAAACATGACCATGGTCTTCAGAAAAAAGACTGAGATGATCCTCTGTGTGACTCTAGCAGATACACTCAACAACACAAAGAAACAGGAAGTTTTGCTTACTGTTTTATCTCTGTCATTTCAGGTCAACAATAATTTATCCCCTCAAATCATTTTAAGGGTTTTGTACCTAATTAATAATGAACAAAGATTATAAATTACACTTAATTTCCTTCTTCTTTTTATTGTGGCCTGGGTCTGAAAAAGCATGGGATAAATTTGGACTAGCTGAATATAGCGGACAATGAGGAAGAATGGGAACTCAAGAACAACGGCAATGGGTTTTTGATCCTACTGCACGTACTGGCTTTGGGGGAGCCTAGGCAGTTTGGATGCTCACCTTACTAGACCTGGATAGAGGTGGGCGGTCCTTGGGCTTCCCACAGGTCAGGGAACCCTGATTGCTCTTTGAGCAGATGAAGGAGGGTGACTTGATGGGGGAGGGGGAGGGAAATGGGAGGCGGTTGAGGGGAGGAGGCAGAAATCCTTAATAAATAAATAAATTAAAAAAAATAAAAGAAAAACACAAAAAAATAAAAAAAATTACACTTAGTTTATTTTGTGATTCTAGATTCAAAACAAATATGCATGTAGGCAAAACACAATATTTTAGTTTTACCATTTGTTATTCATCTGATATTCATTTACATGGGAGAACAAAGGCGCTTATTGGAAAACTTGCCATTGTGTCCAACCTGTTAAGTGTTGTTACAACAATTCCTCTACTTTTAGCAAATATCAAATGTTGGAAATGTTGCAATAGAGTAGTAGGTTAAACTTTGACTGAATCTAACAGAACAATCCATTTCCAAGGCAGTACTTCCTTCAAAATATTTCTTTGAAAATAGTTTTCAATTGTTTAATGTAACCATAGGCACTGAATGGGTTCCTTCACATTTCACAATGATCCTGCAAAGCAAAAGCACAACAAGCAAGCAAAATCCTGTGGTGTAGCAGTCCTTCACAACATGACTAATGTATTTCTGTACTGTATCATTGAAATTCTGACGCCCTATTTTGTAAAGACTTATTTTCTTTGATTTACATGGGTGTTTGCTTGCCTGCTTGTTTGTGCACCCTGTACATGTATAGTGCTCGCAAAGAACACAAAAGAGAAATTTATCCTCTGGAACTGGAGTCATTGGTAATTGTAAGCCCCCAGATGATGTTGGTGCTGGGACGTGAACCCAGGTCCTCTGGATGGCGGGTGTGAAGTATTTTCAATCACTAAGCTGTCTCTTCTGACCCAGGTTCAGGCACATTATATCTCCTTACAGTTTGAACAGTCAAATGTATGGGCTTCAAAAAAATTCCGTTATCATTTTTAATATTTTACAGCACTTAACCTCAGTGCCTCAGTGTCTGTACACACACACACACACACACACACACACACACAGAGAGAGAGAGAGAGAGAGAGAGAGAGAGAGAGAGAGAGAGAGAGAGAGAGAGAGGGAGAGAAAAGAGCAAGAATTCTGTTAACATGAATCAACAGGATTACAGCATGTTGGCATACTCTGAACCTTAAGGGCCTGCATCAGAAGAAGCACAAGACCTTGGACAACTTTGAGTTCAAAGCAAAACCCCTGTCTCTAATTTAAAAAGTCAATAAATAAGAAATAAGGAGCAGGATGAGAATCCAGGGCTGGAGAACTTGCTCAGCAGGAAAGAGCCTGCACGGCTTTTACAGAGGACCAAAAGTATCCCCACCAGGCACGTTGTACAGCTTTCAACCTCCTGAGACTCCAGCTTCAGGGGACATTGGATGCCTTGAGCCTCAATGGGCATCTGCAGTCACATGCACACGTGCGCACACACACACTCTCACACGTGCGCGCAGGCACAACACTCCTTTGAAAATAAATCTTAAAAATAAGAGGGGATCAGAGAAAAATGTAGAGCTCATTAAAAAATATAAAAACAAGATAAGGTATAAAAAAATAAAATAAAGTATTTTTTTAAGAAAATACACAAGTAAAAAATGCAGATGTTTAGAGGGGACTTTTGAAAAGACTTCAATTAAAATGTTCAGATGTGTTTTCACTATACAGCCTGTTATACATTAATGAAACGAGTGAAATTTTCTAACCATTTGAACATCCTATGATGTAAAAAGTTTAAGGAATAGGAGGTCCTGAAAAAACTCTACCCTTCATTGAAGAGCTATTGGCAGTTGACAGCTGCTGTGGTAGGGAGAGGCTGTTTTCTTCAGTGTAACATTCTGAAGATCCTGTTAGATTCTCCATGCTCCTTATAGTGACCCGATCCTCCTCATATGGTACGAAAAGATAAGTGAGGTTGGGCAAGGGCATGCTGGAGGAAAAAACTTCTTGTGAGAAGCTAGAAGAGAATGAGTGATGACTGAAATCAAAATAAGCCATATAAATATATGACGTTTACCACGATCTAATAAATTAAGCTAAAAACTGATATGTTCTCAAGTTAGCATTTAGAGAAATCCTTTAGTGAGACCTGACTTTTCACGGCACACCACTAACTGATGCTAACATGCTGTGGGGCAGAGGTGTCATGTGGGTGAGCCATTTTACTCATTGGGTTCTTGACTGCTGCCCTACAAATGCATGGGTCATTAGCACAGGGCCAACACTGTGAAGTCGCGGGCTGGGTTTGGGGCTGTGGAAGGTCTTCTCAGAGCAAGGTGTATGCCCTGAGGTGCTCTTTCACAGCTAGTGCAACGACCTGGCACAGCTCCGTGCACTGCTGTTATTCAAGGCTAGGCGGAGGAGAGAGACATAAATGACTAATAACATGCAGGAACTTATGTCTGGGAAGGGGCAGGCTAATTGTACATCTTCATTTGCTCAGTGACTGAAAACAAATTAAAATTTCCTGACCATTGGAGGCAAAAGCAATGCCAAGCGAATCAGTCCCATCGAGTCCTTGTAGGGTGGAAAATTCTTAATGAAATGTCACAGAATGAAAGAAAATAATAAGACTGCCACAAATGGGCAAGCCTATTAAAGTCTCAGTCTCTGTAGTGAAAAATTACAGGTAAATTAGGGCAATAAATGTAGTTTGCCTAAATTCAGGTGAAGTAAAATAGTAGAACTTAGAATTGATAAAAGTGGAGGCTATGGAAATTTTATGTACTTTGGATCAAGTGTTAATTCCTTAATATTTTACTTAAAAGTGTCATAATATCTTATGAATAAGTGACTTTGAAATGCATAAATACAGTGGATAATAGTGTGAAATGTCTATAGTGAGTCTGTCACTAGTCTCTGTGTGATTTTTATTTATTTATTTTTTTGTGGAATATATTTTGATGATATTTTATCCTTCCTAATTTCTCTCAGATTCTCTATTTTTAACATGGTGGTACTGGATATTTTGTTTGGTAGTTTAAATTACATTTTATTAAGTCATTTGCTTTAGAAAATAAT
Organism: Microtus pennsylvanicus; assembly: GCF_037038515.1. Taxonomy (NCBI): domain Eukaryota; kingdom Metazoa; phylum Chordata; class Mammalia; order Rodentia; family Cricetidae; genus Microtus; species Microtus pennsylvanicus. The sequence continues at coordinate 19,963,764 of NC_134594.1, forward strand.
ATCATCTTAGATTGTTTCATATACAGAACATAATACAGAGGAAGATGAAGGGGCTTCCTGTATACCCCTGCACACACCTGCAGTTTCTGACGTCCCCTACAAAAGAGGAGCTGATGACACCGCACTGATGTGTAATCATGAAGATAATTCTATCCTTTAGACAAATGCCCAACATCAGGAATCCATCCAGCATGACAGCATCTTATATCTGTAACTTCCCTAAGAGTTCTATTTGCTATATCTCTGCAGCCCTCTTCCTACTCTACGGGCAGCAAATGTCTTAGCCTGTGTCCAAACATCAGACTGGAGCATTACTTTTTGTATGTGACCAAACATGCTTCGTGTCATTCCTGTGTCATTGTATCTCCCGAGCTTCAGCGCTCAGTTGTCCACTGTCTGGTTGTCTTAGCAGCTTTTTTTTTTAATCTAAAGAAGTACACTTTATTATGTGATTTGGGAATGGATGTCTTTTCGAGTTACTAGAAGGAAATGATAATCTACATCCACACAAATGTTTGTACATGTTAATGTGTCATATATATATATATACATATATATTTGGTGCATATATGTATATTCACATATATAGTAATTATACACATACATTTCTATCACTACATCTTGTGAAGTTTCTGTTTTAAGGCAGAAGAACTTTTATGTTTTAATTTTTGAATCTTTCTCTTAAGTTATCACTGAAGATAACTGATTTCCCTCAGTGTCAAAGTTCTAAGAATGTTATCATACACATATACCAAAGTCACTGCCACTGTAATCTGGGTACAGAAAACTCTATCAGCAAAAATTCCTCTCACCATCTCTTGTCATGTTGACTTTCTCCTCCACCCTCATCTCATGTCAACTACTAATGTATTCCCCATCACTATAGTGTTGCCTATATGAACATAGCATATGACTGATGTATCAAGCTGGTAATCCCCGAGTACTGGTTTCTTTTTTGTTTATCCGAAGTGTGTTCAGTTTCCATGGTTGCATTGTTTACATGCATGGCAAGTAGTTAGCATTTTTACTACTTAAATGAGAACATTTCTAGTCTTAGTTATTATATATTTATTATTAAGGGCAGTGTTACCAATATTATTGTTATTGATTTCATCTGAATTTAATTTGTTACTTATATTTGAATGTTTAAATGAATATAATTTATCAATTATAAAGTAGAAATTCTAGTGTGAAATTGGTGGGTCATTGATTAATTAAATTAAATTCAGGGTTAATTTTAAGAAATTATGGAACTGTTAATTGCTTTAAAGAAAGTATTTTGTATAGTATAGTATTTTGTATTTCTGCAAGTAATATGATATTGAAATCTTCATATCATTATTAGTATTTAATATTGCTGGAGTTCTTGTTTGCTTTCTGTTTTGTGCCTTCTTTTCATCTTCATTTTTCTCTCTCCATTCTGTGGAATAAAGAACAGATATGATCTACTCATTTTTTAATATGATTCATACCAATGTACTTAGGTTTGATTATGACACATGGCTATTAATATTTACAGTGAAAGATTTCCTGACCTTGTCAAAATCAGTTGCCTATGAGCTTTATTTTGTATATATTCCAAATGACATAGTCAATCAAACACAGCTTATCAAACTTCTAGTGAGTTAGAAAATGGTAGCAACAATTCTAGCTTGTATATGCATTAAACATATAATAAATACATTTAAATGTTTTTTAAAAATTTAGATTATATTATAATTACATCATTTTCCCCTATTCTTCCTCCCTTATAAACCGTCTCATACACTTCTTCTTTCAGACGTACAATATTTTTATTCTGTGTTCATTTTAGATTTTGTTGTTTGAAAAGGTGAGAGACTATGCAGTGAAAATAATGGCAGCAAACAATATTTGCTGAAGTGAGATATATGTAGCAAACACATTCTAATCTAAAACCTTTCCCTCCTTTCATGAAATATGTACGAGAACTAAAATAAATCCTACCTTAATCTTAAAGTTCTATATGTTTTTATACGTAAAAGAATCTTTAGTAATATCCTCCTAATATAATACTCTGCTAATATTTATTACTCATTAACAGAGTGCTTTCATGTACCCGAGCTCAGTGAGCCCGGCGGCTGCAGCCTTATCAGACGTGCAATTGTGTTGGCAGCCACTAGAGGGAAGAGTGGCAAAGTGCTGAGGGCAAGCAACCCGGAAAAGCCTGCTTTTAGAACAAGTCCAGACAGTGATTTCTCTCTCCCTGTTCTGTGGCCTTCAGATTATAAGTCATCCACATCTTTTGAATGAAGCTCTCTGGCGGCATTATGTAGTCTTTACCTGAGTCCTATAAGTCTTCTAATTCAAGCCCAATACAGCTGTCTGGAAGCCGATATATGAAAAAAAGCCTTATAATATCCTTCCAAATCCTACTGTTCTGAAAATTGTCCTGTCTCTCAGTGTCAGTGTTTCATGTCTACTACTAAACCTGCAACACGTTTCAAAAGTTTCTTAAATACTTTTGAAAAGAGAAAAGTATCGTTTGTTCAGAGACTTGAGTTGAGAAATACCCAATTGAAATCTACCATTTATCAAAATATGTATCAGGAATAGTGATTTTCATATATAACTTCATTTACATATTACAAAACAAACATTGTTTTTTTTATTCAGATAGAAATTGTCTAGAATCAGCATAGAGATTGTGAATGCTATACTATATTTTCTTGTGTCAGAGATGGGACAACTGGAATCAATTAAAAACCAGACAAGTCCTATGGCAGATCAGTAACAAATTCTCAAGTAAATTATCCAGTATATTTAACTAGTCAAATTATCAAGCTAGATTCGTTCTGCTTTATGCATATATTTGAAATGGCATTGTCAATTTTAATCAAATATATTCTTCTTTTAACCATTTATTTATTTAATAAGCAGTTTGAAGTTTTTTCCATGAGGATGGCAATTTTATTTTATTTTTATTGATTTTTATTGAGCTCTTCATTTTTCTCTGCTCCTCTCCCTGCCTCTTCCCCCTTCAACCCTCCCCCAAGGTCCCCATGCTCCCAATTCACTCAGGAGATCTTGTCTTTTTCTACTTCTCATGTAGATTAGATCTGTGTAAGTCTCTCTTAGTGTCCTCATTGTTGTCTAAGTTCTCTGGGATGGTGGTTTGTAAGCTGGTTTTCTTTGTTTTATGTCTCTCTACTTTTTTTTTTTTTTTTTTGGTTTTTTGAGACAGGGTTTCTCTGTGGTTTTGTAGCCTGTCCTAGAACTAGCTCTTGTAGACCAGGCTGGTCTCGAACTCACAGAGATCCGCCTGCCTCTGACTCCCGATTGCTGGGATTAAAGGCGTGCGCCACCACCGCCCGGCGTCTCTCTACTTTTGTGAGCATGTGTGTGTGTGTGTGTGTGTGTATGTGTGTGTCTGTGCTCCTATGTTTGTGCTCCTGTCTGTGGGTGAACTGTAGTATTTTCTTTCAAGAGACATTATCCTATAAGAGCAGAGCTAGATGTATCTGAAAATATTAACAAAATGCAGATGTTTTTGTTTGTTTCTTGCTCATTTAACTAATGATTATATGAAGTCAAGCATGGTTTTACAGCCAACATGGGGAAAATAGCAAGGAGAAATTAGATGTTAGTCTGGAACAGTTGTTTGTTTATGAATCAACAGCCTGCGTGATGAATTTTTTTGCAATGCTGAGTGATTTACCATGTAGTCTGTCATGATGCTGCAATAACAAGATACAGACCTTCTTCCAGGAATATTTTCTTAAGAAATGGCTTCCAGTTTTAAAGATAAAGTAGGAAGTGGCACAATTTATAAAAATTCTATGCGGGTGTTGAATTATCAATGAATCATATATTTACTGAACACATGTCATGAGTATACATGGTTGAACTAAATCTGTGAGCTGGCATAAAAATTAGATAACTGAGGAGTCTGTCTTCAGGAAGTACTCAATAATTTAAGCATATTTCATCAGTGACTTAATTATTTGTGTTTTGATGAACTGTTTTGGGGATTTTTTCCTCCTCCATTGTTGCCACCCAACACTTCATTGTTTAGCCTTCTTGCTCCTACTTCAGTGATTCTGTACATTAGTTTCTTCCTACCTCTGTTCTATTCCACCATATGCTATAGTTTTCCGATTTCATAAAGCTTGGTTTTGTGGAAGAGATGGGAGTGATGTGGAAATTTTTGTCCCATTTCTTACATAACAACATGGTTATGAGCCCCACAAACACAGCAAAGTGAAATTTGACCTTACGTTGAACCCTCATTTTCTGCAGGGGTGTCCTTAATAATTAGCATCAGGATAAGCTTATGGAGAGAACCCACTGGGCAGTACAAAATAAATGGGGATATTTTCAGTACCTATATAAGAAACTAACAGCATCTCCCCCAAAGCTTAACTGACCCAAAGCTCTCCATTGCAGTTTTGTTTTACTATTTGAATGACTTCAAAATTCTTGATCATTCCCATCAAGGTCTGGAGTGACTTTCTTTCCTTGAGACCCCTTAACCTCTCTGGTTCTTTCCCTACACTTGCATGTTGTCAAATGCTGGGTCCCCTTTGTCATAGATGCTCTCATTGTGAGTTTCTTATTATTTAATCTTTAAACTCTAACAATAGTGTTAAAATAAAAATAATATTTAGACTCTTATCAACCTTGGGGTACAGAGATCAGTAATGTTAAGCCTGTTTAGATTTTTGACATATTCTTTTAAGTCTGGACTATACAATTTTGCACACTCTATATCACTCATTCTCAACCTTCTTAACTCTGACCATTTATTATAATTCCCGATGTTGTAGTAACCTCCAACCATATTTTTCGTTATAATTCCCGATGTTGTAGTAACCTCCAACCATATTTTTCGTTATTGCTGTCACTTCATAAATATAATTTTGTTGGTATTATGAATAATATATATACCTATATATATTCTGATAGTTTTAGGGGACCCCACTGAAAGGGTCATTTGATTCTCAAAGGGTCATGACCCACAGGTAAGAATCATTGATCTACTTGATCAAAAACGGCTTCCTTTAATCTTCAGGTATTTTTATTTTACTATGAATTTGACTACTCTAGATGGGTATTTATGTGGAATAAAATGATTTATCTTCTAAAACATGCTTTCATTTATTATTATTTGTGGTGTGTGTATGCATGTGTACATATAGAATACCACAACATAGGTACATGTGAGATCATAAGAATAATTTCAGGAATCAGTTCTCTAAGTGTGGGATCCTGAGATTGAACTAAGGTTAGAAAGTATATTTAGAGAGGGTTTTTAATTTACGTTCCACCTTAATGACTCATAAAATACTGTTTCGACCTAGAGCTATAGCTCTGTAGTTAAGAGCACTTTTAGCTTTTTCAGAGGTCCCAGATTCCATTCCCAGTATCTGTTTCAGGAGTCTGTAACATCAGCTCCATAAGAATCTAAAGATCTCTTCTTATCTCCAAAGGAATTACAACCTGTGCTCCATATTCAAAGACAAATAAACAAATAAGCAAATAAATATCTTTTAAAAATTAGCTTTCTCTTTGTTCCTAAATTAGGTCCTCGCGATCCATATGTCATGACATCTTTCTTTTGCAAGGCTTAGTAATACTTTATTGAATGTACATGGTTGATTTCTTCATCTTTCCTTCCACCTATGAGTTCTTGGGTTTTCCCCCTTTTTGAATTTCAGGCAACATTAAATTTTACCACATATATTAGTGTATAAAATCTTTGTAAACATGCTCAAAAGAGAAATTATTCTGGTAAATTTACTTTTCAGTTTTCTGACGAGCTGGATACACTTTTTTTTTGCTATGACTACATTATTTTATATTATCCCACAGATGCATAGCAACCCAGCTTCTCCATATCATTGACAAAAGAGAGTCATTCTTTTGTACAACTGGTTTTCTTTCCTTTCATCATGCTAATTTTGGTGAGCTTCATGATAATTTTTAACTATATTTCTCACTCTGCCCTACTGCTTTCTACATATTCAGTTGTCAATTATTTTACACTTTTATTGTGTGTATGTATATAACTATGTATTATAATACATTTCAGTAGTAAATATGATCATTAAATATGAAATATAATAAAAATATGTTTAAGATAAACATGAATGAGAGATCTTCCTTCTATACATTTGCTGCATCTTTCTAGGTCACCACATGAACATTCATATTTTTCATAAGAAATAATTCTGAATAAAGCACCTTAAGTTTTAAGAGGGCTTAGCATTTTACAAAGTGCTCCTGGACAGTAAAGATATGTAATAAAAACAAATCCAGATAAGTCATAGTGTTGGATAAATATAGGCTTAGAAGAGAAAAGACAAAACAGTATAGAGAGTTATAATATAAAGTTAATGCTTTAAAAAAAAGTAGTCTTTAAAGAGACAGAGTACAGACAGTCATAGATTAAAAGGGGTAAACAAAAAATAAGCCACGTAAAGAGGAAAAATTCACAGAGAGTCTAGATTGTATTTTCTTTGACTTTTTTGACTCCGAAGGAGCTAAGTACTGAGAGATATTTCATTATGTAGACTTTTAAGTTAAAGCAATATAAAGGTATCTTGATTCCAAAATTTGAGTTTAAGGATATGTTGCTTTGAAAAGAGGTTCTTCTTTTGTTTTCACAGAAGATGATAACCTATCAATTGCTTCCAGACCAATATTATTTTATGGAACAAGACCCCCTGAAAGGTTGCTGTAAACTCCCCCACAAAGAAAATACATTGCTCAATAAATAGCAGAAAATGTTTGGGCAGAATTGCGCCCATATTCCTAAATATTATTTGTAAATGTTTCTTTATATTTAAAGGGGATATCCTATAGAGATGGATACTTTGCATTGGTATAGATCTTGTTTTATTGACACAAATTTAAGGTCAATTTTGTTTTACTGTGTATATGTATTTCTGATCTTGATTAAGGTATTATGTTTGTCCAACTCATTTGAAAATGTAATTTATAATTTAAAAATATGTTACTAAATATTCATCTATAATTGTCAAGCTTAGAGTCATGTTAGATTTTCTAGATGTATAGAGATATATTTCAGTTAGATAGGTATTCTTCAAATCTTTCAGAGACCTTCAGAATATGGCATTAATAAAACATGTTTTAATAACTTAGGACTTTTCATGACAATGAGACACATCTGTTCCTAGTAGCACCAATTACTTCAAGAGGAAGATGGGCATTGAAGAGGCTCCTTATGGTGTTTGCTAGCCCATTTGGGCAATAAACTGTTCTTGCCTGGACTGCTACCCTGACATGCAGAGTCCACAGAGAAATGAGTGCTGAACTTGCTTAAAGGTGAGACGATGCTTTTTGGTTCCTACTTCATGAAAGAGTCTATTAGACATTCAGAAGGACACAGAATAAAGTGACTGACAAACTACCAATATAGGTGGAACTGTCTTTCAATTTCCTGCTTCATGGAAAAGTCTGCTGGATATTATGAGTCTGTGGGCTGAAGATGGATGCCCCAACAGTACAGAAGAACTTTGGTTGATTGTCTAGGCAGCAAGATGTCTCTGTCAATTCTATAGTTTTGAAAGTTGCTTACAATGCACTTCCTGTTTACTTAGGTAATATCATATCCTTCTAGAGTCTTTGATGGAGTTGAAGAATTTAGAGTTATCATTATAGTTTTTCTTAGTTGTGATAAAAGATAAAGTAGATATAAATATTGTAACTGTAATTCTTGCTTAATAACGGTTTTGTTATATGTAATTTTACTACGTTAAAGTTAAAGCTTTTTTTGTTTAAACAGGAAAGGGAAAATTGTGTGGGAGGTTCTTCTGTCTATGTGTTCCTTTTATTGGTTAATGAATAAAGAAACTGTTGATAGGGCAAAACTTAGGTAGGCGGGGAAAATTGGACTGAATGCTGGGAGAAGAAAGGCAGACAGAGAGATGCCATGGAACCGCTGGAGAGAGACACTGGTTGGAATTTTAGCTGGTAGGCCATGGGGAGGTGATGATATACAGGTTAATAGAAATGGGTTAAATTAATATAAGAGTTGGCCAATAAGAAGCTAGAGCTAATGTGCCAAGCAGTGATTTAATTAATGCAGTTTCTTTTTGATTATTTCAGTTCTGAGCGGCCGGGACAAACAAGTGGCCTTTTGCTACAATCCTATACCACTGGAGCAAGTGTAATTGTTTTACTAAACAGTTGTTTAATTCTAAAACTAATAACCTGAGGCATAGAAACAAAAAACTTTAAAGTTGAACTGATAGCCAAATGAGTAGTACATGTGTCTCTTTCATAGCCAACACCTTTCTGTATTATATTCACTTATTATGTGTACTAGAGCGCTGATACATTATTGTAATTCCAACTGAGTTTATAAAGCAAAACAAAGAGGTCTTCACTAAGGATCATAGCAACTTGATCTTGTATATCATATTACTGTTTCAAAATGAGGCTCCTAAAGCAGATTATGTGAATTTATGTTTAATACAGTTAATCATTGTGCCAATACAACTCATAAGATGTTAGAATTTCATTAAGATCCTTGTTTTATTTCTTCTGTAAGACCTTTCATTGATAAAACATAGGGCAAGTTCTAAATTTCACACCAGGATACTTGTCACTTTCCTTCTTATTCTTAACATATAGGAATCACTGTCTTGCTGAAATGGCACGTATTATTTTCAACTCTTTCTCGATAGGTGTTAAAAACAACAACAAAAAAAAACTTCCATCACTTCTGAGTAATGGATCCATAACTGTTTTCGATGTTGCAAGATTAACTGAGCTGAATTATTTCTCTAAGAAGTGTCTTTTCACAGAAAAAAAACTGTTAAATATTCTACTATTGTACTACATGTTAGGCTCAGCAAAAATTAGAGACAAAATCAGAGTTAGCAAACAAACAGACCCAACATTTGTCACAGTCACATTCTATAAAAAGCTAACATAATTTTAAAAATTCATTTAAGCTTTCTTAGTATTACAATTACAGAACACACCTGGGATCCATCCAGTAAAGTGAAAGAGACAATAGAAATCTCTCTGCTTTCATCGGAATATGAAAATCGATTCTGTGAAAGAAATAGAACTGTATTACATTACCTCAAGTGATAATTAATATTAGACAGGTTAAGAAATTCTTAGCAGTAGCTATGGTCAAAGCTTTAATTAGTGAGACCTCTAAGAATTATAAAACAGTCCAATACCTGAGATAAATTACTTGAGATCTAAAGTAGCAAATGAATCATGGAGAAGAGAGGTGGCTGACTAAAAGTATAATTTTTCCTTGCATCTCTACTACCCTGAAACAAAACAAGTGAAAACCTATAAGGTGAGGGGGTAGCATGTAAAACCACTGAGCAAAAGAGGACAGGAGTACACCAAACCAATTGAGAACCCAAACCAATTCTGTAAATACTAAACTTCAAGTTTATGAAGTACACAGTGACCTTGGCATCACATGTTAGGGAAGATGAGGGGGAAGGAGAATATCTTCCCACCCAGTCAGGTCCTTTAAGTGAGAGGGAAAAGAATGGGATGGTGAAAATTTCATGGGTTAAGAGGACTTACTGATTTTGCAAAGGACCCAGGATGGGTGCCCAACACCTGCACGGTGGCTCATAATCCTCTGTAACTGCAATGCTTGGCATTCTGACCTCCACATGGAATTGGCTTCTTTAGGAAATCTATTCTTAATTAAAATATATTTATAGCATTCACATCTCCTCTCCTCCTTTCAACCGCTCCAAACCTTCCATTCAACTTCCTTTCAAATTTTATAGCCTCTTTTTCTTCAGTTACCACCACATATAATCTGCTGATTTGGTTTATTGCTGTTTGTATGAATATGTTTATAAGGCTGACCACCAATCTTCAACAAACAGTTAAGGGCTTACCCTAGGGAAGATTAATTCTCCTTTTCTCAGCATTGCTAATTAATTGCCTGAAACTCTTCAGTCAGGTGTAGGGTCCTGTGAGATTTCTCCTACCCATAAAAGCATGTCAACTGGTGTTGTCATTGTTCAGATCTTGTTTAGGCAGCCGTATTATTGCTATTTCATAAGTGTAGCTTTGCTGTCATCTTTAGAAGACATAAACTCACATCAAATTTTCAGGGCATCTGACTATTATAGTAATTCTCTCTGCTTTTCCTTGATGTTCTCTGAACATTGGGTACAAGGGTCATTTCTTAATTGTACACTCTTGGAAAAATAGTTGAAGATAAAAATAACTTTATGTAGACAGATTTTTATTATAAGTCAATGTTAAATTAAATTTTAATTTTGTTTTACAAGAAGCACATATATGCAAATTTCACACTGCACTAAATACCTTATAGGAAGAAACCATATTAACATCTTTTTCTCTTTTATCCTTAAAATCAAAAGTTTTTATTATTTTGTAGCATTTCTTGAAATTTTATTCCTTAATATCCCCTATACTTTTTTATCTCTGGTATCATTCACTTAATACTTTTAGTGCATTCTGACTCTTTCTTCCTTTTATGATTTTCCAGTAAATGTATTTTATAATTTCATTTGAATCAGTGGCATTCATTGCTTTCTCTTGTGCAATTTTCACTTGCCCATTGTCCTTCTCCTTATGGTTAATAACACTCTTTGCTCATTTTCTTAATTTCCCGTCTTTCCGTAATTAGTTCATGTTTAATCCCTGTGGTGGAATATAAACTATAAAATGATGAAATTGATGAGATTATATATTGATCAACTTTATTTTTCCCTTAGGTATAGATCATGTGTTAAACAGTCCTTGAATCAAGGACTCTATCTCCTTCCAATTTTGTAATCAAGAATGTTTCTAACATTCAAAGATATGTCCACATAAAACAGCAGTTGATCTAAGTGAAGACTTTATCGGATGTGTTGTTGAATACTTGTTGAGACATAGTCTGGGCCAATCGCTGATCCTGCTTCCCATGGGTCAGAGACACTGTACCCATGTGACACACCCTGTCTGAAATGTCACCACTGTATGTCACCATCATCCCAGGAATGCAATTTTTCTCTCTGTGTCCTCTTCTCATGCCTTCCTTTGTCTGAATTTAATCTCTTTTTTTCTAATAAAAACTATACTAACAGTTTCCCAACAAATCATGAGAAATAGGTAAATATTTTGAAAACATGCATCTTCTAAGACTTTTTAAAGCTTTTCAGATGATATTTTGGTGGGAGGTGGATGTTGTTTTGGGTGTCATTTTTTTAACAGAATAAAAAGCAGTGCCACAGCCTCAGCTGTTGTAGCAGTAAGAATGTTAACTTGCTTTTGATGCGTGCTTTGTTATCATATTCAGTATAAAGTTAGGAGATCTGTTTTTCTCATATTTACTTTATAAAATGCAAATCTTTCAGGAGACAGTGCTATTATGCATGCATTCTCAGATACATTTACTAAACAAAACATCAAATGATCAACATCATGTAAAATGGTGGAACTCCTATAGATAATGAATACTTTTACAATAGCACATGTATTGATTTGCAGAAGCACAAAAGCTATACAGAGTGTAGGAGACTCAAACTAGAGCTAAAAATAAGAGTAGGGAAGTGAGCTTCTGGTTGAAAGGAGAAAGAGACAGCAGGCTACAAAGGGAGTTGAGGAGAGGAACAAAGGGAGCTTTCCTTATGCAAGTGCAGTCTCAGAGGTCATAGCTGTGTGACTTTCAGTTTCTTCCCTAAAGTGCAGTCTTCGCTATGTGAGAATTTTCTGCCAGTTGCTGTCTTTACTCTCCTATCATCCAAAGTAGAGCCATCACAGCTTCTAACTAGGAAAAAAGGGAGATGATTTTAGACCAGCTACACCACCAGGGCTGCAATTCTGGATCCATGACCTGTGGCATTATTTTGTTTGTGCTGTAACAAATAAAACTTGCCTGAAGATTGGTATGTGGAACTAGCCACACTAGCTAGGTGCCACAGAGGCCAGGCAGTGGTGGCACACACTTTTATTCCCAGCACTCAGAAGACAGAGGCGGATACATCTCTGGGAGTTCAAGGTCACCCTGGGCTATACTAGATTGAACGGATCTGTCTAAAAGAGAAACAGAACTCACATCTTTGATCTCAGCACTTGGGATCTCATGCTTTTAATTCCAGCACTAGGGAGGTGGAGACAGAAGTGATATAGCTGGGCAGAGAGAGGAATACAAGGCTGGAGGATACAGCGGCTCCGGGCATTCATTCTGAGGACTTGTAGAGAAAGCATACACCATTTGGTCTGAGGATTTCATAGAGGTAAGAGATAGTGGCTGGTTGCTCTGCTCCTCTCAGGTTTCAGCTTTCACTGTCCAATATCTAACTCCGGGTTTTTAGTATTAAGAATTAGAATTTATGCTACAAAGTGTTCTTTATTAGAGGGCAAGGGAGGAACCCCACTGGTGTGACACCTGTAGACAGCAAATAATGCCATAGTGAGTGTTCACCTCACCTTAGAAGCCTTTACAGGCTATTCCCAAAACACTCTATATTCTTCTGAAATATTCCTCACTTATTTCCTGCTTTGATCATCCACGTCTCTTAAATTTACAGTCATAACCATAATTTTCTTGTGAAAAATGAGAACATATTCTCACTTTATTTTGTTATTTTCATCATTAAATATTTTATAACTCTCAAAAAGTTAAAAAATATATCAAATAGTACCCTAAGAAAAGAAATTGTAAGAGTCCTAGTAATTGACTAATACTTTTAGCTCATTTTCTTTTATTTAATCAGCATCACATATTTTATACATATTCATTAAGAAGACATACAGTCATGCCAATTATTTAATGCCCTGTTCCCTATCTAACTTGGAGTCTAGTTCCTAAAACCATATTAGAAGGTTAATTTCCTAAAAAAAAAAAACAGGAAAAAATTCTGAATAGGGCATTATTATTATCTAAAGAAGACTTTATCCCAGAAAAGGATACTAGACAATCCTAACATTTTTAAGAGATTCTACATACCACCATGGAGGATTTATTTCCACTGCCAACCTCAAGACAGGATCTTCTGCATCCCCCAAAAAGTATGTAAGTCCCAATTTGTTTCAGCTAATTCAGATACATTTCATAATGAAAAATGAGCTTTGTGAAGAAAATAAAAATGAAACTGCTCTTGCATATATCCAGACATCACCATTAGTTGTTTGAACTGTTTTAATTGAAATATATCCTATCAACATTTCTAAGCTGAAAACTTCACCCCTACTTTATTTACAGACCTTTAAAGGAAGTATATTCAGGCTGAGGCCCTGGCATAGATCCGTTTGGACTAGCGGTTGTACATCAGTGCACCAGGCAGCATTTCTCCCTGCACAGACATCCAGAAAAGGACACCGAGCACACAAAGTTGCCTGTGTGTTTACCAGAAACCGAACGTGCGGCAAAGAATTTGGACTTTTAAGCTCAGGTCTAAAAAAGAAAACTGGACTTTTAGCCACTTGGTTTATTATATTTATTTATTTTTTTATCCTGACAGATTGATATAAGAAATTATTGACAGTAGGAAAAAAGAAAGCGGGGGAGAAGGTAAGAGTAGAGACAAGGGAGGGAAAAGAAAGGAGGGGAGGGGAGAGAGGGGAGAAGAGTGGGGGGGGGGAGAAACACACAACAGTGTTTGTCCTAGTTTGAGAGTCTGTGTTACATGAGAAAATCTACTTTTTATTTTTTTTAAAGGAACACCCTTATAAGCAAGTAATAAATCAAGAGTCACCAGATGTGGGGGGAAACTGTCTGAACTGTAAGAGAGATATTGCGAGACATAAAACAAAACAATGGTTTTTATTGTCAAACTTCCAAAGCATGAAGGCAAAATGCATAGCACCAAAGACAAGCATTTGGTGAATAAGAGAAATGCCCTTAGAACTTGAAATATAATGCAACCGGCTGCATGAATTGCTTTTGTTTTCACTGTGAATAAATGCTTGATACAAATAACTTCATAAAAAATACTTTTTTGTTGTTGTTGTTGGTTCTGCTTGTTGGAGTCTAAAGATTTTTCTGGTCAAGTTCTCTGATCTCGGGAAATTCTATTTCCAATCCATTGTCCATAAGAGTCACACGGTCTTGTTCCCTCAACAATGACTATTCTATTCATGCCAGTTTGCTCTTTTAGTTATTTCATGTTGTGTTGATTGGATATCTCATATAGACAACTTAGAGTGTAGGAATTTATATATATATATATATATATATATATATATATATATATATATATATGTCTTTTGCTACATGAAGCTGGGTTTTTATTACAATATCATTTCATGACAAAGGTGCTTCCATTCTGAACTTAAATGTTTCATGACTTGTTGACCACGGTGAGAAGATTCTGACTTATTAGAAATTGATTTTCTTCCATGATACTGTGAGATAAATTCTCTTTCACTTAGGAATGAGCTTAATAGAGTTGATCAGGCTGGATGCGGTCATAATGCAAGAATAACATATTTGAGACTGATCTCTAATTTACCATATTTTGGGGGTCCCTTAGCTTATATTGTCTTAAATGCTTGAAAGGTCAGGTAGCAGGATATGCATAATAAAGAGAGTTAAGGCTGGGTTACATTTCTTTCCGTGCTAATTCAGTGTTGTAATGCCTGTCTCAAAAGCGGAAGGCCCTGAATGTGTTCTCCAGTACGGACATAAGATACGTACATAAGTACGGACATGTGATAGAGATAAAATTAAATACCATTAGAACATTAAGTGAGAGAGTTTCATTCCAAAGATGTATGCACAATTAAATCCAAAATTTAAATACCCCAAAGTCACTGAGTTCTGGAGACTTTTTGAGCTAACATTTTCATAAGTACTTCTTCATAATGTACAACTGGTTGTTGTCTGTGCATCTGCACGTTCATAACTTACATTAAAGCATATTTACACATCTGCACATATAATCAGAAACAATCCTGTTCTCTGCCTTTATTGTTGTTCAATAGCTCTCCTTTCAAAGCAATCTCATCCTCCCATCTAATAACTCAGAAGCTTTTACAGTTTTTCTTTCTAGTAAGAACAGACAGGCTACCTCATCTAATTTGATTTGCATAGTGAGATAAATTAGCAATGTTTCACATTAAAAGACACGACTTTTTTGCCGGGCGGTGGTGGCGCACGCCTTTAATCCCAGCACTCGGGAGGCAGAGGCAGGCGGATCTCTGTGAGTTCGAGGCCAGCCTGGTCTACAAGAGCTAGTTCCAGGACAGGAACCAAAAGCTACAGAGAAACCCTGTCTCGAAAAATCAAAAAAAAAATAAATAAATAAAAGACACGACTTTTTTATCTCTAAAAATATATTTTATGTCGTTTTAATATTTTGTATTCTTGTCTTGTCCTTCTTAACAATATACCTTCACAAGTATAGCGCTGTGTTTTCCATTTGCTTATATACATAATTGCATCCTAAACTGTATGTCCAGCACGTCTCCAAGGACATGAGAAAAGGAAAAAAAACTAATGTAAAAAAGAATGAAGGGAGGATGAAAGGACTGAAGGAAAGGGGAGATAGAGGGGTCGAAAGGAGAAGGAAAAATAGGAAGTAGAAGAAAAGACAAAGGAAAAAAAGAAAATGCAAAAGGGGAAACGATTAAAGTGTTTGAACAATAATGAGTCAATATGTGTGATTTCTGGAAAGCTGTCAAATATTGATTTTATACAGCACAGTATAATGGAAAGAATAACAAAACACAAGTACCATTTTTTTCAAAACTAAAACCAATGATGTAATATTGGGAAAATGTGGTGGTCAGTGGACCTAATAAATCACTGACATGTTTTCTTAGTGAGTTGTTTTATGTCTCTGTAGGACATGGCATATAAAATGTTACAGAAAAGAAATAAGACATTTCAGTTCTCTGCAATACCATTAAATCCTCCTAAAACTTAAAATGTATCACAATGAATCATGAAATGCTTTTGAGAACTCATGACTCTTGTCACATGAATTGATTGTTGTGGTGTCTGCAAATGGTACCCACTATAATTAATCAGGAACAATTTGTAAACAATACCCCAGTTAGAATAAAATTACTGTTTATGTCATTATTTTTAAATGATAAATTTCATTTTGTCATTTTAAAAATAACCTTCGATGAAAATAGATTAGCATTCGAAACTTTCTTTTACATAGATTGCTTATTTTTATATGAAATCACTTCATTTATTTGAGTATCTCTAAATTCATTTTCAGTCTTGATGCTTATAAAAATGTCTTTCCCTATATTACTCTCTATATAATGTATTGTGCCTGTGATTGTGGACGATTTCTCTAAGAATAAGAATGTTCTTAATGCTTTAAGCAGATTTATTCCACAGAAAGGCTACAAAACATTGTTATTTTCAGTGTATTCAATAAAATACACATATCTAAGCAGAAAGATTTAATGTATTTTCTAATATACATAATGCAGCAGATATATTTTAAACAGTTTCTGTGTAATTTCAAACTAGCTAATGGTAAGTATGCAAATGATGTTTTTTGTTCTTTTAGGAAGTTAAGGTACACTAATTTTGTGCAGAGACTTTAGAAATCTATGTGATCTCTTTAGAAGTCCTCAGAAAGTAAGGGATTATTACCTGGAGAGCATACACATGTATTACAGGAGTATAAAAGAAGTAATGATAGATTTACCTTTTGATGTCAGGGATACCAGGAACAACTGCAGTGACTATCAAGGTGGAAGTAAAGGAAAAAATATTGAATCAACTTCTAGGAAGGACATAATAAAGTAGAAATAATCATGAAGAAATATGACTGTGGAAGTGATGTCAGCTCTTTTATAAAGAGATGTGGGATATGACTCGTTGAATAATCAAATGTACAGAACCAGTTAGAATGTTAGTATCGCCCAAATCTGAGGATCTTTTGGCTGGAGAGAGTGCCTAGCAATGAAGAGTATTCATTTTTCTTATAGAAGACCTGAGTTCAGTTTTCGGCAACTACATTGGGCAGATTCACAATTGTCTATTACTCAAACTCTAGAGGATATAAGTTTCTCTCTTGACCTGGAGATACACACATACAATTTAGCACAGATATGCACTGACATAAACATATATAAATATATATAATATACATATGCATGAAATTTTTAAGTATTTTTAAATATGAAGCAGCTTGCATAACAAGCAAGTTAAAAGCTTTATACTTTAGTGGGATATAAAATCATATTTTAATCTGTGCAAGACTAACTGTTGACTAAGTAGCAAGATTTGAGTGGGTATGATAAAAAAATTAGGTAACTGACTGAGGTTGAGGTTTTTACAGCATGTCATTTTACAACTTTTGATTTTCATTACCAGCTTTATACTTGTAGCATAAGATTCAAGCCTAGTGGCTTCATTTTCTCTAAGTGATATTATGTTAGGTTAAAACACAGTTTGGTCTATACATTTGAATGCCACAAAATAATGAGACAATGCAAAATTCATATATAATCCCTCTTAACTTGGGGTTACCAAATTTACATGGGTGCATTAAGTAGGTAGGCTTACTGCCCTACTGTTTCTGAAGCAGTGGTCAAAGTACAATACTTGTGTACATGTAATTGCTACTGGTTTTCTGTAATACAATTAACACAACTTGCAGACAAGGCCTTTGATAAAACTCAGAGTTTTAAATGTCTAGTCAGCCCTGAATAAATACAGTCTCTTTTTAAAATGAGATTATCTCAGCTCTGTCATACCCTTTATGTAATTCAATAGAAATTTACCCATAAACAGAGACTAACTTAATAATGAGTTAGCAGACAATCTGGAAGACAGACAAATACAATTCGAGCAAAAATAAGTATGAAATAATTTGGGCACATCTTGGTGTATTTAAAAACAAATTCATTTGAACATATTAGGGGTCAGAATTTCCAAAAACAAAGAAAATTCCAGGATGTTTCCTCCAGGCATAGACTTTGAACTTTTTACAGCGAGTGGAAAATTTTTTATGATTTAGTAGTTTGTATATATTCAATATTGTTTTAAGTATTTATATTTCAAGCCTTATAGATTCTCTATACGATGATGTTTAGGTTTTACTATAATTATTATTATTTCTTGAAATCATAATTAAATGCCACTAGACTACAAAACCTATTTAAAATGAAAGGAAAGGGGTGCAAAATAGCACACTCATAAAAATGCTGACTTCTATAATTGTAGATTTTGATAATGTCTTGCCCCTTAAAATTAATTACTGTGTTTCAATTTATTTTTCATTGTGATTTGTTATAATACAAATGTATAATTAAGATGATACTTAAGAGATTGAAATTTCCCATGTTAAGTCGTTCATACATGTTCATCACAAGAACATAGGTTACTATTTGCAAAATTGTAGTGGTAGGAACGTTGCCTCTTAGTGTAAGTGCTAAGACATTGAGAATAAAGATTTTAAGGGTTTGAAATGATTGCTGATTAAATTCAAAGTACTGTATATCTACATGTGTGAATTAAAATCAGATACAAAAAGAAATTGGAAAGGCACATATAATTCACATTGCCAAATATATATTTGTCAGATGTGAAAATCAGTAAAATTACTCAAAAGCTAATATTGCAAATAAATATAAACCTTAATTTTTTGAAAATATACAATTACTATAGGGGTATTTGAACATTAACCAAAATCAAGTAAATGAAATAATTTTTGAGGTTTAATTCTATGGAACTTTTTTCAGTAATTATTTAAATCTTAATTTATAAGTATATACATTTATATCTGCAGATGAGCTTAAGAATACATGCAAGCATTGTTTTTTAAAGTAGCTATTGAAAAAATTCATAACCACAAATGTATCTATAGAAAAATACATTTTTAAAATTTATATACAACCAATATTTTAAACTTATAAATGGATATTCTTTTTAATATACTTTCTTTTACTGATTTTTTTGTGGACTTCACATTATGCATCCCAATCCCCCTCATCTCCCTTTCTCTTCAATTCATCCTCTGCCCTTGCAATGCTTGTCCCAAAACAAAACAGAATTTCAAAGTAAAATCAAAAATAAAAATAAAACAAATAAACAAAAAACAAAAGCAAGCAAAAGAACAAGATCTTGATGTGGAAGTTGTAGTGTAGCCCACTGAATCCCAGTTTAACCTTTAGTTCATACATATTTGCTTCTAAGTGCTCTTTAGAATGAAGTCATTGATCTGAGTTGAGGTCTCTGGCTTCTACTACAGTATCAATACTGGCACATGACTGTAATTCCTCTCAGATACCTTATTGTTGCCTTGGGTCAAAGAGATCCTGTAGCTTTAAAGTTGCAGGTCTGGTTCCTCCACACGTTCCTGCAGTACATAGAAGTCTATTGAAACACCAGTTCTTGGTGGGATGTCTTGCATCCCTCTCCTGATGTACTAGGTAAGTATGAAAATCTGAAAGCTAAGACCACAGGGCAAGGGAGTTTCCCTTGACTTTTCCATCGACTTAAGTTTGTATTCAAGAGGTTTATTTTCCTTGCTTATCTGTAAATACTAAATCTACCTCATGTATCTCAGCTGAAGATGGATACAGAGAATTAACAAACTGCTCAGTGTACTGTGTCAAACCATGTCTTCCTTATACCAAGTACCTAAATATCTCAAAGTAATTATAGAATCTTTTAAAATAAAAATACATATCTCACTTAAGACTTAAAGTTGAAGCTGCATTCCTCCATGTTCTAATAAAAAGAATGTTCTAGTATTATCAGTAAACAATTCTAAATCACACTACATATTTTAACAGATGATATTTCTCTCCTATTGTATTTCTCACTGGTTAGTTTGTTTCTTGCTCAGTTGGAGAGCCAAACTGAATATTTTTTCATACTTTTTATTGATTTTTATTGAGCTATACATTTTTCTCTGCTCCCCCCCCCCCCCCGCCTCTCTCCTTTCCCCTTCAAACCTGCCCCAAGGACCCATGCTCTCAATTTACTGAGGAGATCTTGTCTTTTTCTAGTTCCCATGTAGATTAGATATATGTAAGTCTCCCTTATTGTCCTCATTGTTGTCTGGTGTAGGAGATCCTTCTGTATTTGTGCTGTTTCAATGGTTAAATAAAGAAACTGCCTTGGCCTTTTGATAGGGCAGTACTTAGATAGGCGGGAAGACAGAACAGAATGCTGGGAATAAGGAAACTGTGGCAGATGCCTGAAATGCCTGAGACAAACATAGGTTAGAATCTTGCCAATAAGCCACAGTCATGTGGTAATACACAGATTTAATAGAAATGGGTTAATCAAGATGTGAGTTAGCCAATAAGAGGCTAGAGCTAATGGTCAAGACAGTAATTTAATTAATACAATTTCTGTGTGGTTATTTCTAGAGTAAACTAGCTTGGTGGGATGAAAAGCAGGCCCTCCCTCCTACTACAGTTGTCTAAATTCTGTGGAATTGTGTTTTGTAGGCTGTTTTTTTTTTGTTTTATGTTTTAAAACCACCTATGAGTGAGTACATGTGATAATTGTCTTTCTGTGTCTGAGTTACCTCACTTAATATTTTCTAGTTCCATCCATTTTCCTGAAAATTCAAAATGTCGTTATTTTTTTCTGCTGTATAGTATTCCATTGTGTAAATGTGCCACATTTTCCTTATTTTTTCTTCAGTCAAGGGGCATTTAGGTTGTTTCCAAGTTCTGGCTATGACAAACAATGCTACTCTGAACATAGTTGAGCACATGTCCTTGTGGCATGATTGAGTATCTTTTGGATATATACGCAAACATGGGATTACTGGGTCTTGAGGAAGATTGTTTCCTAATTTTCTGAGAAATAACCACACTGACATCCAAAAGAGCTGTACCAGCTTTCATTCCCACCAGCAATGCAGGAATGTTCCCTTTTCCCCACAACCCCTCCAGCATAAGTTGTCATCAGTGTGTTTAATCTTGACCATTCTTACAGGGGTATAAGATGGAATCTCAGAGTTGTTTTGATTTACATTTCTCTGATGACTACAGTTGTTGAACATTTCCTTAAGTGTCCTTCAGCCATTTTAGATTCCTCTATCATTTATAGCTTTCCCCAAGACATTTACCATTTCTGTGCTGATATTATCCTTTATATCCTTATATTTTGATAAACATTCTGTAACAGCTAAGGCATCATCTGCATGGTCTTTTCCAACAGTAAATAAACTGTTACATCCTCATTACAAACAAGGGTAAAGTCCTTTCCAAATATATCTCTTTTTATATTTTGGACCTGATTAATTTTGCAACCTCTATGTCTTTGTGTTTGAACAAATCATCAAAAATGATTATGTATTTCCTGAGTCCCTATTGTCCCTTCAATGGGTTACTCTTGAAGGATGCCACTCCCATATGATGTGGAAGAGTTCTACAGCAATCTCCATGGAACTAAGCAATTCAGTCTCCACCTCCTTGAAAAAACAAATAATTTTATACCGCTGATGATTTCCTAATGTAGAAAAAATATTTATCAGCTTCCAATATCCGATTATTCCCATGTTGCCCTGCCATTTAGAAGATTCCTTATCCTCTTTTCAAAACAGCATTGTACTATGTAGACCTAGCTGGTCTTGTACTCACACAAATCCTCAGTCTCATGAATGCCAGGATTACACCTGCCTCCCCACACCTAATGAAGCCACTCTTTCTTAGTCATTTTTGATTGCTGTCCATTACTCCCTCTAATTTCTGTTGTTTAAAAGGCTAAGATGTATTCCTCGACCTGATGATTTTCCTGGCTATAGACACTTAACTGGTGATACTTTTCAACATCATAGTTTTAAATATTTTTGTACTCAACATCAACATTTCTTTTCATTTTGTATTTTTGCTTACAGATTGCTATGTTAGATATTCTTCTTGATAGTAACAACATTAAATATTAAATGGGTCAACTGATCTGAAAGTGAACATTCTACCATCTCTTTTATATTACTTACATTTCAACCAATTGGGACTTCAGTTTTGAGTTCTACTGTCAGAAGAATTCAGAAATGTCCATGATTTTATTCTCAGAACTTACATACTGTCTTTTCACCAACCAACTTAAAAATATATCTAATGATTAATGTTGCCTGTAACTGTTCTTTCTTTAATTCCTCTGATAAACAGTGACTGTCTCTACTGTTCTTCTTAATACATTTAACAAAGTGGTCAGAGTGGTCCTGTAGCAATTATGAATTCAACTTCATCAATCATCTGCCCATATCCTCTCAAAAGTTCCTGGAACCTTAAAAATAAAAGAAAAGACCCTCAGTTTTTATGCCAAAGATCCACATGATGAACTGAACCAGTTCTTGCAGGTTGTCTTTAAGTTCTCCTTTTTCACTGTAACTCTTAGCCATGTGTACAAACAGACATGAAAACACACACAGAAACACTCATGCACACACAATAACACTAACACAACACACATATAAACACACATCGAGACACAAACACATGTGTGTGTATGCACATACACACAAACATATAATTCACCCACAATATTGTAATTTTAAAAATGAAAGAATAGGAATAAAGTAGTGTTTAAATTCATAGTTAGTTAATCTATCAAATCTTTCCCTCAGGACCACCTGTCAAATCTCATTGACTATTGTTAAGTATAAGGTGGTGATATGCAAATAGCTGTTTATTGTTTTCTGCCCTTGCTACAATAAATTAAGGGCATGTAGTAAAATGTTGCTTGTTGTTTCCCGGCAGCTTAGCCCCAGAATTATCACACAGAAAGTGAATTAAATCACTGCTTTGCCCATTAGCTTTAGCTTCTTATTGGGTAACTCTTACATTAATTTAACCTATATCTATTGATCTGTGCAGCTCCAGGAGGTCATGGCATACCAGCAAAGTTTCAGCACATCTGTCCAGCAGTGGCTCCATGGCTTCTCTCTGACTCCACCTTCTTCCTCACAGCATTCAGCTTAGTTTTTCCTGGCTATGTAATTTCTGACCTACTATTGGTCCAAAGCAGTTCTTTTATTCATTAATGGTAATCACAGCAAATAGAGGAGAATCACACATCACTTCCTCTTTTCTGTTTAAATAAAAAGAAGGTTTTAACTTTAACACAGTAAAATTACATATAACAAAATACGTATCAAGCAAGAATTACAGCCACAACATTTATATCTACTTTATTCTCTAAAATAACTAAGGAAAACTATAATTATTACTATATTTATAATTATAACTATAGTTATTACTCTTCAACACCATCAAAGCCTCCAGAAGGATATAATATTACCTAAGTAAACAGGAAATGCATTGTAATCAACTTCCAATACTCTAGAATTGATAAAGATATGTTGCTACTGGAAAGTCACCCAAACTTCATCTGTATTGTTTGGGCATCCATCTTCAACCAACAGGCCCATCGTAACCAAATGACTTTCTATGAAGCAGAAAAAACAGTTCCACCTATATTGGCAGCTTGTTAATCACTTTCTTCTGTGTCCTGCAGAATGTCTAGGAGACTCTATTCTTTCATGAAGCAGGAACACCAAAGAACTGTCAAACTTTTAGGCAAGTTCAGCAGTCATTTCTCTGTGGGTCCTGCATGTCCAGTTCACATAGCATATCAGCAAGCTCTGTAGGCAAGAGCAGTTTCTTGCACAAATGGCTAACCAACTCTATAAGGAGCCTCATTGATGCCCATCTTCCTCTTGAAGTAGATTGGTGCTGCCAGGAACAAATGTGTCTCACTGTCATGAAAAGTCCCAAGTCCTTAAAACATTTTAAATGCCATATTCTGTAGGTCTTTGAAAGATTTGAAGAATTCCTTTCCATCTGAAATATATCTCTATACTTCTAGAAAACCTAACTATCATGACTAAAAGCTTAACTATTATAGATATTACATATTAACCTATATTTCTTAATTATACATTATATTTTTAATGAGCTGCACAACCAAAATACCTTAGTCAAAATCAAAAATATGTATATATATTGTAACAAATTGATCTTAAATTTATATCAATAAACCAAGATCCATACCATTGCAAATCTTTATAGCATACAACCCTTTAAATGTAAACAAACTTTTATAAACAATGTTGTGTGGAGGCTTCTTGCTGGTTCCCAGCTGTGCAGCCCTAAAATAATCACACAGAAACTATATTATTTAAAACACTGCTTGGCCCTTTAACTCTAGCTTCTTATTGGCTAACTCTTACATGTTAATTTAACCCATTCCTATTAATCTGCGTATCACCATGTAGCTGTGGCTTACAAGGTAAAGTTCCACCTGGCTCTGGCAGAGCTACATGGCTTCTCTCTGACTCTGCCTCTGCCTCCTTTCTCCCAGCATTCCATTTAGCTTTCCCTACCTTGCTCTGTTCCTCTATAGCTCTGCTACAGGCCCAAAGCAGTTTCTTTATTAACAAACAATATTCATAGCATACTGACAGGAATTCCACATCATCTCTTCTTTTCTGTTTAAATAAAAAGGAAGGCTTAATCTTCAACATAGTAAAATTACATATAACAAAGCAGGTATCACATAAGAATTACAGTTACAATTTTATATCTACTTTATCTTTTATCATAACTAAGGAAAATTATATCAATTCTTCAACTCCATCAAAGGCTCCAGAAGGATATAATATTACCTAAATAAAATAGAATTGCTTTGTAAACCACTTCCAAAACACTAGAATTGACAGAGACATCTTGCTACTGGAAAGTCACTCAAGTTTCTTCTGTACGTTGGGGCATCAATTTTCTGCCTAAAGGCCCATGGTATCGAGCAGTCGTTTTCAGGAATCAGGAAATTTCAAAGACATATCTACCTATATTCGCAGTTTGTCAGTGACTTTTTTTCTGTGTCCTGTAGAATGTCTAGCAAACTCTTTCATTAATCAGGAACCCTGAAGGATTGTTTCACTTTTAGGCAAGTTTAGCAGTCATTTCACTGTGGGTCCTGCATGTCCAGTTCATCAAGCAGTCCAGGCAAGAGCAGTTTTCTGAACAAATGCCTATCAAATGCCATAAGGAGACTCTTTGAAACACATCATCTTCTTGAAGTAGCTTGGTGCTGTCAGAAACAGATGTGTCTCACTGATATGAAAAATCCCAAATTTTTAAGCATTTTAAATGCAATATTCTATAGTCTTTGAAAGGTTTAAAGAATGCCTATCCACCTGACATATATCCCTGTACATCTAGAAAATCTAACTAACATGACTATAAACTTGACTATTATAGATGACTATCTATTGCATTACATTTTTAAATGAGCTAGAAAACATAATACCTTAATCAATATCAGAAATATGTATATAACAAACCTGACCTTAAATCTGCATCAATAAACCATGATCCATACCAAAGAAATCTCTATAGCATATCCCCTTTTAAATAAAAAGAACATTTATAGATAGTATTTTTGGATATGGGTGTAGTTCAGTCCAAATTGCTTTCTGCTTTTTGTTTCCCACAGTAAATTTTAGGGATGTTCACAGCAACTTTTCAGGAGGTCTTTATCCATCAAACCATATTATTCTGGAAGCAAGGCACAGTTTTTTTCCTCTGTGGAAACAAAAAAAGAACCTCTTTTCCAAAGCAACATATCCTTAGACCCATAATTTTGAAGACAAAATACCTTTAAAGTATATATGTTGGTTACTTAGATCCCTCACAGTCAAAAAGTTTGAAGAAAATACAATAATATACATAATCCGGACTTGCTTTACATATTCCATCTTCATGTGGGTCTTATTTTTCTTTACTTCATGGCTTCTCTCTGACTCTGCCTTCTTTCTTCCAGCATTCATCTTAATTTTCCCTGCCTACCTATGTTTTGCCCTGCTATTGGTCCAAAGCAGTTTCTTTACTCATTAACTGTAATCACAGCATATAGAGGGGAATCCCACATCAAAGGGCAGAGACAGGATAGGGGTGAGATATTTTCAACATTATTATTTACAAAGTCTTTGTTAATTTTGTGAGAAAATTTTCTGGATAAACATTTTAATCAGCTTAAGTTATCTCCATAAAAGTAGAAAACTATTCTTAGATTGGAGAATTTCTCACTGTAGTGAATTCCAGCATTCACTAATTCCTGAGTAAAATGTAGATCCCATTTTCATGGAAAACTTGAGAGCATGAACTGATACATTTATGCAGCTTACTGTGTCTTCAAGACACATACTGATTAAAAGAGATAGAGTGAGTTTGCATTTTCTACTTTCAAAATTAACCATGTGGAAATCATGGTGATCACAGTAATTAAAAGTAAATGAATATATTTTAACATTAATTTGTATCTCTCATAAATGATATTCAGAGCCTTGGGCATTTCAGTGAAATAAAAAGTAGTATTTCAAAATCATATTTCATAGCATTTAAATAAATGTGCTTTTTAGAACACAGTAAAATCCAAATTTTATATAAATGAGGATATGCTTTCCTGAAATGAAGTAATAGTTTTGCAGAAAACAAAAAGAGATCTGCAATGTTTTGCAGAAGAAACTGGGATTACAGGCGTGGCATGCTAACCCTTGCTTTTTATGTGGTAGAAATCTGAACTCAGCTCCTCATACTTCTGCAAGTGATTATATTACTGAGTGAGCTCTATCTCGAGCATCTATCTTGAAATGTTGCAATGTCACAGAAAATATTACAACATTTCTTTATCTCTGATGTCATCTACCTATATTCACCTACTTAGTCTTAGAAACATTTATACTGGAAAAAATTTTGTATATGTGTGTATCTGTGTATCATCTTATGCTGTGTGTGTATGTGTGTTGCATATTTCTTTTTAATTAAGTTATTGCCCATGAATTCCTAATCTCTACCTCTTCCCATACTTGTGGAAATTCTGCCGTCATAAACCAAAAGGACGTTCACTCAGCTGTGTTCATAACAACATTATTCATAATAGTCTGAACACAGAAGCAACCTAGATGCACCTCTACCAAAGAATGAATAAAGAAAATGCACATTTAGTTGTTAGAGTACTACTCAGAAATTAAAAAAAAATTACATCTTGAAATTTGCAGGCAAATGGATAGAACTAGAAAAAAAGCCATAGGGAGTGAGGTAAACCAGACCCAGAAAGACAAATACAGTATGTAGTCATTCATAAGTGGATAGTAGATGTCAAGCAAAGAATAACAAGCATACATCCTACAACCACAGAAAAGCCTAGAAACAAGGAGGACCCTAAAAGAAACATACAAGAATTCCCCTGGAAAGGGGAAATAGACAAGATATCCTGAATAAAGTGTGTGTGGAGGGATCATAGATGGTAGGAAGGGAGTGGGAAGGGGAGGAGAAGAGAGGGGAATAGAGCATGAGGGATCAAGAAGGTCATGTTGGCAGGAGAACAGAGGGAGAGCAAGGAAAGCAGTATCTTGATAGAGGAAACCATTATGGGGATAGGGAGAAACCTCCCCTTAGGGAAATTCCTAGGAATCCACGAGAATGACCCCAGCAAAGAATCTAAGCAGTAGTGAAGAGGGTGCCTTAACTGTCGTTCCCTTTTAAGCACACTGACGACTACCTCCGCTATTATCATATATCGCAGAGCTCTTTTCTTATCAAGGGACATCTTGCTCAGTCCAGATAGGAGGGAGGACCTTGGCCGTGTCTCAAGTGATGTGACAGACTTTCTTGACTTCACATGGAAGGCCTTACTCTAAGGAATGGATGGGTGTGGGGTAGGTGAAAATTGGGGGAAACTGAAGGAGAGAAGGAATTGGAACTGGGATTGCTATATAAAATAAAAAATGCTTTAAAAATAAAATCAAATATAAGAAAACAAAAGAGAAAAAACTAATTGTTTTGAAAAATCTGAAAATTGAATTTTTATATAAACCTATTGATAGATAATTTTAATATTTTAAGTATATGATCTTATGTGCTACAGAAGATTAACTATTTAATCTTATATTTACATATGTATGTGTTCCTTTATATCATATATGGATATGTATGTGTGTGCTTATGAGAGCTCTTCCATCTACAAATTACATATAGTCACAGACCTTTTAAAATAATTATAGTCACAGACAGTTTTAAATGATTACGTGGTGTTAGCATTAAAACAATTTTGGATAAATGAATTCCTTTCAGCTGAAACAGCAGGTACAGACTCAATTATCATTTCTCCACAAATATCATGCTATAAAAGAATACGCTTCAAAATGTAATACATTTGTCATAAAAAGTTGAAAAATTGTGTTAATATAAGCAAAACAGCATGAAGGACAGGCCCATTATATTAAAGACCATTTACATAATCTGATGCATTTTGTATGTGAAGAGCAATTTTAGTGTGTACTAAAGGGTACAAACTTCCCTATTTGAACAAAGTGTCTTTACAAATCAGACCGAGTGCTTAGGAATAAAGGAAAATCATGGGGACTGAATTGCAATTTTTTTTTTTTAGTAAGCTTTCTGATCACTTTAAAGTACCTGTGTCTATTTATTTTTACTTAGGAAATATCACAAGAATTCATTGACACTATCAGATACAAGGCTCTTCTTATCTCTGAGTTTTAGAAGATTTAATTACAGCATGTGATGACAGCTAACCTTTTCTAATAGCAGGTTCATGTAATTGAACGAAACTAATTGAAGGTATAAAACCATGTCAGCATACTGGCTAATATAAAGAGGTTAAGACCCCATGGAAAATTAAGGCAAAATTGAATTCAAAGTGGCATTACATAATTAATCAAACCTCAGATTATTTTCCTACTAACAAGTATAAGTGGAAGGCACATTTTTATACTCATGAAATACCCTGCAAACTAATATTTGTGTAATGAAGTTTTTATCTACTTTACACGCCATCCACTTTTTTATATGCAATACATTGTTTCAATCAATATGTTCAACAATAAAATATGAAAAAATGATATTTATGACAGGTATCTCTGTATATATACACACTATCTATAACAGAATTTTAACAGTTTCCTGAATGTATATGTGTGTGTCTTCTTTGGGTGTGAATTTGTGTGTGTGTGGTTCTCTAGAACACTTTATTTTCATTCATTGGTAGATGGAACAACTTCCTTCAATGACAGAAGTGGAAGCCAATGGCCCACAACCTTATAGACATGCCTGCAATTCCATTTGATTTTTTGGCAAACTCTGGTTTCCGGTGTATTTGGGCTACTGGTGATAGTAACATATCTTTAACATGGATAAGTCAGATGACAACAGCTTAAACCCAACAATAGTGAAGAGGAAGCCTGAACTGGCCTTGCCTTGAAGTCAGATTGATGACTATCTTAAATGACATCATAGAACTATCATCTTACAACTGATGGAAGCAGATGCAGAGAGCTACAGCCAAGCATTGGGCTAAGCTCCCAAAGTACAATCAAAGAATGGGAGAAGTGAGAAAACCAGCAAAGAGGTCAAGACCGTGATGGGGATCCCCACTGAAACAGTTTATTTGAGCCTTCCAACTTTGGCCTGACAGAGTGGGAACCTGCGTAGGGCCAAACTAGCCCTCTGAATATGGGTGACAATTAGTTGTATGGCTGGGGCAGATTGTGGGGCCACTGGATTTATCCCTGTTGCTTGTTCTGTCTTTTTGGAACCCATTCTCTCTGGAATGATACTTTGTTCAGTCTAGATATAATGGGGGAGGGGGCTTGGTCCTGCCTCAAAGCAATGTGCTAGATAGACTTTGTTGACTCCCCCTGGGAAACTACTCACTGTGGAGTGCACGGAGGGTGGGAGTGTTGTGGGAGGGGGGAAGGTGTATTCAAAAGAAAATTTATATGAGTCGGTTCTGTGTCTACTATTTGAATCCTAGAGATTTAGTTCTCAGGTTTGGTGGAAAACTCCTCAGTTCATTGAACTAGCTTGCTGATGCTGTTCATGTTTTATAAGGAGGGATCTGAAAATAATTAATTGTATACAGTTGACTTTTTAGAAAAAAATATAATATATATAGTTCATAAAAATTTTTAATTGTTTTTTCTATTTGAATATATTATTAAAATTCAATCCATTTAGAGTTAGTTCACAAGGTTTTAAGGTTAGAAATTTGAGCTGGTGTGTGGTTTAGGGTAAGCACCCTTGTGGGATTCAGAATAACATGTGTAAGGTGATTGATCAATGTGTGAGTCCAAAAGACCATTTCTCAAGCATAGCTACACCAGGAATGGGAACAACTTTACACTTTTTTTTCTCTCTCTCAGAAAAAAAAAAAAAAAAAACACCAGATTTTCATTGTTTTCTTTTATGTCCAGACAGAGAATTGTTTTGAGATAATAGTCCATGTCATTTGCTAACATTTATTTACCTTTAAATTTTTCTTAATAAAATGTTTAAAAAGATAGAGGAGAGAGTTTACCCACTAAGACTCATTGAGCTAGCAAACTTGTCAAATCTACCACAGCAACAACGAAGGCCAAGAGTTTGAGGCAGAGCTCAAGTCCCATCAAGGAAACTGAATTGTTATTTATGGGCTCTGAAAACAGTAGTTTAAGAGTCACCTAGGAATATGAAAAGGATGAGATGAAATGCTATGCACAGGATGTATGTTTGTGAGTATAGTGAACTTGCACAGTGAGCTCTGTCATCTGGAAGCACACATTCCAAGACTCCTCAATGTCCTCAAAGGATGTCTGAAACAGCAAACATCACCAAATCTTAAGTATACTATTGTGTTTTTTTTTCACTCATATGTACCTACAACATTTAATTTATAAATTAGGTACAGTAAGATATTGCCAATATTAAATAAAGCAGAAAAGTCACAAGAATGCATTATAATGAAGTCATATCACTGTGACCTCTCTTCTTCAAAAGATCTTATATTTTATATAAAATACCAATATGTTTGGGTTCTAGTTCACCTAGGGTAGCTGAGACCAAAGATGATTTATACTTAGATAAAATCAATCAAAAATGATCACTTTGACAAAATGATCACTGTACAAATAGGCATCAAATTTCATTAATCCTTCTTAAAATGTTGAGTTTTCAAAGAAAAAAAAACTCAAGAGAGCATATCAAAAGAAAACATGGATATAAGAACACAGCTCACTGTGACAGGGTAGAAAAGATTCTTACTATTTTCCTAAAATATTAAAGTAAAAAGACAAAAATGAGTAAAAATGGATACCCAACACAACAGAAAAAGGATTTTTTTTTTTTTTTTTTGGAGGAGAAACCTGGAAACTGGTTTCCAATGATTCTATCATAGTCGCTTGACCCATTTGTTATGAACTGTTGCTGAGGTAGAAAATCTTGGGTATTTTGGGTTGGTGATGCAGAAGTGACTGCTCTAGCCCCGAAAGAGGATGTCACGTTAAGTGGAGGTCATTATGAAAGGCTCTAACCAATATTATTGTCTTCCTTTTAAAGAGGGGAAAATTAAAGTCAGACACATTAAGAGAAATATGTGAACACGGAAACCACGAACTATTAGTCAAAGAAAGAAATTCCTAACATGTCCTTCATGTTTAGCAAACAGAGATAGTCAGCCTTCCCTTCTCTAATTTCAGATATGTAAGATCCTTTTAGACACTGTGAACTTTGAGGAGTCAATTCTAAACCAGTAAGATCTCCAGTTTAAGACTGCTAAGACACACTTGAGATTGTATCACACAACATACTTTCACCTGGTATTAAACCTTTCTCTTCAGGGTTCAGAAGCCTGAACAAACATTTGTGTTAAGTCTCACCATTACTTTCCCTGCAGCTGTGTTCAGCTTTGCAAGGATCTTTCTCACAAAGACTTACTGAAAATGGTCTCTTTCCATCTTTCATTAAAGCCAAAGTCTTATGCATGACAAATACTATGTACAATAACATCTTTACATCTTTTTTGACCTTAGTATACTACAATATAATTCATATAGAATCGAATTAAATAATATGTTTGTTCTACCTTTGTGAGGTGGTAGAGGTAAAAAAAAATAAAGTCTAGCATATTTAATTATCATACAGAAACAACTCTTATTTTGTCACAGATCATAAAATGCAGTAAAATTAACAATACACATATTATAATCTTATTTTTAATGATAGAGTATTGTTAAATGAAATCATTAGCTATTTAAAATTCAGTGATGCATAAAATTTTATACATTTATATTTCTATATAAATATATTGCAAGAAAATTAATTTTATTGATAATTTGCATTTTAAGATAACGTCACATTTCAGTGTAATTTAATGAATGACGTAAAGAATTCTTGTATACCTCTAACTCAGGATTGCATTTGCTTTTCTATTGAGGAAATACCTGTTCATTCAGACAGGATTCAAAGAATACACCAAAGTAACAATTGGAATTATGTCCAGTTTGGAGAATCAAATAGTCCTTACTTACTGCACCATGGGTTAGACTTACTTATCAGAATGTCAATGATCAATAACTGCCATATTGCTTACAAGCATAACCCCAGGTTAAATAACACTATCCCTAACACTCTATTAGCATTTTTCTATTTATGCACTGTCTAGAAATTCCTGAGACCATGTGTATCTGAGACTGTATTACCAAAAAGAGGGAGAGAGTTGGAGGAGGGACTGCCTGTAACCTCAGGTGAGGAGCTAATAATGCTACTTTCTTTTTTTGTTTGATTATTTGTTTGTTTGTTTTCTGAGACATGGTTTCTCTGCAACAGACCCAACTTTCCTGGAACTAGCTCTATAGACCAGGCTGGACTCAAACTCACAGAGATCCACCTGCCTCTGCCTCCTTAGTGCTAGGAATAAAGGCGTGTGCCAAGCCTCCCGGCTCACCTTTCTTTTTTGAGTGATTGTTGAGAAGCCTAAATATGAGCATCTCTTGATATAAGTCACACTTGCTCTAATTCAGATGGAAAAGTCTCAAAGACAGAGCTCAAAACATCAATAATAAGCATGCACACTTTCTAATATATGTAAATATGTATTTACCACTTCTATGTAAAACATTATCCTGCTAGGGACTTACCAGAGAACTTCTTGGGAGCTGCCAGAGACTCCTTACTAATTCTTGAGCCATTGTATTTTATATAACCTTGAAATTACACACTAATTTTTTCATGTAGAGTTTGGCATTACCTTATAGACATTCAGTATTCTATATTGAATTACATTCTTCATGGACAGTTCAAAGAATATGGGATATAGTTATTGGCCAAATGTAAACATGTATTATTGTAAAACCACAGAAATTAGAAAAAATATCTGTGGGAAATGACTACTCATACCTTGTCATCAATCCTGGCAGTTTCTTTTTTTCTTTTTCTTTTTCTTTTTTCTTGAGAAAAGGAGAAAAAAAAAAAACAAGTTTCCACCTCCTCCCAGCCTCCCATTTCCTCTCCCTCCTCCCACCCTTCTCCCCCTCCTCCCACCCTTCTCAGTTTCTACCCTGGCAACACACTGCAGGTGTCTTTGTGGCTTGTTTTCCCAATTGTATTTAGAATATGAGTGAGCTGAAATATAAGCAAGCATTTGGGAAAAGGCAAATTTGATCAACAGTGAGTTCAATGAAATTCTAAGATGGTTTTATGACTCAAACTTAATGAACTTATTACTCAAACTTGGAATGAAAATAAACCAAGACTAAAATAAAACAAAGAGAAATTATTGTCATAAATTTGAGTACAGAAAAATGGAATTTTAGAATCTTAGGATGATAGTTATTGTCAAATTCTGGACACATAATGCTTGATATGAGCAATTTAGATTTGATGATCTGACAGTTAGATAGCCAAGCTCTTATTCATTTTCATGTTGATTGCATATTCTATTAAATTCAGAGTATGCAAAGAGCACTGGGATTCTTACAGGTCTGCCATTTGTCTCTGGACTGAAAGCCTTTTGTCAGAAATTTTATTTTAAGAAACATTTTTTGGACTTTGGTTAAGAAAATTGTTTTAGTTTTTAAATGATTTTCCCACTTTAAACTTTTCAATCCATACGAAAGTTATCCAAATATTTCCATTAAAGAAATATTATTTTATGGAGCTATATAGTTTCTGCAGCAAAATATTTTTTTCTATAAAATAATAACTAAATAAAATAAGTTTGAATATTTTGTTAAAGGTTTATATGAAACATTGTTCTACACTGATTATTCTGTAATATGTTTAAATGTATAATATTAAGAATATTATTATTTTGTATATTTCTTAACTATGTTCTATAAGTGTTATAATTAAAATTAGTAATGATACTAGGTCTTATCAATAGAGATATGTATTTAACATATATTAAAATATTTAATAAATTTGAATTTGCATTAGTCAAAATGATGAGAAGTGTATATTTTATAAAATTATCTAAAGCATATTATTTTTGTTTATATAACTACTTAGTCTCAAACATTTTACATTTTTTAGATTTTAAATAGAATAGCTTTACATTTTTTGAAGCAAGATTGAAGCTTACTAACAAAAATTAAAAGGTAATTTTTGGTGTTGAGAGAAAAGACAGTGCCCACCTTAGTATGGAGTCTCGTTATCATTTTTCTATTTTGATTAAACATATGGCCAAAGTAAAGTTTCTAATTTCAGATTTATTCTTGTGTCTATTTTCATATCACAATTTTATATATATATATATAGTAATCAATTTAAAGATCACAGTTTAAGATGCAATTATAGCAGTCTAATTTTTTTACTAATGTAAACGATATTGTTAGCATTTCTTAGTGGATCAAGTTTATCTTACACTCAGGGATAACAATGAAATCAATATTCATTGACAACATGCAATACATTTGTATCTTTACCATGTTCCTTTACCATGTTCAGTGTTAGTCAGTATTATATGACAAAATTTTCCTGGAAAATTTTTAAAGAAAAAATATGCATTGACCTCAGTTAAAATAATGGCTTTTTTATATTTCATAGTAACACTATATTAACTTTCTTATTTTTACTTATTGAATTTGCAAACTGCATGGCTGTTAAATGATAAAGTATGCTTTAGCTATACAACAGAGATTAAAATTAAAAAACACACAATTTAATGTATAAATGAGCAAAGAATATGCCTGAAATATCACCCCAAATTCAAAAACCAATAATAAAATTAAGTCTATAAATGCTGAGAGAGTGCTAGAGTAAATTTATTCAGAACTTAAACAATGTAACTAGTTGGTTGTGATCCATTTCTTATACTGATTTTAATTTTTTTCCTGTAAATTCCTTAATATGAAATAAATACAGGGGTTTATTCAGAATTCTGACTTACAGGTTAATATTGATGAATTGTTATTATATTTACATTTCATAAAATATTTGCTTTAGTAATCTATGAAATAAAATGTTTTATAAAGAATATCTTTGTTTTCAATGAAATATTTACACAGTAATCCTTGAATATTCCCTACATTCTGTTGAGTATCTTAAAATAGCTGACATGATAACGAAAATACATGTACAAGGTGGGTCATATAGCTCTTGCAGAATTCCATCCATAGTAGAAACAAAAATGTTAAATTCCTGGATAGCGGTATTGTCTGCAATTATCTTTGAGTTAGTTTATAAATTTTCAAATTTATTTATTTATTAATCAAAATAGCTTGCTTCAGAAAACTTTTGCATGCTTAATAATCTTGATTGACCAACAGGTCTCACAGTTGTGGCGTGGAAGGGAGCATAACAAAAGTTTACTTATATGGGAATAAACAAACAGAAGGGGTTATCCACAATCCCCTGCAAGCGCTGGGAACTGCAACCGAACAGTCAAGACGCCCGCAGTTTTCATCAGCATTTATAGTACACGAGACCACGCATAAAGTGGGCTGGTATCTTAAAAGTTATTAGCTGAAGGAGTTCCCACAGCATTTATAAGTACTTGTGATGTAAGGAAATTTTGTATATCTTTATGAAAGAATTAATTAATTAGAACAGATACCACATCTAGCTATATTCATGAATTTTCAGTTCCCCTAAAGAAAAAAATAGCGTCTTAAAAATGTGTGGTTGGGAAGAGTGGGGAAAGGGGATCCGCCTCAATGAATCATTTCTAATTCTATTTCCGTTCAATAATTTTCTATGTTTGAGAAAAATTTAAAGACTATGTATATAAATGGTAAACAACATTTTAATATTTTTATACCTAAAATTATTTTTAAATCCTTCTTGTCTAAGCCGTCAGTGTCATCTGCTTTGCTCTTGTATTGTAGCTTTGCTCATAAATGACATGTCTTTGGGGTTAGCTAGAATCCAGGCAATATGGAATTTCACTGGAATCCACAAGGATATCCCCAGCTAAAAACCCAAGCAATCGTTGAGAGGGTACCTAAAATGCCCTTCCCCTGTAACCAGATTGGCGACTACCTTAATTGTCATCATAGACTCTTCATCTAGTAACTGATGGAAGCAGATGCAGAAATTCACACCTAAATACTGGGCCAAACTCCTAGAGTCCAGTCATAGAGAGAGAGAAGAGATATTATGAGTAAAGAGGCCAAGACTATGATGGGGATACCCACAGAAACATCTGTCTCCAGCTAGTGGGAGCTCACTGACTCTCGACTGTTAGCTCGGAACTGCATAAGACTGAATTAGGCCCTCTGAATGTGGGTGACAGTTGTGTTGCTTGGGCAGTGTGTGGGGTCACTAACAGTGGAACATATCTGTAGTGCATTAATTGGCACTGTGGAGGAACACCTTGCATAGATACAGGGTGGAGGGCTTTGTTCCTGCCTCCAGTGATGTGAGGAGAAGATGGTGAATGGGCTGGGGAGAAAATGGGGGAGGGGGGCAGGAGGGCCGTAAAGAGAGGGAACTGGGACTGGTATGTAAAATAATATTGTTTAAAAATATTTTTTAAAAAGCAAAAAAAAAATAATTTCAGTTGTGTAAATATGAGCTGTTTGAATTTAGTAGAAAGCAGTCTTTCAATGTTTTATAGTGAAATTTTCATGCTTTAACGAAAGAGTATATTTTAAAGCTAATTAGAGAAAAGTAACCTCTACTTACCTGGAAGCCAACATTTTTCATCTTTATGCTGATCTATCTAGGTTTCAAGCAAACGAGCCCATTGTCAGAGTAAAGAATCTCAGAGGTCAGACTGGTTTTTCAACCTAGGCATAATTTAGTCTTTGAGGTTCTTTATCTAGAATTCCTTAAGAAACAAAACACTTGGCAAAAGAAGCTGAACAACATCTAACTGTTTCCCACGCTACTTAATTAGAAATTCCATAAACCTGAGAATTTTCTCTGATGTGATAAAAGGAATTTCGACTGTCTATTTAAGAGTCGTGGGATGGAAAAGACATGACCAATTAACCAAGTCATAGATATAATCACACCTGTCTGTGTAACAAGGTGCTGGTGGAGCTGCAGGATTCTAAAGAAAAAGCAGTGTAATACAGACTGTAGAGGGGGGTGATGCCCGTGGAAGGTCCAAAACCCAGGTGGCCACAGGAAACTGAAATATCAAAAAAAAAAAAAATGGAATCGTTCTAAGAACGATGTGAAAGAAATAGTTTTGCTGATGCCTTAATTTGACATATAAAACTCAGTTTGGTCTTACAATATCTAGATTTGTAGCAGAATAGATTTATATTGTCGAAATCACCATTTTTCAGTTTTTGTTAGAATATCAATTGGCAATAAATGTTTATTTTGAATATATCTTCTGAGTTTGCATGCATAAGAAAGTGCATTCTGAAGTCAGTAATTGCTTATTTCTTTTTTTAAAATTTATTTATTTATTGAAGATTTCTGTCTCTTCCCCGCCACCGCCTCCCATTTCCCTCCCCCTCCCCCAATTAAGTCCCCCCCCACTCCTCTGCCCGAAAAGCAATTAGGGTTCCCTGTCCTGTGAGAAGTCCAAGGAACCCCCACCTCCATCCAGGTCTAGTAAGTTGAGCATACAATAAGGACAATGAACCAGATTCCAAGAGTAACTCCTTGACTCATCGGAGATAAAGTTGGTGGGAATTCAGTAAGGAAGAAGGAGAGGCAGGGAAGTTTCCAATCTCCGATACAGTTTGGATACCTGTGGAA
Source organism: Microtus pennsylvanicus (assembly GCF_037038515.1). NCBI lineage: Eukaryota > Metazoa > Chordata > Mammalia > Rodentia > Cricetidae > Microtus > Microtus pennsylvanicus. The sequence goes on from NC_134594.1 coordinate 20,001,618, forward strand.
AAAATAAAGATAAAATCTTGTCTATGAATAGCCTTAGTTTTTGACTCATTTTAAGTCTCACCTGAGCAGCGAGAAACGTCAGGCAAAGTCTACATAAGATGAAGTATCACACAAACTGCAAATTAACCAAGCACTTTCCCAGCACAGGCCTTAACTGGTGCAGCTCAGGGAGTCTATGTTCCTGTCTAGAACCTGTGGCAGATTCTCACTGTGTTGTTAGTTCTAATTGCTGTGGGATTGTCATACTCACAGATTCTTCTCTTTTGTGAGAGTGGTGAGTGTACCAACATGGTCTGGACAGTCAGTACAACACTAACTGAAATTATTCAACACTGTTGAATATGCAGAGAAATTACATCAAATTATCAGGAGGGAAGGATGGACATCTAAGGTCATAGGGATACACTCTTATTTTGGAAAATAACTGATTCTTTGGTATTCACTTGTATTTTTTCCAAAGAAATATCCAAATATGAAAATTTTTGAATACAGAGTTGTCACATTGATAATCAGTAATTTGAAAAGTTGTTATAGTAACAAAAACACCAATAGAATGATCCTTAGGGTTTTGTTTTAATTGATTTTTCTTGAGCTCTACATTTTTCTCTGCTTCCCTCCCTGCTATTCCCTTCCCCTTCAAACTTCGGTTTCTTTCTATGTGTACGTGTGTGTGTTCATGTGAGTGTGTATACATGTGTGTGTGTGTGTGTGTGTGTGTGTGTGTGTGTGTGTGTGTGTAGGAGTGCACACTCCTAGGCACATAGGCATGGCTGGTTTGTGATGCTGAGAGGACAACCTTCGTGTTATTCCTCTCCTACCACTTTATCTTAAGGTATTGTCTCTCTTTTGTTCCCCGTTGGTTCCCTATGGTTGAACAGGTCTATCTGAACTCTAAGTTTCGATAAATCTGCTGTCTCTGCTTCCCATTCCTTAGGAAATGCATGCTGAGGTTACAGATATGGTACAACAAACATTTTACCCACCAAAGCAGCTTCTTTGTTCTTTTCCTTGGCTTTGCTGCCCTAGTAAATAGATTTCTGCCTTGATTACTCTGTGCCACATTGTTATGGGCAAGAACCTCTGGGAGTTGAATGATTCATAATCTAAATCTAAACTGTCTCAAAATTTCTTTTCTTTTACTCAGAAACACACTTCCATTGAATAGCCCAATGGGAGAACTAAAGTGGGGAGTTCCTTGTCTGTTTATACAACTCTTATGACTGCCAGTGTTTAAGTTTAGCTTCCAATTTCATTAGGAAGTTTACTGTATTGACAAGTGTTCCTGTTCATCTTGGTCCACTGACGACAACCAATTATACAACACCATCGTTATCACTATCCACTTACATAAGTGTGTTCACTAGTCTGCCTTACCAAATTTTCTCTTAACCATTTCTTTACATACAAGATTTAGATTTATCTGGTCAAATGCAATTTGTTTATTTAAAATACTTCTGTGAATCATTTTGACAAAATCAAACATCTTATTTGAATATAGTATAGTATGTCACATTCTGAAATGTCCATTTTAATACACTTAACCTTTTTCAATATGTAAGGGGGAAAGATGTACATGTTAGTACTAGTGACCATGAAGGCCAGAGGAGGATATCAGATCCCTTGTAGCATCCTTAGAGGAAGTTGTGAGCCATCTGAGATGATGCTAGTGATGGGAATTGGACTTGAGTCTTCTTCAGGAGTAATATGTTGCCTAACTGGGCCCTGGAAGATTAGTTTCTAACTTGCTGATTTGACATGTTTTGGCATAATACATGAAAGGATATTAAGACTAGACATGTTTAACTTAGCTTACAGTATTTATTAAGGCTAAAGATTTTAGTGATACAATTCCCATTAGTATAATTTACTGAGAAAGAGCCCCACCATATAACAGAAATAGCACGAATACACCTTCCTCCGCTTACATACCCTTCCAAATGTAAGTGAATAAATTAAAACATTACAGAGGAAAAGTGGGATTGGAACTTTATGATACTAAGCTTAAGTTCCTATTTGTTCTTATTTACGTCATTCTAGCTTTCATCACTTAGATTTCCTATAAAAGAGAAAAAAAACCATGGTGTTGTGTGATTATTCTACCAGGAACATAAACACATTTTGATAGCTATCTGTGTGTGTGTGTGCATGAGTGTTCACAGTGATGATATAACTATCAAGAAAACAAGAAATAGAATAGAAAAATTAATTTGGAAAACATATATAAAGGTGTAACATTTATCATTTGGACATCGTATAATTACCCTAGATTCAGCATAAAATTATATAAATTAATATATTATAATGATGAAGAAACTCTGCTGCACCTATTTCTTACCTGTCATTTAGGTATTCCTTGACTATATGGATATAACTAAAAACATAATTTCTTTATTATTGCTAGGTATTTGCTAAACTACTATATTATACTTGATTTTATTTCAATGCTTTTGAAATGAGTTATAAAAACAACTTTTCATCAAATCATACCTAAGAATCAAATAACATTTATGGCACTGGAGAATGTGTTCATAAAGATATGAATTAAACTAACCTACTTTGATATCATTAATCTTTACTATTTTTTAGTACATAGAGATGCAACCCTGTGTGGTAGCCATTTTCCCTTTCATGCAAATTATTTTATTTCCGGAGTAAATTAGTGAGCAGAAATTCACATACAGAAGGGGGAAAGAAGAGAGAGGAGTGCTGAATATACATTTAGGTTAGCATTGCATGCAAAACCAAATCTTGTCAGTACCAATAGCAGGTGCCTGAACGTACTAATTTGTTTCATCTTGTGAATTATGCATTAGCTTTCTCTTCCCTGTAAAGTGTCCAGAAGGCTGCAGATTCAGCACATATATAGAAAAACCAAAGGTTCTTATTTCTAGAAAGAAGCTGTTATGCTTTCAAATGCTTATGAATAAATATATAAAGGTGAAGAAAAAAAGAAAGAAAGAAAAGAAGACCTGGATGATCAGAAAATTAGATTGCATGATTGTTAGTTCCCTGTGACCTGTTACAAAAATCATGTAATTCCTTTTTCATGATTGCTGTTGCCAACTATAAACTATCTATGATATAGGATGAACTGTATATAGTATTGCAATCCTAGCAATACCTTAACATCTTTCATTTATATTAAACAAGACTGCCATGAATTTTGCATTTGGAATTACTAATATGAGTTTTCCATTAACAATTCTTACACATGCTCAAATCAATTTTATTAGCTTAGCTATACAAGGAAATCATATATTCTAATGGAAATTATTTTTTATTTTAATGATATTAGGTTAGTATACAAGAACCTGATTCACTTATAATTATGGAACCCATTATCATGCTCAATGACTATACGGTAAAAATAAATAAATAAATAAATAAATAAATAAATAAATATTATCTTGTTTGAAAAATTTAAAAACTATACCAAAGTAACTTTCTTGTCTATACAATTATCAAGTAAAAGCATATTAATTAATGTAAGAAGTGATGACATTACTCCAAAATATATGTAACATTATTAATAGGCTGTGCTTTTGTGTAATAACCAGGAATCCATTTCACTCTATGATGAACTCCTGCAATTCCTGTTTAAATCAAAAGAATATTTTTTGCATATTCTTTTCTTCTCTCCCTGGTACTTTTGTGCAACAAACAACTAACATTGTTTCTGATATCAGGTGGCTGATATGTATGCAATGATCAGCCTCTTGTTAAGTGTGGGGTAACATGATCCACCATTAATGAATGCAGTATTTAATAAAAACATTGTTGCCTCAGAGTCTTTTTAGAGGCAATCCTGGAAAGCCTTTGTGAAATGCACTGGCCAGGATGTGTGTCTCAGTGTGAGTTGAATTTACTTAAGTTTGGTGAGTAAAGGCAGTGGGGAGATTTGGAGCAGAAACAATCACATGGGATGTTCAACTGCATTGTGCTATTAGGAAAGGTTTTGTTGAGCTCATGGCATGCTTTGATTAACTGCCATTGAAGACATATTTTGTAACAGGGCTATGCCACGAGGCTATGTCTCCATGTTTCATAAAGTTCCTGGTTGGCCTTGAGGGAGGGTAAGTGTATAAACATTCACTTAACAGCAGATGTATGGACAAGCTGTGAAAGTAATGAGTAATTGAGTGCCGTTCAGGATTTATTTGGTAATCTTTTGACTTCAACTCCACCTCGTGTTATGATGAATGATGTCTCTTCCTCTAGTAGAATGAAATAGCAAACTTGGGCTTCAAGCAGGCGTGCTGGGATATGAGTAGCAGTTGCAGTGATTCTGTCAGTAGAAATGAACAAAGGTATAGGATATAAGCCTTCCCACTTTTATTTTTTGACAATGACTCTAGTAAATTAGCTGTATAAATTACAAACATTGATTTCTTTTCATGCTTATGGAGCAGATATAACTGAAGGAAGTGGGGTTGAATTCAATTATCTACTACTACTTATTAAAAACACACTTTCTTATGAAGCACAGTCTGTATTTTATTCTTTGTACTAATATGTAAAATGACCAAATGTAAAAGTGTTCTTATTAATTTTCATGGTCTTTTTAAAAGACAAAAAAATTATATTATAATTTATCAATAATGATCTGAATTTCATCGAAGACCAACTTCTACTCTCCTGTTTGATTATCCTAGTCTAAAAACAGGGTTCGGTAAATAGTACAAACAAGGAATGGCTTACTGAGCAAAGAACTCTGGGATTACAATTGATACTCTATTGTTCTTCAAATATTTAATTTTTTAATTTTTATTTTTTAAAATAAAATTATCACATTGTCTTGGTTTAGCTTTTTAAGTTATACAGATTCTATCATATATATTAAAGTAACAATTCAGGTAGTTTGAAGGATCTACAACATAGAGGATTGTTGTAGTTCCTCCACAACCTTGCCGTCATCTGTTGGGCTGGACTCCTGAGCTTAGCTTTAATCAAAGCCATCAAAGTATGGATTTTTTATCCTCTCTTTGCTCAGATGTGCCACACCCATCTTATGATTTTGGTGAATGAAATTCAGTAATGTAAGTGCTGGAACAGTTGTGCAACCCGTCAACTGAAATGGGTGGAACCATGTTTGTGACCTCTTCTCCACTCCATGTTTACCCTTGAGATAGCAGCAAACCTACTCTGAAGTGACATGGAGACCTCATCTTTATTGAACATTCCAGGAAGGAACATCTCTGTCCTCCATTACTTTCACGACACAAATGTCTTAAATTTATATTCCACACTGGGAGCTGACAAAACTTCAGCATGAACTCTTTGTGGAATTGTGTTCCAATAATTATAAAATGCTACAAACAAGGGTACGAGCACCTAGCCTCCAAAGTAATAAAACCAATGCAAACAATATTAATTGTTTTTTAATACAATACTTTAAGAAATACCAAGTTAAAAACACACACATACACAGAAAGAAACAAATCACTATATTAATGACTCAGAGGCTATTAATACTTATTGTTCTTACAGTGGACATGAATTAGGTCCTCAGCACCCACATGACACCTTACAACTATCTGTAACACTCATACACACAAAAATAAAATAAATCTACTAAATAAATTGATAAAAATGAATATAAAGGGAGACAGGACCAGCATAGTATTGAGCATATCACATAGCTGAATACAAGCATCTGTATTCCTCTTTTTAGAGAAAAAGTATTCTTAAAATTGTTTTGCAAATGAAGATATTGCTTGCCTAATCACTGGAATAAAGACAAGATCTCCTGAGTAAATTGGGAGCATGGGGTCCTTGGAGGAGGGTTGAAGGGGAAGAGGAGAGGCAGGGAGAGGAGCAGAGAAAATATAGAGCTCAATAAAAATCAACTAAAAAAAGAAATAAATTCTGAAATAAAATGTATGCAAACACGGACTGAAGAAACGTCAGCCACAGAGGTAAAGAAATTCTTATCTGAAAAAAAAAGCAATACACAAAAACGTCATTAAGAGGATAGAGCCTTATCACACAGTAAGATATAATTTCCATAATTTAGTAGTTCTAACAATGACACTTACCTGTACCCCAAAACACTGTAAGTTTTTTGACAAAGAACTATGAACAGGAATGACAAGAGGTTGACAAACCTAAAAAGAAGAGTTGATGTGCAAGATTCAGTTTTGGCCTAAGACAAGTCAAACAATTAAAAAGTAAAAATACGTAAATGCATGAATATGACCAAAAGGGCAAATTCTATAGGTGTGTGTTGAGGTTTGCCTCTAGAGAGTTCCACAGCTCTATTTATTTTCTTTTTAATTTTTAAGTTATCTTTTGACAAAGACTTCTGCAGTTACAGCCGGCTTGGACTCGCTATGCACCCAAGGGTGGTTTTGAACTCTTGATCCTTGAGCCACATGTGCTGGGATTGCAGGATTGGATAACGTGCCTGCGAGGCAACCTCCTTACAAAAGTTCATGAGGATTCCGAAGGATACTGCAGCAGAGGTTATTGCATTTATTTGATGTATGTTACTAATATTTTCATTTAAATGAAGTTAAGAATCAATTCATGACCACTTTTTTCAAATAAATAAGTAAACACACTTCTCTCTCACATAGCATATGGCAGGCACACTGAAGTAATCCATTGCTGTGGCTCCCTCCATTACCACGCTCTCTCTCTCTGCTGTTCTTAATTTATCACTATGTCTATATGGTATTTCTCTACTGTCTCTCTATAGTCACTGAGAGACCAATTATATATAGTTTTGATCATTTACTAGTACAAGAATATATATCTTTTAAAAGAATGTATGCACAGGATAGCAACCACTGTTGACATCAAGTGTTTTCTAATTTTGTTTTGGTTTGATTTTGTTTGGATTTTTTGGTATCAGACTGAACAAAAGAAAATTCCCTGAAGGAATATTTTGTGAAAATCATAATTATAAACAGTTGCAGAAACCTTGAGGTTGTAAAATTAAGGTAAAACAGAAAGATTGATATTGAGTCTTGAATAAAACAGATATAAATGCCAGGATAAATAACAGGAAATAAGACACATGGTTGGACATAAAAAAGAGAAATGAGATTATTAAAGAAAGTGGATCAATGATTGCCCTGTTCCTACTTGTAAGCTTCTGTAATGCATCCACAAAGAATTTTATACTTCTATTATTTGAGTTTCATTTATATGCAGTATTGCTGAAGTACAAGAGAAAATTGATATCAATAAACTATTATTAAGCCTCTTGTGTTATAGTGTTCATCAATCCTTTCTTAAGAGAGCCATAGCAAATGTTTTATATTACACACACACACACACACACACACATCCTTCAGCAATTTCCAGGAATATAACTTTTAGCAACTGACAAAGAAGGAACTATAACATAACTTAATTAAACGGACATCAGTTTCATTGGTGTATTATACAGGACTAGGAAAAAGGCAAAGCTAAATGCAAGTACAAGGCTTTGGAAAACCAGACTGTTATCACAATGATGTTATAGTATACAAAAGTTATCTGCTAACTTATACTCACTTCTATACTATCAGAGTATTTACACTAAATAAAAGTACCATATTAGTCGTTTAAAAAATCAAATTTGCATTGCTTTAAAAGTGTTCTTCCCAGAGATCACATAAAATAAAAATGAAACTATATTGTCTCTTTCTCATTAGAATTTTTGCTCTATTTTTTTTATGTTGGTGCTTGACTAACAAATGCATATATGCACCTTTATTATTTTTGCATAGACAGACATTTAATTCAGTGAATGCATCCAACATATCACATCATTCAAATAAATAGAAAATGATGTTACATTGTGTGGAATTTTGCAATGGGAGAGAGGTATGTTTACTGACTTAATAATACACACATACACACCAACACACACCCGTTACCAGTCAGGTTTAGTAAATTATGTGACTACCTTTCTCATTAAAGCTCATGCTCTTTTGTTCTCATCCTGTGTCATTACTTGGAGATGACTGACCTTCATTTGAAATATCACCAAGAAAAAAAAAAGGTCAATTCCAAGATAAATTGATTTTATCACAGGGATACTTTCACTGTATTTCCTCTGGGGTACATCCTGCTAAAGACGTGTGTTTTAGGGAAATGGAACACACTGAATTGTCAAAAGACCCTGTGTGTCTGCATGTGGAATGAATTACTTACATGTGTAGAAGTGTGACAATTAGGATTGTTATAATCAATCCTAATTAAATTCCCGTTTCCTCTCCTTTTATTTTGAGCTCATTTTTGATACAAGAAAGACAATCATGAACACATGTAAGGCTGGTCTCTTAATCTATAGCAGGCTATGCTTCCATGTGAGTCGGTACAAAGTCTAGTGAGCAATGTCAAGAGTTAAAAATGGGCTTCAGGAAAGACCAGCATGTTTGTTAGTGCAGTTATTTGATGTAGTAGTTCAAAATGTTGACTGTTCTCATCCTTGCATGCTTGTATTTACCTGTTATTTTATTCTGTTGGGCTTTCTTTGACTATTATTTAATAAGAATGGTGGCACAAATGATTCTTGTTATTTCTGATATGGCTTAGTGTTAGCAGAATCTTCATTTGTCTACTAAAAATGAGTGTATGAAGGCACAAGAAAAAGTTATTCTTCTCCCATCGGAGTCATCATTCCACTCTACCCACCAAACAAGTCCCTAAAATTCACAAGTTCAGTGCATCGCAAGGACTGTTTAGAGCTTATTTCTACGCCTTGGCATAGATAAGAATAAATGAATTTAAGATCTATGATACAAAAAAGAAAACTCCTTTTCTAGTTCTTTCCCATAAATTTTAATACTAAAATCATTTATTTTAGGTAACATTTCATTTACTTACATAGTGAAGCTGTTTTAGATCCAGAACATACAACATAAAATGACATATAACATCCTTTTATGAGATTACTTACACGAGTTTTTATATAATAAAGGTGGTTTTGTTGAAAAAAGAGATGATGCTAAGAAATTCTTTAGTAGTGATTTCCAAGAGAACAGTCCTTCTTATCTTGGAAAGGATCACTGCAATAGAATCATCCAGAAACTTTTTAAGTTTTACTTGGAAATAAGGAGTACTTTAGGATAGCAATCATCTAAAATAGAACTCTTTAAGATGTTTATTTTTAGATTTCAATAACAAAGACCCCTATACGTTTTGTCTAAAATGAGCTGTAAAATAAGCTATACTATTAAAAGCACCATGCAACACTGAAACAAATGTTTCTGAATTATGTTTTGTGAAACGCTATGCATTTTCCTTCTCTGAGAGTTCTTTACAACTACAGAGGCTGCTGAGGTTGTTAGGACTCACATTTAAATTAAATGGAACTGTTAGGATTTCGATGTGGAGAAGGAAAGAGCTGATGGTGGAGTTGCTGACCTTCACAGTGGTGACACATTTACCTTGAATTGAAGGTTTAAGAACTCTCTTCTTAAGGTGTGCATTTGAGTGTGTGCTTGATTGTGTACACCAATTGAACTAATGTTTCCTTAATTAAATTTTGTTATGCTTCCTTCTTTATTTTGATAATTGCTAAATGTTAGATTCCTGACAATTGCTGAAGATGAGTGTGGTGGGGGAGGTGTATTTTGTCCATAAAGATTAGCTGAATTAGTACTTGACTTTCACATCAAGGTCAAATCAAGGAGCCTGCTCTACCTTTTCAAGTTTGTAGTATGAGTGAGACATAAAACTTTTAAAAAGAAGTGCAATTTTTTTCTGAAGATTAAAAAAAGAAATAAAATATCTTGTGAGTCTGTTTTGAATAGCATGCATTTTAGATCAATCCCAGTTATCTTTTATTTTAGAGATCACAGATTCCTTTCTATTTTCCCTCTAGACTAGAGATAGTTGCCATCGTGTCTCAAATGGACTTCTAATTTCAGATTCCTTGCTAAAAGCTATTCAGGTCTCAGTTGATATTTTACCTCCTACACACACATGTCTGGATATACCTTTTTCAGTCCTAAGCCACATAAGCTCAATCCAACATATCATATTGCTGCATTACTTAATAAAATAATTCAAGTAATAATGGGAGTCTTAATATGCCTTACTTTAAACTAGAAACATATTTTGATGTATATTTTAACAGAAAGAAGACTTCTGTCACTTCTTCAATATTTTTCTAAGTCAAAGAAATGTATTCTAATCTTGATATATCTAAGACATCATTACAAATGGTCCACAATATATGGCAAATATATGTATATTGTGTGTGACAGATACATTCAGAGAGTGCTTGAATTGTTCCTTTATACATTTATAGTACATATCATAGCCACACAGTTTTAAAATGAAGACACCTTCATTTTATTATATATATATGTATGTGTATATATATGTATGTATATATATATATATATTTGGACTAGAGCAGCAAATGAGGTACATTTTATGTAGTTACGAAAACAAGAAAGGAAAATCGTAGTCTGTTTTTATAAGAGAAGACAGAATTCATTTGGGGGACAAGGCTCACTGGGTAACAATACTTACTAGACATGAAGGCCTGAGTTCAAATCCTCAGGACCCATGTAAATGGACAGGGATGTCTGCGTATGTCTACATATGCCTGTACTCTTGTTCTGTAAGGACAGACACAATAAAATTGCTGGTACTTAATGCCTATCAGCCTAACTCCAGGATTATTAGAAACCTTGTCTCAAGGGAATAAGGCAGTTTGATAGAGAAATACATCCAATGTCTTCATCTGACCCTTGTTTGTATACGCTGTATACATGGAAACACATGGAAATTCACACATGTATGAATACACTCCCCACATATACACATACACACAAACAAATGTATAACTGACAGAATCTTTTGACTCCATACTTATATACCTTCTGTCCAATGTATAGAGCTTTACTGTGTACAAGAAACTTTCTCAGTACATTTTGTAGGGCTCCTAGTCAGCCACCTGCATAAATCATTTGCTAATCAATATCAAAGGAACCTTCTCCATCTTTCTAAGATTAGTAGATCTTTTAATTAAACTCGAGACTAATATGAGTTCAAATACGAAAAGAGTTTGGGAGAAGTTTCTCCTAGAATCACAAGAAATGCTTAGCATACTAAAATCAAAAACCGTTTTTATCTCATTGATAATTGAAGTTATAGATCTTATGCCAAATGGAACACCGAGAGGCAGACAAGTGTAAAGGAACTTAGCTTCCCAGCAGCAGGAACCACCAGTAATGGATCAGGTAGAAATAAGGCTGGCAGGTGATTGACAAGCTGCTGGAAGGATAAAAGGCAGTAGCTTCATTTTGAAAGAATATTTTCACTGAATTTAGGAGTCTGGATGATACAATTGTCTCTTTCAACACATGGAAAATGTTACTCAACATTTTCCCCTCATTACTTCATTGTTTCAGTTGGTTGGCTGCTAAGTGAATCACTGCATCCAATATTTAATTTGCAGTTTGTCTCTTGCTGTTTTCATTGTTTACTTTCCATGCTTGGCTTTCAGCATTTTGGTTCTGGGAAAGCAAAAGATTAGTTCTTCTTCTTTTTTTGTTTGTTTATTCAGCTTGAGGTTCATTCAACATGTAATCTCTTTCATGATATTTGTGAAGTTTTGTGCCTATTTCTTCAAATATTTTCTTGCCTTCACTCTCTTTTTTTGATATTTTGATATAATTAAAAGTCTATTAAACTATTTTTATAATTTTTCAAAGGTTTCCAAATGACATTTTTACCTGATTGTTTCTTTTCAATTCATTGGATGGTGTCTACTAGTCTATGTCCTGTCCTTCCAGAAGGAGTCATTATTTGCCAACAGTTCCTCAGCTAAGGGTGTGTCTTCCTACCCCTCCCCCATCCATGCTGGGATTTGATCTGGCTTGGTATTACTCATGTATCACAGATGCTGTTGTGTCTGCCAAATACTGTTTTTCTGAAGATGTCTACTTCCTCTGGCTCTTGCAGTCTTCCTGCCTCTCCTTTGCAGCAATCCTTGACCCTTAGAAGGTGTGGGGGATGTATTCTAGATTAGATGTACCATTAGGACAAAGTTTCATAGCTCCAAAATTTGACTGACTGTAATTTTCTAGAATAATCTATTTCAAAAAAGAAGTTCCGTTGATGTGGGGTTAAGACCACATTTACCCATTTATATAGGACAAATATTTAGAATGTAGTTAGGGATTATGCTGACTTAGTAAAGTGGTAATTGTTGGTTTTAGGTTCTTCTACAACATTTCAAGCCTTTACTTTTTAAAATGGATTTTATTTTTCTTCATGGGTGAGTCTGTGGGTGGGTGGGGGGAGCATACATGTGCTACAGTGTGCATGCAGAAGCCAGAGAGTACAGTGTGGAGGTTACTCTTTCTTTCCATCTCTGGTTTGAGGGTTAAGCTTTGGCTGTCTGTCTTGCTTCAGAAAGAACTTTTGGCCTGTAAGCCTTCTCATTGGTCCAATATTTTCATTCAATAATTGTCAATACTGAAATAGGCACTTCACATAAATGTATCATCTAAATTGGAAACATACGTATATGACTTTTCCAGCAGTTTTCGGAAATTCTGTCCAAATGCCCAGTCAAAATTCATTTAATATTTTTTATGAAACTCGTCAACAACTCAGAGCAGGATTTTAAAATAAGTTCACTAATTCACTAAAATCAAACAGATACTAATTGAATCTGCTGAGAAATGATAGTAGGAAAATATTGAGCTTTATTTTTTAGTCAACATGTCTCTACAAGAGGAGAAAATTCATAGGTTCTATAAAGCATTGCAATTCATAATATAAAATCATCATAAATGCTATATAGGGCAGTATTTGCTTGTGCTGTGGTGCAAAATATGTGTGCCCTTTCTTTAAAACTAAGGTTCTAGAGGCAATCCCCTCCAGTAGACAGGCAAACAGTTCCTGAAAACCCATAATTCATTGTGCATTTGATTTTCAGTTAAGATTTGATTTTTAACATTCAGAAACTTTTTCCTGTAGATGAACTTTCTCTACCTCCACATTCAGTTAGGCCTCTCCCGATGTGGTCATGATCTATAGCTTCGGAAGTTTGGCTCTACGAAATGCAGATTGAATTCAATGGAGTAAAGATTAAGAAGACATGTTCCAACTTACTGAGTTCTACAATTCATACTGAATATTAAATATTTCAATACTTATGGAGATGCTGATTTGTTCCTGGCTTGTATGCAGTTATCTCATCTGAATGTGACATATTTGAGTGCTGTTTACACCTCTACTGACTTTAGAGTTTGTTTTTTTCATTTTTATTTACTAGAGGGAACTTAACTGTGTTCACAATTTCATCAGGGTCAATCAGACTTTATTTAGATAGCACTTGATGCCCCCTTTGCATGATAATTGTCTGCTCATATTCCGAGACACTGCTAAGTATCCATCAATTCCTACCTATTTTTATGGCATCAAACCGTCAGGTGAATCTTTTCTATCTATGTTTATACCCCCCCCTTTTTTTGGTGTGGCACCAATTTTAATTCACCCATAACCAACAGTAACAAAAAATAACTTTTTGGTTAAAGATTTATTACATGTCTGAGCATTTAGCTGCATTTATATATGTACACCACATATGTATACTGCCACAGAGGCCTAAAAATTGCATTGGATCTCCTGAGCTGGAGTTGCGCACAGTACCACCTGAGTGCTGCGAACTAAACTCATGTCTTCTGGCCAAGCAGCCTGTACTCATAACCACTTTGCTGATTCTCCTGCCCGCAATACCTACAGACTTCCCCTTGTCTCTGCATCTGCTTGTCTTTTCCACTGAACACAATGAAAACATATCTACTTTGATTATTTTCTGTAGATTTGCAGAAATCTTAAAATATATCAAATGAAATTTAAGTAGTCAGTCATAAAGTATAAGATGTGCACATAGAAAAGCTGAAATATTAATATGAGATAAAAATCAGAAACTTAAAAATGCATATCTAAATCAAATTCATAAATAAAAAATCTTGAAGTTATAGCAGAGGAGATTTGACATTGGTGCAGTTTTTTCTTCTATATAGGTTATAAAATAAAATGATAGTTTCATTACTTTATTATAAGCTGCTACATTTTCTGAGTGTATCTCATATTATGTAGAGTTAATTAAGGCAGTCACAAATAATTTTATGGAAAGAACTGGAAAGGTAATTTCCCCAAAAAGACAGTTTCTTCACATAATGAGAATGAACTTGAAAGGAAGACAGGCTAATATTTTGATGCACGAAAACTATTTCAGTTGTTTTCATTCCAAATTTCACCCCTTGGTATTAGTATGTTTACTGTTTAAGAATGGGGCTTGTCCTGTGTAAAGCATAGCGTCTGGTATCTAATACATCATTTCTTTGAACTATCAGGTTTACTATTGTAACATTTACAAATCTTATATTCTTGACCTTATAAGCCAACTTGGGCTTTTGTCTAGGGGACTATAGAATAAATGTTAAATACAGATTTATGCAAATACATACATTACTTAGAAAGTTAAATGTTAAAGTGGTGCTTTGAGAATGGAAAACATGACAAAATTAAGGAAAATATGATAAAATTGATCAAGTAATATGAAGTTGAAGCATTTGCTGTACTTTTATTATTGCAGAGTTAACCGGAGGATTATTATCAGGTGCATAAATATAGATAACTAATTAATATCAGCAAATGTCAATACTTGAGAATTCTTGATTTTATTAAACTCGTGCTCAAGTATTAAATGGAAGTCTGTTCTACAACATTCACATTAGCTTCTGTTTTATCTCTAAAGTAATAAAGCAGTATGATAATATCCCAGAACATTCACTTCTTTGAAGTAGTTAAATCTGCCAGGCAGCCTTTAAGCAAGGAGCTTTTATCACACAAGAAGTCTACACCGCTACTCAGAGCAAGACAAAATGTTTAGGATATTATATTGATACATCCCACTAATTTCTTAATAAATGATTAATATAAAATATTTAAAGAAAAATATGAAATCCAGAGAAAACAAAATTCGTTATTTTTGTGCTCTCAAGCCTATTCTCATATTAGCACAATTTTTAAAAATTTTTTAAGTATTTAGACACCATTAAAATATTTAAAGTCTTAATTATCTTCAATGTCAAAAACAAAAGCATTCTTACTTATTTTTAACATTTGCCTATATTTATTCTGTTGAAACTGTATTTTTCTTTAAATACAGAGTATTATTGTGTAAACTAAGCTGACCTCAAACTCACAAAGATATACTTCCCTCTTACTTATGAATATCGGATTCCAGGCACACACACCACCTACCACTGGCAAAACACCCTATACAATATGTGTTCTTATCACTAGAAATAAAAACATTTCAAATAGACAAAAAAGAAATGGTACTAGGTGTTTTGGGAAGCATATTTTCCATAAACACATATCAAAATACTTAGATGCTTTGACTCCTTCCCCACCTGAGAAACCTAACTTCTAATTTAATGAAAATTAGAAATAAGTAATGGTCACCTGACTGCCTATTGTACTTTAATGGTCCCCAACACTTTTCCTAAACAGCGGAGATAGTGGAGAAAATAGCATCAATGTGCTGATATAGAAACACATTATAGGCCCAGAGTAGATTAAGAACTATGGTTTAGATGAAACAAAGGCATGGATTCTCTTAATTAGGTGGCACATACACAGACACACAGGCACAGAGAAAGGGGGGGGGCGGGAGGAGAGAATGAGAAAGGCAGAGTGAGAAATCTTGGCAGAGTAACAGTTTTGCATAAAAACTGACATGTGGAACTTATATGCATGCTACATTTCTCAAATTTATGGTTTTTATGCATCAGGATAATTGATAGGTTTTAAGCAATATGCTAGTGGAATGTTCAATCTGCTTACTTAGAATTTCCTTCAGAACTAAGGTTAGCAAAAGAATGTTTCTTATAGAATAAAATAAAATATTAAGGATATTTGATATTTTAAAAGTATGAAAATTCAGTTATTTTTAGAAATTGAGTAGATCAATACCAAGAAATATTTGGAACAGAAACTCTCCTTTAAAAAGAATAATCTCTCTTAAATTATTTTTATTTCCTCAATTATACTACTCCAGGCTTACTTTTGCAAGCAACAGAGTTTTGACTCAAGTAACTCCTGGTTTAAACTAAACACGTGATGTGTAATCTCAATGGCAGTGATGGTTAAGAGATTACTGTCTGAAGTAGGTCATGACAGTCTTTGACTCTTGTCTTTCCTATTGGTATTTATCATACTGTCTCATTCACTTTTTAATAAAAAGACTGATGATATTCCTTTGGAAGACACTAGTGGGGTAGGTTCAGTTTTATGGCCAAACATTTAATGGGAATTCTATTCAGTGAAACACAGACATGCACATATCGATATGACTTAGCAGTGACAGGGAAGAGAGTCATCTCAAATTGGTGACCTATAGCATTCGGTGTGATGCTACTGGTAACATATTTCACGTACAAGGATTTGATGTAAAATTGGTTGGCTCTAAAACAACCATAAACGTATCAAGAATATAATATTCTGATATATGTTATGCAATTAAGCTTAGCAAGAACTACCTTTTCATTTTCATGATAAAATCAATCAAATAAATGGTTTCATGGAATGCCTGCTCGGCCAACCTCCTGTCAGAAGTTATTTGGACTCTATGAGTTTCACAAAGCTCCTGTGGTTGAAAAAGCACTTTTCATAATCTTGGTTTAATCAGTATTCTTCTCACTCTTTCCTATAATTGCATTGTTTAAGAGAGGTTACCTAGACAAATAAACACCACTCTTAATGCTCATGATGGAGATTTTATTATGCAAAGGTATTTATTAATAAGTAAATAGCTGAGGGAGTATCTTCTTATCAAGGCAATTTTCCCTTTCTGCAGCTTTATTACATTCTTTTTCTTTTCTTGCCATGATTGAAAATGGCAGTGTTCAACACGAATGTGCATGGGGCCAGTTGAGTTTAGCAACAGGAAGCAATTAGACTTGACCAGATCAACTGAGAATTTTCAAAGATTTTGGCAGTTTATAATAATGAAAAACCTGTGTGAGCATCCAAAGAAAAAATGTTGACATAAGGAAAATATTTACATTTTGTTATTCAGGAAATTCCCAGTGAAATTATTCAAGCCTCATTTCATCTCTTATATTTGGTTTCAGATGAGAATCTGGAAACCTTCACAAACTAAAAATGACTCATACAATGAGACACCAAACTTCAGATTCACATGACGCCCAAATGTGTCCCCTTGGGAGATTTTACTCTGCTGCTTTCACTGAGTCAAATTTATTGTTGAATTAAGTAAACTTGAATTTAGAAATACACAAATCAAGTAATGGAAAATGTAAACATTGTAAGCAGGTAATTTGCTTTATCACAGGAACATTCCCAAACTACATAATGCTTTATTCATTTAGGGAAAATCTTTTATTTGTATTTTTGAAACTTTTATGCTTTGGTTTTTAATTTAATTTTTATTTTGAGACAGGTTCTCACATGCAGCCCTAACTGTTCTGGCACTCATTTCATAGCCCAAGTGGGCCTACAATTTCCAGGAAATCACCTGCCTCTGTGTCTTTAATGCTGGGATTAAAGGTGTGCACCACCATGCCTAGTTCTTAATATCTATCTATCTATCTATCTATCTATCTATCTATCTATCTATCTATCATCTATCTATCTATCTATCTATCTATCTATCTATCTATCATTTATACATCTATTTATCTATCTATCTGTGTGAATATTTGTGTGAGAGAGGAGGAGAAAGAGAGACAGAGAGAGAGAGACAGATACAGAGAGAGACATGAAGGCGTAAGTCACAAACAATGCCACACCAGTTTGGAATTATGATGGGTGGTATTTATTTGAAGGGGAAAAAAACTTACAGATCGCAGTCCCAGACAACAGCCCTCCTTGCAAACAGGAAGGGAGTCTAGTCACCAGCGGAGCAGAAAGTGAAGAGAGAGAGGAGCGGGAAGTGGCCGCTTTTTTAAAGGGAGAGAGACCATGCCCCAACGGGCCGGTATCTCAGTGGCTATAGGATGGAGGAGTGGGCGGACCTCCCGCAACAGAGACAGAGACAGAGACAGAGACAGAGACAGAGAGAGAACTATGAATGCAGGTCCCCACAGATGGTAAAAAAGAGGTGTCAGATACCCTGAAACTGGAGTTGCGATCCTTCCAAAGAGGTGCTAGGAATTGTATTTCGGTCCACAACAGGAATAATACGTGACCTTAAAAACTGAGCCATCTCTCATCCAAGTATTTTAATATATGCAAAATAAATTTCTAATTCTTTTAGTCTTAGACTAGGTACCCACCCACAAGCTAATTTGTTTTTCTCCTGTCACTATACTTATATCCCAAACAAAGTATCTAGCATTTCACAATTTAATGAATGCCAAGACTAAGCCACCAGCAACTCTTCCCTCAGAAGGGTATGGCATGTCTCCCTTCTAACTGGTGAGTCTGAAGACATCAATTTTTTTTCCCTTGGTGGCACTTTCTGAATAAGATTAGAATTCCGTTCCGTAAGTTATTTTCTGACACAAGGGAATCTTAGTAATCAGGAGCCAAGAAATACCACAAATTCACACCATGAAATGATTCTCATGCAAGAGATTCATTGAGGAGAAATACAGAAAGGTAGCAGGTGCCTCTGAATGGGTAAGAGATGGCAGAGGGTTGAGTGGATGGGGTCTCCCTTATAGGTTTATTTGGAGCATGTGCAGTGAATTGGTGGAAAAGAACAGCAGAGATGGGAGATTGTATAATGGTTAACTCTCAGTCAATGGGTAGGGATTTCCACGTCTCAGGAGTTCCATAGCAAGCAAGGGACAGTATGCTTTACCCTTAGCTTTGATCTCGGACTTGGGGTCTAGTCGGGGACAAAGTATTTTTCTCTGACTCCTTTTTCCTACATGTTCTTTTTTCTATAAGTCTGTACTGAGTACTCACTTACCTGAGGCCTTTCTTTCTTCCCTACATGTCTCCTGACTTCAGAATACTTGCAGATTGGGGGAAAAAAGAAAAACTCTAAAATTTCCATGATTGCAATGATGAATTGCTGTGATATTAAAGTAACTGGCCTGATTTCATCTGCAGTAAAGATTAGGTTCCCAAGAAGGTCATTTTTAATTTGAGACAATTGGTTGTGAATATGAAGATGAAAAAAGTAACAAGACAAAGACATTATCGGTGAAGTTCTGACTGGCACAGGAAGTAGGATGTGAAGTCATAGAGATGAGATATAGTAATAAATAGGTGGAGATAGAGATCGATAAGATGTGAGAGAGAGATAAAGGGGGGAGAGAAAGACACTAAGTCTGGGCTATAGTTTCTAAATGAGAGATGTGCAGGAAAGAAAAACCATAGACACAAAACACGAAGATGATACAGACTCAGATTTGGTAGTTTAGAACAATATAGTATGACAGTTTCAGCAGGAGTCTGGTATCTGATACTTGAATGATGCAAGTATGAATGGGGAAACCATTCAATAGCTGTGAGGTGCAACAAGCTTAGGAGAGCATGGTAGTATACACAGGCTATTGCTGGTGGCTAAGGGAGGAAAGGAAGGTAATAACAGCTGCACCTGTGGGCAGTGTTATACAGATGTGGCTATTAATTTATCTCGTACTGATTAACCCATGACATAAAAAAAGGTTGTTTGAGGTAGATGTGGGAATGGCATTAAAAAAACCTGCTGAAGGTGGGACACGTATTTAATAATTGAGTTCTGTAGTGTGACAAAGCTTTCCCACTGAAGATGTGACACACATCTACATATCCCATATCAGGAACCCGTGAAAAACCAAAAATATAGACACCACTATTCTCTAACTTAGTGAACTAACGAGTTTTATTGGGGTAATTTATGGGAGTATGGGAGACAGGTTGCTCACAGGAGTAGAAATAATTCAAAGACTGCATCACCAATGTCCACCCCAGAATGAGTGACAGCCCACAAAAGCTGGAACACACTTCACACTGCCCTTTCCAGATGTCTCTGATCTTAAACCACTTTTAGGCAACCCAGCTGGTATCTGTTTCTTCCAGGTGTTACTCTAGACTCAGAGTCTTTCTAACAGCTTTTCTTCTCTCTGAGTCTTCTTTGAAGTTCAGCTTCCTTCAGTCCGAATGTGATCAGTTTCAGAGACTTCCTTCCTACTTGCTTATGAGCTTTCCCTCAGGGTGGAATGTTTCAGTTTCAGAGGAAATTGATACACAACAGTAATTAACAGAAGATTAAATTCACTCTATAAATTACTCCATTTTGGCACACACAATTGAAGGCATTAGTTTTAATAAGAATAATTTAATAAGAATAATCATTCTTGGAATATTCATATGGTAAAATAAACGGATTAAAGAATAAAAATGTTAAAAAATGTTTTAGCTTTGTGTGTGTTTTGTGTGTAAAAAGAAACAATTTAACTTTATCATCTATAAATAATCCATCCAACTATTAAGCAGTGTTCTTAATAGATCTTACTGTTGATTACCATAACTGCTGTGATGGTTAACATAAAACAGTAAAACATTCTGTTTTGTTTTGCTTAGAAAATATACCTTCCAAAATTTGTATTACAAAATGATCATTTTGCTTATAAAATTTACCTTACTAGTGCAAATTACCATTAAATCTAACTCTCTAGAATTTAGAAGATTCCTTTTGGAACAATTAACTTAAGTCACCAATAGACTATGAATAGAATTAACAGAATTTTATTTTTGAACATCCAAACAAATAAACGTCCTTGAATAAGTACATGTAATTAAAACTGTTACATATTACAATCACCGGTTTCATGGTTTAGTGGATGACAGAAACTTCTGTGGAATCATAAGTGAATGAGCCTATTAGAACAAGGAGTAAAAATAAGCTACAAGGCTATGTAACAAAATAAATGAAGCATAAAGTGAAATAATAGAACAACAAGACAAATTAAATGTACATCTTACTTTTATTTGGCTGAATGATGTTCTTCCAGTAGGACGTAGTATAAACAAAAAAAATGTGCTTTTGTATGTTAATTTCATGAACAAAAGCATAATTAATAGGCCAGTTAACTTACTGTGTTGAAATTCATTTGATCAAATCAGTGTCTACTGGTTTCTTGTAGCAATTATCTGACACAGGTATTGTAACATAACTAGGAAAATTACAACACTTCTATTTTTACAGTGTGTGTTTATGTATTCACTTCAATGTAATAAAATAGTCATTTATTTTTAATATCTTGCTAAAATGTTTAAAATTCCTGAAAATCTGTCTGTATCCTTACCATCTAGGCTACTTATATTTAAGCATTTGTTGTTTCAAATCGACTGAATGAAAAAAAATTATTCTGCAGATTCTATTGATTTGTGAACAAATATTCAACAAACTAATGATAAACATGAATATTACTTTTTAAAAATAAGCAGATGTTTGAATAGTAAATACTATATACTGTAACTTGTGCTGGAGGTATCAAAATTTATCACAGCAGGTTTAATGAGGAGAGAAATATTTCCTTGACAGCAACTTAACAGTTATCAACCAAAATAGATAAAACAAATCCATATCCCTGAATCCAAAATAGAAACTAAGAAATACTAACCATCCCATTTGCTTCAAATGAACAAGCATTTCTTCATTTCCTTTAGAGCTTATGTTGTCAAAATAAATAGGAAAAGAGGCTCTGGTTTAAATCCAGTCTTTGTCCTGGGAGATATAGATTTAAGATATAACTACACAAAGTGTTAAAGCACACATAGGTGTCAGGTAGCTTGGCCCGGTGCTTCGCTGTAGATCTCTGTATCTGCTTCCATCAGTTGCTCATTGAATAGTCTGTGTCGAAAATTGAGGAAGTCATCAGTCTGATTACATGAGAAGGCCAATTTAGGCATCCTCTCCATTATTGCTTACAGTCTTAACTGGCGTCATCCTTGAGGTTTCCTGGGAATTTCCCTAGTGCTGTTTCTCAATACTCTTAATGGCTCCCTCAATCAAGATATCCCTTTCCTTTTTCTCCCTAACTGTTCTCTTCCCCTTCCTTGAGCATCCCATTTCCTCATGTTCTCCTCCTCCCTCACCCTCTTTTCTTCCCCTCCCTTTCCACCCTCTCTTCTCCAACCCTTCCTAATTTTCTTAGGAACTCTTATCTGTTTCTCCTTCCCAGGAGGATCCATGTCTCTCTTAGTGTCCTCCTGGTTACCTAGTTTCTCTGGGATTGTGGACTATAGGCCGGTTATCCTTTGTTTTAGGTCTAATATCCACTTATGAGTGAGTACATATCATGTTTGTCTATCTAAGTTTGAGTTACCTCACTCAGGATGGTTTCTCCAGTTCCATCCATTTGCATGCAAATTTCAAGATGTCATTTTTTCCCCACTAAGTAGCATTCCATTGTGTAAATGTACCATATGGTCTTCATTCATTCTTCATTTGAGGGGCATCTAGGTTGTTTCCAGATTCTGGCTATTAAAAATAATAACGCTATGAACATAGTCCTTGTGGTATGAGTGTGCGTCCTTTGGGTATATGCCCAAGTGTGGCATTGCTGGGTCCATAGGTAGACTGATACCCAGTTTTCTGACAAATCGCCATAGTGATTTCCAAGGTGACTGTACAAATGTGCACTCCCACCAGCAATGGAGGAGCGTTCCCCTTACTCCGTACCCTCTCCAGCATAAGCTAAGATTGATGTTTGGGCCAAGCTACCTGAGACCAGCCCAGAAGAGCAAGGAGCAATAATATAAGCAAATAGGTAGGGTCAATAACATGATGATGATACCCACAGCAACAGTTGACTTGAGCTAGTGAGAGGTCACTGAATTTGGAGTAATAGTAGGAAAACCAGCATAGAAGCAAATTAGGCAAACTGAATGTGGAAGACATTTGTGAGGCTTGGACTGTCTGTGGGGCCATTGGCAGTGGGATCATGATATTTATTCCTAGTGCTTGAACTGGCATATAGGAGCACATTCTTTTGGGACTGATACCTTGTTCAGCCTAGATGTAGGGAGGAGAACCTTGGTCTTGCCTAGAAGTAAAGAATAAGACATCTGTCACCACAGAGGTCAGACATCTAAATGTGCACTGCATTTGTGGCATTTGTGGCAGGTAGAAAACATTGTAGGTGCCATTGTATGAATTCAATTTTAGGTTACAGTTGCAAACTACCAAGATCTTTAGGGCTTGGCATGTTAAAAAAAGAAGTATGCATCAAAAATGTTTTAATAAAACCTTAAAAGTTAGACAATTTTCTCATCTACTTTGTTCAGAAACTTAAGTCAAAATGTAGAAAACGAGGCTTGGAATTTGAAATACCTAATTAGCAGTAAAGAATTTTTAAGAAAAGAGTTTTTGCTATTCATTCCACAGCCAGTTTAAAGAGATTTCTATTTAAAAAGATTGTGGTACTGTGTACTTCATGAATAACCTTATATTAATCAAAACTTGCAATTTTGGCTAATGTCACATTGTCATTAAAGTCGATGAGAAAATTCACTGAATTTTGCATAAATGTTTAATAAATTGTATTAGTTTTAAATACGATTACTGGAGGACCCGAGAAAAATGCCTTTCTTCAGGGCTCATGCATGACCAGCGGCTAATTCTTCAAGTTTGTCGTATCAGGTATGTGCTTTCTGAACTTCGAACGCAATTAGATCAAATTAAAAGTTTGATAAATGACACGAAATTTGGGGGAAACTTCTAGAGCATTTATTGAACATCCAATCCGAGGAGGAATGATTCATCTGCTAAATGAAGCAATGGTGGACACAGGAGCAGAGATGGCAAGAAGAGACACCTGGTGTCCCTGAGGTGACAAGCTTTCTCACACAGTTCAAGAAATGTACTTCTTACCTTCAGGTGACATTGAAAGTGTGCCATTCTTAAGGCTTTTTAAAGGTTAAATTGGCAGCAAATTTACTTTTGAAAGGTAACACAATGGAGCAAACCCAGAAACTCATAGTTCATCATTGGGAAGCTCTGGTATCCTTGCAGGTAATGGAGGAGCCATGATGGACTCAGTGACCAGTATTCTCTTACATAATGGGATGATGAGTAGACTCAGTGACCAGTTTTCTCTCAGATATTTTGAAAATCTATGTCTTTTGTATTATACTGATTCCCACCATCTGTCTACATAATTCAGTAATAACATCATAGACTGAAGAGACCAGTATTAATATTAATCATAGCTGTAATATTCTTCAACTATGATGATCTGCAGTTATAAATTGCAGGGTGGGCTTTCACTCACACACATCAATGATAAAATCTAAGATTTTTGCTTTTTGGGGGTGGGGGTTTAGTTTTTTGGCAAGGGCAGGTGAGACAGAGTTTCTCTGTGTAACAACTCTGGTTTTCATGGAACTCACTTTGTAGAACAGTATAGTATGACAGAACCTTTACATATTGATTAGTGTTCATTGCCAATTGGATAAAATCTAGAATTACCTGGGAGAGAGACCTGTGGTTCTGCTTGTGTGGGATTATCCTGATTACCCTGCTTTTTAAAAAAATAGAGGGTGGTCATTCATTCCACTGTGGGTACCACAATTCCCAGGCTGGAACCTGGAAAGTTTAAGAGGGGAAACGGTGTTGAGTACCAGGAAAGGAGTCATCGATTGTTCTCATCTTTCATCCTACAGATGTCATGTGACCAGCTGCCTCAAACTTCTGCTGCTATAAGATGAAAGGAACCTTTTCTTATGTTACTGTTGTCAAGAGTATTGTACCACTCCAACAGAAAAGAAACTAAAAAACTGCATGATATTGTGTTTGTTTAATTTTTATACACGCAAACTATACGGTTTTCTTTTGTAATGTCCTTCTACTGAAATTTTATTTTTGTGAAACTTAAATATAAAATATAAAATGTGTTAGATTCCTTTACAAAATACTGACTTTATCATTTTCTGTTATTTTAAATATGTTCAAGTTAACAATATACCCCCATATAAAAGTAAATAAACAGTTCAAAGCAGACACAATAACTACTGACATGATTAAAAATATTCTTTCATGTTTTCCAGGATAAAAAAAAATCTAATGCTTTTGACTAATTTTGGTTTCAAATGTTTTTCAATTTTTTTTCACATTTTGTTCTCTGATATTATCCTCCTTAGAATCGCAGCAACACCTAACAGAAAGCATTCTTGGAGTCTTCTTCTTTCCTTCTTTTTAAAATACATATTTCATATGTATTAACAGGAAATAGCATCATTATTAAAAAGTAAACTACTGGTGGAAGGCTTATTATTTTAAGTAATCAGTAAACAATGTTTAAATATAGAATGAGCCCTTGTTGACAGCAAGTGATTCCTTTTGTGTATTTTATGCATTTTTTTTCCTCTGGGGGTGCTTTTTAAGAATATGTTACTGCTTTTTAACCCCAGAGTTTTGAGAGACTACAGAGCACAATAATAGCACATTCCAAACCGTTTGTACTCCACTTGTAAGCAGCAAATTTAGGCCAACACCGGAAACAGTTTTCTTTTACCTCCTGGGATGAATTCTAGTTTCTCCCAAAAACTGAGACATGTGTACCAGTCCTCTGGTTGTTCAACACGAGGTACAGTTTTAATTTGTTTATATCTGTGACGTTGGTCTTCCCGAAGTTGTTGACTTGCTTCTACTTCACTTCTTCCGTCCTCTCACACAGATTTCCCTTCTTTGAAACATTTGTCTCATTAGATTATTTTATAATAGCATTCCTCCTCTATGAATATGACTCAGAAAGACTGTTGTATTTATGACTATGTGTGTTTCTAACAGTAGAATGTTGCATAAATCATGACAGCCATCGAGTCTTTGTTGGACTAATTTTTCCTGTCTTTTTGGTTATACAAGAAATATTTTTTCATATATTATAAATATTCTTTCATGCTGTGAGATGCTCCTTTCTTCCCCTTCTCCTTCTTTCATTGATGTTTATTAGTTGTTTATTTATACTATGGATATATTATATGTATATGTGTGTGTGTGTGTGTGTGTGTGTGCGTGAGTGTGTGTGTGTATGTATGTATGTATATCATTTCCTTTTCTCAGGGTATTTTTTTCACCTATTCTAGGATTCTGTCAATCGGAATGTTGATAATGAAGATTTAATACATACAAATATCTTGCTAAAATACAAGACTCACTTCCCCATGCCACTTCTATTCCTCAATACATATTACTAAAAATTCCCTTATTTCATACCTGACATCTTCAGCATGAGCTAAAATAAAACCCTGAGAATTTTTCAAAATTGAATATCTATATTTTTGTTATGTTTTGTTTTTTAATTTTTATTGGTGTGGTTGGAAGCTGTCTGCTAGCCTCTCTGTTTCTTTGTTAATGTTGTTAAAGAAACTATAATTGTAATGATGGCCATGGTAGAACATCTGGTTTGTTACTATTGCTACAAACAGGAGTCTGCTGATGTGCATTTCCTTGCAGCTCTCTGGCCATGTGCTACCCACATTGTGAAACAGTCTGAAGCTTCGATTAAAAAAAAGAAGATATGTGCTTCCCTGCTCCCCTATCCAACCTTCCTTTATCCCAATCATCCCATTTCCCCAAGTTCCCCCATCCTCCTCTTCTCACTTTTCTTTCCCCATCTCTCCTTACCTCCCTCCCACCCCACCCCGAAGATCCCAATTTTTTGCCCGGCAATCTTGTCTACTTCCCATAACCAGGAGGATAGCTATCTGGATTTCTTTGGGTTCACCTTCTTATTTAGCTTCTTTAGGATATCAAATTATAGACTCAATGACCTTTATTTATGGCTAGAAACCAATTATGAGTGAGTACATCCCATGTTCATCTTTTTGGGTCTGGGTTACCTCACTCAGGATAGTGTTTTCTATTTCCATCCATTTGCATGCAAAATTCGAGAAGTCATTGTTTTTTACCGCTGAGTAGTACTCTAATGTGTATATATTCCACACTTTCTTCATCCATTCCTCCATTGAAGTACATCTAGGTTGTTTCCAGGTTCTGGCTATTAGAAATAATACTGCTATGAACATAGTTGAACAAATGCCCTTATCATATGATCGGGCATCTCTTGGGTATATTCCCAAGAGTGGCATTGCTGGGTCCAGGGGTAGGTTGATCCCGAATTTCCTGAGGAATCGCCACACTGCTTTCCAAAGTGGTTGCACAAGTTTGCATTCCCACCAGCAATGGATGAGGGTACCCCTTCTTCTACAACGTCTCCAGCAAAGGCTATCATTGGTGTTTTTGATTTTAGCCATTCTGACAGGTGTAAGATGAAGGGAGCCATCTTAGGGTTGGCAAAAGACTTGGACCTAGAGGGGCTCCCAGATGCCCAGGGCGATGTCCCCAGTTAATTCCTGGGGCAGCTGAGGATAGGGAACCTGAAATGACCCTATCTTATAGCCATACTGATGAATATCTTGCATATCACCATAGAACCTTCATCTGGCGATGGATGGAGATAGAAACAGAGACCCACACTGGAGCACCGGACTGAGCTCCCAATGTCCCAATGAGGAGCAGAAGGAGGGAGAACATGAGCAAAGAAGTCAGGACCACAAGGGGTGCACCAACCCACTGAGACAGTGGAGCTGATCTACTGGGAGCTCACAAAGGCCAGCTGGACTGTGACTGAAAAAGCATGGGATAAAACCGGACTCTCTGAATATGGCAAACAATGAGGGCTGATGAGAAGCCAAGGACAATGGCACTGGGTTTTGATCCTACTTCATGTTCTGGTTTTGTGGGAGCCTAGCCAGTTTAGATGTTCACCTTCCTAGACCAGGATGGAGGGGGGAGGACTTTGGACTTTCCACAGGGCAGGGAACCCTGACTGCTCTTCAGACTGGAGAGGGAGGGGGAGAGGAGTGGAGGGAGGGGGAAAGGAGTGGGAAGAGGGGGAGGGAAATGGGAGGCGGGGAGGAGGCAGAATATTTTTTCTTTCAATAAGAAAGAAAGAAAGAAAGAAAGAAAGAAAGAAAGAAAGAAAGAAAGAAAGAAAGAAAGAAAGAAAAAAAGAAAGAAAGAAAAAGATGCCCTGCTTATTTGCCTAATTTCTCTGGGATCAATTTGGTGCTTTAACTTCAGATTTATTGTAGTGATATCTGGGATATATTTATTGAACTCAAACATTCCTCAGCAGTTACAATGTAACTTGGGAAGGAAGAGGTTGCCACATATGTATCTGTAAGCCATTATTTTCAAGGGGTCATGTAAGTTATTTAAATATCTACTCTTTCTTTTTCTTTTTCATTTATGTCTACTATACATAATACGTATAAAATGTTGTAAGAGCAAAAGTAATAATATTATTCAGACACAATGGAGATACACTACTCATCTCATGAATTCTTAGAAGGATGAGTGGACAATTGTAGGCTTTTACTAGACTCATGCTTGAATAGACACTTTTTCAAAGTATTTTTTTTTCAATTTATTTATTTATTAAGGATTTCTGCCTCCTCCCCGCCACCGCCTCCCAGTTCCCTCCCCCTCCCCCGATCAAGTCACCTTCCCTCATCTGCTCAAAGAGCAATCAGGGTTCCCTGACCTGTGGAAAGCCCAAGGACCGCCCACCTCTATCCAGGTCTCATAAGGTGAGCATCCAAACTGCCTAGGCTCCCCCAAAGCCAGTACGTGCAGTAGGATCAAAAACCCACTGCGATTGTTCTTGAGTTCCCATTCTTCCTCAGGTATTTTATTTACGGTTTCTATTGCTGTAATAAACAGCATGACCAAATGCAACATGGGAAGTGGGTATTTGGTTTACACATCTCAGGTCACAGTTGGTTGAAAGACGCACATCAGGAATGCAATACAAGCAAATAAATGCAGGAATTGAAGCATAATTGAAGGGAAACACTGCTCTGGCCTACCCCAATGGCTTGCTCAGCGTCTAATCTGAGCATACAGTCTACTATGGAAGACCAGCTGCTAACAGGTAGCACCATCCTCTCTTCACGTATTGAGAGCTGGGCCCTTTCACATCAGTTATGAATTGAGAAAATACCCTAGACTAGCCTACAGGTCAATATTATGAACACATTCCCTCAATTCTCTATTTTTAGATATATCTGGGTTTGTGTTATCTTGACAAGAACCAGCCAGCACAGGCCCCATAGAATGCCACTGATCTTTTTACTGTTTACCAACATTGTTTGGGGGCCATTCATATCTATCAAAAAGATTAGTTCTACTTTTTTCTGTTTGTGCTAGATTTTATATTCACTTATTTTTCTGTCACCAATTGTCTTTTCTAGCTTTTATGATTATCTGTAGTTCCGACTACCAGAAGCTGTAGGGGGAACGGTAGAAAACATTGCACTTGATGCTGTTTCCACACATTTCATGCCTCATTTTGTCTGTAGAAAAATGAACACACGCTTCTCAAACAACCATATCTTTCTCAAATAAATGTATTTTTATAGCCTAACTCTAAAGCTCTAACGAAACTCCAAGGCGCTCCAGTACTTTGGCTCACCATCAAGAGCAGTTCTGTGAGCAGCGCCTCCATAATAGAACATTACTTTTGTTATTTTATGACAATCTGCAGGCACTCAGGAGAACTGGATGGGCCATTCGTATAATTCTAACACATAATGCAAATGTCTTTGAACTACATGGTAGCATTTGTCTTAGTAGTAACATGAAGGTGAACCCCGAGTACGGTAGAAAAGCAAATGATTTATGGTTCATGGGAAATGGTTATGCCCCACCGGCTGTTTTAGTGTGGGGTTTTAACAGCGCTAAAGCATAAATCTACTGCCGATGAGGCTGCTCAGTTTTATTACTATTTTTCTAACTTGAGAATTTTCCTGTTGGGGATAGAACCACCTTGCCTGGTCGTTTATTACTCAGGCTTAAAGCTTTAGTTACAGAGTGAGGCTTAGCATACGGTGATATTAGGATTTCTTAGTTCTGTGGAATAACCGGCTGGCTCTCACAACCTTTTCACTCTCTGTTTTTATAGTTCAAGGAAAGAAATCACTAGTTAAATGAGAAATGCTAGCAAATACTCAAGACCACAGAGAGTCAGATTCTCGGTAGCAGAAAATAATGTCCAAGAAACACACACACATATATATATATATATACACACATACATATAAACTACAGTAGTCTTATTGATAAGCAAAAGAAGTAAAGTCTTTCAAAACAGACAGAGGTAAACCAAAGGGCAATAAATTACTAATTTAGTATATTTCTTCTAAGGCACACGAATGAAAGGGAAATTATGGCCTCCAGAACATGGAATATGAAGAAGGAGTTAAATCTATGTCTATGGATAGTTAATATTTTGGTTCATCTGATCAATGTTTTTTCTTGATACACGTTTTCTTTCCAATTGGATTCTATTGCTAACAATCCATTTATCTTAGCCCTATGCTTTGTTTTTTTATTCATTCAGACATAATGGAAGCTATATTTCTTAATATTTTGACTAATAAGCATTAATGTGTGTGTGTACATCATGCAGGTATTGACATTTTTCAAAATCATATTCTCAGTTTTCTATGGTTCCAAGTTTTGAAGTTATTTCTTAGAAAAAAGAATGTGTTCCTTAAAGCAACTGTTAGCCTCAGCCACAGATATATTATACAAATAAGTTAGAGAAAAATGTAGTTAATAGTTAATGCTAAAATAAAATGAACAGGTCAGATTTGAAATAATCTGTAAGAGGGTAAGTCTGAGATGGGGCTTTTAAGACTTTTAGTAATTAAATACTTAGTATCTTGCACTTATTTATAGACATGAAGAAGTTAATCCTATGTCACATTAGACAAGCTATGAGAGCATGTTCAATAGATCTCTGTGTGTGGATACTGAGAGGACCTTAGCCTTCAGTAGAGAGGTTGTTTATTGGGGTATATAGTTGATTTTGTAATCCACATTTATTCATAACTTATTAATTCTGTGGTTTTGGAACATCTCTTTATTAATTTACCCATTGTTTCCTAATCTGGAAAGGAAGAGAAATAAACCTCTCCAGGTGCCAAAATCTGCTAATGTAATTAAATGAATACAGCAAAATAATGCCTGGATAATTAACACTGGAATCAAGTCTGCTTTATTAAGTTAATCTTAGTTTTATTAGGAATATGGTATCATTTTTTCACCTGGACCTGTATAGCACTGAGTAGCTGATTAAATAGAAAAGTTGTTGCTTTTCTCAAACCAGCGCCCTGCTGAGACACTGTAAGCAAAATGATTAGACATAGACCTGTACTGACAATACTTCCTGGGGATCTGGGATCACACGCAGCCATCACTGAACAGTGAAAAGGTCACTTTCGTTACATGCTCTAGTGCCTAGCTAACACTCAAAGTTCACCTATCAGATATCCAGTTGAAATGTTTATTTTCTCTGTAAAAACAACAAAAAAACTTTTTGGAACTAAAAACACCCAATGAGCAAAGTTTAAAAGCAACACATTTTTAGGACTAGTGTTTTTTGTTTGTTTTTGTTTTTTTCTCTCAAGCCATAATTAATTATCTCAAGTAGCTAATTAAACTCTTTGAAGTACAACTAGCATAAAACTAGAGAGGTCACTTACTTTTCTGTGATTATTATGATGAGAGGCATTTCCAAGTTAACAAATTGAATGCCTTGGGGAAATGTAAGTAAGACTCCATGAAAGATGAGAATGCAATATGATACGAACAGTTTTAATACTTGGACAGGCAAGTCACTGCTCTTGTGTGGAGGGATTCCCTGATGGGTTACTTTCATGCTGCTATCTCCAAGGCAAGCAGATCACTTCAAAATAATGAAAATAAAGAATTTGTCAGAATGCAAAACAGGGCTTTAAGATGGACAGCTATGACTTTTACAATTCACTACAAGAAGGAAAAAAAAGAGTTTTATTTTGTTTTGAATTTTTGTTTGTGTTTGACACATGGTCTTTACATAGCTCTGACTGTCTGAAAGTCTCTATGTAGGCCAAGCTGTCCCAGAAGTCACAGAAATCTCCCTGCCTCTGTCACCTAACTACTGGAATTAAAGCTATACACCACTATAGCCAGCCTTTGGAAAGACAGGTATGAAGCACACTATCTAATTTCATTGTAAAATAATTTACTCTCACATATTATGGCACAATTTAGAGTTCTGCCTTGAATAGCACAGCTTGCTTCTGATGGCCTGATTGAAGTGGAGAGGGAATACACACACAAACACAAATGTAAGTAAAGAAAAGCTTCAGTCAGCAGGACTGTGCCCCTCTGATAGAGTTGATCCACCTATGCAGCAAGCTGAAATCTCAGCTCCTTTATGATACATAAGATAGGGGTATGGGTTAGTTAGTCAATACACATTCACACAGGACTTCAACTAACCTTTATTCATTCAACCAGGGATGCCTGGGTACCCCACAGAGTTGCTCTTGGAAGTTTTGAAACTCTAAGACTAGGGCCAGAGGCCAAAGAGATGGCTCAATGTTTAAGACTGTGTGTTGTTCTTATAGAGAATCCCAGTTTAGTACCCACCACTCACATTGGGCAGCTTAAAACCACCTTAACTCTAGTTGAAATGGATCTTCTGACACCCTCGTCTGCTCTCTGAAGGCATCCTCATTCACATGCATACCCCTACACACACACACACACACACACACACACACACACACATTTAAAAATTGTTGTGTGAAAGCAGCAATTCTATCATACAAATCTTGTACTGTTGTGTTCAAACTTTCCCCTTCTCTCTCATTTTAAGTGTCTCAAAAAGATACAATAAAGTTGGCTACAGGCCATTTCTCCATTTATATTTTCCATCACTGTCCTATAGATAGTGTGGCATATTTTAATGCGAATGTACCATCAGTTATCCCTATGTCTCAAACATTGTCAATCTGAGATGAGATGGGAACAGATTTATTAGCAAGACTGCAGACTCCCTTGCAGCTGCCAATTCTATTTATAATGCAGTTCAACAGAATTTTAAAACTGTGGTTGTAAGTGTACTTGGTGTTCTAATTTTCAACAGTTCCGTCCATCAGTTCAGATTCAGAACATTCTCTTTTATTCAAATCTCATTAACAACAATTATTCTACTATTAATTCATTTGGTCGTGATAAGTCCAAATAAAATGACATCATTATTCCTAGACTAATGCTGTACTTCAGAACCCTCCTGTTGATACAGAAATACTGGAAGTTTCTCTTGGCTTGGATGTCAAGTCAACTGGATAGGAGGGAGGTGTTTTGCTGACCACCAGTTTTTAACAAATAAAAACCTCTTTTACACTCCTGAAGTGCTTCTGGAACTCTTAAAACAACAGCTTACATCCTTGAAAACAAAGTCAAACATGTTGAGAGACTCAGAAGAAAAATGGCATTTTTTTTTAATAATCTGAAGTCAATTTTAAAAAGGCATATTGTAGGAAAGTTTGAAAGGTAACTGAATGCACAAGAGTCCTCACTACACCTACGAGGCATGTAACCTGCTGTGCTAGAACCATTCCAGCTTAATTTTCTCAAGTGCAAAGCCTGGTTTTTTTGCTTTGTCTTTGACATTTACATAAAGAGAAACAAGCACATATATGAGACATCATTCACTGTCAAGATTAGAGAGGGGAAAGGAAGCAGGACCAGTGAGATATTGCTATTGTCAAACTTACCAGGAACTGAACAACAGAGGTAGCTTTATGTCCTGTAGGGTTCCGTGAGTTTGGTAGAGTGTCTCATCTTCTGTTACAGAGGGAGAGCCATCACATCCCTCTGACCCATTTCACACATCTACTGTCCACCATATCACTTTCCACTCAGGCGTAATGGTTTGTATGTTATACCGTTTTCTGTTGCTGAACTTTGCTTTTCTGATGAAATTTGAGAGAAATGATTTCTATCACAATGGTTGATTCTATTGAAAGTAAAGAATTTTCTGTAATTTCCATGACTCACTAGGGACCATTCTTGTAGCTCCAGAGAAACCCTAATAAAATTCAGGCGATTTTCTCATTTTCATGTGCTGAAAGAAAATATAAGCATTAAATCCAAATTATTTGACCAGAGAAATATATGGATCTCAGAATGTCGCTTTTGCCAATAAGTTCTTCCCGATACACAAATGCGAACAATTGAATATGGATGAAAGTATTTGTATGAACTCACGTGGTCATCTGCAGCTATAACAGTGTCTCCTACCTTTGTAGGAGACAATGCATTGTTCTTTCTCATGTCATTCATGCAGTAATTCTTACATTATTAATTATTATAAGTGCATATTATCATTCTTCCCTTTTTGCTTATGATTTTTCCTAAAACACTTAAACATAATATGAGTTTTGACTTTTCATTGCCTGCAGCCTATTTTAATGGCATTACCAGACTACTGCAATTTTCTAGGCAACGACAAAAATACTCCTTTCAGAAATCACAACATGAGAAATTATAAAGTTGTCCCTATCATTTTACTTTTAGTTTTACTATGTTGTTATTGTTAGGAAAAGATTATTCTAAGCAGACCAGGCCAGATTGAACTTTTAAATTCTCCTCCTACCCCACTTAAATAGCTGGGAATACAGGTGTGTGTTACCACATAGGGCCATTTATGAGTATTTCAAAGGCAAAAATTTGAAAACTTCTGTAGAATTTTAACTGATACTGAAAAGTTTGGATTTGTCCCTAATAACTAAGACAGTTGAGTATGCTAGAACAGATACTTTTTTTCTGATCCCACTGAATGCCCTCTGATGTGACTTATCCAGAATTTAATTATGAAGCAGTCATATACTACTCGTTAGTGGTCTATATCTCTGCTACATTCCGCTTTCTTCAGCAAGAGTTCCTATTGCTTCTAAGTGTCCCTATTAATAATTTTGCAGTAAAAGAATTTTATTTTTACACCTGGCTTTAGGAGTAGTTCAGTGTGCTCCTATATCTTTGAGGACCAAGTTCTTAGAGGTTCAAACACTGTAAGGTAAGTTTTATTGTGCAAATATAAGTTTTACAACATGGCATTATGAGAGCCATGTAGACAAAATGCAAATTATATTGAAATAATCTACTATTTCTAATACATCATGTAGATCCTTTTTAATGAGAAGAATAAGTTCTACATATTTAACAATATCCCTCAGTCCAGCTCAATTTCATCAGCCATCGTCCCATGTTTCACACCAGACAACTAAAGTTATTGATCCTATATATCTGCTTTCTTGTTTCCTTCTTTCTGCGTTTTCCTCCTTCCCATCCTTCTAAGGTTGTTGATTTCTTCTTTGTCCGTATGTTTGACTTCATTTTTTCACCTATACTTCATCTCTATTACACATATAATTGAATCCTACAAAGTTGTTCTTTCTTTCTTTGTTGTTTTTGCTTTTATTTGCTTGTGTTGCCTCTATTATTTGCTTAACTTGGCATAATGCCCTCCATTTCCATCAGTGAGTGGATGACAAATGATTGGATCTCTTTTAGACCCTCAACTTGTGTGTATGTGTGTGTGTGTGTGTGTGTGTGTGTGTGTGTGTCTGTGTCTGTGTCTCTCTCTCTCTCTGTGTGTGTGTGTGTGTGTGTGTGTGTGTGTGTGTGTGTATGTGTGTAGCAGCAGGCTGCTTGTTAGTTCCCGGCTGCTTAGCCCCGAAATAACCATACAGATACTGTATTAATTAAATCACTGCTTGGCCCGTTAGCTCTGGCTTCTTATTGGCTAACTCTTATTGCATAATGCTTTCAGATGCAATAAGTTATTATTTTAATTTTTAGACTGAGATGTTGGGGTGTTTTCCAAGAAATCATTACTAAAGCAAAACTTAACTCCTCCCCCTGTCCGTTATATTTCATCTATAATGGCATGGATCATATAACAAATAATGGATTTTAGTGTATGGGGTCTGACAGAGCTCTGACTTCGCATTCTTGAATGTGAGCTTTCAGGTTTATGATAAGCAGTGGTAATTCATCTCCTGAAACTTGAGTCAGTTTAGTAGAACTTTTTTTAATTTTTCTATTCAAAAATTTACACTTCCTCCCCTCCTCCCATGCCCCTCACACACCCCCACTCCTCCTCCTGCTTCCCCCTCCCTCCTTAAGAGAAGACAGGGTTCTTTGCCCTGTGGGAAGTCCAAGGCCCTCCCACCTCCATCCAGGCCTAAGTAGCTGGGTATCCAAACAGACTAGGGTCCCAAAAAGCCAGTACATGCGGTAGAAACAGGTCCCAGTGACATTATCGATGGCTTCTCAGTCTGCCCCCATTGGCAGCCACATTCAGAGAGTCGGATTTGATTACAAGCTCGTTCAGTCCCTGTCCAGCTGGGTTTGGTGAATTCCCATTAGGCACGCAGATGGAGATAGAGACAAAGTCCCTCATCAGAGCAGCAGACTGAGCTCCCAAGGTCCAGTTGAAGAGTAGAAGGAGGGAGAAGATGACCAAGGAAGTCAGGACCATGAGGGGTTGGTCCACCTACTGAGACTTTTTTTTACATTTATCTATGTATCTGCTTTATATTTTGTCTGTGTTTATCTGCTTTGTTATTGGTTTTGTTTGTTTGCTTGCTTCTTTGTTTTTATTCCCTTTTCTATCTAAACTGGCCTGGTTCTACAAACTTGGTATTGTTTTTCTTTCTCAAAATTAGAAACAACAAGAAAAATAACTAAAAAAAATTTCTGAATAAGGGATGTCTATGCTGAATTGCATTTGTTATTTTTATTTTTTCCTTACTTCTAGGTTAATACTCATAGGTTTTAAATTTAGTCGCATGAAGTAGAAATTTAAGTGATTCAATAACAAAACAAGTGTATTTTAGTTTTATGTCTTTTTGTTCCTAAAGTTTTATTGATTTATATCTAAAGTAAGTTAATTAGTGGAATTCATATAAATATGTTTTCACTTATGTCCTCATAAAGACATTCTGAGATAATACTTAAAGAATAAAGTCTACTATAAAAATGAATATATTAATCAGTGAAACAGGACAGAACTTCAAGAAAATCTCCAATTATCCACTTATCCAATTATCAATTTATTTTTGACAAAGGAATCAAGAATCTACAGTGAGGAAGAGACAGTCTTTCTAATTACTACAACTAGGAACAATTGGAAAAGACATGGAGAAGAATAAATGTGGTTTCTCACAAGCTATCATAATGGATCATCATAAAAAATTAACAAATAAAAATTCTTAGACTCATACTGGTCAAATGTGAAGAACAAAATAGTCAATGCTCTGCGATTGGGTGTACAGCCTTTGTGATGATTTCATACCTGAGATGCTAAAGCTCGCAAAAGTTAACTAGAGATAAAAATATTAAGGTAACTTTTTTTTGAAGAAAAGATGTGAGCATAGAAAAGAAAGAAACAGAGGGAAAATAATGAACTGCAGCTTAAAAGGAAATATTTGGAGAAGGGGCTAATTTCCAAAATGCATAAGGAATCCAAAGAGTCATTAACTTGAAATAGGGCAAGATAAGATATATGGGATGATTGGAGGTAGAAAAGGGATTGGGGAAATGATGGATTTGTACTAAGTAATTTTAAAACTGCAACATGCAGAGAAAAGAGAACACAATGAAAAATTGTGAAATGCACTTCACAAAGCATGTTAAGGATGATCTACAGATTTATGACAAAATGTTAAGCCACTTTAGTAATTCAAACAATTAAAAACACAGTGATACTCAGGTAAAACTTGACACTCAGTGAAAATGAAACTTAATATCTTCTGGGAATCATCAACAAGGTTTTTAAATATGAAATGGAAGTTATGAAATCATCATAGATTCAGCTATCCTACTTCAGGTAAATGTCCAGAGGAATTGGAATTGGTGTCTTGCCACATACAAATTTTTCTGTGTTGAGTTAGGTTGTAGTTATCAGGTTTAATGGCCACATATTTCAGAGTTACTAAAGTAAATTAGCAATGCTCTCACAGTAATTATTACTTAAGCAAATTCGTCAGACAATAAATTGGTCATTATATAAGCTTAATATTTCTGCAGTGTACATAGATAAAAATATTATTTTGCATGATATTGTTATCATACTTAGTGTTTGTCAATAAAAATGAATTTTAAACGACAGCAAGTTTGCCTCACAAGCAAACACATTTGAAATGCAAATTTGACTGGGGTTCAAACTCTAGAATATATATGGAAGTGGAGGGAGGGTAAATACCAACACTAGAGAGCTGTCCACTCATATGTATATATAATCAACCGTGGCACACTTTTGCCCATAATTCAACATACACCCCTCCTCAAAACACTCACACATAGAGATATTGAAAACACACACACACACACACACACTCCATCATGAGGGACATAAACCCAATATCAAGAATAGGGAGAGATGACTTTTTAAATTGCAAATAATTGTCATCCTTAAATGATTGAATTCTCATAATAGCTAATAATAAATTAACAGTATATATTGGCATATTTTTATCCATTGGAAGACAGATGTTTTCTTGATACAAACATTGATTCTCAATATGGCTTTAGTCACTGTGTATACCTGAGCCAATGAGTCTTGATATTGACCTCAACAGTCATTAATTCCTACTTCATGTATGCACAGCCATAAATCATCGTTATCTGACACTCCACTGTTTCTGTTTTCTAATTTCCCAAGACATCACAAATCAATACTTTTCTATTTACAAAATGAAGAAAACAGTTTATTCTGATACCTAATTTGTAGAACATAGCATTTTCAAATAGCAAAGTTGAAATGCAAGCATTTCTCATTCCTAACAGCCCTTACAGGATACTATGTGATCAAGGGAACTGACACCTTTGAATTTTAAATAATGTGTTCCATAATTGATGATGGAAGCACATTTTTTTTCTTTCTAAGTGTGAAGGCTACATAAACAAATAGGTAGTTAAGTTATTTTGTTCAGAGACATGCCACTTAAAGCAATATTACAAATGCAAACCACTTGCAATTGAATTAAGCAATTTAACCTGAGCCATAAAATGAGTAGCTGGAAAGCAGAGTTAGGAGGTAATTGCCAGATTTCAGCATCCGTCTGTCCCATTCTCGAAAACTTTAGAAGTGTTATGACAGTATTTAAAATATAAAAAGCTGCACCTAGATAAAATTGACTCATCAAAAGAAACATGCAGCAAAGAGACTACAGAATGGGCTTGGAAAATTAATGAGGCCTGATGCTCTCCGCCTAAATTATTGTCACACACTAATTAGTGATGTACGCCGATTTGAGGCTTTAAGCTTGTTCCTTTGAAGAGTTCCTTAAAATTGTATTCAAAGGAAAGCGCCTCTTTAATACAACTGTATAATTTTCTGTTCACTTGGGAAACAGAGCCTCACAGCGTAACATTGCTCAGATGCAAGAGCTGACTTTTAATGGAGGTGCTAATTATGAACATTCCGGAACAAGCCAATGGCTGCATCCTTTCAGATGGATATAAAACAATAGTGCACGTTCCAATAAGCACTTGAAGAATTCAATAATCTTTATTAAATATATAAATATGCATGTTAAGCAAAAGGATCCCCCTCCCCATGATTTATTATTAGCTATCTAAAAAGCGAAGCTGGAGGAAAGCAGCATTGCAAGGCATGAGAAGGGAATCTGGCTACTAATTAGAATGTAAATGTATTATTATATCACTAGAAAGGAGTTACTTTATATTAAAAAAATGCTGAGCATAAATTGGCCACTCAAAATATAGATACATTAACCTTTAACTCACAAGGTACAATAAGAATAAAGAGCGTGTAAACTAATGAGATGCCTAAAAACGACTTAAAGGAAAAGTCTAGAAATGGTCTGATATTAATAGATATAAGTCAGAAGAAAAGAGTATTTGCTATAAGGTTTGGAACATCATATAGTTTACAAGAAAACTCACATCAACCTTACTGTCACTATCTGCGTGACACCCTATTTGCTACTTTTTCCCTGCCAGCTTTCTCGTGACTTTGAATGTAATCTTGAGTCCCCTTTCTCAGTATAAAAACTCATTACTGCTAAGGTGGGAAAGGAAGGACCTTACCTTGGGAGATAAAGTGATAAACTAGTTGAGACGTGAGTCAGCCTGTGTCCTTGGCAAGGCAACCTTCTCAGTACTGTGCCCTTCACCTGTTCAGTCAGAGATTACGATGAACTCATATTGAAATGTTTAGATTATACCCTTGATATTACAGCAGAAGTTTGCTGACATTAGCAGCTGTGGGGGTGTAGGTTCTTTTTTATATTTTGTGGACTTCAACTAGCAATAAGCTATACTTCCTGGGAGCTGATAGGAGACAAAACATACCCCCCCCAAAACTGGGGAGAAATGAATAAAAAATATTGCATTTTGGAAAAGTCAGGCAGTGATGCCAGGATCTGTAGCTTTTTTAGCCCCTTCTGCTCAGCTGCACTTCATTGTGATGTGAGCTGACTTCCTTCTGTCCAGCTCTAAGACAGCGGTGACAAAGAGCATTGGTAACAGCGAGCTCTGATCTTCGGTGCTATTAGATTCTTCACACTTTTTTGTCATGTCCTCCAAGAATCTATCATGGTTCTGTTTTGTTTTTTTGTTTTTTTTTTAATCCTTTCAGTTTCTTTAACATAGCAATGCCTTCAACAATTCTGTCAGACTGAATTTCTCTAGGTATTGCACTTCTTTAAACTTAACAGTCTAGCTTTCTTGAGAGATGGCTGGCTGCTATACTTTGCAAGTATTTTTTGTACCTAAATATAAAATAGTGATAGGTAACATATATACAATGGAAAAAATGCAGAACTATATTTATTTAATTTAATAAACAACGGGATGCTCTTATAATATTAAAAAACAATGAATGAATAAGGATAAATGATTTTTGTATGTGTATGTAGTATGTATATTAGTTTGTGTGCTTATATATGTGTGTACATGTGCATTCTTGTGGGTACACAAGAACGAGTTTGAGCATAAAAGCTGGAGGCTAGTGTTGGGATGACTTCCTCACCTGCTCTCTACGTTCTTCATTTGAGACAGAGTCCCTCACTGAAACTGGAGTTCAACAAATAGGTTTAATTGACTGGTCAGTGAACCCAGGCATCTGGCCAGCTCCATTGCTTTCAGATTGATATTCCAGGCGCATGGCATGACACCTGACGTTTTGTAAGAGATCTAGAGTATCAAACTCAAGCCCTCATTTTTACAAAGAAAATGGTTTCCTGACTGAGTCATCTCTCCAGTGCAGTAATCTTGAAGGTAGTTTAAATCCACCCACTCTACATGTACATCTTTTGGATTTTGCCATCTGTTTAAAATTTTACACAAATTTAATCAGTCAGTGTCTTTTTAAAAATCTTCAAAGAAGGCTTGAATGTGCTAAAAATAAACAAAAACTTTTAAGATATCATGTATCTAGAAAAATATTTCCAAATATATATATA
Source organism: Microtus pennsylvanicus (assembly GCF_037038515.1). Taxonomy (NCBI): domain Eukaryota; kingdom Metazoa; phylum Chordata; class Mammalia; order Rodentia; family Cricetidae; genus Microtus; species Microtus pennsylvanicus. The sequence continues at coordinate 20,042,886 of NC_134594.1, forward strand.
TATATATTGAGAATTGTAATAGTGACCCTAAGTGAAGATGCCATTTTTGAGAAACTTTCCTTTGGTTTGTAAGCCCCACTGGGGTTTTTTTCCCATTCAACATATTTCTTTTTAAAGTGTTTCATATTTTACTTCCTTTTATTCTGAATATTTGTAACTCGCTGTGATAAAATTTAATGGGATTCGTTATGCCATTCCTAGGAACATTGCTAATTATCAGAATTTGCAACTAATGGACTAAGCAGAAGGAGAAAAGTTGCAAGTATTCACAAGATTTGTATTCTCCTAACCATGATTCTCCATTTGTATGGCTCAAGTGTAAAACCACAAACAATGGCTGTAAGAGAGATGCATGTTCGTGAGTGAGGATTTCCCAGAACCAATGCAGACAGAAAAATGCTGAGGTGTTTTGAAATTAAGGCCATGGCTATGGATCTGGGTAAAGTAAGGCAGTCAAAAAAGATCAATTGCCAGTTCCACTATAGGCAATACACCGAAGAGGGAGAAAGAATTCGTTTTTTGATGTCATAAATGAGATGAAAGGGATACAAACACCTCTCAGGAACACAGGAATGCTGCAGCTTCACCCCACCTCCAAGAGTAAACTGTCTCAGGAATGCCAAAAAGCGATATAAACTAGTAAATCCTTTTCTAAATAACATTTTAAACTCACATCTTATTAATTTTTGTCATTTTATGTGTATGTTTTTGTTTGGTGGTTGTTGGGGGTTTCTTCTTAGGGTGTTTTATTTGTTTGTTTGATTGTTTGTTTGCCTGTTTCTGGGAAGGCTGGAATGAAACTCTGGATCCCTCCTGTCACCTGGAATGAGACAAGCATACACCACTACATCCAACTCATAAAACTGTATTTATTTGGTTAGCACTGAAGCAAAGAAGAACAACTTTGAATATGAATGTGAACCACTGGACAATTAGTTTTCAAAATATTTATGATCAAATACCATTTTTAATGTTCTACAGTCACAATGGAACAAATTAAAAACACTTTGTAGAGTTCAATTAGAATTACTTCTACAGCCATATGTTGAATATTTTATATTGATTTTTTTCATTTTGATGGATTATCTGCAAACTACCAGGACAGTTCTAAGGGGGAGAATTCCAGATGCACAGGGTTTGAGACAGAGGGGACAATGAACAATCACGAGCAGCTGTGTATTATTATTTCTCTATGGGAAAGGTGAGATATTGTTAGTGTGTTAGTTGGAATTAGCTTTAACTACAAGTATTCAGAATATTTGCAAACCAAAAAATTAAGCAATACAGCAAACCTATTTCGCATATAGAACTAACACAAGCTTCTTGGTACAAATTTCTTTTTATACTTTGTGTGTGATTTCAGGAACTCATCAGTGTGGTAGAAAGTAATTGAGCTTCTGAGCTATTCACCTTTATTCTCTCTACACATCATATATAATACTCAGTTTGGTAGTAACTGATCTTCTTCTAGATATAAGATAAGGAACAAAGAAGGGATTCTAAAGATGTGGCGTCAGTATCTAAACAGTGGACTGTTGTTTATCAAGGGGAACATATGAGGGGAGGTCTGGGTTAATCAGATAAGGACTTTAAAAGACATCATGGGCTATCTCTAGTACAGCTTGCACACTGTTAGAAAAGATTGAAGAATATTCAGTATAGAAAATGGCCAACTCTAGTATCTAGGACCTTGGTTCAATAACTTCTTGTAACTCAAATTTGCCTTCAACTATACAACCTTAAAAGAGGAGAATGAGCAACAGATGGGACTCTAGCATTTATTATTGTTCCAACAAAGTGTGAACTGAGAACCATTGCTACCAAAAATATATAAATACCAAATGGCTGCTACTTCTAATTTTTATCTCAAATAATTTTAATTTAATGATAAATGTCTTCACGTCACTTATTAAACAAATGAAGGAAAAGATACATAAGAAGATAAAGAAGAAGGAAGAGGACCACTGTCTCCCTTTAAGGTCACTTCCTAAATTTGAAGCAACAATATCTCACTCATGGTTGAGTCACTAAAGTGTTGCCATGTTCACACCTAACTATTGCATTCTTTATTCTCTATAACTATAAATGGTTCATTACTAACAAAATGTGAGAATAGGTAATCAAGTGAACTGAGTGTTTCTCCCTCAATTTTGGAATAAATGGTATGCTCAGGAGAGTAACGTTCTGATGGTGTGCTAGAACAGAAACCAGAAATTGACCAGACAAAAGACCTCCAAACACTGTGAATGTAAAAAGATAGAACTTGAGACATCCCTTATATGAGGGAACTATCAAAATTCATGTCTCTCACTGATAATTCTGATGCTGATGTGATAGCTGTTTTCATATTTAAAAAACACACTATTTTATAAATAATAAAATGTTAATAGCCTATTAGTACTGACTCTGCAGCAGCAATATTTTCCTCTGAGTACACTTGTGTTCTTTCAATTTATGTCTGGCAAAGTTTTAAAGAAGCAGATGACAGCTTGTGGTACTTCTCAACTTCCACTGTCATATAAACTAATTCCTCAAATTCCTAATAGACTACTGATTCTCTTTCTTTAGAAAATATTAATATTTCCTCATTGGTTATCACTAGACCCTGTCAATATTAGTCTGAATAAATTTATTTGTATTATACTTTTTAGCGCTTTGGCACCATGTTACCTGCAATGGTCATTCTTGGTACTAGACACTGGAAGTTCTCAGCAGAGGAGTCTGAAAGGCTGAGTTACCCTCTAGGCTCCGAAAGAGAATATGTCAGTGCGGCTGTCTCACTTTCCAGGGACATCCAGAAGCCAGTCCATTCTGTATACAACGTCCACATACATTGTCATCTGATACTATCTGTGTCAAAGCTCCCTCATTTTATAAGGGCATGCTATTTACAATGATATTTATTGTAACTTGGTTATGTTTACAAAAACCAAACATCTAAACACAATTGCAGTCATGGAGTTTGAATAGTGGGCAATTTTCATCTTAGCATGACATCTTAGTAAAAGTCACAAAACTATATTCATGTAACTGTCAGGTGTCGTAAAGATACAGTTTGCAGGAGGACGACCAGCGTGGTAGGTAAGATAGGATAGTTCAAAAAACCAAGAGACATGTCGTTTAAAGGTTTAAGTGATTTTGATGATTTTTTTTGAGAAATATGCTACATTCAGAGTAGCAGAGTATATTGCATTGGGTCTTCTGAACACCCCAGGAAAACATCCATATTGTAACATCTTCACAATTCCCAGGTTCACAGGATGGGGATAGTAAGGTATGGAGAGCAAGCTGAGAACATTAGGAACTGATTCTCTCTCTCTCTCTCTCTCTCTCTCTCTCTCTCTCTCTCTCTCTCTCTCTCTCTGTCAACATCTTCACAATTCCCAGGTTCACAGGACGGGGTAGTAAGGTATGGAGAGCAAGCTGAGAACACCTGAAGGGATCTGACCCAGAGACACAAAGCTGCAGGATCTCTGCAATTCTTGTTCTTATCACATATCTCCCCTGCTTTCAATTTCTCTTCCAGTGTCTTCGTATATTGCTGGTTAGAAACGGGTCTTTATTTTCATTGCCTTCCAGAATTCATAGCACAAATACTTTGTGAATTTTTTTTTAAATCATAAAAGGGTTGTAATGACCTGGTGTGGTAGAGCAGGAAATGGATTAAAGGACATGTCTAAGAAGCCAGCAAAAATGGATTACGTAGAAGCAAAGAGTTAGACAAAGACTGAGTTTAATTGCTTGTCAGAGAAATATCCAGATGTTAACAATTTTGGTACTATTTATCCTTGTAATGGGTACCATGATCATACAAAAACAGTGGGCAGACCCACTTCTGTAAAAGCTGCCAAATAATAAATTGTCGTATATTTGACCACATCTGTTAATAATATTCATTTGCTGTAGGCAATAATTCTGTAAAACATAACACCAAGACAATATATATTAAGAAAATATAGAACACAGTCAACGTTTTGTTGTAGAAGACTGTACACACAGAATTAAATGGAGTTTTCCTCTGAACAAAATGTTTTTACAAATGACACAAAAAACAGGGAACAAGTAGTATTCAGATATTATATGCAGGAAGCTTTCATTTGCTTTTGATATTTGTTTTCAGCATTTCACACTAAATTAGAAGGTATAAGATTGTCTTCCTTTAACCTAAGAGTTTGCAGGAGTGTTCGCTGGCACGTTCACCTGAGCTCATCAATACCTTCTGACGTGCCGCCTCTCACAGAACACTGCAGAGGAAATATGGTCCCTGAATAGGGTAATTGTTGAGAGCTCTGCTTTTCTTTTTGCTGATTTTACATTATAAAACTCCTCTAATTTCCTGTAGAAGATATAAAAAAAGTCCTTGTCGGGAATACAGCAGGGGTCTTTTGAATTTTATCAGAATCACTCTTATTTTCATCCTTAAAATGTAAAACATTCTTGACCACGTTCATTCTAGGTCATTGACAGTTCTGTTAATTATGTGGGTGCATCTTAATTTGAAAATTGTCTTTTTAAAAGTTAATCCTGCTTGAAAGAAAAAAAAAACAACATTTTTCCATACCCAGGAACTGCTAACGTCAGCCATTTGAGTCTTTAACTCCGTCATCTCATATCTAAAGCTTGGATCTGAGATATTCTTTCACTTGTATTTGCTGATCCTTTTCCTTTCCCTAAGATTGCGATGTGCATTTCTCTTATATATTGCATTTCCAGTACTTTATTATCATCTTAGTCTATGATGACAAATATTCCCCAAATTAAATTCTGATTTTCTGTAAAAAAAAATCATGTCTTAAGAATAATTCCTGGGGCCCTTTCATTTATTTAAATAAATGTTGTATTTAAGTCCTTTCTATAACAATGAAATACTATTTCTATAATGTCTTTGAATTCTTGATTTTATATGATATTACATTTCTATTCATCAGTTCTTAAAAAGATTTATTGTTTGTAAAGTTCTTCATATAATTTAGCTATGCTAGTTTCACTTCTTAGCCATACATGTAAAGCATCACAATTCACAATTCATGAGAAAGAAATTAAACAGTTGTTTATGAATTTTTGACAAAGCCAGACAGTTTTACATAACATTACTAACACTTAAAGAAAATTTTAGCTTTAATACTAAAGAACAATTTTTAACAAATTCTTAGAAGCAAAGATTAATTTTCATTGCCTTCATTATAAAAATGAATAAAAAATGATATCATAAAATGGTAGACAGGAAAAACTAGTAAAAGAACAAGACTGAAGGAATAAAAAATAATAATTCTATTTTAAAAGCCCACATATTTAAGCCAAAAAACTATAATTAAAACACTAATTTTTATGTTTGGAAATCATGTTTTCCAGATGTAAATATTTATTTTCTTATCATATATATGCATGTTTAATTATTTTTCATTTAATGAAAATAGATTCAATTATCAAATATATATCATGGTTCTCATACTTCCTCTCCACCTCCTCCCATCCAGATCCACTACCTTTCTTTTTTTCATTAAAAAACCAACAGGTTTCAAAGGGATAATAAAAATAAATAAAGTAGAGTAAAAATTATAATACTTTGGAATTTAACAAAAGGAAAAGAGTCAAAGAGAGGGCATAAAAAGTAGAGACCCACTAGCTCACATATTGAAAAATCCAATAAAATCACTAAACTGGAAACCATAGTATATACACAGAGGACCTCATACAGGCCCGTGCGGGCCCTCTATATTCTGTAATTTCATTTGAACTCAAGGAAATCATCATGATTTAGAGGCCATTGTTCTCTTAATATTCTTCATCTCCTCTAGCTCTTAAACTCTTTCTGCCTTCTCTTTCATGGATGTCCATGAACCTTGAGAGGAACTATTTGTTAAAACCATTCTATTTAGGTCTACCTTTTCCAGGGTCTATTACTGTCTGTGTAAAGTCTGGCTGTTGGCACTGTGTTTGTCCCATCTTTTGCAGGAATGAACATGACTGATGATGACTGAATGAGGTACTGATCTACAAGAATAACAGAACATGATTAGGAGTGATTTTATTGATATGTCTTTCTTCTTTACTCTCTCTCTCTCTCTCGCTCTCTCTCTCTCTCTCTCTCTCTCTCTTTCTCTCTTTGACAGTAGTATTCAGTTTTATCCTACGTCCCTGAGATATATTGTTTTCAGGTTCTTGTTCACCTAATCAACATGCAATCTGAGACATTGTTCTATTCCTGTGAAGAGATATTATGGCCAAGGCTACTCTTATGAAAGAAAGCATTTAATTGGAGACTTGCTTACAGTTTCAGAGGTTTAGTCCATTATCATCATGGCATGGAGCATGGTGGTAGAAAGGGGTAGTTCTGAGAGCTATGCCATATAAGGAGAGGGAGAGAGAGAGAGAGAGAGAGAGAGAGATGCCAAATCCTCAAATTCTTCAAATTCTATTAAATATTTCATTTCCTTTGTGACTATGCTTTCATCTATGAGCCCTTTAAAATACATCTTCCAACAATGTCATGTCTCTTAATCCTTTTAACTATATTAAACAATTCCTCTCTCTCTGAATAAGCATCCAAATATGAGCAAGCAGAGGGGCATTGTTACTAAACCAACTACATTGGGTACATATTCCATCTTCTGGAGTTGGGCTAAGTCAAATTAGATATTGATTAATTGTTCCCACAAGCTTTGTGTTCCCATTGTACTAGCATATCTTACAAACAAGACACCATTGCAGGTTAAAAGTTTTATGGCTGCATTTGTGTTTACATTTTTTTTTTTTTGTGATAGCATGCAGAGCATTTCCTGTGCCAATGACACTAGAACATAGGCATAAAGACCCTCTTTAGGCCTTGTTGTACAATGAGCTGTATAGGTGTTGTTTTCAGCAGCAGGGCCTTGCCTTTAGTTTGTGGGGGACAACCTCTAATCTTAGCAACAGCCTGGCTTGTTTAGGAATTCCCATGGAACCACTTTGGCCAACAGTACAATTAAATGTAACACAATCTCAGGAGGTAGACTCTATTTGTTGGCAAGTTGGAACACTGCATTACCCAGCATTTAATGATTTAAATAAGATCACCTTCAAATATGCATATACCTTAGGAAGCTTCTACTGTATTAAGTTTCCATACTAACATTCAAATGGCCCTTAATTTTATGTCTCTCTCTGTGTATGCCCACCCTCATCCTCCAATTCTCTTCCCTATTTGCTTCTTCTAATCAAGCTGTCCCATCTACCCATAAATATCAATTTTGTTTCCCTTTTCTAACTACCTGTCCCCAAGACCCTTCCTCTATACCTAGCCACTATGATTCTACCAATTACAACATGATTATCATTGATTTAATAGCTAATATTCACATATAAGCAAATATATACCTTTGGGAAACATTTTTCTTCTTCCATTCATATACCTGTGTGGTGTAGGAGGTCCTTCTGTTTTGTGTTGCTTTCATTGGTTAATAAAGAAACTGTGTTGGGCCTGTTGATAAGGCATAACTTCAGTAGATGGAGAAAATTAATGGAATGCTGGGAGGAAGAAGACAGATTTGGAGAGATGCTATGAAGCTGCTGCCTAGACATGCTGAATCTTTGCCGGTAAGCCACTGCCACATGGCGATATACAGATTAATAGAAATAGGTTAAATTAAGATGTGAGAGTTAGCCAATAAGAGGCTACGGATAATGGGCCAAACAGTAATTTAATTAATACAATTTCTGTGTGGTTATTTTAGGGCTAAGCTAGCCAGGCAGCCAAGACAAACAAGCGGGCCCTCCACTACACTTGTGAATTACATAATTTTAATTTTAAATGACTAAATAATACTATATCTTATAAACATATCGAATTTTATTTATCCATTCTGTTGAGGGACATCTAGATTGTTTCCAGTATCTGACAATTATAAATAGAGTAACAATGTGCATTGTTGGGCAATTGTCTCTGTGGTAAGTTTCCTTTAGGTATATGCCCAAGAATAGTACCTTAGTTAGGGTTTCTGTGCTGTGAAGAGACACCATTAACATGTCAACTGTTACAAAGAACTTTTAATTGGGTAGTTTACAGTTCAGAGGTTCAACCCATTATCATCATGGTAGGATACAGCAATGCGAAGGGAGACATGGTGCTGAAGTAGGAGCTGAGAAATCTCCATCTTTGATTCTCAGCCAACAGGAAGTAAACTGACTAAGACACTGGGTGTGGCTTGAGCACATATGAGACCTCAAATCCCAGCTCCACAGTGACACACTTTCTTCAACAATGTTACACTTATTCTAATAAAGTCATGCCTCGTAATAGTGCAACTCCATATGAGTTTGTTGGGGCCAAATTCATTCAAAATGCCACATTTCACTCCCTGGCTTCCTAAGCGTATAAGAATATCATAGTTAAAACACATTATTCTAACTTCAAATGTCCCCTTAATCTATCACAGTCTCAACAATGTTCCAAAGTTCAAAGTATGCAATCTCTTAATTGTATCCTCTATAAAAATAAAAGTTAAAAAGAAGATCATATATTTCCCACATATAATGGCACAGGATATACATTACCATTCCAAAATACAGGAAATAGAACATAGTGAGAAAATACTGGCTTAAAGCCAGATCAAAATCCATCTAGGCAAACTCCAAACTCTATATTTTAATGTCTAATGTAAAAATTCTTTTCAGATCTCTAACTCTTTTCAGTTTTGTTGACTGCAACACACTTCTTTTTCTTGGTGGCTTCCACTCCCAGTTAGCAGCTTTTCTCTGCAGGTATCCCACATCTCTGGCATCTATAACATCTTGGAGATTCCAAATCAACCCAGGCTTTAACTTCACAACTTCACACAATCTCAACTTCACAGTTTCACACGATGGACACTCCAGGCCTCCATTCAGGGATATTCCTAACATGCCTGGCTTCAGAAGTTTTTTTTTTTTTTTTTTTTTTTTTTTTTGGTCATAGAGGCAAATTCCATAACTCCTTAAACCAGAATCACATGGCCAAAGTTGCCAAGTTCTACTGCTGGTTGGGGTTAAAACATGGCTTCCTTGGTCAATTACATCTTCACCAGCTTTCTGTTTTCAATGGTTACCTTCAACACCTTGCCTTGACTGTCCTTGAACTTTCTCTATATGCTGTGAATAGGTTTTATTCCCATTGGTTAATAAAGAAGCTGCTTTGGGCCTATAGCAGAGCAGTATAGGGCAAGAGAGGAATTCCAAGCAGAGATAGAGGAGAAAAATGGAAACAGATGTTGGAACTTTACCACAATCTTGTAGTAATACAGAGAATAATAGAAATGGGTTAATTTAATATGTAAGAGCTAGCTAGAAGTATGCTTAAGCTATTGGAACACAATATTTCAACTAATACAGTTTTTACATGATTATTTTGGGCCTGGGCTGCCAGAAAATGAACAATCTCTGTCTATTTTTGTAGATCAAATTCCACCCAAACTCAGAGATCTACTAGCCTCTACCTTCCAAATGTTGTGACTAATGGCATGTACCACCACACACAGCTCTAAGTTTTTTCTTTAATTCCTTTTCACTGGTTTAAAATTTAGCTGTGTGAGGTCTTACCCTGAGACAGCCACTCCCTTTATGCCCTTTCTTAATCTGTTTATCTCCTTGAGCATACAACTTATCTCCATTCCACGTCCTGATGCTCAATGTCTCCTTAAATCGTACATTTTGTAGTTTTCCTTTAAAGAAAGAATAATAAGAATTGCAAAGGAAAAAGGACAAGTAACATATAAAGGCAGACCTATTAGAATTACACCTGACTTCTCAAAGGAAACCGTGAAAGTCAGAAGATCCTGGTCAAGCATTAAGTAGACATTAAGAGACCATGGAAGCCAGGCTAGACTGCTATGCCCAACAAAATATCCAATCACCGTAGAGGACGAAAACAAGATATTCTATGCAGAATTAAACAATACCTAACCATAAATTCAGCCCTGCACAAATTAATAGAAAAATACCTCTAACCCAAAAAGTAAGCTAAACCCACAAAAACACAGACAATAGGTGATCTCACAGCAGCAAGTCCCAAAGAAGGAAAAAGCATAAACATCAACAACAAAAACAAAAATAACTGGAACTAGCTATCACTGATCATTAATATCCCTTCATATAGATGGACTCAATTCACTTATAAAAAGACACAAGCTAACAGAATTGAATATAAAAACAGAATCCATCCTTCTGCTGCATACAAGAAACACACCTCAATGTCAGAGACAGACATTGCCTCAGAGTAAAAGACAGAGAAAAAAATTCCCAATAAGATGGACCTAAGAAACAAGCTGGTGTAACTATCCAATATCTAACAAAATAAACCTCAAACTAAAATCAACCAAAAGAGAAGAAGAAGAACATTTAGTACTTGTCACAGGAAAAATCCATCAAGAGGAAATCTCAATTCTGAAATCTGGGCCCCAAATACAGGGACACCCTCATATGTAAAAGAAACCATTACTAAAGCTGAAATCACACATTAAGCCCACACACTAATATGGGAGACTTTAACACCCCACTCTGACATGTCTGTCAGAGTGAAACATAACAGGGAAATAAGAGAGCTAATAGCATTTAATGGATTTAACAGACATCAATAAACATAAAAAAATACCTTCTATTCAACACCTCATGGGACCTTCACAAAAATAGGTCACATAGTAACAAAGCAAATATCAATAGATAAGAAATTGGAATAACCTCATATATCTTATTGGACAATTATGACTTAAAGTCAGAATTCAACAGTAACCCTAATTTCAAAAAACCCAAAAACACATGGAAATTGAACAATGCTCACCTGGATCACCATTGGGTCAAGAAATAAATAAATAAAGAAATAAAAACTTTCTAAAATTCAACAAAATGATTAAACAACATACCCAAACTAATGGGACACAATGAAACAAAATAAGCATTATTTATTTTTATAAGGCCAACTCAATGACCAGGAAAAGATTTTCTAAATAAAACACTGTGAGCACAGGCATTAAGAACAGAACTCATGAAACTGAAAAACTTTTGTATAAGAACTGCACACTAACCAACAGCACCACAACCCACAAAATCTTTGATCTACATGCTGTCTTGCTTAAAAAATATGTTAGGGTGCAATCAAGCTTGTGGCAACCAACGTTGATTTGACTTTAGGCCCACTCCAAGAGATGGAACCCATACCCAACAGTGCCTCAGTAACAAAGAGCCAGAGAATAGATAGCCCAGGGCCCTATGGTAGAACCAAGTGCTGTTGCTCTTTAACAAATTAGTGATGCACTGACTCCTAATGATATTCTGCTAGACAAATATGTCAGTGACTTATTCAGCCATCATCGGAGAAACTTCCTCTTATGAGAGATGTGGTGTGAGAGGTATTTCTGTCTGTGTATTGCTTTTATTGGTTAATGAATAAAGAAATGCTTTGGACCTATAGCAAGGCAGAACGAAGGTAGGCAGGGAAAGCTAGACAGAATGCTGAGAGAAAGAAGGGCAGAGTCAGGGAGAAGGCATGGAGCCTCAGCCAGAGATAGACGTGCTGAAACTGTGCTGGTAGACCACAACCTCATAGTGATACACAGATTAATAGAAATAGGTTAAATTAATACGTAAGAGTTAGTGAATAAGAAGTTAGAGCTAATTGGCCAAGCAGTGATTTAATTAATACAGTTTTTGTGTGATTATTTCGGATCTAAACTATCACAGCGGCCAGAACGAACAAGCGGACGCTTCTCTTACAGAGATGGAAACAAATGTAAAGACCTATAGCTAGACATTACTGAGAGAGAGAGAGAGAGAGAGAGAGAGAGAGAGAGAGAGAGAGAGAGAGAGAGAGAATTGGAATACACACCTCTAAATAGGATGTGTAATCAAACCACTGCCCTCAGAGCTCAGAGAACCCCCTAAAATGTCAGGAATGTAAGAACTAAAGAGGATGGAGGATACTGGGAGAACAAGGCCCTCTAAATGATTAGAGCAAAAGCACATATAAATTCATACACACTGAAGCAGTAATCTAAGGGTCTACAAGGTTTTGTACTAGGTCCTGGGCATTTATATATAATATAGCTTTCAGTTTAGTAATGTTATAGAAGTCCAGGGTACATGAACAAGTGGAACTCTGATTCTTGTGACTTTTCTTGGTTCTCTTTTCCTTCTGTTACTTTGCCCTATACAAATTTGATGCGATAGTTTTTGTTTTATCTTATTCAATTTTATTTTGTTATATTTTGCTGTTTTATCTTAGAAGACTGTTCTTTTCTAGTGAGTGACATAAAGGGAGCAGATCTGTATAGGAGGGGAGTAGAAACTGGAGTAAAGGAAGGCAAAGCTAATCAACATGTATGTATGAGAAAATAGCTACTTTTTAAAAAGGGGGCAAATAAAAAAAACAGAAGATGGCAAACAAAATATCTAAAAAGCTTTTGTCCAGTAAAGGACAAAATGACATCCTACAGAACTGGAAATGATTTTTACCAGCTACATATTCAATACAAGGCTATTATACAAAATATATAAAGAACTCAAAAACTAGATATAAAGAAAAGACTTAACCCAATTAAAAATTTTATGTTTACTTATTCGCATAGTTTCAGGAGTTTTTAAAATTACACATTCAGATTCACATGTTTATGTGGCGACAACATTTGTGGAGTTCAATAAGAAAGCCTGGATGTAGGTTCTCTTCTTATATGTGTTTTATGGACTGTATTCAAGTCATTGGGCTTGCTCAGTAACTGTCTTTACCTTCTAAACCATGGAATTTGCCTTCAAGTGTAAGATTGTGCAAATAATAATACTCCAATATTAAAATCTCTAACCCCGTTTATCTTTCATCAGCCTTTGAAACCCTTTTGGTCCTTTGAGCATTGGACCTAAATTGTATCAGTGAGAAGGTGGATGCCCAAGTTTAAAGGTAGAGAACACATTACAATCCACAAGATTCCTTACCACCATTTACTTTTAGTGAACGTAGGGAAAATATGTATGGAGTGAAATCATATTAAAGTAATGTCTATCTCTAAAATCTTATTACAGTTCCAGATTTAAAATAGAAATCAAAAGTACAGATGTAATGAGCATGAAAATGCTAACTTGGATTGAGAAGTAACAAATGGCACTTTGTAATTGTGCAGGTTTTAGTGAATAATTTAATCACTCTTATCCTTCCAATTCTCAAGTGAAGGATATCAGTAATTATGCTCATGTAAAGTTTCATAAATTCATAAATGACATTTTAATGCAAGGAAGCTGGTTTCAAAGGCTTAGGGACACAATGGTAGTAGATTCCAGGTGTGCGGGATGAAGCCGCATTTGTAAGATTACAAATAGTAAGATAATGAGTCATGATGGAAAATGCTTCTGCGAAATTATTTTTAATGAAATCCCATAGTGAATTGATGACAGAAAACATACTAGCATTCATATATCTTGATATAGCTAAAATAATGTTGGTTATCTGTAGTGCCTTTCATGTATTTTCCTTTTAAATTTTGATGATATTCGCTGGAAAACTTTTCTTTTGCATCTGGAACTTGACGTCTTGTCTTTTACATTTTTTTTCCTTTTTTTTAATTGTCAAGCTGTCATGTCACAACCTCCTTCAATGTGATTTATTTGGTATAACTGATAATTGATATTATGCATAGATTTTTTATTTAGTGGTTACATAGAAAGAATGTTATTATCAAACTATTGGTTCAGCTCACTCTGGCTTATTATTTTGGAAGAACATTATAGGGGTCTGTTGTTTTTCTAAAGCTCTTAAGTTTCCCTGATCTAAATGAACTCCACTTGCCTTGTTAAAACAGAAGGACAAAGGGTCACAAGAAATGAACTCAATTGGAAAAAAAAATAAAGTGCTTTTAGTTTCAACTAATACATTGTGGCACGGGGCTTGCATTTAATTCCCATTTGTTTACAAATACCAGACAATACTGAATTTCTGAAGTCTCAAGAGGGACCCTTAGAAAGAGAAAATATATGAACAGGAGAGAATAAGCTCTCTTTTATACTGCTCCAGTACAAATTGTGCTATTCCAACTCACTCATCTAACTAAAATTCTCAACATTGAAAATCATGTTTGAAATCAAATCTTTATATGACAAATAGTCTATTGAAATGAGAAATCATATCAACGTGCGTTAGTGTACTGATCTGTAATCATTCTGTGTGTTTGGGTATATCATCACTCATTCTCATTTTAGAGATAAGGGTGTACATTCATGAATAAACAAGAAGTAGGATGTGGCTAAATCAATTGGGACATGGGAAGAGTCAGCATGGAATATGCAAATAGATGAGGCTGGGACAAAAGCATTAGTCCCCATCATAATGAGGAACAGGGCAACTGTCACTAAGAGCAACTTCTGGCTACTGATCTTTGGTCCCACAGTATTCTTCAAGTGAGTACCTTTAAAAGCTTAAAATGTTTAAACAGTTCTCTGTTTAGATATGCAAGCTGAAAAGGTGAATTAAGCTCCGTGCTGACATGAGAATAATGAAGTATATCTGAAATCACTTAGCAACACATACACTATCTACTAATGGAAAATGCTTCAACATATCTGAAACAGTGACGGCGAGATTTATTTTCACATTGAGCCCATTGATTGCGCATTATAATCTCAACAAACTCCCTGATCCTCTGGCTTTTAACAATCTTTCTATCCCTTCTTGCACATGTTCTCAGAGCCTTAGCTGTGGAAGTGCTTCATGCATTTGGGACTGAGCTCCATAACTCTGCATCTTGATTGGTTGTGGTTTTCTGTAAAGGTATCTGTAATTTCCAATCTCTGGCCTCCATCTTTGGAGGCCCCGCCACTATGCCCTCCAAACCTGGACCCTTTCCTGGGAGGAGGGTCAAGGAAGCCAGCCAAAACTTTGACCCTTCCCACGGAGGAGGGACAAAACAGTCTGCCAAACCTCGACCACTCCCCGAGTCTATTTAAACTGCTCCCCTGAGAGTCCCTTAATGGTCTCCCCCCACCCCAAGCGGCAGCTTTGACAGCTTCCCTTTCCCCTCCCGGCCACCCAAAAGCGCAGGAATCCCATTAAAACCTGGATAGTCTTTAATTCGGCTTGTGATTTGGCTTGATTGGAATTTTTGCGTCATCAGAGCTCAAACAACATCATCCACCTATTACAGAGAGATTTCTTTTTTTTTTTTTTTTTTTTTTTGGTTTTTCGAGACAGGGTTTTTCTGTGGCTTTGGAACCTGTCCTGGAACTAGCTTTGTAGACCAGGCTGGTCTCAAACTCACAGAGATCCGCCTGCCTCTGCCTCCCGAGTGCTGGGATTAAAGACATGCGCCACCATTGCCCGGCTACAAAGAGATTTCTTGATGATGGGTGAAGTCTACACCTATCTTTGGATAAAAAAGCAAATGCTTAAAGATCATCATTAGGGATTACGCTGGTTTAGTGAGGTGGCCTTGCTTATGGAAGAGCACACTAACTGATTGTCTAGAACCCAATGGTCAGTCCTGAAAACATAAATGCAGGTAGAATTATATGCCATAAATACAGATTTTAACTAGAAATAATACACATATATGCATATAAATAATTCATGTAATAACATCTAGATTCTTTATAAAAAAAACTGTTGTGAATTTGAAGTGGAGTAGCGAGAAGTATACAGGAGAAATGAAAGATAAGTGAGAAATGCAATTATTTTTAATATCAAAAGTAACTAAATAAAAGGCAAAGATGACCAATTCTCTAACACTTCAAACTGAAGATCAAGCTTTCAACATATCTCCACTACAATACATAGAATGCCAATGCCCCCTACAAGAGGTAGACACTGCTCACCTAATGAGTTCATGTCAGGAAACCCCAGGGCCAATGTCCATAGTGCTGTGCTGTATTAACACATAGGTTTGCTTCTCTGCTTCACAGGTTAGGGACTGTGGGATTTTGAAATTTGGGTACAGAAGTTTATTGAGGTAGATAGATGTGGAGTGTACTCAATAGAAATATGAAGGTTAATACCCAGTGATATTGCAACATTACTACAACAAAATATTATTTTCAGTCACAATAATGATTTTTTGTGCTATACTAACACACACATAAACAGACAACAGTCATAGTAGTAGTAACTGAAGGTTTATGAAAAAGTTTTAAGAGCCTTAAAAATATAAAACTTTTTAATTTACATATCTTACCTTAGTAAAACATAATGCAAAAAGAACCATATTTTCTGGTATTATGATTCTAGATGAAGATAATTATTAGGATTTGTCATGAATTATGCACTCAAATACACAGGAGGTTATTTCCATTGGAGAACTTTATTGAAATTATGGCTGGTTTCCTTTAAAAAAATCATTTAGTCCATAGATTTTAGAAGCTGAAGTGAACCTTACTAAGGTTCATTCATTGACATAAATAATCCATAAAATGTCCTAAGGAAAAATCCACTCTGAAGGAAACAGATCTTACATATGAATAGACAAAATGGATTTTACAACTTTTACCTGAATGTGGAAGATATGTTATAAAAGACAGCAGTAGACTTTCCAGTCTGGAAAATGTGTGTTTCCTGCAGACTTTATACTTTGGAAAATGTATGTGTTTCTTGCCCTAAATAAGGAAAGTCATATATAGATGCAAGCTGCTTCGTTTGAACAATTGTCCAGCAGGCTCTAGGAGTCTTGTTAGTTATTCTACACTCTTCCCAATCAGTCAGCTTTTTATAAAGACAAATAAGAGGCTGTAAGATGGCTCAGTATGTAAAAGCCTTTAGTTAGTAACCAAGAGATCCTGAATTTGGATCCTTAGCAACCAGAATTAAGCCAGGCATGATTATAGATGCCTGGAATTCCAGCACTGGGATGTAGTGATAGGCAAATCCAAAGCGTTCACTGGCCAACCAGCTGGAAAGAAAGAAGAGCTTCTGAATCAAGGAGAGCCTATGCATAGGGTCAATAAGAACAAAAGTGATGGAGGTGGACACATCATCCTGCTGTGGCTCATGGATGCACATGCATGGGTGTGCACGCTTTTACACTCGAAAGTGTGTACACCGCCACCACCCTACAGAGAGAAAGGTGGAGTGATTAAGTCAGTCCAAGTTTAGCAGAGGAAATGCCTAGCAGATCATTAAAATGCTATGCTGTGCATTCCTTAGAATAGAATGTAAACCTTCTAAGTGATGTGTTTTGATAACAGATCCCAGAATGTGTACACATTGCTTCAGTCTATAGGTTTCCTAAACATACACTTTTCACTAGTCTGGAATCAACTCTCTAAGATTTAATTTAATTTAAATTTGCAAGTCCCTCCCTGAGTCATTAGATTGTAAGACAATTTTTATCTCCTTTCAGAACTGTTACACTATTTCATCATAATTATTTCTTGTTTTTATAAAATAGGATTAATAATACCTTAACTATCATATAATCCTGGTAGCACAGACACTGAGAGCAACAATTAATAAATGGGACCTTCTGAAACTGAGAAGCTTCTGTAAAGCAAAGGACTTAGTCAGCAAGACAAAATGGCAGGCTACAGGATAGAAAAAGATCTTTACCAACCACACATCAGACAGAGAACCGAGCTCCAAAATATACCAAGGACTCAAGAAACGGGACATCAAAAGAAAAAAAAAACCAATCCAATAAAAAATGGGGTATGGACCTAAATAGAGAACTCTCAACAGACAAATCACAAATGGCTGAAAGACACTTAACATCCTTAGCTGTTAGAGAAATGCAAATCAAAACGACTCTGAGATTCCAACTTATACCTGCCAGAATTGCCAAGATCAAAACCAAAGATGACAGCTTATGCTGGAGAGGATATGGAGTAAGAGGAACACTTCTCCATTGCTGGTGGGAGTACAAACTTGTACAGTCACTTTGGAAATCAGAACGGAGATTTCTAAGACAGTTAGGAAACAGTCTACGTCAAGATCCTGCAATACCACTTTTGTGTATATACCCAAAGGATGCTCGATCATACCACAAGGACTTGTGTTCAACTAAGTTGATAGAAGCATTAATTATAATATCCAGATCATGGAGACAACCTAGATGCCCCTTAACCAAAGAAGAAAATGTAGTACATTTACACAATGGTACTCCTCAGTGGGGGGAAAAAAAAGGCATTTGAAATTGCAGACAAAAGGATGGATCTAGGAAAAAAAAAATAGCGAATGATGTAACCCAGGCCCAGAAAGACAAATATAATATGTATTTAGTCATGTGTAGCTTTTAGACATAAAGCAAGAAAAACTAGTCTACAATTCACAACCCTAGAGAACCTAGACAGCAAAAACCCAAAGAGAGACATACATGAATCTAAATAGGAAGGAGAAGAATAGAAGAACTCCTGAGTAAATTGGGAGTGTGGGGATCACAGAAGATGGTAGAAAGGGAAAGGGAGGAATTAAGGGGAGTGGAGAAAAATGTACAGCACAATAAAAACGATTAAAAAATGGTTAAAAATCACATTGTAGGCACACATGAAATCTTAACAAAATCTTTGCTTTGTATAATTAATATCTATTTCATTTTCTAAGGAGATCGTATCTACTCCCTCTTTCCTAGGGGATTCATGTATGTCTGCTTAGGGTTCTCCTTGTTTGTCTCCTGGTCTTGAGGTTTTATGCTCCCACTGGGTTGCCTTATTCAGCCTTGATATGAAAGTTTGTGCCTAGTCTTACTGTACCATTCTATGTTGTGTTCTGTTGATATCCCTGTGAGGCTTGCTCTTCTCTGAAGGCAGAACTAGGAGGAAATGGTCTGGGTGAGAGGGTGTGCATGTGTGGAGAGAACTGGGAGAATTGGAGGGAGGGGAAACTGTGGTTGGGATGTAATATATGAGAAAAGAATAGACACACACTGAAAAGAAAACTAGATTATAAAACAGAAATATACCACATTCTCTTCCTGTACAAATACCAACTTAACAGTTCTTAAAGACTTTAAAGAAGGACTTTAAACTCTCAGTTGCTAGAGGACATTTTCAGATGCAGACATAGGCAAGGACTTTCTAAATAAGACTCAAATACTTAAGAAATAACAAAGATAATTGACAAAAGTATATTGTTAGGTGAAGGGGGCTCTTGTGTAGAATTTTTCATGCTTTTTTTGATCTTGTGTCTAAATCATAAAACTTAATACCTAAAAGTATAGCAACTATAGACAAAATAATTGTGTAAACTTGTATTCTTTGTAAAAGGCAATAAAACAAATAACATTTTTCAGTGTAAGATTTCCTCACAGTTTTCAATGATCATTGACCAGATTTGGACCCTCTAATATGCATCCTACTATCACTTTTTCCCAATAGTCTTTTATCACTGGGATGAATTGAGGGTTTAAGTACAAAGATAAGTTGAGGGAGAAAAAAATTATGTATTTTCCTTCCCCAACTAATGAACATTTTTGGTTATGGGAGTGAGAAGAAAGAGTTACAGGAGATACTCACGAAGCTCCTCAAGAAGCCACGGATTTCAGCACATAATTTTGGAGGGCAGGTCAGTAAGGACCATACTGACTCTGGTAGGTGTTAGGATTGCTTATATATGAATTTCAAAGCATAGATTATTTTTCTTTGTGTTTTTTGGTCTGTCTATCTTTTTCTTATCAGGAAACAAGCGTATGAATGAAGAGAAGAAAGAGGTCTTGTCGTGTAATTGTTTAATTCTTTTCATTTAATTCTATCATTACAGTGCATTGTTGTTGTTATTATTATTACTATTATTATCATTATCATTGTCATTGTTATTATTATTTCCATTGGTCCAGCTACATTTATGCACACTTTTATCTTAAAAACCAACTTCTCTTTTGAAATAAAATATTGAATATCCTTTTACCTAGGCAACTTAGAAAAAAGAAATCACAGGATACAAGAAATCCATTTAATCTGCCTGGGTCCACATTTGGCCTTAATATCTTTGTTCATATTTTGACACAAATATCCAGGACAAAATTTCATTTTTCCTCAGAGCAAAGAAGCACATCCTGCTGCTTTCATGTTTAACAACTCAACAACCTTTTGCTCAAGATTAAATACTTTATTGTGTCTACAGGCAGGTGCATATTTATTACTCCCGAGGCCGTGGTATTTGAAATAAGTGGAATTGAATGACTCTGCACAATAGTTTCTGAAATCCATATATCTTGAGTTTTCTATCTGAAAGAAAATAAAATATCTCAGATTCCTTACTAAAAGTGAGCAGTCCAGATGAGACACACCATGTCCAGGAGAGCTAAGTGCGTTTTTAATTGTGATTCCATTTATTTTGTTTTAAGTTTAAACTTGTAGAAATAAAACAATAATTCTCTGTGTTGTTTTCTTGTTTGTTTTCTTAAAAATATATAAATCTATTTACTTCAGATTTTTTTTGTTTTTTCTTTTTTTTTAATTTATTTATTTATTAAGGATTTCTGCCTCCTCCCCACCACCGCCTCCCATTTCCCTCCCCCGATCAAGTCCCTCTCCCTCATCAGCTCGAAGAGCAATCAGGGTTCCCTGACCTGTGGGAAGTCCAAGGACCGCCCACTTCCATCCAGGTCTAGTAAGGTGAGCATCCAAACTGCCTAGGCTCCCACAAAGCCAGTACGTGCAGTAGGATCAAAAACCCAGTGCCATTGTTCTTGAGTTCTCAGTATTCCTCATTGTCCGCTATGTTCAGCTAGTCCGGTTTTATCCCAGGCTTTTTCAGACCCAGGCCAGCTGGCCTTGGTGAGTTCCCAGTAGAACATCCCCATTGTCTCAGTGTGTGGGTGCACCCCTCACGGTCCTGAGTTCCTTGCTCATGCTCCCTCTCCTTCTGCTCCTGATTTGGACCTTAAGATTTACTTCAGATTTTTAATGTTCATGTATGCTGTTTAATTTTGATTGACCAGTTCAAGGGACTTACTGACAACAAGGTCACAGATCTCAGACTAGGGCAAAGAAGGTGTTTCCAGACTGGTTTAGTAGGAATTGGAATACTCAGCCTAACCATAAGAACACTCACTAGTCAATGTGCTAGATCCTGGACTAAATAAAAAAGGAGAAATGTCGCTGAGCACTGCTTTCTGACTATGGGTCTGATGTCAGACCTTCCTCGAACTCCTGTCACAGTGGCTTTCTCACCATGATAGAGTGTATAATTGAACTTTGAGAAAAAGAAAAAGCGTGCTTCATTAAGTTATTTTTGTCAGGAATCTTTTGTTCTAGCAAAAGTAACTGATACGTATGTTAGGATAACACACAGTCCTTACATTTTATTATGCATTTCATTAAGTGTCATTGTATTATTTCCCTATGGCCCCTTAACAAAATAAATTGTGATGTTATCCATATTTGTTATAGCCATAAAAGTGTAAATATAATACATACATATACATGTATAACTTGTTATACCAAAGCAAATGTCAATATATATTCAAGCCATGCCTACTATGAATGTCTGACCTCACTTGACTCATGCAAACTCCATGCGCTTTGAGACACACCTAAAGATAGGATGCATGCAGGCTTTTTCTTTTATTGTTCTTTCCAATAGAAATTTTCTCCAACATATATCGGCATGATGTATTCCTTCTTAGAAATTTTCTTCTAAAAATTCCAGCAACAGCGAGTTCACCTATGACTCACTCCCTCTGTTCCTGCTGTCTTCTTTCATGATGGTTAATAGCCTAATCACCGCCCACAGTGTCTTCCTCTCCTCCAGTGTTCCCACCCCATGAGAAGGGGCCATGTTTCAGTCTTACAACAATCTGAGGCACAAAGCATGTGGGTTGTTTGAATCTCAAAAATATCTTTCTGCTGTGCATATTGAACCTCAGACATCTTGGAATGATCTAATTTTATATTTTGCCCAATTCTGTCTCCTGAAATTATCCAAAATGGCAAAAACTTTAATGTGAAGTAACTTTCTTCCAAAATTTATATATATATATGTGTGTGTGTGTGTGTATATACATGTATATGTGTGTATGTATGTATATATACATATATGTATATGAAAAGTTTCAAAAATAGTGTCACCATGTGTTTATTGTAATATCACATGAACCAGATGGTAACGTGATAATTCCACATATCAGTATAGTGTCCCAATGACGATGAGTTTGCAAATGTCTTTCATAAAGGCACAACACAGTGGTTAGAATGTGATCTCGCACATTGTGTGTGGCATTTGAAAACTTGGTTCACTGTTGGTGATGCTCTCTGAGAGGCGTGGTTCTGTTCAGGAAGATCATCGCTGTGGATGGGCTTTGAAGCTTCAAAGACCATACCATCTCATTTCTCTCCCTTTTTCACTTGTGGTTCAAGATGTTAGCCATCGACTTCCTGTTCCTGCCACCATCCCTTCATTCTGCCATCATGGACTCTGATTCTCTGTCACCATAAACACAAATAAACTCTTCTATAAAGTTCTTTGTCATGGTATTTTATTGCAACAATAGAAAGGTAACTAATATATAGGGTGTAAGAAAATGGCAGAGAATTGTTTATGTATATAAATGAGCAAAATATAAGTTCATGTTTATTACTTAATTGACATTATTTGATTTAAACTTTTTAACAATGAGTCTAAATCAGTCACCATTCTGCCTTATCAAGCCAATCAAATGTCCAAGGTCAAGGAATACTAATACAATGCTTTCTGTTCAATTTCCCACCTTTTATGGAAATGTTATCTCCTTCTCTATTGTAATTCCTCTCCAGTATTAAGTATTGCACAAACATCCTCCAAAAATTTTAAGATGTGACAGTGTCTATTTAGATGACATTATTGTAACAAAAAATTGCTTCCTTACTAGTCATAAGAAATAGATCCATGAGGCTAAAGAGATGGCTCTGTGTACTTCTTGCTCTTGTAGAGGACATGAGTTCATTTCCCAGTGCCTTTTTGGCAGCTCACAGTTATTTCTAATTCAGTTCTAGAGGATATACCCCTCTCTTCTGGCCTTTGTCAACATGCTACATGAATGTGAAACACATACAAATAGGCAAGCAAACACTCACACATATATAACAAAGTATTTTTTTGGATTGGAGCTGAGAACTGGAGTATTTATGGCTTTGTGGGAATTTCTTTGCAGTTCTTTCGTTTTATTTTCTCTTTTTGCCTACTTAATTCCCACCATTCTTTGTTTATTTCCTAAGAAAATCATACAATTGTTTTTCCTTATTCTTTTCACAAGATTCATCTCTTGACTCTAAGTACATTCATCTTTGTGTTCAAGTTTTATATATTGTTATTCAAACTATAATAGAGATGCCAATAATAACCATGAGAAGCTTTTAAGCATTTGTTTCTTTTGTGGACATTCTGTATATGACTATAGATATCATTCTTTATTGTGTTTAGTTTTGTAGACTATCTTCCTTGATCTTTTCATTTTATTTCTATAATGGGAGTTTGAATTTCTAATGATCAAGCTTGAGTAATGAGTATATTGACAAGTTACATAGTTGTTTCTCACATATTTTGAAGTCATATTCTATTTCTAAACATTGATTTTTGTCATTATAGAAAAAAAAGATCACTACTTTAATAATGATTATAACTGCTACTAGAGAATATGAGAATCACATCATCCATACAATTGTGTGCATGTGGTACATAAACACACTGTTGTAAGAATAGTGCTTCTTGCTTGCTAGTCAATTATTTCTTTCTCCTGCCATTTTATATTGTCCATTGACACATAGATTATTTTTGCACTTGTCTAATATTGTGTTATATATTCATATTTTAGTATGCTATAATTCATTCAATTCAGTGTTGGCTTTGGTATAGTTGAAATAGAAGCCAATAGATTATATACTACAGGAGAAAACAGGGAAAAAGTAATTGATCAAATCAGTGATAAATCTATTGTTGAGATAACTACTGAATACACACAGAATTTCTGTATTTTTTATTTGTTTGTTTTGGCCTGTTTTGTCTGTTTTTTTTTCATATGCTAGATGAGTTCTATTTTTCCAGAACTAGCTTTACTAATAATGATTAGGGCAATGAGGCCCTAGAACAATACAGGCAAGTGATGGTACTTAACTTATGTATGGCGGGGGTTCACATTGTCTTCAACAGTGTTCCTATCAAAATATGAACCAAGAAGAGTTGATGGCAGAGTGATAAAAGTGATCAACACAGCATGGTGTTTTAAATCCTACCAGATGTGCAGTCTGTAAAGTATGGCTAATAGATAACTCAATATAAACAGAGAGAGTAGAAAATGTGGACTGTCTTCCTGATAAGAAGTCACTAGTGTTTGCTTAGTTTCTTATCTTACTAACCTTTATCACCCTGCCACATCAATTAACGGAGAAGCCAAATCCTTTAGAAAGAATTGAGAAGTAACAATAGTACTTATTCCTTGAGACCCTCTCCAGAAACGCTGTGTCCTCATTTCTGAGTACTTGTGGCTGAGAAAAGAGGCAGTGTATACACTGAAAACACACTTGCTGTGCTGTAAGCATCATGGCCTCAAATGCCATATGGCTTAAAATGTCTATGTATGGCAATCAGATACCAGTGATATTTGACTCTGTGACAGCTTCCCGGTCATTCAACCATAAATGCTGCAGCAGACATTGAAGATTATGAAGCAAGGTTTGGTTATTGACAGCAAAATATTATGTGCAAAATATAAAATATCCTAGTATGGTTTGAATTACTGAAAAATTATACTAATAAAATTTTGAAATTCTATTATAGATTTGCCTCTGTGCAATCCCATGAAGGAGACCAGTCAGGGTGGTAGGACTCATCTGAAAATCCAGCCTTTGAGAGGCTGAGTTGAGAGTTTCATAGTGACTGTGAGATACACAGTGGGATCCTCTCTTAATATAAGAGAAAGTAAATCAAAGAAACCCATCAATTTACATAAATAAAATTAGACTTTTGTAGATTAAGGGAGAGAAAGTAAAAGAATAGGAGGGCTAAACTGAGGCAGGACAGAGAGGGGCAAAGAGAAGTGGGAAGGAACGAGTTGGAGAAAACAGGATGAGAGGTAATGAGGAGGGGAAAGGAAAGAAGAGAAGAGTAAAAGAAACAAAAAGAGGACAAGAGAAAGCAGGAGCGGGGATGAGAGGGCAGGAGAGGACAGGAGGGCAGGAGAGGACAAAAGGGGACAGGAGGGGGTAAGAGGAAACAGGAGAGGAAAGGAGAGGATAGGATAAGAACAGCAGGAAACAGGATAAAAGAATCAAATGATGATTGATCTTGTAGAGATGGATTACACCTTTGAGGTAAAAGGTCTTATTTATTCAGTAAATGTGAGTACACAATAAGGTTTGAATTAGAGTTTTAGGGTAGTCTAAGCAAAGGAGTTCTCTACTCATCAAGGTTTCCAATGGTGGAGATCCATCTTTGTGCTAAGAGGAAGCATGCAGGACTTAATATACTAAAAGGAAGCATAGTTCACACATGAAGATTGCAAGAGGGCATATGTGACTTTAGATTGTGTGACAGGAGTTACAGAGGCCCTGGATAGAGGAGTGAGGCAGGCTACTGTGACAACAGCTAAGCTGTTTTGGAATCTGAATGACAGGAAGGGACAGGTGTGTGTACTTTTCCATTTTTCCTGCAACCTCATCTAGTCTGGTTACTCCAGTAGACTGTGTTACGAAGATAGAAAGACCACGAAAGCACTAGAAATAAACAGTGAGAGTGGAAGGGTTTGGGGAAGTATGAGAAACAGAAAAGAAATAAGGAAAATAAAGTAAGTCCAGGTGAGAATTAGGAAACTCGCCCTGGACAGAAGCCTCCAGCAATACTAGAGAATCAAAATTTTGCATTAACAAAGAGGACCTAAGGACTGTGCCTGGAGCCAGGTGGTGGTGGCGCACGCCTTTAATCCCACCACTTGGGAGGCAGAGGCAGGCGGATCTCTGTGAGTTCGAGACCAGCCTGGTCTACAAGAGCTAGTTCCAGGACAGGCTCCAAAACCACAGAAAAACCCTGTCTAGAAAAAAAAACAACAACAACAACAACAAAAAAGACTGTGCCTGGGAGAGAATGCTCCCTTCTTGGCCCTGGCCCTCATTCCATTTGGTTCCTTGAACTGAAGCAATAGGCTGGAGAAAGAGAGCTACAGCATGCAGCAGAACGCAGTACCACAGTGACATGGGAAGCAAGACCGGTGGCCAGGATTGTGTTGTCTGACTTTGCAAAAAAGTAGGCTATGGGAGCCCAGGGATGTAGCCCAAACTATGGCCATTGTCCAGTCAGGACAGATTTAGTGTCCTGAAGGACAGCGGCCTGTGTAAGCAACAAAAATAGTGGCAAAAAGAGCGAGATTAACAAGAACACATCCTGGCAAACAGGTGCAAACATTCTCAGACAGGGGCTGTGAGATATTAATTAGAAATATTAATTATTAATAATTAATTAATTATTGGGTCAAAGTATGGAAGAGAGCATACAGCAACTAATGTTAGCATAAGTCAGATCTTGCTCTTCCAAACACCTCACAGTTTTGGTACTAAAACCTGTGCACTTAGTCAAGTACCAGCCTAGTACTGGGAAGTCTGCAGCAGCAGGGTACCAAGGGAGACACCCCAAAGCTCTGAACTGGGGAACTCCTATCTGAAGCTGAGTCTGACAGAGAAGCGCCTCTCGGCAGGGAAGCCATTCTGATCTAACTGTTTTGAATTAGAGGATTAGTAGCCTCTTCACTCCCGCTGAGCCAGCTTCAAAAGGCAGCTTAGGGAGAGGGAA
Organism: Microtus pennsylvanicus; assembly: GCF_037038515.1. Lineage (NCBI taxonomy): Eukaryota > Metazoa > Chordata > Mammalia > Rodentia > Cricetidae > Microtus > Microtus pennsylvanicus. Next base: position 20,069,551 of record NC_134594.1, read on the forward strand.
AAGCGTGGCTTTGCAAGAAGAAATACTGACACTGTGGTACTTCCTAGTTCATTTTAATTGTTTGCCTCAGCTTTTGTCTCCCCTCATAGGCCCTTGGGACTGCCCTTTATTTTCTACACTTATTCCACAGTATTCGATTATTATTTGGCATCTTCCATGCCTTTTCTTTTAGTTTAGCCTTTACTCATTCTTATCCTTCCTACGTCCGCCCTCACCACGAATTACCACTTAATTATTAGCACCGTCAATAAACTCTAAATTTCTAAAAACAACATTTTAACTCTCAATGTCTGAGCAACTCTGTCTCTGAATTTTATTGGGGTTGAAACAAAAGTACAGCTTTCACTTTAAAGAGGATAGGAGGCTCTTTACTCTGGAGGGAATTATAAGTGGCCATGGCCAAGAGCACAGATTCAGGTCACCTTGCATGCCGTGATCCGACATTGATAACAAGTTACATGGAACTTTTGGCCAACAGAATAAAGGAAGTCATAAACCAAAGTGATACTCAAATACCTTAGTGGAGGTTTCAAGGAGGTAGATTAGAAGAAACTGGGGAAACTTCTGCTAGACATTTCAGAAACCACTGTTGACATTCTTACGTTCTGGGTTGGTGGAAGTCTGTATTTTGTTCTCAGATTCCAAAACAGTTTGCATAATAGTCACCCAATTGTTTGGTCATACAGAGAAATGGTCAATGGATGGTTATTTAAGGGCCAAGATAGCTCAAAATAGTTCAGTTCTGAATCAGCCACACACCCCAGTCACTGAGGTTCTGCATAGTCTATCAGCTCTGTGGAATGCTTCCTGGATGTGTGGCTTCTTTCCAGGAACTTCAATTGGCAGCATTTGATTAAAGCATATGGGTATCTTCTGTTTTACCTTAAAACTGATTGTTTGATCAAAACTCCGGTCCTATTATTGTAGTTGCTACCTCACCTTCGCAAATATTAAAGGATATAGAAAACCAATGGATGTTGGACATATACATTGAAGTTTTATTTTTTATTAAAATATGAAGTAAAAACTTGGGTATAAGTACAGACCAGGAAAGGGTACAATCTTATAGGTTCTCCCATCTGTCACTCTCTTTTTCTCTTCTCGCGTAACATTTGCAGGCTCTTCTCTTGGATCCTTAAATAATAATTTTGTTTTACTTTGATACAGTTTGGCTTTGCCTGTCCTTTGTGACTCACCTAATTGACATAAGTTACTTTCTTCCCTCTGATCAAGAGGAGCTAAGCTGGATTCTCTCTCTTCAAAGTGAATTTAAGACCAATGTAGAAAACAGCAACAGCACTCACAACATGACCAGGAAGCCGTCAGTGAGATACACAAATAGATGCTCTAGTCATTCACTCTTTTTCATTGCTCTTCACATGACATCAATATCTGGAGTGTAAATAGATATCTTATGGTTCACAGCAGTGGAAGAAAATGTTTCGGACTGGCTTATAGGCAGGATACATTCACATTGACATTGAGTACATAACATTTCATCTCAAGAGAAGTCTTGAGAGAGAGAAGACAAGTATCTTCTTGGGCAGAACTTTGTGTGATACACCAGTAAACTATATTGTATAGAAAGAGAAATGCCAAAGGGCATGGATTTAACAACAATGATGATTGTTATCTCTGGCCTTTCAGAGAGCAGAAAAGAATTATATTAAAGATTTAGGATGGCTAGTATCCAGACACAGAGAACCTTCCTTAGAATGTGTTCTGAAAAGCTCAGAAAGTCAGATGACTTTGCTCATCAACGGATGTTATTAGGTAACCCACGGTACAATGTCTGTATGAAAAAAAAAATGATGTAATGATGAACAACATATATGCATCCAGGAGCTTGTGTTTCTACATATGAACATGACTTCCATAGTCCACATGACAGACAAACCAATACAGCTTAGGATTCACATCATTTAGACACATAGAGACCATGGTGGGGAACAGTCTGTGTCAAGTAGACTATTTTATTTAAGAGGTGGGTCCGTGATCCTCTTCTAGAGTAAAAGAAGTGTATTTTAGTCAGAAAAAGACTCTAACCATGGCATAATTGTCTTTCCCTAAAACAAACTCAGTGTTCAAGACACACTTTTTCGTAGAAGATCACTTGAAAAACAAAATGGCCTACTGCCCGTTGATACTTCTTTTGAGAAGTCAAAGAGCTTAGCTTCTTCCTCTTGGTAACTTTGTTCATTTTCTTCAGTTTCATACATGTTAATCCTAAAAGAGACCATAATAAAATACCTGCATATATAATCCATTTCAGAATGTGATTTCACACCCTACCAGAAAATCCACTATCAATTCATAAGGACTTAAAATCCAAGTACCAATGGAATTTTGACCATCCAACCTCTAAGGTATTTTACTTATTATTTATTGCTGTGAAAAGACTCCATGACCAACAGTTGATATAAGAATGGTTATTTGGAGTTAATAATTTTATAGGATTGGAGTTCATGACCATTATGAGAGAACATAACAATAGTCATGCATGTCACTAGAGGGGTGGCTGAGAGTTCACATCTTGAGTCATAACCACTTATCAGAAACAAATAGAGTGAGAGGGTTTTAAAATGGTGCACATCTTTTAAAACCTAAAATCATGTCCCCAGAAGCATATCTCCTCTACTGAAACCACACCTCCTTAATCATTCCTAAACAGTTCCATCAACTGGGAACCAAGCAGTTAAGCATATGAACCTATGACAGACATTGATAAATTACCCTATAAGGCTATATATTTGAGTGAGCAGTTACCAGGTCATGAAATTATTTTGTGAGGATTAGGGCATGTGATTTACTGGAGTAGATGTGGCCTTATCAGAGGAGATGAGTCACAGGTGGTGAATTCTGAGGCTTCAAAAGCCAATACCACCACACTTACCCACACACACTCCCTGTCTCTTGACTATAGGTGAGACTATAGCTCTCAGCTCATTCTCCACCATACTTGTCTGTTGTCATGGCCCCCACCATGACGATGATGGTCTAGACCTCTGAAGCTATAAACAAACCGCTAATTAAATACTTTCTTGTATAAAACTTGCCTTGGTCATACTGTCTTTAAAACATTAGACATGAAAAAACATGATTTTCTTCTATTTTCTATAACTACTTTTGGTAGATTTTTGTTGTGGGGTGATGGGTTCAAGTAAGATGCCAAAATAGAAAAATTTATTCAGTAATTTGTAATCAAAGCTCATTCACATTTGGGTCAACTGAGATCACTCAGAAAACCTAAGTACTTACTTCCAAGTCTGGTAATTTCCTGGTATCTATATGTTGGAAGAAAAGAACTGAGGGTCCCAAATTGTTCTCCTTCTTCCATATATTTGCTCTGGTACACCCCAATCAACTCTAACTGAATTAACAAACAAATACCAAGTATTTTATAAGTCATTCAAGTTCTTGTTATCCATTCCAAGTTGAACAAGGCAGTTTCTATACAACTCCTTCTTCATCACTTATATCTTTAATTCATTATAACTTACTGGGTTGACATGAGCTTTCGGGAGACCTTGAAGGACTTGAGGGTGAAGTCTATCACTAAAGTCATCACCTTTTCACATGGGTTCTTGCGCACATGGTTTAAGTTAATGTTCAAGGGTTAGATCACTTGATTAGAATCATCAGACTTCTTTAAGCTAGCAAGTTTCTTTTCATGATATCTTGCTTATCATTCACAGGGCCACTAGTTATCTCTGCTGTTCCTGCATCTTCCCCTCTCCATAGCACAACTCACAATCCTATTGTAGTACCTTCTCTAGACTCCAGTTCAGATACATCTGTCTCTATTTTCCTGACACAACTCTATTGGTACGCTAGATATTCCTGTGTGACAAGATACCCTCAAAGTTCAAAGGAAGCATCCAAGATGAAAACTTACAGTTCTGCATATTTTATTCCAGAGTGTTCTATCAGTTCTGCAAAATGAAGATTAAGATGCCGAAGAGAAAGTACATGCCTTAACCATATCAAATTAGTCTCTATTTTGTCTGGTATATACAAGCTTTATCATGTTTAGAATGTGAAAATTATCTTTTATTGTCAAGTGTTCTCAAATCCATTGTTTTATATAAACATAACTTTAGCATTCAAAGCCAATTTTTGTTTTCTTACAACTTATTGTCTATGTACAGAATTTCCAAAAAATCCTTTTTAGAAACTGAAAGGTTTTGGCACACATGCTTCCTAGGAAGGCATTTTGTGTCAGAAGAAATAAGGATTCATTTCTGAAAAGCTAGAAAATATTTCCTAGGAAGGGATGTGTATTTATTGTACCTTCATAATACTTAGTTAGCTTGTAACCATGACAAAGCTTTTGGCTTAAACAAATATAATCTTTCTCATCTTCAGTCACTGATATGCAAAGCCATTTCCAGGGAGGTCAGTCATCTCATGACTTCTAGCTTCTACTGTGCTTTATATTAACATTTCAGGTGTTGGTTTTTGAAGCCAAATAAGATATATTAGAAGAGCACACTTCATTAGGATTGATGGAATCTTATTTGGTTCTCCTCCAGCCAGAACAGAGTGCTTTATTTATTGATCTCCTTGCCACATTCGTCCACCATACTATTACTGAATAAATTCTGATATATGCAGAATGACCCAGAGCACCAAATGTCTTCTCATACCCAATAGGATGCTAATTCCTGTTACTCAGATGGCCTCTTTCTCATCCCAGAAATGTAATGCATGTGTTGCTTCTTATAGGATTTCAATAAAATATTGATGTGCTAATACTTTATCCACTTAGAGGATATGAGGTCAAGGGTTCAAGAAGGAGTGAAGTCTATTCAAAGCTTATCATAAAAAGACACTGAAAATACGCAGCTGTGGATGGAATGGATGGAAGGAGGAACGCACCCCGTGCTCACCCTGCGTATGGACTGTTAACAGACAAGGTTTGTGCCAATTTCCAATTCTAAAGTGGATTCTATGAAGTAGGATTTTGTAGTAAAGTTTTTTTAACACTTTTAAGTGGGTCACATTAAATTATTTTAATGTAATTATCTTCTATGTATGCTGTATTATTATTTTGCAAATTCATTCAGTACCTGATGCTTTCTGGAGGACAGGAGAGGCTAAAGCCTACTTTAGATACGAGTTGCTAATTAACTGATTCACCTTCTTCTAGGTGAGAAAAATATTTAATTAGAGCGATACAGGATTCCTTTACTTAAATATCGATGCATAATATTAGCTGAAAGTTGCAAAATTTTACACAAACTACAAAAAATTACTGAAAGTGAAAACTTAATAATTGAAATTAGAAGGACATCTATCTAAGAAAGGGATTAACAACTAAAACACCCATGTAGTAGACTCTGGTACTGAAGCCCAGTTGTCCTCGCTATGGCTTTGGAGTAATAATACAAATAATTTTCAATCTTTGATTTCTGCTGCTATTGTGTTTATTCTGGATATCCCCCACGGTGCTTTTTATAGGCTTTTCTTTCTTTCATTAAAAACTAGGCAAATTTCTCTCACTTTACTGTGAGAGAAATAAATTTCAAGCCAGGAGGTCTTAGCTTTTCTTTTTTTCTACAAGGGGTCAAAGTACAGCCTTTAACTTGCCACAACTTCATCAATTGTCTCCCACACAGAACAGAGCATCCTTCCAGTAGATTCTACAAATTTGGGCATCCTGTTTTCCCTGTTAATGGTGAAGTTACATGTCTTGGCTTCTGTGTCGTGCCTCAGCACTCTGAATCACTCTCATTGATAGAGTTCTATGTGTTAGCTGCATTCTAAATTCCAGCACTAGGGTTTGTTTTTTTTGTTTTTTTTTTTTTGGAGTGAGACTGTTAAAACAATGCATTTTTGTGCTTGTAAATCTAGGTGATTGCATGTGTGCATGCATTTTCCAGAGTTTGTGTGCTTTTTAACTTATACATTGGGATGTGGTCTCTCTCTTGATCTCAGAGCTCAGCATTTTTGGTCTGGGTAGCTAGTCAGATGGCTCTCGGTCTCTGATTACCTTGTGCTAAGATTACAAATAACCTGCTACCTCCTCGTGGCATGTTAGTGGGTGCAGGGCATCTGAGTTTCTGTCTCCATGCTGCTTACATAGCGAGTATTTTATATTCTAATGCTTCTTCCAAGTCTAAGAGCACTGGTTTTAATATCACAACAGAAACCAAGTATTTCACTTAGTGAAAGAGTAGAAAACAAAACCTTATTCTTTTCCAGCATCAGAGAATATCCTTTCTAAAAAACAAACAAACAAAAAAAAAAACCTCTTCCTCAATAATGATGGCTGTGGACCCTGTTGCGAAATTACTGCATGATTCCTTTTATGTAAACTACTCTTTCTTACTAATCATTTCACTTGATCTTAATCTCACATGTGAGAGAAATAAAAGAGCCTCAGGTGGAATAGCTCTTCACTTACAAGGCTTGCTCCACAAATATGAGAAGCTCTGCTGTGTTTCGAACACTGAGGCAACAAGTAAGCGAGGTGTGACAGCTGATGCCGTAATTCCAGCACTGGCATTGATGCAGACTAAGAAGGCATGGTGATTAGGGAACATGGTATGGAAAGCAGACCCTCATCCAAGGGCTGAGTAAAGCCCTTCTACCTACTGAGAAGCAAGCATTATACAATTACAATAAAGGCTTCTGGCATAGAATTAGTATGGAGATAGTCTATGATAAACTAGCAATGGCCTAGGCCTAAAGTTGGCATAAATAACCTTGACTAGCAACTTACTACTTTCCCCAGATATCACTTGAGAACATTAAACAAAACTGTTTAAGTTAAATACTCTACTACACTATATCCTCCAGGTGATCAATAAAATACCCCTTCAGGAACCAACTAGTGATAAGGGAGTGATTTCAAACTCTACTCAGGTCCCAAAACAATGTGCTTCAATAATCCATCGAAGAGATAGTAGCTACAGAGGGGTAGTCTGACTTACTGTGGTTCTTTTTTGAAAACCCTACACAGCTGCTTTCAGGGACATCCTACTTTCTTCTCAGCACCCCTCTCTTTCCTAATCCTAGCTTTTAAGCTTGTATTTAAGTATCACTAACAAAACATGCAGCTCTTTTGGATAGTATTGAAATTATTTTCCTCATTGGGCAATCATGTATTCTAGTTTAGCCTAATTCAAGGTCCATAAAACTATAAGCAAATTATTCAGGCTGTTAAGGGTGACCCAGTAGGTATAGAACTGTGTCACTGTTACCTCACTGCTGACTGACTATGGAGACAAGCAGATCCTGGGAGCTCACTGGCCTGCCAACAGATGAAGTAGAAGACTTTAGGTTCAGTCTCAAAAAATGATATGGGGAAGCAATAAAGGGAGACAGCTTACATTGACCCCCTGCACTTCCATTTTTTTTTAAAAAAAAACTGGAATGCACACTCACATCATGCATATATATGCGTACGTGGATTCACCATACAAACACACATACACCCATGAAAAATAAATGCATGTGCACAAAAATATGTTTCTTTGTGATCTTCAGCATATGGCCATTACAAAACCTTAAGGTATGGTGTTGTTAGATTATTATCTCAAATGGGAAATTTAACCACCAAGAATATAGTCAAATAACACGCTTCTAAGTATTTAAATGTTCTTGAAGAACAAGGTTTTGATTTACAAGGACAAATTATTTTCAGGGACAAAGGTTTCAGAACTCGGAAAGCCTGTTTTTGCATATCAAAAACAAAACTCCAATGAATCGAAGCTTAGGGCTTTTGACATTAAAGACAATTTTTTTAAGCCAGTCTTTTTCTGTTATTTACCAAGTAGAACAAGAGAAAAAAGTTATAGACAAGGTAGGGAAATTAATAAAGAATTTGCTTTGTGAGCTTCAGAAAACATGCCAGATGTTGCTACTTTCAATAGCAGTGGGGAGCAATAAAGCCTGGGATAACACTGTCTTTAAATAAAGAGTTGAGATAATGCTATATGTCCCGTGCTCATGATGACAAAGAATAACAAATCATATTGAAAAAAGAAAAAGTTTATCTAGCATCCTGTTTTAGGTAGTATCATTCAAACCGCAAAATAAAGTTCCTAGGTTAAAGATTGAGTGTGGAGAGGAAGAATGTGAAAGATCATGAGACAAATTACTTGGACTATCTTTCACCCCCATGGACCACCTCTGATATGAATTGGCATCCTTTCAAACATCATTTACATTTTTTGGATACAAGTTAATAGATAACTTGTCTTCATCAACTCAAAGATTAAGAATATTATTAGCTGGCATTTAAAATCCATGTCAGTGATTTTCTTACTCTGTTGTAACCCACCTACCAAACAAAATCTTCGGTATTTTTAATAGTACTTAAAAGAAACACAGAAACAGGTACACATATCTGTATAAATGTATATGTTTGTATATATATATGAAGGAGAGTATACACACAGAAACAAATACATATATAAGTTTAAGACTGCTGTACATTGTCTGCTCTGATGTTTTAGGTGACAGGCAATTATAAGACAATTCAAGCGACAGAAAACTATTCGTGTCTTTTGTCACTCTACCTTTTGGCGTGACAACGAATTATAAAATTCCTGTGCTTTGGTAAATGATAGGAGAAGGGTGTGAGATAAACAAGAGGTACATTGAGTCACTATTCACCCAAGAGAATTATCAACAATGTAGCAAGCAACGTGTTGGAGTCTGAAGGAAGAAGATCCAGTCCCACTGTACAAAGAAGTGTTAACTCTGAAAAGGTCCAAGAAAAAGGGAGGTCTTGCTTTATGAAAAAAACAAGATGAAATAATTTGTGATTTATGCTATGTAACAAAGGTAGAGAAGCATAGTATTGACTGGCCTCAGTGACAGGGGGCACTTGTTTTCTGGGTAGGAAAATAGGTCTTGGTAAATGTGGCAGTGTAGCGGTGCCTTTAATACTCAAGGCTGGTTTTCCTGAGTGTTTCCATCATCTTTGTTGCCCACTCTGCTTAGGGCTTCATTACCTTAAAGGCCTGGATTTTTTAACAAGTTGTGCACCAAAATTCAGCACCTCTGGATTTTCTTTTTGTTTTTCTAATGACAAAAAAATGAAGTTTAAAGATGCATATTGACTCAAAATCTCAAAGAATATGACGTGTAGTTGAAGAGCAATAATAGCCCATGCAATTTGTTGTTTTTCTAATCTTTGCAAATTATTCAACATTTCTTATAGTTATCATTCAGTTTTTATTTCCTTAAGTGTTCACTCTACTCCTTGAAGTTGGAGTACTATTGAACATCAATGGAGAGTGGTGGTTGGCAGGATGAGACAGGTGCCTGATGACTTTTTCACGACTACCAACTTTTCTTGGCTGTTTAGTGTGTTTGGATTTTCTTTCTTTTTACTGCTGCTGCCTCAGATTACTCCCCAAGCTCCTTCAAAAAGTGTGTTCTCTGATTATTTCCATTCCTCTAACGAAGAATATATACATTCCAAGAAAACAAGAAATATGTCTCTATTGTTCACTTTTATTATCCTGTGGTTAAAACATATGCACAAAATAGGTATTTGTTGAAGTCCTTCACTAAAGAGGTATAGATTCTCATCAAGAATGATGCTAGAATTCACAGGAAATTGACTTACGAATTTCAAACTTCTCTTCAGTGAAAGCCATTATATTGATTGTTCAGCATGTGAAACAGCCTGGAATGGCATGCACAGAGAGTTCTGTGCAGTGTCTGGAGTGTATCATAATCAATTGCTTAATATGTTAAACACCAAGATTGTCAGGTCGTATCACTCAGGACTCTTTTTTAATAGACTGAGAGAACAACCTTCAACCCTGTTGTCATTTCCTAAGTTCTTTCCCTGTCTTGGTCAAGTCATCATTGTTGTTCATCTTCCAGAACTATTGCTCACATCCACCATTTGTATATAATTTCAAGCCCAGGCTAAGCCATCTTTTTCTTATAGATATCAGGATTATAAAGACCTAAGAATTATTGGAACAAACACAATACCTAACAGTATTAAAAACTATTCATGACGCTTGGGTAACAAAGTATTTTAACTCTTATATTCTGCTTTAAGGTCCGTTTTTCACTTGAAAAACTGTATGCAAAGAAAAACTTGTATGTTTCCCCCTGATTATTAAGCATCGGTTTTTAGGAATTATTTGCTTCCACAATACATACATACACTATAGATAAATACCTTATATATATGAATACTTTAGAACTATGTTAGAGGACATCTTGAGGAAAAACTTACATGCTCAAGGTTGAGATTTCATTTCAAATTTACTTTGAACTTTTAAATATGTTCAAGTAAATTTCTAAGTTAGTTATGCAAAATGAGTTCTAGACTTCCAGATCCAAAGAGACATAGTCACACTGTGCTTTTCAACAGCATGTGTAATAAAAAAAAAATGTCGTGTTTCATGGGTAGGCTCTCTTTAGTGAGCAATCAGCAGCACATACATAAAATTTACTTTTAAGCATAAAAAAGGGTCTATGGTGTTGATTCTATAACAATAAAAAGAATAGTACCTCAATTCATATGTTCACAATAAGAATGAATCTTCCCCTAGATATTTTGATAACTTTTTGGTTTATTATTTAGAAAAATAAACAGAAAATAATAAAATATTGCTGTGAATATTTTCTTCCCTTCAAACTATTTGTCATAGTGTCATAGGAAATTGGTTCTGCTCTTTTTCTCCTGTCCCTATGTCAAGAGATGCCAGAAACACATTAGAGTAATAACAAGGCCTGTGGTCTTGAATCTGTTCTTAGGAGGACATATTATAATGAGCTCTGAACTCTAGCTATCCCATTCCTTGCAGTCCCTCTTGAATCTAATCCAGCAGATATTTAGCTTCCCAGAAGAGGAGAAGGATGTAATTATAATATCAATATACCCACAGAAACATATGGCACAGTGGAACCCAACATAGATGGTCTATTTTCTGTTGGCATCTTACTAAACCCAGTGAAATTTCTTTACAAGACAGTCTTTTGATACCAGCTAAATATCATTCTCAGACCTCATATGACTGAATCTCCTTTAGATTTGTATATGCAAATCTAGTACGATTCTGTCTGCCTATTTTAAACTCCAATCTGATTGAATAACACAAATCCTTGTGTTCTGTTCCTTTGAAAGTTTGCACTCATCTGACACTGATATTCTACATTATTCAAAGGAAACTAGCAGAAAAAATAATGGTGTAGAATTTGAAATAAAACTAAATAGTTTTAATGACCTAAAATATAATTTTTACCAGAATTATTTATGTTAAAGAAAAACTAGTCAGACATGAAATATGTATATATTAGATTGATAGAATATATTAATAATGTAAATCCTTGTACAAGGTGTGTGTTTGTGTGTGCGTACATGGACGTGCAATTGTTCATGCATGAGGAAGTGAAAAGGTAATGTGAGATTCCCACAGTTGCTCTCCACATTAGAGTTTAGACGGTATCTCTCACTAAGTCCGAGACTCACGAAGTTGTATAGACTGACTGGCTAATGAGAAGGTCTGTCTCTCTCTGTCTCACCTGTGCTGGCATTAAAAGCACAAGACGCCCTGTCTAACTTTTGATGTGACTTCAGAGAATAAAACCCGGTTTCTCAGGCACACATTGTAAGCACTTTAACAATGGAGCCACATCCGCATGAACTAGTTATATGTCTGTAACCACATAGCAAATACCTTTGTCTAAAATCCTAAATTGAACAGGAACTCTTTCTGCCTAGTCATGGAAAGTAGTCATCACAGATATGAAAAGTTAACACTTGATTTTGGGATGTATTATGTTTAAAGCATTTGATAACACCAAGAGAAGTGAATCACCAAATGGTTTTTATGACACATATTTTATTAACCGAACTAATAACGAACAGTGACATTATATTTGTTTGTTGTATAATAATATGTTGGTTAATACTTTTTAAAAAGTGATCTGTATTCATCAATGTGTCATGTGTTTTGTGGGAACATTAATTGGATCAAGTAAATGTACTGTTATTTGTAATGTAGGCTGGCATTAATGAATGCTTCCTCGCTTAAAAATGTCACCGTGACATGTTATCAAAATATCCTAAGCTTAACTTCATGTTTAGCATAAAAGGTTCATTAAATACTCATGTTTATGAGGACTTTGTTTCTTCTTTTATTATAATGATAAAGATCAGTATCATACAATACTTTAAAATTTTCTTTATAACGGTGTCTTCAAAGTTTTATTTGTGAGGAATAATACTACATTTAAAGCTATGGGAATTCTTTTTCACCTTCTACTTTTAGCCAGTGGGTCAGTTCATTTCTATTAAGAAACAGAAGTATGACTTCATATTAATGATGGAATCAAAACAGATGGAGCTATCTAATGGTGTAGGCAGGAAACGAGAGGAGGAATTATAGCTTCTTACACTTATATCTACCACTGATTCACTCAGTGACCTTGGGCAAATTACTTAAGCTGCCAGGTCAAATTTTCTAAGTGCACATCTTTTTTTTTTCTTAATGCCCAAAGCACATATTAACAGAAAGGAAACTCTTGAGACATAGAATAAGGAAATGATATAATATAGAGGGGAGAAAAAAGCCTTTGGCATGAAAGAGATTAAGCTGCTTACCTAAAGTTTCACAGTCTGCGGTCTACCTGAAATTCAAATTTAACTTTGGATGGTCAGAATCTCAATTTCTCAGTCTCCAATGTCAGTGAACAGTTATAAGGCACATGCATTGCGATGTTGAGAAATTTGCCTAATAAATGGTGCTGTCCAGAGTGCACACAGCATTTTAGACCACAGCACTAGAACATCTAGAACACAATATCAAGAGGGTCAAGACATTTTCTAACAGGAACACTTAATCTTGTAAAATATGCTAAAACAAGCACAAGGTATATGAACACGATTTTTGTGTCTGGACCAATTTGTTAATACCCCAAATTAGTACATTTGCCAAGTACTGATTCTACTTCTAATTTTACTTGAGGTTGTCATTCACTAACACCAATGCAAATGGACATATCTCCAACCAGCCATATAATATCTTCTTGGAGATTATGCTAATTCTCCAGCTTCTAATGTTTCTTCTTCACATTCCCCAAACTTGAATCCTTTCCATTCCACTTGTAGCCTGCATTCAGAATAAATACAATGACATTATAAAGTGCCCTGTTTTAGTTAGGGTTACCATTATTCTTTTGTTTTGTTTTGCTTTGTATTCGTTTTTGTTGTTGTTTTCAAGACAGGGTTTCTCTGTAGCTTTGGAGCCTGTCCTGGAACATCTCTTATAGACCAGACTGGCCTCAAACTCACGGTGATCTACTTCTGCCTCCTGAATGCTGGGATTAAAAGTGTGCACCACCACTACCCAGAATAATGAGTTACCATTATTCTGATGAGACACCAAGACCAAAAGTAACTTGGGACTAAAAAGTTTATTTGGCTTATGTATCCTGAGTCACAGTCCTCTGAGGGAAGACAAGGAAGACAAGAACCAAATCTAGGCAGAGAAACCTGGGTGCAGAAGATGAGCAGAGGTCATGAAGTATTTCTGCTTACTCACTCCTAATGGCTTGCTCAGCGTGCTTTCTTACAGAATACAGGACCCAGGGATGGCCCCACCCATTGTCAGTTGAGCCCTCCCTCATCATTATTAATTACAAGAATGCCCTACAAGACTGTCTATAGTCTGATCTTATGGTAGCACTTTCCACAAAGAGGTTCCATCCTTTCTGATGACATTAACTTATGCCAAGTTAACATAAAACTGACAAGTTCATGCCCCCAGATATCTCTTTCTGTGTGTCTCTGTCTCTGTCTCTCTGTCTCTGTCTCTGTCTCTCTGTATTCTTCCCTACCAGATCCATGAGACATGAATTTTCATCTTCAGGACGCCTGCATACTTTGAGGATGGAAGTTACTGGTTGTCTACTCCTTCATAAACAATTGGTATATGCTCACAATTAGACTGATTCCAACTCTTAAAATTATGAGTTCCATTTAGTTTTTTGTTATTTTCTCTGTGTGCGTGGTTTTTTTTTTTTCATTTTGAGACACTATCTTGATTGTTTTAAACAGAGAAAATGATCTAAGTGAAATTAAACAAACCAAAGAGATTTATTTTGTCTAACTTAATAGGAGTGAGGGTGAACTCAATTTTGTTTCAACTAAACAGGAAAATTTTACAATACTGGGAACTATTCTGAAGGTTGTTTATAGAGAAGTCGGTGGCCAGGCAACTAAAGATTGGCATTGGCGCTTAGAGTGCAGAGACATCAACTTGCACAGAGAGTCTCCTGTACATCCTTTTCATTGGTGACACTATTTTATGATGGCTTTTAAACAATTTAAAATGCTTTTTTCTGAACTGTGAAACTGATAAAAGCCTGAGAAATTTACATCACAAGGGGGCAAAACAAGAATTTACAATTACAAGTTTTCCAAAGTAAATGCTTGAGGAAAAGGGAGGTCAGAGGCCTGTGGTGAGGTCAAAGCCTGTCTGAAGTAACCGTGGAGGCCCAAAAATGTGAGCCTGTTTCCATGTTGACCAAAGGTCAGAGAATTGGAACTTACCTCAAGTTCCTTCAAGGTTATTGTGTTTCTATTTCAAAGGAGGGTTTTATGCAGATTTAGGTCAGAGAGTTCTGCTCTCTCAAGGTTATTGTCAACAGGTGTGGCTAATATCCAGACCTTGTACTCCAGGAATAGAGAAGTAGATCTTTCTTCCCTCAAACAAGAGTTTAACTAGCCAACTAAGTTCCAGGTCCCTTAAAGAGAAAACATTGGATTCCACCCAGGGAGTTGTTTGCCTACAGAATGTTTTAGTCTAGGCTGTGAGCATGACTTGTTTTACTCTAGCTAGATTAACTGTCAACTTAGCCCATGACCTTCAATTGGTATGTTCATTTTGTTGTATCATGTTAATGTAGATTTTTGTCTTACTCCTACCTTTTGGGGCACTGTGGCACAGGGTTAAGAAATATTTGCAATTCCATCTATAGTTAAAATTGTATTAAATTCAGTATGTCTAGGAAGAAAAGGAGAATGAAATAACAATATGAGTTTTTATTTTGTCTCCAAAGTTGTTTCAAGACTTATCTGTTGATTGCCTTTGGGTGGGCTACTCAGTCTAGTGGTTGTAACCCACCCTGCAGTCAGTTATTCCAGGGTCCCAGAGAGGCACTACCTGCAAGAGATGGGCTAGGAAAGAGGAAGGAGGCTAAGCGGGGTTTCTTGTCAAAGCCTCCGTTTATTAGAGATGGGGTACAGCTTATATATGGTAAAGAGTTGGGGGATGGGCACAGGGGCCTGGGCTCTTGCCGCGTGGTTCACATTGGTCACATGGTCCAAGTTGGTCACGTAGGCAGGAGGTTACCTTCGGTCAGGTCACTGTAGGCCAGGAAGTCACGAGTTGACACACCTAGCTCCCTAGATAGTTTGGAATGTGGGGTGGGTTCCACTAACAGATAGCTCTCCATAAACAGCCAATTTGGGTGTGGGGTAGGCTCTGTCAATAGAACGATTCCTAACACAATTAGGGGTGTGGGGTTCTCTGCAGACTCCCCAGGGTGACGGGTCCTGCAATGATTTTAGGAAGAAATTGGCTCCTGACACTTATCTCCTTTTATTTATTATTTTCATTTAAGAATGATGAAGGAGGAACTCATAGACAAATGTTTTGTGAAAAATCCTGCAACTTAAAATAGAAATATCAAAGATAAAATAAAGAAAAAGAGTGTAAACCTGTGCCTTTTAATTCAGTAAGTAAAGTAGATAAACCTTCAACCATTTAATAATGCAAAAGAAGAAACAAACTCACAAAAGAGAAAGAGGGGTAAGATCAAATAGAGACAACATCAAAAATTATGAAAGAAATGACATCTATCCAATATTAGCTATTATATTTTCAAGTTTGAATAAAGATTTTTTAATGAAACAAAATTTCCAAAATGTCCTTAAGAAGTTCAAAAACAGCATTATAATTGCAACGATAACAGGAGTGACTAACTTGTCAAAAATTAAGAATAATAATTTGACAGGTTCAAAGTTAAATATATCCTACCTTATTTCAAAACATTACATACTATACTCTACACCAACGAAGATATGAGAAAGATGGAAATTTTGTCAATTAATTTTGTGAAGCCAGCAAAATGTATAATTACATCAGTTGAAGAGAAATAGGCATTTAATGAAATTCAAATGTCATGTCTAATAAGAGATCCAAGTAAAACAAGAACAAATGGTATGTTATTTAAATATCATAAGAAATACTTAATAAAATTGAATTGCAAATATCAGTTTTAGAGAGACACTAGCATAATTAAGTTAAAACAGTAATGTCCTTTACCATCATCACTATTAGGAAGTTTTTGAGAAGTTCTAATAAGCTAAAGAAAATAAATAACTGGAACAGCTATTATAAAAGGACAGATGAAGTTATCTACCTATGCTAATGATATGATTATAGAATTTGAAAGCCACTGTTAACTTTGGAATCATTGCAATCATAAGGTTTTGTGCCATCCAAATCTAGAACCTATTCTCTACTGCACCCAAATAAAACAGACAAAGCATTTCAGATATGTGAAATAACACCACCCCAAAATAGAGGCTAAAACCTTTGTTCATGTTGCATGAAGATAATCTTTTTATAAGGCATCAATTTTACAAAAACAAACATAATATGTATTGAATCTTTTGTGTTAGTTTTCTTTGGCTGTGACCAAAAAACCTGCTCTAAGACTGTAGTTTCTATTAGATCAATTGTGTTCAAGTCCACCCAGACACCACAGAATAGTTGGGCAATACAAATTGATCTTGAGAAGAAAAAAGGGAAGGAAACCACAAAGTTGATTGAACAAGGAAGAGGCCTGATCTGGGAATAGTTGATGAGGTGCATGGATATTACAAAACACTTTGCATGAATTTTTGTTATATTTTATTATTTAAAACAAATTTTAAATTTCAGTATTTTTAATTGCATCTTCCCCTTCCCCACTTCCTTCAAATACTTCAAGTATGTATGATTCTAGAAGTTATATTGGAGATTTTCTGGTACTTGACTTTCACAATAACAGAAAAAAAATTGTAAGGGAGAAAGACATAGTGGCTCATGGTTCTAGAGTCTTAGGATTAGAATCATAGGATTGTTCATCTCTATTGTTTGTTTGAGAAACTGTAGTGGTATGTTAGAGAACTTCTAGCAGATATAAGCTGCTTACATTACAGATGGCTTTATACTAAACCAGAGTAGAAGAGGTTGGGTTTACAATATTTCCTTAAAGGGAATCCTGGCAGTGATCTTCTCCTAGGCCTCACCTTCTCTCCTTTAGTAGGAAGCTGCTTGAACTGGTTCCAAATGCTTGGAGGTAATCAAAATCCAGATCCTGCTTTTATGCAATTAGTAAGTGAAAGAAGGAAAGAGCGAATCTGCCAAGGAGAAACATAGGCATCTCAGAACTACCACTGTGGGTACAACCGGCCTGCTCTCACTTAATCTCCCGTAATGCTTCCTAAAGCCTTTGAAGCGACCAACATGGTAAGAAAAAAAATGTAACTTTAGAATATAATCCATTGTTCTGAGAAACTTGGAGGAAAAAATAGGAGAAGATGAGGCAAAATACAACTGGTCAACCTGTGCTTCTCTAAATTATTTTACAAGAACCTTTGTGATTGCAGCTCTTGTGAGTTGTCACCCATACTGAGGTCGGATTTAGGGTGTGTAACTGCCTCTGAATTACTCATTTGGAAGTAACCTCAGAACTATATTCCTGTAACTCCAGAAATCACAGCAGTTTAGTGAGTGGCACTTGTTAATATCATTCTTTCTGTCATGTTTTATTTTCTCAGGAAATATCTCTGGAGGGTTCCATGGCTATTACTTTCTGTTTGCATGAGTCACAATTGATGCATCTCATTTAGCTTTGCTTTTTAGCCAGGATGGCTTGATTAATGTCATTTCTACCGATGTCACTGTCATTGGAAATCTCTCGTTCCTTTATCAACCACTTCAGTCCTGGCATTTGGCTATATTGTCTATAAAGATCCCATGAGCTCTGTACTCAACACTCATGTATGATACAGTCCATTACCTTACAATTTCCTGAGGTTGGATGAATAAACATTTTAATTTCGTCCACAACTTTATTGCCTAAATCATTTTTGGACTACTATAGAAACTTTCTGTCTGTTTCGTTCTTCGTAAGTCTTTTGATTTCAGAATATTTTATTGTCTGTGAATATTATATTTGGTTAAGTAGTGTTATTACTGGTAGGATATCCTGTATTAAATTAGACTTACTCACTGAATATTGTGATAATTATCTTCTTTTGATGCAGGACTATGGGAGTGTTAGCACTAGTTAGACAATAAGCATAATGTAATGTTTATTATTTAATTATGTAGTGTAGTCTCTCACTATCATACTGAAAATTGGAAGAAGAAGAAGCAAGAGTACAAGAGGGGTGATTCCTGTTATATAAAGTTGTAATGACGATACTTTATAATTTGAAGTTGATGGAACTGGTCTTTCAGAACATTATTTTTCAAGACATTTTTTTTTACATTTGTGAATTTCTAAATGATTGCTATCTAAACAACAATCTGAGAGGTAGATTATTAAGAAGGTAAAATAATGCAACTCAAAATCAATTAACTTAAATGGCAGAATTTAAAGAAACAGTATACGTCAAACTCCTTGCATTTACATAGGGAGACATATTGCACAGCATGCAAGACTGCCCTCTTTAATGTCAGTGCAAGAGAGAGACAGAAACAGCAATCCATAAGACAAGATGCCTGTCATATTTAGCCAGAATTGGTGAGCTCCTCTTTCAACAAGAGGCCCTCCCTCAATAAACATGATAATATGTAATCAAGAAAGACATGCTTTGTCTCCCTTGGGCCTTTACAAGTCTGTGCATATAAGTACATGAACACCTGCACACACACACACACACACACATCTGTGAAAATGCATGTATTTGAGTGCATTCCACATATAGATACAAAAAAGCAAATATATAATTTAAAAAAAGAATCATAGATGGGTAAGTTTAAGGGAATCAGATCATTGGTTCCCCACAGTTGAAAATAAAGCTAGATTTAAAACTGAAATAGCAATAAGAGAAATTGATTTTTAAGGAAGAAAACTATAAAAGTTGTAAAAGTTATAAAAGTATAATTAGAATATAAAAGAAACTTAATATATTCTAAAAGTGAACAAAAGTAGCCACAGTAAATATTTCCTTATAAAATGAGAACTGGAAACAACGTATATTAACGAAATCAGTATCAATTTGAGACTAGACAGAGCTATAGTATGAATAATACGATTTCATTCATTGAACGGAAGATTCACACTTGAGCATAGCTGCTCAAGGCAAAAGTCTGCTCTATGCAAAGCAAGAGCCACACAGAAAATGATATGAGTAGAAAATCTAAGTCACATAGGCATGGTGAAGTAAACAATTAAAGACACAAATTATAAGACAGCATGCATGTTGGGCTAGATACCACTGGAGGCACAATTGGGGATAAACTGCTATTCTTAGAAAATTGGAGATTTTAAAATACTCAAGCCATAACTTCAGTGAAAGCAAAATAATTTTCAGTATTTATGACTTTAATAACACAGAAATTTCCCACTTACCACAGAAACTATGAAATCAAAGGAAGTGGCCAAAACACAGTATTATGAGACTTTAACATTAAATTTAAAAATTAAAGACAATTACAAGGTAAATCTCAAGATCACATATTAATTTTTCTAAGATGGTTATAAAGAATGTATTATCAGCTTGGGATATTCTAGAATACTGAAGAAATGTTAAGCCCAGGAAAAAGAAAAATGTCTAGGAATTACAGATGTATCACTAATGATATTCTGGTCATAATACACATATCATAACACCAGGTTGTTAATACCATATTACCGAGAATAAAAAGAAATTAGTTTTTATACAGGTTTAGATGCTTATATTCTTATGAGTTAAATGCTAACATTAATCAAACTTGCAGTATTTATGATAATATTGGTCATTGAAACACTTGGAATCGAAATGTATAATTTGAAATTTGAGAGTCCATAGCACTGAATTATCTGTGAGACTCATTACTACTAGTAAATCAAGAAAAGTGACTGGAATAATTCGCAAATAAAATCTGTAGTGAGAAGTTAGCAAGCATAAATGAAATAGAAACCTACAAAAGCTTTGTCAACCAAGTTTACCATCAGAAATTAATAATGCTGTGAAAAATAAAAAAATATTACCAAAATATCATGCACAGTAATTTTGAAAGTTTTAATGTCATCTATAAACAGCTATATTTTTGGAGTGAAAAGAGTTTAAATTTATAGAAATTAAATAGAAAAATTAAAAATGACATTAGAAAGGTTAAGGTTGATATTCTATATCTGGCATATTTATTCAGATGCAAATTGATTTTATAGTAAAATTGATATTTTGGTATCATAAATATGAACAAAATTTGACCAAAGTAAAGATGGTTTAAACAGTCAACTTTGTATATAAAAGATCGAGAAAAAAGGATACTTGGTTCCATGTAACAGGAAATACTTTGCTTTTAGAACGTGTTAGTGAAGATGGCGTATCATAGGACTGAAGAATTGTCTGCCCACAACTGAAGATTTTCTAAATCTAGTTAGAAAACAGACTTATCGGGAAAATTTCTAAATAATAATTAAATGAGGTTTATTCTAGAAATTTAACTCATATGTGGTTCAATATTAGGAAATGTAAAACATTTATGTAATTCTTTATTCAAATGGAAAATGTGATTATCTTCAAAGACAGTGTGTGCTTCGTATTAGCCTAATCTGGACATCCATGAGTCTGCACACTTCACGCACATGGGGAGTTAATGAGAAAATGCTGAACATGAGTCTAGATACAGGCATAAAGACTGTATTTTATTTAAAAGTCTTTCAACATTTCTGTAAATTTAAAATTCAAAAGCAGTCAATGGATCCTACAGACATTTTCTAAAAAAAAAGAGAGAGAGAAAGAAGGAAAGACAGGATTAGTTCAATATGATACACTTTTAAAATAACTGAGCCAAAAGTAAAAATTTAAACACACACTGTAATATGACCAAGGCATAGGCCTATTTTTGAGAAATATTTGAGATCCAGAGAAAATTTCCAAATCAGTAGTTTCCATATGTGTTCACAAATCCTTTGTGGATTCATGGCTATTGTGTATAGAAATATTTTCAATATACCTCAAAATGTAGATGTTTGAGGTTGCTACAGAGGGAGTTTTATAACTTATAGACACATCATTGGGTAGCATAATGATCTGTAAGCTTTGAGTTAAATTTCAACTTGAATGATACTTTTTAAAATCATTTTCGACAATGGTTTAATATGTTCAAAGTGTGGGTAAAAATAAAGTAGTTTTGTTGTTGTTTTTTGCCTTAAACAAATTAGTATTTTGCAAGATAACTAACAACATAAGACATGACACAAAATAATTATTTCAGGGCTCAATTATGTATAATAACTCAATGTAGGATAAAGTCATAAATGGAGTGGTTTTACTTTGAATGAAATAATTGATTCATCAGTTTTATTCTGGCTTTGATTTTAAGCAATATGTAAATAGGTCTGAAAGTATCTGTGAATAAAATTTTTACTCTCTTTCTTATTATTTATTTTTCTTTATGAGTTTGCGTATGTGAGTGTGTACATGTGTGCGTATATGGGTGTGAATATAATGCAGCTACCAGAGTGTACAGAAGATTACAATCAATCCCCTGCAGTTGGAGCTAGAAGTTGTTGTAAATTGCCGGGCGATGGTGGCGCACGCCTTTAATCCCAGCACTCGGGAGGCAGAGGAAGGCGGATCTCTGTGAGTTCGAGACCAGCCTGGTCTACAAAGCTAGTTCCCGGACAGGTTCCAAAGCTACAGAGAAACCCTGTCTCGAAAAACCAAAAAAAAAAAAAAAAAAAAAAGTTGTTGTAAATTGCCTGATGTAGGTTCTGCGAACAAACCTCTGGTCCTCTGGAAGAGCAACTGGTACTCTCCACCACTGAAATATTCATTGGCACCACATACTGTTTCTGACTTATTGTTTCAAAACTACACTGGATTCAGTGGAAATTAGATTGTGTGTTTGCAGAATGTGTTTTAGGGAATTGTTATATGTGTAAAAGCAGAATAAGATCTATATCCCATTTGGTAAAAAATCATGATACAGAGATAAATTTGCTTCTACATCTCAATGATTCAGCCTAAAGCTGCCCAGATCATGTCATCACCGTTGGAAAGAGTTTGGCTCACTGAATTTTGGGGATGTTCCTTCTTAGCCAGCAGAGTGTCTCTGGACAAAGCAGCCAGTCCTCAAACTGATCTACAAAAGGTGGATGCCATGTCACAGAAGGAGATATGCACAGGCAACTTCTCTGTTCAAAATTCTAAGTTTTTGAGCTAGAGGCAGGGGCTGGTCAAATTATTCAGTGGGAAAAGTGCTTATCTTATCCTCTTGAGAGCCTGAGGTCAGTTTTTCAGAACTGAGCTGGGCTTGGTGGTGGGCTGCTATTTTTTGTGATGGAGAGGATGAAACAAGCAGATCCCTGGGTCCCCCTTGTTAGCCTTCTCTCACCCTGTTTATTAAATTCGAGGCCAATGAAAGACTTCATCTCATCAAATGATGAATAACAACTGGGATTGTTCTCTGTTCTCCTCACATATATTGTCCCCACACTATACATGCACCTGTGTAACTGCACACTGCCTACACATACATTGGCACACATGCACACACACCAAAATAGTGACATGATATCAGACTATCGCTTTCATAGCTCTAGAAAGGGGTTTTCATAGCTTTGATTTCTGTTATGTTATCTCCTTTATTCTACTGTTTTGTTGCATCTTTAGTCTCTATATAAACAGCCATGATCTCATTAATAAATAGAAATATAAATACTATACGTACTAGAATGCACAACCGATGAAGAAAAGCAGTTATTTATTACAATGCTTCCTGAAATTAAATAAAAATTAAATAAAAAACAGAAATTACATTCTTCAGCTGTAGGAAAAGAAAGCAGGTGGAGGAGATGTCCACACACTGAGGGCAAGTGGTTGAAAAGCATCACTTTAAATTCTGCCTCGCGTCCATTGAGAATGGGTAGCGTTGGGTAGCATCTGATTGTCCTCAACAGAGGAGGATATGGAGCACTCATTCAGTCACACCTGCAAGAGAAATGTACTTATTGTCTTATTGATGTATTCATGGTTCTATCTTTATTATTTTTGAAAGAATGCAGGACTGAGAGTTACAAAGTAAGATGGCAAGTTCTGGGAAAGATCTTGTTTAACTATGAAGATTATACTCTTATCATTTCTCTTGCTTGATTCTTACTCTGATAAATGTAGGAGATATGGACGATACAGGATGAAAGCGAGGTTTCCTATCCCTGTAAAGAAAAGTAAACGATTAAAAATGAAAATCATCATTTAAAGAAGTGGTTCTCAACCTTTCTAATGCTGCAACACTTTAATACAGTTCCTTGTGTTGTGGTGACCACTGACCACAAAATTATTTTCAGTGCTACTTCATATCTATTTTACTATTAAATAGTAATTTTACTATTGTTAGAGTCATAATGCAGACATTTGTGTTTTCTAATGGTCTTAGGCAACACCTGTGAAAGGGCCATTCATCATGACCCACAGGTGGAGAATACTGATTTAATGTGGAAGTTATAAAGTCTTTTCTAAGACCCTCTATAAATAGCTTGTGTGTATCTGTGCGAACAAAATTTGAATGGACAATATGCAAATACATTTATTTTTACTTGTATTTTATTGTATATACATACTTCAGTTTTAAAATAGAAAAGAAATGGTAATTATTAAAAATAAAATTATATTTAAGATTGCTTTTTAACGACGATAGAATTTGCAAACTGTAGCTTAGTTTCATTAATGCAACATACAAATTTTATTACTGTGATTATGAATTTGTGCTCACTAGATTATACTTTGAATGTATTCAAACAATAAAAAATAAAATAAAATTTCATATTTAGTAGGAGGTAAAAATCAAAAGGAGAAATAATTACAATGAAAGTAAATGATTATGCTTTGGTTTTAGAATTACTGGAATGAATTTTTCTGCCATTTAATTACGTCTAGCAGAACAGTGTAATCTCTTAATTCCCATGAGCATCTCATTTGTCCTGGTAACTGGCACCCACGCCTCCAGTATTCACAGTCCACTTTTCATGTCAGGAACAAGGCAGACTGTGGAATTAGAGGCTTTTCTGAAGTGGAGCTCAGCTCTTTAGCTGCTGATATAGGAATCACATTGAATACCCCATCAAACATCACCCTTTGATGGGGTTAATCTATATGTTAATGCTGCCTCTGCTTTTTGTGCATATTCTTGGCCTTTTCATTTGTTGAATATGTTGTATCCTTGAAGTGCATGTTGTTCAAAAAGAAATTTGCAAGTCAGTGAAG
The DNA here is from genome assembly GCF_037038515.1 of Microtus pennsylvanicus. Classification (NCBI taxonomy): domain Eukaryota; kingdom Metazoa; phylum Chordata; class Mammalia; order Rodentia; family Cricetidae; genus Microtus; species Microtus pennsylvanicus. The sequence goes on from NC_134594.1 coordinate 20,094,008, forward strand.
AGTGCAGCATCTTCTCATGACAGCGAAATTACATTCTGTAAGATTTCGATTTTAATGATATATTCGCATTAGTTTTAAAAGCTCATTTTCAAAGGTTTTTTTTTTTTTGTAACAGAGAAAAATGTATGGGAATTGCAAGTAGATGTTAGAGGGGCAGAAGGGAAAGTGAGCTACACTGCAGAAACGGATGCAGCAACTGAAATGAATCTTTCTGCCATTTAATTACATTAATTCAATTAGACTTCAAGGTCTGTGTTAACATTCATAGATGGTGGATGTGCAAGTACATCTGGCTGACAGATACACTGTAACTAATACCTACTTCTAAAATACTGAAGGTTCTGAAATTGACTCACATCTCTCCACATAATAGACCCAAATAGGTCTAAAGATGCTAATACGGTATAAGGAGACAGATACAACTGTTAGACGATCAGAAAGATCCTTCTCTACCAAGGCAGATATGATGTAACAGAGGAGTAAAGATTTTGGAGTTGGGGAATTTTTTGTTTGTCCCTTTCTTAAAATGGTACAAGACAATATGCCAAGTTATAGGGACTCGTCCAAAATCGGGTCACGGAAAGTCAAGAACCCTTTTACTTTATGTATTTCATACATTATAAATTACAGTGATTGAATTTAATCTGCACCTCGTTCTCACCAGCTGTGCTGTCTTGGTTGATCTATTTAGTTCACATGCCTTAGTCTCCTTATTTGGGAAATGACGGTAATTTGATTTTAGTAAGTAAGATGAAGCATATGAATGCAAAAAAAATTCTTGTAACAATGAATAGTAGTCACTGTTGTTATTATGCTGTTAACTGTAAGCTTAACAATGTGCTGCATGTTAGGTGTTGACAGAGCTGTGGAAGCTCCTCTCTTTGTTCACGAATATCGAAGCGTAGGCCGGGAAAGGAGGGGCTATATGGGTTTATTTGCCAAAATTAAATGCACATAACTGCAAATATTTGACAGCCTTGATCTTTCCAAATTTGCAGAAAATGAATAGCTAATTTATTTTAGAATAATAGGCACCACTCATTTTCAAATAATTTTGTTGACTCTTTGTATTATAGATTTGATTTCACTTACTTTTAATATTCTAAAATTATAATGCAATCAGCCTTATCTTTATTTAGTAAATTAAAACAACTAAGATTAAGTCTCATTTAATGTTTCTTTCTCGTCTCAAGAAATACCTTCCTTAGACATTTAGACCAGGCCTTTACAGTAGATTTGCTACACATTTGCACCTATGCCTTTGCACATTGAAAAGCATACTAATGCTTAAACCATTAGTATCCATCAATATTTACTGTTTATTTGTGCACTCAGATTTTCTTTCTTTGAAGCTACTCTAAAAATTTTATTTTTGTTGTGTAGACTTAATGCAATAAATTATTATTGTTAACGTATAAATTAGTTTCTTATATTTTTAAGGATTCACTCTATATATCAGTTTTTAAATGCCTATTAAGTAGTGTTTGCTTTTGTAATTCACTACCAAGGACATTCTTCCCACTTCCTTCAGTGTCTGTATGATAGGGTTAGAGTAAATAAATGTAAGAAGAAGATGTGTTGGGGGAGGGGTCACTTGTTTGTTTCCTGGCCACCTGGCTAGCTTAGACCCAAAATAATCACATAGAAACTATTTAAAACACTTGGGATTCAAAGTGTTGGGGGAAAATGAATCTTTAGGAAGAACTTTGTATGTTCCACAGCTCTGTGTAAGAATGCTGCATTATGAGCCTGGGATGTGCTGTAAGTGTTATGTCTTGCTGAGTCATCACAATACCGTAAATCACCCACCCTCCACACTCCTGTAAGAAATTCTGATCAATTCATTAATTCAACAAGCTAGGCTTGGTAGAAACATGTGTTTGCTCTACCATCAGTGTGCTGGCGGGGGCAAGGATATGTTTGCTTATGTTTTTCTCCCCAGTGAAGTCAAAGAACAGAAAGGTAAGACACTCTATTCTCTGACATGCAATCCACCAGGCAGCCCTCAGTGATAAGAACCACTTAAGAGGATAAATTGAAGAGGGGGCACTCTTGTGGCTATGTAGAGCACATAATAGTGGCATATTCCCAGATGTCAATCATCTCTTCCTTACTAATCTTTTCCTTCATTGTTAGGACAAAGTCTTGAGGGGAAAAAGTGTCCTGTTAAGATCCCTATCACTGCTTTTGACATCCTCCTTCTCTTCTTGTCTGTTTGATCATGTTGTGTGTCTTTCACTTGTTGAAAGTGATAGCAGTGACAGGGTAATGGAGCCACTTTAGGGTCACAGGTCAGAAGAGTTGTTTCTTCCCATGCTAGAGAAGCAGAGTAGGCACTGGAAGCTATTGACTCCCTTTATAGGGAAAACAAAGAATGGGAAACATTTCCAGTATCACACTATTTCTGATAGATAATGTTGCTCTCACATTTTGGAAGCTATAACTAAACTTCCTGTTTGTATTTTTTTTTCCTATCTTTTACTTCTCAAAGATACAGAGCAAGATCAAAGGACAATATCCTCTTTCTTTCTTCTCCAACTTCAAATATCAGCAAACTTCATTGAAAAAGATCTGTATTATTAATGTTCCACATCATTGATACATGCTCATTTTAAGTGGTTTAGGTTGCAAGCAGTGAGCATCAATGCTGCTTAGCTTAACAGTAGTTGAATCACATAGTAAAAAGTGTCAACAACATGGCAAACTGGACACGGCTGGGCTGTGGCTCTCTGTATTTTGCTTTCTTATCACCATGTATGCTTTAACCTAGGGCAAGATCTCATTCTGGTCATTTAATGACAGCATCAATTTCGCTTCTTGCATCCAGATGCAGCAGTGTCCAGAGGCGGAAGTAGATGGTTTCCCCCAATGTGCTTGTTAGAATGAAAACAAGAAGGTAATCTCCTGAAGTTACCTCCTGCCCCTAACGATGCCTCAATAAACAGTGACATGAGTGTCCTAATGTCTAAAGCTGTCACTCGCAAGGATGGTTTACACTTGACAGATATAAATTGGTTCTCAGCCAGTCCACACCAGCACACTTGACTGCGGGAGTGATTTACCTTACTGAGGGTCTGTGGCCCTTTTGACATGGTTGGGATCTGGATTCACGAGAAGCTCTGCGATGGAGGGGTTCCAGGGAAACTATGCCAAATGCTTTCTAGGTAAACAATAATTTCTATTATACTGCAGCAAGAAGAAAGGGGAACATTTTCTCCCTTCTAAATTTGCCTCAGATGAGGAATAAAAGTATTCAAACAGCAAAATAGTTAAGGAATCAATAGAGAAGTGAGAATGCCCAAGGACAAAATTCAGCAAGCTTTCTGACACAGAACTGGAGTTCTTGGACTACTAGTTTTTCAAAAATCAAAGTCACACGATTGCCAGTAAATTAAATGGAAATACATAAGTTCATGCGTAAAACTAATTTTAGTGTTGCATAGAAGTAAAACTTAAAGCATCTGTTATCAACAAGCCAATTACAAAACAAGGCATTTATTTAAATAATATGGGAATTTGTAGGGTAAATAAAAGTTCTTAACACTGGTAGCAGAGTGAATGGTAAATCTTTCTGTAACGGAAAATATATCCGAAGCCGGTTAATATGTCTTCTTTAGCGCTGATATCTGAAGCAGATCATGTGAATGAACATTCAAGCATAGGTTGTATGAACTAAATCGTGGTTAAGTGCAAGGGAAACAGGTGGAAAGAACAGAGGTGAGGCCGCACCGAACAGGTGCTATGAGTGTGGAGTCTTTAGTTAGTATTATGGTCATTGCTTAATGTTTTCCTTTTAAGATGGCCTTTTGGAAGCAAAGAAAGAGTTCCCCTAGGTGCCAGGGCATTTTCAGTCCACCAGAGAAATCTGCAAAGAAACAACTAGAAATAATTAGAGAATAATCAGGTGACATTTTCCAGTTAAAGTAAAAAACAAACAAAATCCCCAAACCCAAAACCCAAAACACACTTTCGTTACTTATACTTGACTTTTTTTTTTTAATGTTGTCGTACTGTTACATGAGCTTGAAATATAAAATTGTCTCTACTAATTGAAATTTGCAGTAACACTGGTAGTCTAGTACCCCAAGGATGTGGTAACAAAACAAACAAACAAAGAAAAATCAGTGTGTCTGGATACAATTTTTATTGGATAAATAAAGTGGTATTTTAATCACCCACTGTAGTTTTCCTTAGGTACATCTTCAGACTTGCTGTAAGTAGTACCATTTCTGTGACAGTTCATGAACATAAAAATAAAATGATCGTCCTGCAACCTCGTTAGAACTCTGAAACACAGCATGCTCCAATAATAAAAGGGCTTAAGAGATGAGGGAACAGCCACCCAGCAGGAAGCCCGACTCTCTGTGATGTCCACAGTGGGCCAAACCCCTGGCCCCTCCCCCAACACCCATGGCTAGCCAGCCAGCAGGGAGTTTCCTGCAGCTAGAATTTCCCCAAACCCAAACCCATCCAGCTGCCATCCAAACTACTAGCCGAACCCTGCCCCCAAACCCGCCTATCCTCCTACAACCTCAGTGGAACTCTGAAACACAGCTTGCTCCAATACTGAGGGGAGTAAGAGGTGAGTGAACAGCCATATGGCAGAATGCCCCACTCTCTAGGACCTCCCCAGTGGGACAAAATCCTGTGCTCCTCCTTCAACACAGAACCATGAACCCATAGGCCAAAAAGAGTCCATCTCTCATTTAGAGGGAAAAAGAAAAACCTAATTTTTTCTTCCTTAGAACTCTGACCCATAAAGTATTCTATATTTGATTGACTATGTTCAGTGTACACCTTTCCACAGAATATGTATATGTTCGTGTAGATGTATTTACAGGTACTGTGGTACTTTACATTATATTGTGTGTGTGTGTTTGTGTGTATTTGTGTGTATGTGTGTGTCAGCAGATTTTATCATCCACCAAGTTCATGAACAATTATATTTTGGATTTATTTTTATTAATTATAATTAAATATGTGTATGCTTTTGAATGAGCATATGTAAGAATTCAGGCAACCACAGAGGCTGGAAGAGGGCTGCACGTCCATTGGAGCTGGAATTACAGGAGGATATAAGCTACTAGACATGGGTGCTGGGAACAGAACTCAGGCAAGTGTTCATAATGGTTGAGCCATCTCTTTGACCCTGTGAAGACAGTTTTTAAGCTTCAATCATACCTTCTTGTTTTCTATCCATATCATGTATGTTTAAGAAAAGCATATGTCCTGTGTCATTGGGTGCTCAATGAAAAGTTCAAACAATTTTTTCCCATGCATGCCCATATTGTCCCCATTACCTAGTCAATGAATATATGTCATATATTTATTACAATTTAGAGTCATCATAGTCTACCAAAAGCCTTGTTCTTATGTTACAACACTTCATTAGGCACCTCAGTGCTTTGTGAAGAGTGATAATAACACTGCAGATTTTCCAAATTACATTTTTTCTTATTTTTTTACTCAATCTTAAAAATAATGTCCGCATGTATACATCAAAACAACACTCTGTAAGATACGTATTCAGGACTGACACTATGTTCATAACCGTAGGGTGTTTGTGCTATCACTACTCCTTCATTTATTGAATTGTTTTTCTATAATATTTTTAGATTTATTTTTTATACACGTCAATATTTTGCCTCTGTGTGTCATGTCCATGCCTACTGTCCACAAGGTCATAAAATGGGGGTCAAATCTCCTAGAACTGGAATTACAGACAGTTGCAATCTACTTTGGGGGTACTAGGAATAGAACACAGAGAAAGAGCAACTCCTCTTAAACACCAGACCATCTTTCCAGTACCCAGGACAGTTTTGCTTATTTTACTTAAATTATAACCTTTCATATTCACAAACCATCTCCAAGTTAATTACTACCTTGTTAACATGAATGTGCCTCTTTTGTGTCAAATTTTCTTAATTTTAGCATACACAAATTTACAATGTACTTTCCCTTTGACCTAAGTTGGTCTTTAATAATTATCTTCCCATTCTTAGATAATTATTGCATTCTAAAACAGCTCTTCTGTTTAAAACCATGTTTTTACTTAGTCGTACTGGATAAAAATATAAGGTTCTTTGGCCTTCAAATCATGAAGTGGCAAGATTTTATATTTACGTCATTATGATCATTATTGCTATTGCTTCTATGAGAGTCTGTTGCTACTATGAGAGTCTCTTGATATAACCCTGGCTGTCTGGCTTGGAACTCCCTATGTAGATCAGACTAGGCTTGAACCACAGAAGTCTGCCTGTTTCTGTCTTTGGAGTTCTGGGTTTGAAGGCATGTGTTAACCATCCACCGTCTATTCTGTCTACTGTGAACACTGATTTAAGTAAACTCTGAATAAGGTTGCCACATAGTCATGTGGTGTGGGAGGTCCTTCTGTCTCTGTGTTGCCTGTATTGGTTAATGAATAAAGAACTGCTTTGAGCCTATGGCAGGGAATAACAGAACTAGGTAGGGAAAGCTAGGCTGTATGCTGGGAAAAAGAAGGATGGAGTTAGAGAGAAGCCATGGAGCCAGCTGAGACAGATGTTCGGAACTTTAGCCAGTAAGCCACTGTTACATGGTGATACACAGATTAATAAAATTTGCTTAAATTAAGATGTAGGAATTAGCTAATAAGAAGTTAGAGCCTATGGGCCAAGCAATGATTTAATTAATACAGTTTCCGTGTGATTATTTTGGGTTTAAACTAGCGCAGCAGCTGGGAACCAACAAGTGGCTTCCCTTCTCCAACAGTCATATGCTACGGCTCAGCTTTCCTTTTACTCTGATCCCTTGTTTTGCTCTATGTGGCTCCTTGCTGTGTAGCAGTATTTACTAGAGTGTATTAAAGCATGCACTTTTATTTTTCAAAAGTTACTGTACTATTCATTTACAGATTGTTATACTTTTAACTAAAAATATGATCATGTTTGCATTTAATTAGTAGTTTAATTTGAGGAGGAAAAAACAGATGCAACCCATTAATATGTTTGTTTGTTTGTTTCAGAGCTTTTTAATATAGTATTGTGGTTTTTTTGTATAGTCAATAATCTTAAATTTTCCATGATAGTGATGATAGTTTATTATTTGATACATAAATACTTCACTATTATTTGAGTTGTATGTAAATATCATATCTATAATAAACAAAATATGAGCTGATGAGTCATTTATGAGGTTATTTATTTTATTACATTTATTTATTTATTAGTGTGTGTGTGTGTGTGTGCGTGTGTGTGTGTGCATGTAAGAGGGGGGTGGCATGCCATTGTGCAAAAAGTATGTGTAATGATTTCTACAGGAATGAGGGACCTAGGTAGTGGGTCCAAATAACCTCATGAATGACTATTAAATGGACTAACTAGATATATTCATGAATATGAAATACAAACATTCTTGTTAAATGTCAATTGCTGAGGCTCATAAGAAAGGATTTCAAATGTTGTTGTGAGTATCTACGCTTTGTCTGTAGAGAATGAAGCACTAGAAACATTTGTACTGCACTTTATTATACTCTGTTAAATCTCAAGTAGCTGCAGTTTCGACTATAAAGGAAGCCCAATGATTTATAGTGTAAACAATTTTATGCATATTTGTTGGCTATGTGATTCGACTGTCCCAGAGAAGAAATCATTATGAGTTATTGTATTAGCTCCTTGTCTGTCGCTATGATATAATACTGTGAGTCAAAGCAATTTAAGGAAAAAAATGAGTTTATTTGGGTTTATGGTTCCAGAGAGATAAGAGTCAATGGTGGCAAAGTGGGGATTGAAATCAAGCAGTAGCCCTAATGCCTGTAGTAGGAAGATTAGACCTCACATCTCTACAGGCATGAGACAAAGAGCACAAACCAGACCTAGGCAGGGCATATTGCTGTCAAAGCTAGCCACCAGTGATTTGTTTTCTCCTGCAAGGCTGCTCCACTTAAAATCACCAACTGCCACCAACAGCTAGTAACCTAGTATTCAAATATCCTAGATTATGGGCATAAATATTTTCAAACTACCATAGATAAATACAATCGAGTATGTGTTAAAATGTAGAGGAAATGCAAGCTTATTGATAAAAAAGAAATAAATAATTTTGAGAAAAATTCAAATATCAAGCTAAATCAAAACTGGGAACAAATGCTGGACCGTGGCGGCATATTTTAATCCCCACACTTAAGAGGCAGACACAGGAAGATCTCTAAGAGCTTGAGGTTAGCATGGTTCACAAAGTGAGTTGCAGAAGAGCCAGGACTGTTACACTATTACATGGAGAAACCCTACAAAAAAAAACAAAACAAAAAGTAGATGAAAGAACTAATTGTGGTATAGTTAAATTTTATGCCTTCATGATTCCTGAATCAAGTATACCTTAAAGGCTTGTTAAATATCTTCATTTCTTCTTAGTAACTACATATTTTATTGCTATTAAGGACTATATAAAGTCTCTGTGATGTACACACATATATGATACATACATAATCTTCATTATATTATTTCTACGTTTAATGTATCAAGCATTTAACAAAAATTTCATGCCACATTATGGTGTGTGTGTGTATCTGTGTATGTGTGCATGCACAATATTTGGTGCATTCATTTGTATGTGCTTATGTGTACATGCTAGTGGAGACTAGAGATCAATACTGAATGTGTCTTTGTCAATCATTTTCTACTTGTTTTTGAGACAATCTCTGTCACTGAAATTGGATTTACAGATTTGGGTCCTCCATCTGGTCAGCAAAACCTAGGAATGGGATTAAGTTACAGACTGTGGTACTCAGTATGTAAATCTTCATGTGGCATCTGACAGATTAAACTAAGGTTCTCAAGTGTATTGCTTACTGATCTACATTTAATTAGAGCATTACAAACTAATATCTTTGGCCTTAACCCATGTGCATGCATGTCTCTACATTGATTGATTGTAACAAGTATCATTCTTGATTTACTTATATTTCTATCAATGTCCTATGATTGATTAGATCTACAATAATGAGACTTGACAAACAATTCAGGAGAAGCATCAACACCCCCGGCCATTCCTTTTAGACCACCTACCACTACTTATAATACCATAGAACAATTAACTGTGGAATAGAGGTGGCCCCAAACTTTCTCAAAAATCTTAGCTTTCAAGATTTTACTATATCTTCCATAATTGTATTTGGCACTCATGAACACTGAAGTTGCTTTAGCAACTCTTCTTTTGAAGAGAATGAGAGCGTGATGGCTATGTTGAATTTGTTACACTTTTACTGGCAACACTTCTTACATCTTACACTATATTGAAATGATATGAATACACTATTTACAATGAGATAGGAACACTCTCAAGGAGGCTTCTGAGATACTGTCACAAAGTAAGCAAGGTCATGTCTGTATTGATGATGTTTCCAAAATACACAAGCATCAATTGCTTGTGTGAATTTAAAAATAAAGTGCTTTATTTTGTTTTCTGGCTTCCTAACTGTGTGCAGTCCATTTATTCATAGGTGTGGGCATATTGTCCTCTAATCAAAATTTTCAAACCATGTCTATTAAGAAGACAGTAAAACAATGTATTGAAATGCAGATTGCATTGATTTGTTCCAAGTTATTGCAAGGTAAGAGGAAACAGTTGTGTTAGGCTAAATCAATATAATCTACATTAAAGTACATTGTCTCTCAGAGTGCCAGGAAATATCCAGCAATCTCCATTATGAAGTGACCATTGTGACCACCTTATATAGCCTGTCCTTAGATTTTAAATTTATGTTCTTTGTGTTTCAGAGTAAGTAAGACTTGCAAGCTTTCTCAGATCCTAAATTTAGCTTCCTTTTGGTTTCCTCTCAGTGCTTCCAATTGCTGATCCAAGAATCAGGGCCCAGCTCCATTACCAAGAATAATGTCTTTATTGTGCTCATCACAAAAAAAGTATACCTTTATTATAATTTTGGTATGAAATTATGACTTAACCAAATATAAGCATAATAAAATGTAATTTGTGGTTTTTAATATATTTTTTCAAACTCTTTATTGGAGGTGACTTAATGCTCTTGTTTTGACAAGCCAATGGGATTTTTAATCATTTCCCTTGGGATAATAATTGTTTTATATGAATAAAATGAACTTTATAAACTGTTACTAGAAAACTAACATGAGTCACAGCAAGACGTGACTCTGAATGGAATGTAAAATTCTGACTGCTCTCTACTGTTCAGATACCTGGGAGACAATGTTGGTGAAGGAAATTGGTCCATTCAAAGCTTTTCCCAAGGAAAACATATAGGAGAAATGGAGGACTATAATAGGGAAAGAGGCAGTCCATATACTGGAGGAATATTCTAGAAACATATCTTCTCTCATTGACATGCTTCATGAATTTACAGCTTTTGAAGCTACTTAATTGTCATTTCAAGAAAGGTTGTCTTCCATACTGAGGATCAGGAAGAACGGAGGTACAAGAAAAGAAGCAGGGAAGCCTCCGAGGAATTCCTGAAGAAAGATTATTACTTCAGATAAAATTGGTTTTCCCAGGCATCATGCACTGTGGCTGTAATCCCAGTAGGAGGATTGGGTCCCCAGAGCAGTCAAAAGCCTCTGCTCCCAATGTTAGAAGTTCCACAAGAAAATCAAGCTACACAACTGTTTCATATATGGAGAGAGCCTAGGTCAGTTGCTTGCAGGGTCTCTGGTTATCGGTTCAGTCCCTGTGAGTCTCTATGTTCCCAGGTTAATTAATACTGTGGTTTTCTTGTGGTGCTCTTGATCCCTCTGGTTTCTACCATCCTTCTTTCCCCTCTTCATCAGGATGCCCTGAGCTTATCCTAATGTTTGTGTTTGGTGATAGATATCTGCATCTATTTACTTCAGTTGCTCGGTGAAGCCTTTCTTGTCACAGTTGTGCAAGGCTCCAGTCTATGCGTATAGCAGAATATCATCCAGAATCATTCCATTGCCTTTTTTCCCAGACATATTTGTCTGTGTCTTAGGACTGAGCTATCCTGCCTTTGGGCTCTGACCCTCCAGGCAGTGTCAGGGGTGAGCTCTCTCCCATGATGTGTGTACCCCATTTTTAATTGGATTGTTCGATGTCTAATTTCTCAAGTTCTTTATATGTTTTGGATAGTAACCCCCCTGTCAGATATGGAGTTGGTGAGATCTTTTCCTGTTATGTAGGTTGCTGCTGCTTTGTCCAATTGAAAGTGTCCTTTGATTGAAAGAAGCTTTTCAGTTTCATGACATCCCATTTGTTAATTGTCAGTCTTAGTGCTTGTGCTAATGATGCTCTATTCAGGAAATTGTCTTCTGCATCAGTGCATTCAAAGCTATTCCCCACTTTCTCTTATGTTAGGTTTAGTATATCTGGTTTTATGTTGAGGTCTTTGATCCACTTAAACTTATTTGTTCAGGGTGGAAGGTACAGATCTATTTTCATGCTTTTTATATGGCAATATCTAGATAGACCAGCACCATTCATTGAAGATGCTTTCTTTTTTATATTGTATATTTATGGCTTCTTTATCTAAATTCAGATGTTCAGAGGTATGTGGGTTTACATTTGGGTCTTTGATTCAATTTCATTGCTCAACCTGTATGTTTTTATGTCAAAACCATATGGTGTCTAATTACTATAACTTCGTTGCAAAGTTTTTGAAATCCAGAATGGTGATACCTCTAGAAGTTCTTTTATTGTGCAGGATTGTTTTTAGCTATCCTCAGTCTTTGTTTTCCCATAAGAAGTTCAGTATTGTTCTTTGAAGGTCTGAGTAGGTTTTAAATTTTTCAACTAATTTACAGAAAGAGTATATTTTGACTTATTATGGTAGGTTTAGACAGTCAAATAATGATTTTTTGAAGTTTATCTTCTCATGTGCTAGTAATTTCTCCACAAGTTCTATTGCTTCTTATTCCGAATACACAAATTTATTCTTGTGCCACCTATATTTTTAACTATGGAAAAGCACCTGTTCATTGTATTTTATTTTCTTTGTTTTTGAAGAGTGGTTTCATCAAAGATTTCCAGTTCCATACTGACTGGGTCCTTCTGGGACAGATGCCCTATGAGGATATGAAGATAAATATTCAAATAACCTATTTGGAGAAAAGTTTCTCACAGACTCTTCAAGATATCTTTAATGTGTTTGAAAAAAGTTCCCTCGTCTCTATTTGTGGGACAAATGTCACACATGTATCTGTAAATCCACAGCATCAGCAGAATTATATATCCTCAGCCATTACTCATGCTATTTTTCTAATTCACTTGACAGTTGACACTGGTTATGGGTTTTTCCACTCATTTATGTGAATTTACATTTATTTTTCCAAAATTTGTGGACATATTTTTATATGCCTAAGACAAAGATGGATGGAAGTAAAGTAAGTGGCAAAGATATATGTCAAATAGATCTGAAATGATTTTCTACAGTGACATTTTATATTTAAAAATAATCTTTAATACTTTCTTAAGGATTTAGAGGACTTCGGAAAACATTTGGAAATGTGTTTATGGAACACATAGCTGAGTAATTGAAATAATATTCATTGTGTGATAATTTGAACACTGAGAATAAAAGCAACTTGAAATTGTCAAATTAGCATTGATTAAGACTGAACAATCACTTGCCGTGTTACTCTCAGTTGACTACTTGGTAAGTGTGACTTAGTATAAGGCAAGTCCTTGGATTGATGCAATCTTAGATAACTTATCAAGCTTTCTGAGCAAGACCAGGACTATTAATGACTAATTTCATGTTCGATGTTTGTATCAAGACTTTACATATGCTGAAAAAGCAGTGAAAAACCCTGAGTCTTTTTTAGTTGGTGCTTATTCATGTACAATCATGTTAAATATGCATCAAAAACATTGCTTTGCAATGTCCATTATAAAAACTTTAATTCTATTCCTTAATTTTTAAAAATAATCACTGGCCTCATGTATGTATCTATGTCTACCACTGTTGCCAGAGGCTATTTGGGCTGTTCTTTTATTCCGGGCTGCTCAGACCTAAAATAACTACTCAGAAACTATATTTATTGCAACACTGCTTGGCCTATAAGCTCTGGCTTCATACTGGCTAGCTACCATAGCTAAATTAACCTATTTCCATTATTTATATGTTAACACAAGGCTCAGGGTTTACTGGCAAGTTTTCAACACATCTGTCTTCAGCAGCAGTTACATGACTTCTCCCTGTCTCTGCCTACTCTCTTTCCATATTTTTCTTCCTGTGTGGCTGTATTCTGTTAAACCATTGGCTAAAAGCAGCTTCTTTAAAAGCCAATGACAACAAAACCTATTTGTAGCATACAGAAGGGGAGCCCACATCACTTTTCCTTTTCGATCTAAATAAAAAGAAAGGTTTTAACTTAAACATAGCAAGATTACATACAGCAACATAATTATCAAGCAAGAAGTATAGTTATAATATTTATATCTACTTTACCTTTTATCATAACTAAGAAAAACTATAACTACCTATTCTTCAACTCCATCAAAGACTCCAGAAGGATATAATATTGCCTACGTTAACACGAAGTGCATTGTGAGCAACTTCTAAAACTCTAGAAGTGACAGAGATATCTCGCTGCCTGGACAGTCACCCAAAGTTCTTCTTTAACATTGGTGCACTCATCTTCGGCCTACGTTGTGCCCCAGATAAAGATGGAAGCTATAAAATAATCCCACACTAGCTCAAAACTGAGTATAATAAAACATTATTTGTTTATGGGTAGACTCACGGATCACAGTCCTCTGCAAAACAGGGAACAGGAGTCAATTCTAGAAGCTGGAAGAGAGAGAGCAAGTGTTTTAGGTCGGCATTTCTAGTATAAGAGGCCACGCCCAAGTGGGCTGGTATCTTAAAGGTTACTGGCTGAAGGAGTTCCTACAGCATACCACATACCTATCTTCCATTTTTCAGTATGTCTCAATAGTTTTACTTCCTTACATGCTATTTTTTCTCATAGCATCTTCCAAGCCACCTCCATCAAAATACTCCAAAGTCATACATGAGGCAAATGATTTCTATGTTTTCTTCTAAGTAAATGTTGAAATATCAAATTTCATTAGCATTTTTTCACTTATTTTTGTACCTTACACAAATGATTATCACTTAATATTTTGGGGAAATTATCTATTTATTTTCTTTTTTGTTGTTGTTGTTGTTTTCTCTTTTGTATTGATTTTTTTGTTTTTTTTTATTTATTTATTAAAGATTTCTGTCTCTTCTCTGCCACCGCCTCCCATTTCTCCCCCTCTCCCCCAATCAAGTCCCCCTCCCTCGTCAGCCCAAAGAGCAATCAGGGTTCCCTGCCCTGTGGGAAGTTCAAGGACCACCCACCTCCATCCAGGTCTAGTAAGGTGAACATCCAAACTGCCTAGGCTCCCACAAATTCAGTACGTGCAGTGGGATCAAAAACCCATTGCCATTGTTCTTGAGTTCTCAGTAGTCCTCATTGTCCATTATGTTCAGCGAGTCTGGTTTTATCCCATGCTTTTTCAGACCCAGGCCAGCTGGCCTTGCTGAGTTCCCGATAGAACATCCCCATTGTCTCAGTGTGTGGGTGCACCCCTTATTGAGCTCTACATTTTTCTCTGCTCCCTTCCCTGCCTCTCCCCTGCCCCCTTCAAACCTTCCCCAAGGTCTCCATGCTACCAATTTTCTCAGGAGATCTTGTCTTTTTCGACTTCCCATGTAGATTAGACCTATGTACTTCTCTCTTAGTGTCCTCATTGTTGTCTATGTTCTCTGGGATTGTGGTTTGTAGGCTGACTTTCTTTGCTTTATGTTTAAAAATTATCTATGAGTGAGTACATGTGATAATCGTCTTTCTCTGTCTGGGTTACCTCACTAAAAATAATGTTTTCTAGCTCCATTCATTTTCCTGTAAAATTCAAGATGCCGTTATTTTTTTCTGCTTTGTAAATGTACCACATTTCTAAATTACCAATTTGTTAATTTTTGATAACTGACCTTCATAGGATAAACAACTATTCAGTAACTATGCTCAAATACCAAATGAATATCATTTAAATGCAAGAGCAGTTCACATACAGAGTCATAATTATCCATCAAAGTTTGGATTCTGTCCTTTATTATTTTTACATTAACACTACTACTTTAATTTCATGTGGAAGACAGAAACAATACAAACAGATACTTCTACCTCAATGTAAGTTTTTTCTTTGTAGCAGGCTTCATTCTGTGTTCCTATAGACAGAAAGAATGAGACAATAAATAGTCTAACTTTGTCAGAAATACGGCTATTCTAGCTATTTCAGAAAGTGCTTTGTATCATCCACTGCAAGATTATTTGCCTATCTACTATACAAAGTGCTGAGTTTCATTCACCTCACTATCTTCATCATGCTTTCCAACATCTATTCACCAAATTAATTATGATTAAAGTATTTTCCCTTGTAATGATCAGAAAACAATAATGCCCCTTTGCTCCTTTTAATGATATTCATTGCCAGGTGACTATTGTGAATCACATATGTGAGAATGTGTGTACATATATCTTTGGGTTTCCTCAAATAGATTAAACTGAAATTTTTTTTGCTAATTTTCTTTAACACTAAACTCCCCATTATGTAGCATTAACATTTTGTTAATAGTTTTGTTTAGCTGCTATAGTTCTACTAACTCATTGATATATCTAAGTCCTGTTTATTTTGAAGACTGCATCTCACTTGTGTCTCTATAGTCTGGCTCTAACACCTCTCATAAAGTATTTCATATATGCATATTGAATTAATGGATGGATTTTGAAGATATTTGAAAAGTAAGGAGGAAATTTACATATATTAACTTTGGTATTGTTATGGAAGGGTAACATATCTCTTCTTATTATTGTGAGTGTATAAATGTAGAACAACCGAGATCTTTATATAATCCATATGATTCACTTCCGGTCATGATTCATACACCTTTTCATTCAGAACTTGGCACCTAGAAGTCAGTAGCTTTGGTGTTAATAAATAAACAAACAAACAAATGAAAAACTGTTTTCATGGGTGTTTTGTCTTTTCAACAATTTGACGTTAATTTACAAAATGACATCAAGGATAGGTTTGAAAGTAATTGAAGTCCTTAATATTTATTTCTCTTTTTTTTTGCCTTCTCTTTCTGCTCTCTCTCCTTTCCCTCTCCTTTTCTTCTTATTCTCTTCATGAAAATGTGCACCTAGGAAAAGAAAGATGAAAATGTGCTAAGAAGTGTAGGAGTTCCTTCTGTTTGTGTGTTGCTTTCATTGGGTAATGAATAAAGAACTGCCTTGGTCTAGTTGATAGGGCAAAACTTAGGTAGGCAGAGAAGACAGATCTCAATACTGGGAGGAAGAAAGACAGAGTGAGAGAGATACCACGGAGCCACCAGAATCAGACATGCTGAATCTTTCCTGGTAAGCCACTGCCATGTGGCAATACATAGATTAATAGAAATGCGCTAAATCAAAGTGTAAGAGTTAGCCAATAAGATGTTAGAGCTAATAGGCCAAGCAGTGATTTAATGAACACAGTTTCTGTGTGGTTATTTCGGGGCTAAGCTAGCTGGGAGGCTGGGAAGAAGAAGCAGGCCCTCTCCCTTGCAACAATTGAGGAAGTACAAAATCAGATTCATTAAGTATTATCTATATTTATTTTGGTGGACAAAATTCCCATCTTGATAAGTGTGTGACTTGCTTACAATATGATTGTTGGGCCCTATATTATTTTGCTGTAGAAAAAAGCATTTCAATTAAAATTATTGAAAGGATAACTAGGTAAAAATACTGAATTTAATGTAAGTCACTTATGAGTGTATTCTGGAAATATTGCAAATTGACATTAGTTCAGAAATAATACCACTCTAAGAACCTACAGAACTAAACAGTGTATTTCTCAAAGTGCTACATTAAAATTTTAATAATTTTTATAAGGAAATTTTTTATCACCTGCTTCTAAATAATCAAGGAAAAATGAGACTTTATTTGACTCAGTTTATCATGAGTAGATTTCAGCCCTTCAGCATTTATCACATGCAGTCTGGAATTGATCATCCTTGCCTATTTTACCTGGAATCTACATAAACGTAAGTTTGAAAGTTGCATTGAATCCTTATTTACAGAACATAGCAAGATATTTAGCCTAGGCAATTTGGATGCTCACCTTACTAGACCTGGATGGAGGTGGGTGGTCCTTGGATTTCCCACAGGGCAGGGAACCCTGATTGCTCTTTGGGCTGACGAGGGAGGGGGACTTGGTTGGAGGAGGGGGAGGGAAATGGGAGGCGGTGCCTGGGAAGAGACAGAAATCTTTAATAAATAAATTAATTAAAAATATTTTTTGGAATGGAACTCACTTGAGGTTTACAACATATAGATATTAAACACTTTCCTAAGAATTTCTGACACAAGCAAGAAGGATTTCTGCATACTAAAATTTGAGCATCACCAGAATGAAAAATAAATAGATTCTGGTCCTTCTTATTTAATTAAAATATTGCATAATTGGAGATAAATAGTCCCTGCTCTGCTTTCTGCTCTCTAAAGCCTGAGTAATTGTCTAAATGATTGAAGCATAAATGCATTTTAAACATCACACCTTATCCAAGGCAACCAGCTCGTCCACACTTCTAATGGAGCATGCATTTCCTAAATGACTCGCAAGCTACCCACAGAGATAATTTTCATGCAGGATATAGGGAAGAACTTATTCTTTATGTTTTGTATTTGATGGACCAGGAACACTGAGAAAGCTATTTCTTATCATAAGTATGATTTTACTTTGTTTATATTGATTTTAAAAAGAAATCAAATCCCTCAACTACAAAAATTACAATTCAATGATTTTTTTTCCCTTTAAAGCAGTTGAATCTCCTAGAAAACTATGCTTCTATTCATCACTACAAAATTTCTAAGGGAGAGCAGCTAAAGACGTGACCCTTGGAATTAATGACTTCAGTAATGTGTCATTCTGATTTTTAGTCCTCATAATAAAGAAGTGAACAACTTCACACCAAATTTATATTAGGGCATTTTTAATTTGTCTCCATGGTCATTCTTATCAGTGAGGGTCATGCCTTCTAAGGTGTTAGCAATGTATGTTTCCTTCAGGATGATTTTGTCTTTTGTGAAAGTGTCTCCTGCCTTCCATTTTATCCTCTAACTTGCTTTTGTGGACCAGACCAGCCTAGAACTTCTGATTTACCTTTTTTACAACCACATTCTATGATTACAAGCATGTGGCACTGAGATTAATTTGTGCAGCGTTGAGATGAACCCAGGGCCTCTGATGCTAAGAAAGCACTCTACAGGCTGAATTATATCCATGACCCTTGCTTATTTCAGTTCAAGAACTTCCATTAGTAGCCCAGTCAACAATTCTCATAGCTTTTGTAAATCCATCAGAGAGTTACCTCTTCCAACCTCCCAGCATTATGTCTGGGTAATTGTTTTGAATGTTGCCACTGTTGTTATTTTAAGCTGGTTTCCTTCAGTCAGGTAAATTCTCCTGGCCTGTGAGGTTCCTACATTGTAATTGTAATTTGCAGCCAAATGAAATCTTCTTATCATCCTTTTTGGAAAACTTTCTTTGTCTTTAGAGTTGAGAGGATACATTTATTATATGATGTCTTAGGGTAGATTTGGTTGATAGAACTCTTGTGATCTTTGACCCATTTTGTATTTAAATATGGTCTCCTCAAAGATAGGGCAGTTTTATGCTATGATGACTTTTGATTGCCTTTCTGCCCACTTGACTTTCTCACGTCTCTTCTGTATATAAATAACTTAAGTATTTGCCTTTTAATAATTCTTCAAATTTCTTCTTAACTTTCCCTTTGAAAATTAAATTTTATTTGTGCAAGCTTGCATGTGTGCTTATATCTATGTAACCAGGTGTGCTGAGATCAAAAGATAACTCCCAGGAGTCACTAATCTCATAACACTGTGAGTTCAAAGAATTACTTAATACAATATGATTATGTAAAAGCTAACCCAAAAGAATAAAAGAAAAGAACAGAGCTTAAGAGAAGGCACAACAATCAGAGATCCACTTGTTCTTATGCTCAGGAATCTCATTTAGTGTTTACACTAAAATGGAAGACAGATTATATACAAAGAGGACCTGATGAAGTCCTGTGCAGGTCCTGGGAATGTTCTCTCATTCTCTATGAGTCCATATTAGCTTGACCTTGTAGGTTGAAAGGAACTTGTTTCCTTTGTGTCCTCCATGTCCTCTGGCTCTTACACGCTTTCCAACTTCTTTTCCAAAGGCTTCCCTGAACTCTGAGGGGAAGGATTTGATGGAGACTTCCCACTTAGAGCTGAGTGTTTCAAGGTCTCTCACTTTGAATATTGCCTTGGTGTGTGTTTATTTCTTTCCATCAGCTGCAGGAAAAAGTTTGTCTCATGATGGCTGAGCAAGGAATATATTTCTTATTTGGCAGTTCAAAGGAACTTTATGTACCAAAGTCCCTATAATATAGGGGTGGAGGCTCTTCGTAAGCACCAGCTCGACTTCTCCATGTTTCCTAAGTTGTGCAGGCGTTGTCTTCAGTAATGGTGCCTTTGACAAGTTTGTGGAACTTATATAAGTTTCTATATATAGGAAGAACCTGGAATCCTGGTAACATCTTGGGTTGTCTGGGGGTTCCAATGAGACTCCTTTGGCCAAAAACTGAATTAGATGGAATTGAATCTTGGTACTAGAAGCTTCATTTGGTGACAAGAGATATCCAGATGGGACTCAATCCCCCATTATTTGATAATTTCAATTAGAGCAGCCTCATATATGTATGTTTTATGAAGGTTATACTGTATTATGTTTCCATAATACCCTTCAAATCACCTTTAATTTTAGCTGTTCCTTCAAATATTACCTCCCACACCCCCTTTTCCCTTCATATTCCCCATTTTATCTTCCTGTACTAGTCCCCCTGCCAATCCATTAATAACATTCTATTATATTTTCTTTTCCTAGAGAGGTCTATCTATCCATGTTTCCCTACTCCCCGATTCTATACTTAACCTCTATAGTTCTACAGATTAGAACTTGGTTACCATTTATATAACAGCTAATATAAATATAAATAGATACATATGATATTGCCCTTTCTGGGTCTAGGTTACCTCATTTGGGATAATTTTGTCATGTTTCATCTATTTACTTGTGAGTTTCATAATTCCATATTTTTTTAATGGCTCAGTAACACTTCATTGTCTAAAGGTACCACAGTTTCTTCATCCATTATGCTTTTGGAAAGCATATAGGTTATTTCCAATATCTGGCTATTATGAATACAGCAGCAGTGAACATAGCTGAGCAAGTCGATGTATAGATGTATGGTAGATATATGCTCAAGACTGGTATAGCTGTATGTTGAAGTAAATCAATTCCCATTTTCCTTACAAATTGACACACTAATTTTTTGTAGTGACCATACAACTTTGCAATCCTACCAGCAATGGATGAAAATCTTCTGTTTATATGAACTGTCATTGGTTTTATTTGATTCTAGCCATTGTAACGGACTTCAGATGAAATCTCAAAGTAGATTTAATTTGCATTTTCTTGGTAACTGAGAATATTAAGCATTCCTTCATTTCTCATTCATATATATAGTTTTATAGTTATTTATATCTTATTTTTATACATACCCCTCTATAAGGTGTGTAGTTGCTAAAAATCTTGTCCCATTCTGTAGAATGCCACTTTATCTGAGTGGCAGTGTCCTTTGCCATGCAGAAGGTTTTCATTTTCGTGAAGTCCCATTTATTAACTGGTGATCTTAGTGTTGTGCTTATGGTATACTGTTCAGAAAGACTTCTCCCCTGCCAATGAGTTTAAGGCTATTCTACTCTTTCTCTTCTAACATGTTTGCTTAAAGTCTTTTATTCATTTGTAGTTGAATTTTGTGGAGGATGACAAATATTGATCTACTACATTCTCACTACAGGCAGATGTCTAGTTTGACCTGCACCATTAGTGGAAGATTCTGTCCTTTCTTTTTTCCATTGTGTATTTCTGGTTTCTTTATCAAAAAAATTAGTTGTCCATAGATGTGTGGGATTATGTTTTCATCTCTAACTAGATGCCACTGATCAATACATCTGTTTTTGTGCCAGAATCATACTATTTTTATTAAAATAGCTTTATAGATCAGTACAGATCAGTATTTTGAGTCAGACATTGAA
Organism: Microtus pennsylvanicus; assembly: GCF_037038515.1. Taxonomy (NCBI): domain Eukaryota; kingdom Metazoa; phylum Chordata; class Mammalia; order Rodentia; family Cricetidae; genus Microtus; species Microtus pennsylvanicus. The sequence continues at coordinate 20,115,151 of NC_134594.1, forward strand.
AGTTTCTGCCTAGTTTTGAGAGACTGAACTCAAACTAGAAGGATATATCCATGTTCATCAAAACAACAGCAACAAAAGAAAACAAACAAATATAAACATGTTCATTCTGCAACCCAAGAAAATAGAAAGGTAGGACCAAAGTCTACATAATTATGATGATTTAGGTGGACCAAAACTGTTGTCAATAACCCAGGTGTATTAGTTAGCGTTTTATTGCTCAGATTAAATACCATACTGAGAAGCCATTTATAAAAAGGAGAATTTATCTGGGCTTCTAATGCTAGAATCTCTTAAGTCTATACATATAATAAAACCAAGCATTGAAATATCTGAGGCTGTGGGGTTCATTCTCCTACAAGCCATTACATTCCATTTCCTGACCCCCACAGACACATGGACAAATCACAATACAAAGTGAATTTAGTCCAATGTCAAAAGACTTTGTAGTCTTTCTACCTCAAACCAGTTTAGAAGTCCAGAATCTCTTCTGAGACTCAAGGAAACATCTTAACTATAAACCCCTATAAATTAAAATGCAAATTACATATTTCCAGCATATACTGGCACAGTACTGAGCTGACTGCCATGTTCTGTCCTCCGAGAGTTATTTTGTTTTACAAGCCTAGCTGCCTGAGCTATAGTAATGCTAGTAAGACTAGCTTCTTGGCCATATTAACAAGGATGTGCAGTCTTACTAACCCCACATCCATGCTGCAACTGAGAGAGATACAGCCCAGAACACAAATGCATATCTGGAAGAAGTCATTTTCTTGTTGGTGCCTTAGCTGTTGTGGACATTTTATCTGTGAACACTTGCCTGAGGATTGCTGTCCTATTGAAGCCAAGATGATGGATGTTAGAGACAATTGGTTGGCCATGACAACTCTAACTATGCAGGGACATATTAGCATCTCACAGTTGCTGGAAACTGCAAAGCATGGGAGACAGAGTGGTATAATTAGGTGTACTCCGAGGATGGTGAAAAGGCAAGCCAAAACTCATTTTTCTCTTTTATGTACAGCTCTCTCATGATGGTAGGGCAGGCTTAGAGTGTCATTCTCAAAGCTTTAGTCTTAGGTATAGTGTGCCCTTTGACTTTTCCCTTCTGCATATTCTTACTCAAGAACTGAGTTCAAATATAAAGTCTCATACTGGCAGACATACCCTGAACTCAGAAATTATAATCTGCCTAGATTCTCTGTCATTTGACATTTGAAGAAGAAACATTGAGACAACCTCTTTGTTTCCTGGTTAATAAAACTTCTGTGGCTTTCTCCACAGAAGCCTATGTCACAGTCTCACCTTGAACTAGCCTATTTGGCCCTGGCACAGTAGAGGTGTCTAAGTTTTTTTTTTGTTGGTTTTTTTTTTTGTTTTTTTGGTGTCTAAGTTTTCAAATCTAAGACCTGAATTCCTGGATTCAATTTCCTTCCCCACCCGCAAGTGGAAGGTGAAAGAAAGAAAGAATTGTAGTTCTATTTTCTATCAAATCTCAATGAAAAGAAATCACTCTAAAAAGAATTTGGCCATACCTGGGAACAAATAACGCACAGAATTTCACATTAATGTCTGTATTGGTTTTGAAGAGCTAAAAAGGAATTAATTTATTAGTTGTAATATAATTACCAAACAATTAAACCAATTGATATATGCATATTCATTGACTTGCCTGCAAAGTGTTCTCTTAAAAGCCTCTGTTTAATGAAGAATGCAAAGTCAAGATTACGTGTAGTTTTTGTTCCTCAGGCTTTCAGGCAAGATGGAGAAAATTTGAGTCTCTGTAAGGTTTTAATTCACTTAATGTAATAGATAAGGATGCAAAAAAATGATTTCAAGAGAGGTGAAGGGGTATAAGTGAGTGGGTACTCACATTCAAGGAGACCCAGTGAGAGTTTTGTACGAGGCCTCAGAATCACAGCAGCAAAATTTACAATAGTCATGCAACAAAGGGCTTAATTTTGCAGAAAAAGAAAGAAGACTCTAATATGCAATTTGCTCGTTGTGCCTCTAAAGTTAAGTCGCTCTGGATTTTAGAGAATTAAATGATGATCAAATAGTTTGAATAAAATATACTGTGCTAAAACTATACTTGACACCATATTTCTTTATTAACATATTAAAAAATAGAGTGTAAACTTATTTATAATGCATTAAATATGTACCTTAGTTCAACTAGAACTGAAATATGTACACCAACATTTTTATGTGCAAATAAATAACACCATCCTTTTTTATTGGAAAATGAAATCATTATAAACAGCTAAAAGATGGGATCCTCTTGTGGCCTTTCTATTTTAGGGAAAATAATAAAAAATGCTGTGGCTAATTAAAGAGGCATTGCTCCAAAGTCACTGTAAGGATTCTGAAACTCTGGAAATGATTTCCCAGGTGTAATGATGAAAGCCTACAGGATTTGAGAGAGAATTTAGTCATAGAATTATAGTCAAAGACAGCAAATATAAGACAAATAATATATATTATTAAAGAAGCTAACATTTAGTGTAAAAATGGACAGATTTCTACATTAAACTAGTTGTCTTGCTTCTAGGCAGTACTGTAAATCAGGAAATGGCACATTTTTATATTAAGGACATTTTTCCGCAACCTAATTTTGTTCAATTTTCCTTGATTTTAAGATTTATTTTATTTTCAATTCTATGCACTTGTGTGTTGGCATGTGGTCCTGTACCTGGGAGTGTAAGTACCGGGACCAGAGTCATTGGGTCTCCGAAGCTGGATTTAGGAGCTGTTTTGAATCTCCTAATGTAGGTACTGGTAGGTGAAACTGTGTCCTTTCCAGGTGTACTATGCAGTCTTAACAGTCAGGCCACCTTTAGAAGTCCCACGCCCATAACTTTATGTGGAATGTCATACCCTGATTGGCCTGCACATAGGTAACACCAGCTCAATATTAACAGTAGCTTTAACCAGTTAGTTGAAACCTTATTTCATCTCTCTACACAGATTTAGAGATAATTAACTGACCCAAATTAGTATAATGCATGTTTATATAAGTAATTTTTGAGAATTTTTCAAAAGGAGTACTTATTTTACTATACATTTTTGTCTTTGAACAAAATTTCAACCTGCTATATAAATAAGAATAATTGATCTTTTATCACTTCTCATTAAAGTGTTTTTGATATAGATATACATAACTACTAAGTTTTATTAAAATATATAGCATAGAACAATTTTTAGGAAGACTCTAACGGTATTTTCTCTTTCTGAAATCTCTGATTATTTATAGGCCTGGTAGTGGAAGCCTAGCTATGTGGAAGGCTGAGACAGGATGTTGTATGTTCAAGACTTGTTTGGATAATAGAACGTGGTAAAGATCAGCATGGGCAATTAAGGTTATTCAAAATAGGTTATTAAACAAGTATAATAAATGGCTGGGGATGTTGTTCAGTTGTACAGTACTTGCCGATGTCAGACAAAGTGCTAGGTTCAACCTCATAAGTAAGCAACAGTAGATCAAACAAATAACTCAGACTGGTTGACAGGTATTAGTATTGTATGTAATTCAATACAATAAGGAAACTTTTCTATGATAAATTCAGAAAAACCACAAAATAAGGGATTGCATAAATTTAAGGTTTACTCTTAAGATCTAAGGTGTTCTCTGTTGCTATGATAAACACTATGACCAAGGGCACCTTTGGGGAGGAAACCGTTTTCTTCAGCTTTACACTTTCCGATCAGAGTCCACCAGTGATGAAAGCTAAGGCAACAACTAAGAGCAGGAAATTAAAGCTGACATGATAGAGCTTGCTGCTTGGAAGCTTACTTCCTGCTCACTCTCTGTGCTAGCTTTATTATAAAGACCAGGTCCCTTGGCCTAGAATGGTGCTGCCAACGTGGCTGGGCCCTCCCTCACCAGTCATCAGTCATGACAACTTCTCACGTGCATGGTGACAGGACAGTGATATACAGAATTCTTCAATGGAGGCTTTCTCTTCCCAGGTTACTCTAGCTTGTGTCATCTTGAAAAGAAAGGAAATGAAAAGAAGAAAAGTGGAGAGGAGAGGAGAGGGGATGAGAGGGGAGGGGAAGGAAAAAGACTGGAAGGGAGGGGAGGAGAGGAGAGAAGAGGAGAGAAGAGAGAGGAGAGGAGATTAGAGATTAGAGGAGATTAGAGGAGAGGAGAGGAGAGGAGAGGCGAGGAGAGGAGAGGAGAGAAGAGGAGAGAATAGAAGAGAAGCTTAAACTTTGGGGCATTAGGGACATCATAGTATCCCCTGTACCCAGAAGCACACTCCAAAACAAAGATGTGTTTTACAAACACTTTGTCAATGGTCCAAACAATGAGTCTGTGAGAGGAGATTTGAAGCTAAGCAGAGAGTATCTGTTTATACCTGAAAAAGTCATCACTGTTGGCCAAGGCAAATCTCACCTCTTTTTTGGGGGGGATTCTTTGGAAGACAGGGGACACATTTCAGAGCCCAGAGAGTTTACTTACTGCTTCGTCACTGTTGAAGAACTATGACTGAGGAAGGTAAGTACCAGCAAGAATGGGAGGTTTTAATTCTTCAGAACTCCTTACATTCTACAGTGGGATTCATCAGCCATTGTATCTTAATTACTTAAAGCAAGAAGCTCTCTCTATGAGAATAGCAATGCCGTGCTGACTGAGCCCATTGCTTGAGTCTCCTGCAGAAGACAAAAAACAAAACAACAACAACAAAAACAACCCCAAAAAACAATATGTTGCGATTTAAAGTGAATTGAAAGTAGAAAAACAAGGCTGGTGTGGTGTACACAATGTTGAATAAAGTATTCTAGAAATGCTACGTGTATACATTAACCCCTTTTCTTAAATAGGCTTCCTTTTTTGTATATGGATGTTTGTGTAGGTATGTGTGTATGCATTTGCTTGTGCAGGCCAGAAGTCAGCTTCTGATATCATTCCTCATGAGCTATACACTTTATTTTTAAAGGCCCTGTCTGCAATGTTCTTGTGCTCACTAAGTTCACTGGCCTGACTTGCCAGAGCACTTCAGGGATTCACCTGTCTCTGGATCGCCAATGTTGGGATGACAAGCGATCCACCTTTCTGGATCCCCAGTGTTTGAATTTCAATGGATCCCCTTATCTTTCGATCCCCAGTGCTCAGATGACAAGGTGTCCACCTGTCTCTGGAACCCAAGCATTGGGATGACAAAGGATCATGGGTTTCTGCATCCCCAGTGCTGGGATGACAAGGGATCCCCCTGCCTCTGACTTCTCAGTGCTTGGATTACAATCATGCACCACTGTGCTTTCATTTGCTCTTTATTTTTTCTAACAAGATGCTGTGGTAAAACTCAACTCTCTTATTTGCAAAAGCATGTATGTTACTCTCTGAACTTTGCTCTCAGCTCAGATCTCATGTTGCTAAAGTCTCTGTTGTATCATTTCTGTGTTAGAAAAAGCCAGACAAATACAGGGAAGTAGAGGGTTAGTTTGATCATGAAGGTGATAAGAGGTTACTTCGTAGTGTTACTGAAATCAACAGAGAATCAGCACAAACTCTGAATTATGAATGTGCACATCTGCTACCATAATAAGACATTCTTTGTTTATTGTTTTATATTCCTGAGGAAGATATAGAAACTGACTTTGGAAAACACACAGAATTGCTTTGGAGGTTACTTTCATGCCACGAAGAGTATCTGATGCAGTTTTTTTTTTAGGCAATTTGAGGGTGGCATAGTGGTATAATGAATATTCAAAATGACATCACTGTCATTGCATGGGGGTATTGAAGAAGACATTTGCATTATTCAAAATGGCAGAAATTAATTTACTGTATATATAATCTGCCACCTGTTCAGGGCATATACTCCAGTTGTGGAAATTATCTTATTCCCTGAGTCTCCAAAAGTCTTTCCAGAAGCACACATTTTGCCCATAAGGCTGTATCATGTGACTCCTCAGCTCATGTGTGTATTTTAGGAAGCCTGTAATTGTGTGCACAAATCTGGCTTCATGAGGAGCAAATGTATTCACAGGCACTATACTCCCTGAGGGACCAAAAACCACTGAGCTAGAGATTGTAGAAGTTAATGCGATCATGAATGATGCTTTGTGCTGATTGCCAGTAGCCAGATATAAGAAGGCCAAATATCACTTCATTGTGAGAAACAAAGATTTTGAGATAATTGGGCCTTTGTCTGTGGTGAGTTCATTTACAGGGTTTTTTGAAACTTGCTAGTAATATTTGGGAATAAGACTTACTTTGTAGCCCATGGTGGCTTGGAATTCATGATCCACACCCCTATCTTTCAAGTGTTTGAACTCAAACTTTTTTTTTTAATCTTTTTTTTTATTGAGAAAATGAGAAAAAAAAAAACAAGTTTCCACCTCCTCCCAGCCTCCCATTTCCCTCCCTCTCCTCCCACCCTTCTCCCCCTCCTCCCACCCTTCTCCCCCTCCCCCCACTCCTTTCCCTCTCCCTTTCCAGTCCAAAGAGCTGTCAGGGTTCCCTGCCCTGTGGTAAGTCCTAGGTCCTCCCCCCTCCGTCCATATCTAGGAAGGTGAACATCCAAACTGGGACACTGAACTCAAACTTTTGACATGAGACCCACCTTAAAATTGTTCTTAAATAAGTACTAAAAAACATAAAATAGTAAAACAGAAAGAAATATCTCATTTTTTTATTTTTTCCAAAATGAATTGTTTATTGCTCATGTCATTATTTACTATTATAAATCTGCTCCATTTGTCCTAAAATTATGTAAGGCAATTTTAACATTGCCCTTTAATATATATTTTATATATGTATAGGACAATGTATTTCTCAATGGCCCATTATGGGAAACTGAAAAATGTATATAAAAACAATAATAAAACTACTTAAATAATCGTTTAGAGAAAGTTATAGAATTTCAAAACAAATTCTAAATGGAATGAGAGTTATGGACAAAAAATCAGAAATTAAATGTTTTCTAATGATTGATTAAAGGTAAGTCACATTTCCTAATTGGCAATATTATAACATCTCAAAATTTGGTCAAAATAGGAAATGTAGACTTATTATGCACACATACCCACACATGCATGCATGCATACACAAGCACACACACACACACAGATGTACTCAAACATACTTCTAGATTTTATCTCTAATCAAAAAACTAATTATATACACAAACATGTGTATGTATATATATACAGCATTATTAGCTGTCCTCTGACCCACACAATTAATTTATAAGCAAATTCTTATAAAATGTATAGATATTCATGTCTTCAATGTAAAAGTCACCATTTACTGTATTCCCTTCTTAATTATTTTATTGATTCAGAATTTTAGATTCTTTAGATGCTCTTATTTGTGTTTGTAAAATCATCGCTCATGTAGACTCTGCATTATGATTTTATTGGATCATGCATGCCACATTTCAGGATATTTTTCAAATTAAAAGCTGATGGACTCCTGCCTTGTATGACATTTAATTTTCTGACAGCTCTTTATATCTATAATCACCTCTGTTACCATGGCTTCCACTTCACACCTACTAAAGCCACCAGCCAACTATGACCCTTCGACCCCATTCTGCAGTCCTTTGAAAAAAAAAAACTTTTCTTCCAGAGGAATCATAGTAGTCCTGTTCCCCTCATCATGATTACTCTCCCCTTCAAGATCATATTGTAGATACATAGGCTATGGAATTCCCTAAATATGAGTTACATGTCCTATTGTATATTTCATTTTTAAATTCTATGCTATAAAAATAAAGAAAACTTAAGAAATGTACTTTTAGATAATAAACCATTTTTTAAGTGCTTTTGGCAACTGTGAAGAACCTCAAAACCAAATTTTCTGAGTTTAGGAATTTTGATCACTTAAAAATTTTGATCTCTCTTACTCTCGGATTGCTTTGTACATGGCTCCACAACCACACAGCTACTACCATGGCAACAAAACTTTCCTCTTACAGTTTTTGTGAATGAGGGATAATGCAACATCTTCAAGAATGGAGTAGGTTCAGATAGAAATATAACGAGTCTTTTTTTTTTGTCACATATGCTTAGTCATGGCAGCCATCCAACCTAATACCTAAATTCCATGCTTGTTGAGTTATTCTAGATGAGAACAGGCAGTCTGTCAGCATATCAGTCCTAATACATTAAAACCTTCAAGCAGTAATCATTCCATCAATCTTGACATCATAGGAAGTGACTGTCACTAAGGCTGGTACTTTACCCAGTGCCATATAATAGGCTAGGAGACAAATTGCAAGTTTAATTTTATTGCACTGCAAACTATCTCACCATTCCGCCTCCTGTGGTCAGACTAGACATCCCAGAAAGTAAACATCGCACTCTTAAGATGAACTGATTTATTTGTGTCTCAGAAATAACAAGAACTTTCCACCTCCATGAAAACTTTGTTTTATCATCCTTCCCATCAATATAATACATCAAAAAGAAGTGGCTAGGGAGAGATTGCTTTATTTCCAATTTGTGATTCCAAGAGGCTACTCTTTACAGGGATGTAATCTTACAATTTTCAAACTAATAAAACTGCCACATCAATAGACTGATTCAGAAATGATACCCATAAGGGATTAATGAAAAGAAATGTTTCCTTGTATATACCTTCTATCTCTCACAGGTATTAAAAAGTAATTGTGATCCAGTAGAAGCCATATATGGTTATAGGATCATTCAACATAGTCTTGCAATAAACCCTCATAAATGAAGAAAAATTGTAATTGATCTGGATGAAAATAATGATTGGGAAAATGTCTAGTACCTGGGAGCTGAACGAGCAGTTGTAACCAAACCAGCAATGGGACTCTTAGCTCAAACATTTTCTTTCGAGGATATAAGTCTTTTATTGATGAGTAAGAAAATAGCATATTAACTTTTTATTATCAAGAGGAAGTTGGACAATTTTCAAAAGGAAAATAAAATATAGTATGTGATTCTCAAATATATAATGACACAGGAAAATCAATCGAAATGTCTGTATTTGAAGTCATCACAGTTTTTTTTTTTTTTTTCTGGGTACTTAAAACAAAACTCAACATTTTTATTCTGATTGTTCCTCCTACTTCCTTTCTGGAGTTTATTCTATGTTGCATTATTTACACTTTGTCTTCTTATCATCATAAAGCAGCAGAGTTAACTCATTGTTTTTGAATGTCTACATGTACTTATAATTGAGTACTGACTACGGTATTTAAATTGCCTATATATTCATCCCCATAGATATTTATTATACCCCTTAAGGCTTTCTTTATATTTCAAAATTCTTTCTTCACAAGAGAAAGAAAAAGATGTTTTTACCTTAATTTTTTTTATTTTTTTATTTGCGATACAAGTTTTCTAAGATAATTCATTCTTTTATTAAAATTAATAATAAAAATAAATTGAAGAACAATGCAGGTAAACAATAAAATGATAATTTTACATGGGACCTATGGCTGTTGTTATAAAAATCAGAATATCTATGCAGTGAAAACTGTACAATTTGTACATGTTTGTATCTCACAAAACATTAAGGCATTAACTCTGTAAGTGGAAAGAAAGAATAGTCTTTCTGAACAATCAGTTTGGAAGTGCAGCAAATACATGTCTTAGATCTCAGCAGAAATAAACCAGCCAATGGCATGTCTGCTATTTGGCATGAAATGCAGATTCAGGATGTTTGAAGTAGATGAGGCCTTTCGATGTAAAGTACAAATGAAACTTTTATGCACAAAATATCTATGGAAGAATTTGTGACCTTAATGCTTACAGATACGGGCTAATATTTTATTTGCATCCATCCTCAAGTCTAGCCCATTCTTTGCATGGAGTTATCACAAGCCTGCAGGCATGGTTTGCTGCTAGAATGGACAATTACATTTCCAGTCCAAAATGAGTGAAAGATGCCCCTGCAGCTGGATTTGCTAAGCCTGTTAGTAGCTGCACTGATGAGGTGAAAGAGGTTGGAAAGCAAGGAATCTAAAGTACAGATGAAAATCTATCTCAAGCTTGGCTGGGACCCTGTTATCCATGAATATACACTTGTCATGCCAAAGTAGCTGAGCCACCCAGGGCTAAGAAACAAAAAGAAAGAGTTGTAATTATTCTTTGAGCCTGTACACGACCTGTTTTTCTTGCTTCTTTATTATAGTGAGGAACAGTGTTTATCATAATTGTGTTGATAGAAAATTCTGCATCCTGAATTATTTAGCATGTACACTGTAATACGCAATTCAGTCATGTCTACAGTGTTCTTCACAGGCATGCATGCATGCATTCAGTCACAAAGTCTGGATGTCCAGTAATGCCTAGACAGGGCCAGCTTTTCTTTAATCAGTCTTATCGAGTATCATGGTTGCAGGAACATTGACTTCTATTTTCAAGCAAAGTAGGGACATTTTCAATATCTCTCTGAAACTTGAAATGATTGATTGTTTCATTTACATGCTTTCAAAGGTGCCTGGTCCCTAATTAGTATTTATTGAAGTTTAAGAAAATACATATTCTCAAAATAGACATTTCCCTGCCCGTTTACTTATTTGCATCCTGACTGATTACTGTTCCAATCACTGTGCCCATGATTTTAATATGGCTGAGCAGAGATTTACTCAGAAAATTTTAATCTATCGATCACTTTTGTTGCTCAGATGCTGCAACTCCTACTGCTGGAATGAACAATTAAACAAGTAAAATCAGGATAATTATTTTTATACTTAGATTTCTGATTTCTCTCATATATATGCATATATGTGAGCATTTTTATCTTAGTTCCAAGTTCCTTGGGCCTAAGACTTAGCCATATATAAATAATGTGAGTTGGGACTGAGAGAAAATAGAGAACTCAGTTACTGATCTGTAACATTTATCAAAAAGAAACCAATTATATAACCTGCCTGTAAAAGTCTCTTTATTGAGTAGAGCAAGGTCTAATGCTTTCACTTCCCAATTGATATGTTATTCATCTCAAAATTATTTTCAAGCCTGTAACTGCCTTCTTCAAGAGTTTTAGTATTGCCAAAGGCTCTTAAGTAAGTTCAAGTTTTTAAAGTTAATTTGCTCTTTGGTAATTACTCTTTTTAACTCTAAAATTATAAGCTAATATGACTAATTTAATTGTTTAATGTTCCACAGCATGCTATGGCATGCCTACTGCTCAGCAAGAAAAAAATGCAAAACTAAGCCGATTAAATATTTATCTTTTTCTTTATAATTGTTTTGTCTTCAAATGAGATACTCGTATGACTGTCTCTCTTTTAACCTTAGTCATGTTCTCTATGACTAACTTAACTTCTCCAGGGCCTTAATCATACCATTCAGGCACACACAAACATACACATTCAACACACACACATATATTCACACATCTAAACACTTACATACTCACACAAATACAGACATAGAAAAAACACACATATAAAAAAGCGCTATCTATATCTAGGTATCTTTGTATATTTAATTTAAAATAAATTTAGTATGTGTTTGGCTGTATGCTAAAAGTGACTGTCATATCCCCCGTAATTGGTGTCACAGGTGATAGTGACACCCCATGGTCCACCCTAAAAGCATCAAACCTTTTAACAGATAAGCCACTTCTAAAGCCAACCCTTTTACTTGTATTTTGAAAGAGTGTCTTTAAGATGCCTACAGCAACCTCAAATTTGAGATGTGCCTGTGTCTCTGGCTCTCTGATATTACAGATGTGCAACCTAATATACACCTCAATATGACTTCTTGTGCCTAAATGCTGTTATTTTTATCACTATACTTTGGAAACTGCCTCTGTATTTACCTTAATAATAATAATAATATGATTTTAAGATTAAATTGATGTTTTAACATACTTAATATGAATTAAATATGTTTCTTTATAGAAGAAATACTAATTTTGATTTCAAAACAGATCACATTTAAAATAAATAAGTGTTACTCTGGGTAATACTATTTTTTAATAGAAATTGTCATTGTACTATATACCGCTGTGAGGATGGAGGAAAAATAAAAGATTACTAATATTGGGACAACTGAAATTAAAAGTATAAAACACAGAAAGCAACTGATTACTAGTAGAAGGTGTAAAAGGCAAGCAGTTAATGATCTAGGAAAATATGAAACACTTAGGGTATGTAGTGCTTGCATTTGTAAGAATAAATACTAGAGGAAGGGTTGAGAGATCATTCACCGAATTAGAGCACTGGAGACTCTTTCAGAGGACGCAGGTTCAATTTCCTGCACAAACATGCAGGCTTACAACCTTCTAAACTTCCAGTTCCAGGGGTCTGATGCCCTCTTTTCACCCTCATGAGTACGACATGAAGATGTGATATATAGACAAGCATGCAGACAAAACACCAATACACATAAAATAAAAATTAAAACAAAATCCAAGAGACATATAACCAAATTTGTTTTTATTTTATTATTTACTCTCCTCAAACCAATCATTAGTGCCATTTAAAAATAATTTTATCATGTGTATAATTACTATTTTAAGAAATATATATGTAACTATTTCATATATATATATATATATATATATCCAAGTAAAAATTGCAAGAAAACTATTCTACTTTATACAAATAGGCTACAGAAGCTACACATGTCAGATTTAAATAAGACTACAGAAAACACAGTATTGTTTTTCCTTTGTAGATATACTACTTTAATTGAGAGATATTTACTTTTCAAGATTTACCACACAGTAAATGAAGTCCAGGCCTGAAGAGATGGACCTGTCCTTAAGAGCTTACACTGCTTTAGCAAAGAAACTGATAAAATCTTACTCAGGGCTCATTAAAAGAACAGAAATGGTAGACAGAAAGTCTCTCTCTCTCTTTCTCTCTCTCTCTCTCTCTCTCTCTCTCTCTCTCTCTCTCTCTCTCTCTCTCTCTGTCTCTCTCTCTCTCTGTCTGTCTGTCCTCTCTCTCTCTCTCTCAAGCTTATCAGAACCCATATTAAGGGGCTCACAGCTGCCTGTAACTCCAACTCCTAGGTAGGTTGTGACAACTTCAGAACTCCATGGGCACTTTCATTCATAAGTATGTACCTAAACACACACACACACACACACACACACACATCCCACAAATACACATAATTTAAAAATCTTCAGAGAATCGAGTTCCACTTTTCTTCTCACTTTTTATTGCAATATTTATTCTTTATAACAAAGCAGCACCAAATATGCACACCCTACCCTTATTTATATATTGTGTTCATTGTCACATTTATTGATTTTGCTTGTTTATTTATTTGTTTGTGTGTGTGTGTGTGTGCGCACACGTGTACGCTACAGAGCACATAAGGAGGTCACAAGACAACTTTCAGAGGCCCTTTCTTCCTTTCCAGCCTGAGCATTTAATGCAGGTTGTCAGGCTTGGCAGTGAATGTCATAACCTAATAAATAAGTCATGTTGCTGTTTCTTGTGTCTTGTGTGTTTTTTCATTTCACCTAAAAGCAATTTGGAACTCTAAAATAACTTGGCATGTAACTGACATTTAATATATGTGCCATGCACTTATAAATATATAATTATATATATATATATAATATATATGACTATCATTGGGGTTATATAAACTAAAATAGAAACTAGAAGACAATGTTATAAGCTATTTTCAATTGAGAGGGAAATTAAGTGGAAAAGCATCCCGTGGCATTAATTTTAAAACATATGACCTAATTAAAAGCCAACAGTGTGTGGGGGAGGGGCCTGAAAATTTTATTATCCACTTTATAAACATTCAAAGCACCTATAAAAGCAGTCACTAAAATGACTCACAAAAAACCAATCACATATTGAGATGATATCCTGATAGCCTAAAGTAGATTTCAGCAATTGTTGCTTGGAGAAAAAGTTAAGCTCAGCCATAGCAAGCACTCGACTGAACTCCTGAGTTTTGCAGAGTTCTCCAGGTGAGCCTAGAACCAATGCCCTGAGTTCTTTGCTTTTCCTAGCAGCCCTTAACCTAATGACATCACACTGATTACACTTCGTTATCCCTGGCTCATAAGCTATGAAGAACTAACCCTTCATCTTTTCCACCTGTCATAACTTTAAATGGTGTTTATGATATACTATGTTTTCATAAACATTAGAGAAAGTGAATACATGCCATGAAGGGGAAGATTAAGAAAGTGTTAAATTATATATGTTTTAGGTAGGTAAGAATGTGTTAACCTCTAAAATTGTTTGGTTGTAATTAAAATACAATTAAGCTTGTGACATAAAAGATCCTCAATTCAAAAATGAACCCTGGAAACTCACAACAGCAAACATCTTTGATTTTGCAAAGTTGAGACTTAGTTCAGCACGGCAGGTTCCAGTGTGACTCTGGGAGTCAGAGAGAAACAGAGTTAGGGTGGGGAGAGACAAATAGCTGAATTAGCATAATCTGGCAATGCACCAGTATTTTAATCTGTCCATATTTGGAACTAAGTTGGCTAATGACCCTTCTATCCACAAAGATGTTTCATTTCACAAACAGTGCAACATGTTTTGAACCACAGCAAAATGAACCTGGAATAAGCAATCAGAACTTATCAATTCACCAAATTTCTAAAAGTGCTAGTAAGTATTTGTTATTTTGAAATAATAATATCTTTATGAATTCTGTGAGAATGTCATAGAATGTATTCTGAACATGTACCCATTCCTCTCTCAACTCCTTCCATAACCACCCTCTCTACCTGCTTGTCCTTATACAACCAACTTTGTGTTTTCTTCCTTTTATTTTTTTTTCCATCAAGTCAAGGCTTTTGAAAATAAATCACCAGAATTTCTTTTTCTTATACATAAAAACCTCATTTTTATTATTAATTTATGTGCATGTGTGTGCCTTTATGACTTTGTGATTTTATATGTACTGTAGTACATTGGTACTTTATAAAGCTAGGCAGGGTCATTGTATCCCCTAGATCTGGTGTTTTAGCATTTCTCAAGTATGGCATCCAGGAACCGCATTTGGTCCTTTGCAATTACATCAGCACTCTTAATGGCTGAGGCATTTTTCTAGCCTCAGATTTTACTACTTGTAAGTATCATCAGTTTAGGGATGAATCAAGTCTGCAGAGTGCAAAGACTATATTGCCTACTGGTAGAAAATCTGTGACCTAACATTCAAGTATCTCATTATCACACATTAAGATAAATATTTATACACACAACCATTTTTGAATGTGGAATCTTTTGTTGTTTTTCATATGTCACATTAAAAAATAAAATGAATTTATGAAGATGACTCAGTTGGTAAGATGTTTGTCATTCAAACGTGAAGGCCTGAGTTTGAATCCCCAAACCCACATAAAAGCTAGATGTACTGGCATATACTAGCACTGAGTAGGTGGAGAGAGGCAGATCCATGGGTGAGCATGGTCTGACTGCCTTTGATATTTGGTGAGTTCATGGCCAAGTGAGAGACTCTCAGAACCTATTCATTCATGTTGCTGCTGACATATGTGTGCATACCTGCAGACTTGTGCACATATCGTGAGCTTGCACATGCATGCCCACAGGCAGAGGTACATAAAAACAACAAGAAAAAAAAAACAACAGCAGAATTATGGCCTCAAAAGTTACCTATGCATGCAATCACAGTTCTCTCAGCAACAGTTATTAGTGCATTCCCTTCAATAACATGCTGCCCTGCTCATCCTGTGAATTTCTGATCAGTATTTAACACTGTCTCTCAAAGGTCCTGGTTCTGTGGGGAGGAAAAAAGGAAACAAGACTACAATGTACTTTAATATTGAAGCACTGATTAGTAATGGAATGCTGTGTGAAGAAGGTCTATTATCTACATGACTTTTAATTATCTTAAAAAATATATGTCCTGGGACTTTACTTTTATTCATTATACCTGCCAGATCCTGAACTTTTAATTTCAGCCTATTAATTACAATGGTATCCCCAGGCCCCTTTCACCCTCTGTTTCTGCAAGAATAATATCATCCTAAACATTTACTTTACCTCTTCGTCTATCTCCCTAGATGTCTAAGTTCACTTTACACATACTGAATTCCACACCACTTTGTTGCTGCCATAACAAATTTCAATTTCTTTTCTTCTTAACAGCATCCTCCTCAGAGCTAACAATGTTTCCTACTCCATCACTAAGTTTTATTGTCAGGAGATTCTGCTGTAGAAATCCAATTGTCTGTAAATCTGAGCACTGGTAGAGCTGCTAAAATCACCATGAGTCTTATTTAACTGTCTGGCACATAAATCAGGTAAATTTTATTTGATTTCAGTGGGATGTTTTTGTAGCCCTTAGTACTCTAACACATAGTGATATTAACTAACTGCACACTCAAAAGCAGATGATTGCTTTAGAAAAGAACAATTCATCTGCCAAGCACAGCCTATCTCTCTAAGAGTCAATCATGAAGAAACATGTTTGGTGTCATGTCTTCCAGGGTCAGTGGTGGAAAAGGAGCCTGGAGAGGCAAAACTTTGCAGTGTTGTCATTAATTCATTCCAAGACTCGTCAAGAGTCTCTAAAGCCAGATGTATTAGTTTGCTGCTTCACTTAACAGCATAGAATTTCTTTCAGACTTACCTATAAAAATTTGTGAAGAAGTTTTTGCTTTGCATATATGCTTTTGCACACATAATTTTATTGCTGTTGTATGTTTGTTTATTGGAGGGAGGGTGTTGAAACAAGGTCCAAGAATGCAACCTCTGGAGGAGAATTCTGCCTGATTGTGAGAAAAGCCCAAGATAAGAGTCATGTGACCTCTGTTTCCCGCCCCCCTTCCCCCCAAATACAGAATTGTTCCTGGAATGTGTTTTTGTGCTCCTCCCAGGTGTAGCAGATAGGAGTGAGCTACCTTCAGCTGTTGTTATTCATATGCCTTTTAGGAAAAACATGTTTTTGCCACGTGTGAGTTGTCTTTCTGACTGAATACCTTGCTCATGTGAATTTTTGTAGTGCTCAGAGTAGAGATTTTCTGATGTGCTGAATAAAGTTGGCTAATTGCATTGTATACCTCCTTTTTATGGCTCTGCTCTGCTAGGCTCACACTGCCAACTAGAGCTGTAAAAACTGGTGTCTGAAGAGAGAGCTGAAGTCAGCAATGAGATAAGAAAGAGTGAGGACCCTCACAGAAGATGGTGAATGAGAATCATGGACCAGAAACCAAAAAAGGCTTTGCCTTATGTCGGGTTTTCTTTTCTGTTTAAAGAAAGTGTGAACACAAGTACAATCCTTGTTTTCTAGAAGAAGGCACTTGAGACGAGGACACGGGATAGAATATTGAAGAGGCAAGAGTGATAAGAGGAAAAGTTCTCTGTTCTATTTTGGGTCACTTGGACATTGATTTGAATTGTTATTAAAATCCTTATGGATGGAGGTGGGCGGTCCTTTGACTTCCCACAAGGCAGGGAACCCTGATTGCTCGACTTGATTGGGGGAGGAGGAGGGAAATGGGAGGCGGTGCTGTGGAGGAGGCAGAAATCTTTAATAAATAATAAACAAATACATAAATAAATACATAAATAAAGCAAAAAATAAAATGCTTAAGGAATATAAGACAGATATTAATCACGACAGATATGGCTAATTCCTTGGATGAATATAAACTGGATGGTCAAATTTTAAAATTGACAAAAGAGGCGAAGAAGCAGGTTTAGTTGCCTCTCTCAGCTTCCTTCCTGGATCCTCCTTTAGCTATGTATCCTCCATTGCCTGAACACGACCCCGAAGCACGGGGTGAGCAATTTGATAATCAATCAAATTATTAAATTCTCTCCAGTGTTTGGTGAGGACTTAGGAGAGCTGCGATAAAGCTAAGTTTACAACCAAGACAAATTAGCCCATGGCAGTGAAACAGAATTCATTTAACAGTTCCGCCCCTGCATCATGAGCTACACTTTTCAGAGCACTAATCTATTTAAAATTCTAGAAGGAAAAGACAGATTTGGGCAGTTCTTGCAAGGCCAAAAATAAAAAACAAAAAACAACAACAAAAAAAAAAACCCAGCTATTTGAAGCCAGATATTTGTATTGAGTGAATCCATCCCTGCCTTCAAAGTTATTTTCTTCCCCACTAAATTGTCTCCAACAGGTATCATAGCACAAGAAGATAAACCTTTGGAATGGATTTATTTGCTTCATAGGGGTCATAAAATACTAATTGCTTACTTTACTCTTTTTGCTCAATTAGTAAATCAGGGGAGGACATGATGTCAACAGGTGTATGGATTTTCAAATTTCAATTATAGATTGTCATGGAAGTATAGAAATAATTATCCTACTGGTTAATTATGGACTGAATTTATGATTACAAAAATTATCCAACCTTTCCCCATCCCACAGGCAGAGGCATTTTATTGATGGCTCATCTAATGATATAAGAGGGATTCATGGACCAGATATTCATCCAGCTATTAATATTTCTTTCCTCAGCCTAACATATAGAACTGGTTGTTTTGATTAATTTATCAACAGCTATATATGTGGAATATTATTAGTGTTACTTTCATTTTAAATTTCTAAAATCTGATTATCAGAATAATTTTTTCCACAATAATTGGTACAGGCCATGTAATTATACAATAATTTGAATACTTTTTTTTTGCAAGTGAGTGTGTGTTTGTTTACAAATTCTAAATACAAGTACATACTATTTAAGATTGTGAATAATAAATGCTTATAAGCACCTGGCTAGTATAATTATAAGTATGACAAACGTGGATGACTATTGACCTATAATTCTTAATAGCTATATAGCTGAAGACTAAGGCTTCATATTAAAATATTTAACAATCTTTAAACAAATGTGCAACAAATAAGGACAATAACCTCAAAATGTAAACAATATATATGTATCTTGATCAAGGTAGAAATGTATAGTGTAATATGATAAATTTTTACAAAAATTGTAGCAATATACAAAATATCTTAAGCAGAGGTAGAAACATGCATACATACTATATGACAAAATAACTTTGCATAGGTGCACAAATACGGTAAACAGAAATAGGAACATATTCAATATAACGAATATAATTTAAACCTGTATTAATATACAAGAATCTATACCAATGTAAATTGTCTATAAATAATAGCTCACATGTAATAATCTAATCTACCTATTATCCTCTCCAGTACAATCCTCCATTTTTTATCAAAAGAGATCCCTGAGCTTGCTTTATTTCCACCTCCAGCCCTATACCACTTACAACCAACCTCTAATAATGTCCATAGCTCTGAGAATAAACTTTGTTGGGAGAGGGGACATCATTTTCTAGAATTATTTCTAGCTCCCATGGGGGCAATGCTATTTCCATGAGATCCTGTTAAAACTAAAATGATGGCTATGTCTCAAAATTACTGTCTGATATAATTGCGGCTAGTCTCTGAGTAGTCAGTTGGGTGGGTCTTACTGAAATTCTCATTTGAAGTTCTGGCCAGAACAATGTAAGAAGGTGAACCATCTCAGCTAGACAAATTGGAATCATCTTGAGCAGTTTGTAACCCAAACCCGATCTTAAAGTGGTACTATCAGCATAATGATATCATATCAACCAGGTGGAATAGTTGTAAGGCCCCATCTTTTTCCTGGAAACTTCAAAGATTACTGCAAAAAAAATGTATTGTTCATTGAGAAAAACTTAAACATTATTCATATAGGCATATATTCAATCAAAAGTACCATAGAGACAAAAACAGGTATGGGGAGAAGTGAAAGTATTTGAAAGCAGAGTTTTGATAATAGTAATCCTTAAATTTTATCCTGCTTCTGTCCCATACCAACTGGCTTCTGATATGAGACAGAAACTCTGAATTTTTCATTTAATAACATGCTGGATTTAGAGAGGGATAACCATTGTTCTACTAGATAGCCAGCTCTGAGTTTTAATAAATGATTACTACTATTATATGTATGTTTAGGTATTAATATTTTACTCCGCAGAGGATTTTGGTAACATAAGTCAGACTTCTCTTTGCTTGGTGATTCTTTCTGGGTAGCTATCTTTTCTTCTTTAAGCATCTAGATGTCCAAGGTCTCTTGACTTTTTGAAGGTGGATCTTTTCCTGCAAAGACAAGAAGAGAACCCTGTCCCTACCCTTATGAGGCTTCCTTACCGCCTGTAGTATTGTTACCTCTGTGGATGAGCTGTCGTTTCTCTTTCTCAAGAGGTTTCTCTTTTTCAAACTGAATCTTTATTAATTTTGATGGTATCCTTACACTTTTCTTCTCCTATAGAAACAAGGCTGGACAGTAGTGTCACGTGCTTTTATTCCCAGCATTCAAGAGGCAGAGGCAGGAGGATCTCTGTGAGTTCAAGGACAACCTGATTTACAAGATAATTGCCAGGACTCTATGGGGACCCTTATATTCACCTGTCTGTGATTTCACCAGCAGTACTCTCAGCCCCAACTTGCTAATCACAGAGGGTCCTCTGGGCCTGGCTGCTGAACTCTCTGTATTGCAAGTACATTGGCTACGTCACAGAACAGAACTTATTAGTTCCTTTTTTAAAATTTATTTTTAAAACAATCTTTTCTCATTTTACATACCAATCCCAGTTTTCTCTCCCTTCCCTCCTCCTACTTTCCCCGCTTTCTACCCACCCCACCCCTTAGAGAGGGTAAGGCTTCCCATGGGGAGTCAACAAAGTCTGGCACATCCCTTTGAGACAGGACCAAGGCCTTCCTCTCTGTTTCTAGGCTGAGCAAGGTATCCTTCCAAAGAGAACAGGCTCCAAAAACCCAGTTCAAGCACTAGGGATAAATCTTGGTCCCACTGCCAGTGTTCCCACAGCCACACCACTGTCAACCACTATTAAAAGGCCTAGTTTGGGCCTATGCCTGTTCCACTTCTGGCAGGCTGGAGTCAATGGATTCCCTCTAGCTCAGGTCAGGTGTTTCTGTGGGTATCCCCATCATGATCTTTACCCCTTTTTTCATATTATCACTCCACTTTCTCTTCTACTGGACTCTGGGAGCTTGGCCTAGTGTTTAGCTATGGATCTCTGTATCTGTTTCCATCAGTTGCTGTATGATATTTCTATGATGACAATTAAGGTATTACCTTTTTATCTATGCTTGCATCCTAAAAAATATACATGCACACACATATAATACATACAAACTTAAACATATGTACATAAACAGTCACATTCATATAAACATACATATTTATAGTAATCCAGCAACTATGAGGACAGATGCAGAAACCCACAGCCAAACCCTAGGCAGAGCCAGGGGAACCTGGCAGAAGAAAAAAGGGAGGATCTAGAAGCCAGAGATGTAGAGGACACCGGGAGAAGATAGACCACAGAATCAACTAAGCAAGGCTCATACAGGATCATAGAGACTGAAGAAATCACCATGGATCCTGTATGTGTTTAAACTCGGTCCTCTGCATATAGGCTATGGTTGTGTTGCTGGGTGGTTTTGTAAGATTCCTAGCAGTGGTAATAGGGGTGTCTCTGACTCTTTTGCTTGGTCTTGAGACCTTTTCCTCTTATTTTCCTCCTAGTAGGTTGCCTTGTCCAGCCTTGATATGAGGGTATGCACTGAATCTTATTGAAACTTGTTATGATGTGATCAGTTGATATCCCTGGAGGTCTTTTCTTTTCTAAGTGAAGGACTTAGTGGATGGGGAGGATCTTTGAGGAATGAAGGGAGGGAAAAGTGAAGTTGGGATGTACTATATGAGAGAAGAATAAATAAATATGAATTATGAGCTCGATTAAAAATTTATTGATATTTTTCTTACATAACATGTATTTCCTTAAGGTATACAATATTCAATTTGACATAGTTTTGTTAAGTGTAAAGGTTTGTAGAAAATATTTTCTGTAAATTACTTTTTGAGACTCATCATTGCACTGCATGGCTAGTTATTCTGCCTGTCCCTTTCTGAATGAAGACAGAGGAGGAATGGAAGGGGAAAAGGGTAGAGGGGGTGAGGGGTAAAGAGTGAGGGGAAGCAGGAGGAGAAAAGGGAGGGGAAACTGTGGTCAGTATGTAAAATAAATAAGAAGTTATCTAAGTAAAATAAAAAATATCATGAACTGGTTTAACAATTCCTTGATACTCTTCATATGTATCAATCATTTCCTTAAGGTATACATTATTCAGTTTTACATAGTTTTGATAAATGTAAGGGATTTGGGAATATTTTTGAGCAAATTGCTTTTTACACTTAATCATTGTGCCATATGGCAACTTATTCAGGTAACATAGGTACCATTTATTTCTTGATAATGAGTTTGTGTTTCATGATTGGCTCCCAATATTCACCTTTCCATGTATTCGCCCTCTTATCTCATAAGTTTAGGCTAGACCCTTGGGCTCCTGTTTGACCTTGAGTTGAACAAACCCTAAAGGCCTTGGCTTTGTAGAAGGGTTGGAGGATTAGGTAAATGGTGATTGGTGTTAGATAATGATGAGATAATGATGAGATACAGCAACATTTTTCGTGGGAAAGAAGCACATTCCTGGGCAAGGTGATTCCTTGCCAACTTGACAGTAGCTAGAGTTACCTGTGTCAATCAATAAAGCATAAGAGAAGAATAAAAAATACATATTTATACATCTATATATTCATACAACATAAAAATGCATACTCACATATACATACATAGACACACATACATGCATTGATTTATGCACACCCAAACACATATACATTTACACACACATGTACATATACTTGCACATACACATAGGTGTATATGCATGTGCACAGATACATTTAAAAACACACACACATGAACACATCACAATTCAAAACTTTCTTCCACTTACACAGTGTAGAGAACCATCATGAAAAACACATCATTACAGAGCATCGATACTGAATCCAAAATATTGTATGTCACATAATCTTATTTCAAATACCTAAATATTAAAGATAAAGGAATGAAATTGGTTATGAACTCAGGGTTTCTCCTACAAGATTTTCTTCTAACTTTGATAACTTCTGTTCAGTTAGATATCAAGAATTAGTAACATGCATTAAAAATTTAATCAATCAGTGAAGTCAAAATGCTTTCTTTCTTTTCAACAAGTCTTCTGTCCTCTTTAGCCTTTAGCACGAGACCTCGAGCAGCTGGTCTGGTATCTGCATTTCAGCGATCAAGAGTGGAGAAAGAGAGAGAAAGAGAGAGGTGTTCTGATTATGTATACTCCTGCTCTGACATCTTGGTTAAGGGAGAAGAGGAAGCCTGTTCTTTCATAGCATTTCTGGGCTCAGCGGAGATGTGTGAAAGCACAACCGGGTTAAATCCCAGGGTATTCAAACATTATTAACTTTCCATCCTACCCCTCAAATAAAGCCCCTTAATAAATCCAGAGGGGATAAAGGACATCACGAATACAAGGCCCTCTAAATCAACTTGAGCTTAGCTCATAAGAACTCCCAGAAAGTGAAGAGGGCCTGTAAGGGTCTGTACCAGGTCCTAAGCATTTATATTACACTTCCAATTTAGTAGTTTTATGTGGCTTCTTAGTGCATAAATTAATGGGTCTCTGAATATTGTGCTTTTCTTTGGCTTTTTCCTTCTGTTGGTTAGTCTTGTCCAACTTTGATGTAATAGTTTTATTTTATAATATCTACTTTTTAAAAAGTTAATGAACAAATGCAAAAATGAATGAAAACCTAGTCATTAGGATAAAGGTTTACAACAGGTGTGTCATACACACCTGCTGGGAGAGGGAAAATCAATTGTCTCCAATGGACCCGCTTATTCAGAAGGAGTTAACCAATGTACAACAAACAGTTTTTTTTTCTTTTTTTTTTCTGTTTTGTGTGTAACAGTTGGATGTTTGAGTGGGTGATGCATTTTTTTTTTTTTTAGCATTTTGGCAGTATTTTGCTGTTACATTTATTGGGTATCTGTTTTTAGAGAAAGAACTTAAAGATGGATGGGAAAAAGGGGGGAAAGAATCTTGAAGAACTTGGGGGAGGGAAAGAATATGATCAAAATATATTTAAGTTTAAAAAGTACTTAAAATAATAGAAAAAAATTTAAAGGCATCATTAAGTCCCTTGGAGGCTAGAAACATAATCTAGCCACAGCCCACTACACACTATGCAACAGGTAAAATTGAAATTCAGATTTTCCCTTGCCCATAACAACCAGACTCCAAGCCATGGACAGAACAGTTTCAGTGGTCCTTAGTTCTCTGGAATAGTGTGGAAGTTTTCTAGGGCAGGAGAAACAAATTCCTATAGAACAAATGGCTGAAAGTGGCAGAGTTATCTTGTTGTGGTCCAGAATGTCAGAGGTCAGAAATGGGACTTGCCAAACTGAGAACAAGGTGTCTCTAAGATGTTTTCCTTAGTAGGCCTTACAGAGAATCTTTTCCTTGCTGCTTTTACATTCCAGAGGTATCAAAACCATCCCTGCACAGGATAAAACAGACAACACACACAATGCCACTATCAACAACAAAACCAAAAATAACAGCTACTAGCAATGCAATCACTGGTCATTAACATTAATACCAACAGTCTCAACTCACCTATAAAAAGACACAAGCTAACAGAATGGATACAAGAACAGGATCCACCCTTCTGCTTCTGTAAGGCAAGGAAAACAGTCAATAATACAAAATGGTAACTTATAGAATGGGAAAAATTTTCACCAACTCCACATGGGATACAGAGCTGATCTGCAAAATATAAAAGAACTCAAGAAACTAGATATTAAAATGTCAAATAATCCAATTAAAAATTAAAAAGTAGGGTACAGATCTAAACAGAGAATCCAAAACAGAAGAATCTCAAATGACCATGGGCACTTAAGGAATTGCTTAACATTCTTAGCTATTAATTAAATAAAAATCCTAACAACTCTGAGATGATATCTTATATCTTTCAGAATGGCTAAGATCAAAACACTAATAAAGCTTATGCTGGAGATGCTGTGGATTAGAAGGAATAGTCCTCCATTGCTGGTGGAAATGCAAACTTGTACAGGCTCTCTGGAAGTCAATGTGTTGTTTTCTCAGAAAACTGGGAATCAATCTACCTTAAAATCCAAAAAAACCACTTTTGGGAATATACTCAAAAGATGGCCACTCACACCATAAGGACATTTGGTCAACAATATCCATAGCAGCATTATTCATAACAGCCAGAACCTGGAAACAACCTAAAATGTATTTTAAAAATGTGGTACATTTACACAGTGTAGTACTACTCAGTGGGAAAAAATAACAATGACATTGTGAAATTTGTAGGCAGATGGATGGAACTAGAAAACAATAATACTGAGAGAGGTAAACCAGACACAGAAAAATAAACATAGCATGTAGTAACTCATAAGTGGCTACTAGACATAAAGGAAAGGATAACCAGTCTACAGTCGAGAACCCCAGAGAAAACAGGAAACAAGGAGAACCCTAAGAGAGACATACATGTATTGCCTATGGAAGGAGAAGTAGGCAATATCTCCTCAGTAAATTAGCAGCGTGGTGGGAGAGGAGAGGGTGGTAGCGAAATGGAAAGGGGAGAAGAGGAGTCTGGAGGAGAACATGGGGATTGGGAAGGTCATGGTGGGTGAAAGACAGCGAGGGAGAGCATGTACAGCGATACTTTGAAAGAGGGAGCCATTATGGGGTTAGCGAGAAACCAGGCACTAGGGGAATTCCCAGGAATCCACAAGGATGATCCCACCTAAGAAGAGATGTTTTAAAAGTTCTTCTTTCAATTTGGAAAGATTACTGAAGTTCCTGTGGAGTTTAGGTAAGTCTTCATCTATTCAGATTGAATTTAAATGTAAAACATGAGAGAAAGGTATACAAATCAGACGGATGAGAGCTTACAATGTGAACATTGCCACATTACTGCCACTCAAAACTAAAAGAAACCCTTGGCAGTAACCAGTGGAATGCATGAGAAATATTAATAGATGTATGTGAAAATAAACTTAAAGCAATTTGACTTAAATCAGGAACAAGACAAGGTTTTCGACTCTATATCTTTTCAATATAGTATTTGAAATTCTAGCTAAAACAATAAGACAAGGAAGTAAGCACTAGTAGACAGGGTACCTGAACTGCCCTTCGCATGAAATCAGATTAACGACTACCTTAATTTTCATAATAGAGCTTTCATCCAGTAACTGATGAAAGCAGATGCAGAGATATCAGTTAAGCCCCAGGCTGAATTCCTGGAGTCCCGTCATTGAATGGGAGGAGTGATATTATGAGCAATTAACTAAGACCTTGATGGGGAAACCCACCGAAACAGCTGACCCAAGCAAGTGGGAGCTCACTGACTTTGGACAGACAGCTGAGGGACCAGCATATGATCAAACTAGGCCCTCTGAATGTGGGTGATAGATGTGTGGCTTAGGCTGTTTGTGGGGCCACTGGAAGAGAGTCCAGAATAACCCTTATGCATGAACTGGCTCTTTGGTGCCTATTCTCTATGGATGGATAATTTGCCCAGTCTAGATTCAGGTGGGGAGGGCCTTGGCCCTGCTTCTATTGATGTGAAACATTTTGTTGACTCCACGTGGGAGGCTTCACCTTCTCTGAGGGGTAGTTGCGTGGAACAAGTGAACAGGAGGGAGAGAGAACTTGGATTGATAAGTAATATATGATTGCTTTAAAAATGAATAATGTCTGTCCTTTTGACTTTCAGACTATTCAGACCATGAGCTCCAAAAAAAAAACAAAACAAAACAAAAAAACCTGGGATTTCCTCATGAATCTCATTCTGGGAGAAGCAAAAAGCTTAAGCCTGTGGGTTTATTTGTCTCTAGGAAAGTGATTTCACAAGTTCTGATAACTTCTCTTCTTTCAGGACAGAATGAATCTGAGAGGATGATGATGATAATGGTGATGAAGATGATGGGTGGAAGTACCCTCTGACCAGGAATACTTAGGCATGTATATCTCTTGTCATCTTTTTAAAACTGTGAACTATGGGCAGGGACAGTGGACCTTATTTATCTACTTCCCAATATAGCCTCATTGAAGAAATTAATTTTTTCTGTGTTTTTTTAACAGAAAGGAATAAAAACATGAAAAAATAAGAGTTTATCAAACAAATTCAGACACAAAGAAACGTCAGTTGGAGTTTACAAACATATGAAACACAATTATTAAAAAAAAAAAAGTAAAAAGGTCTAGGATGATGGTTCCAGGTATAAAAGCAATTGGTGTACTAGCAAGCAGGTCTGAGGTTTTTGTTTTTGTTTTTGTCTTTATTGTTTGTTTGTATGTTTGTTTTGATTTGATTTTTTAGTGTTTCTCTGTGTAACTGCTCTGGATGTCCTGAAACTCATTTCATAATCATGATGGCCTTGAACTCACAGAGATATATATGCCTGGTGCTGCCTGCCTAATGCTGGGCTTACAGGCATGTGTGACCATACCTGGCTCAGGACCTGAGTTTTAATCCCTAGAACTCACATAAAATTGGGATATTGTAGGCAATGTGAAAGGCAAGAATGGACATCCAAAGTTGGGTCTATACTTCTGCATGTGCACTGTGGTAGATGAACGCTCCCCCAGGCACACACAGAAACTTCATGTAACTCACACATACTTAAAAATGCATAATCACTGGACATAGTATATGAAAGATATATGTGGTATAAAAATATCCAGAGTGTAATATAGAGGATGGGACATAAAATTAAGAAATAAATGGAGGAAATAAGAATATTTTTGTTTTACATTTTGTGTATGTAACATTTATCGAACAGCATAGAAAAGTGTGTGTGTGTGTGTATGTGTGTGTGTGTGTGTGTGTGAGTGTGAGTGTGTTACAGACTAAGGATATTGGATGTCTTGCTCTATCATCCTCTCCCTTTTTTCCTTAAAATAGGGTCTCTCATAGAAGCCGGAGTTTGTCTGTTAAGCTAGACTGGAGGCTACCAAGTGTCTGCAATCATCCACCTCTGCCTCTGAGTTACAGATCAGCATCAGATAAGCTTGGTCTTTACATGGGAACTGAGGATCTGAATTAAGGTTCATGCTTACATAGTAAGAGCCGTCACTCATGCAGTTATCTTGGGAGCTCAACAAGCAAATAATTCTCCATCCTTAACGAAGAAACTCTTCACAGTTATTGGCTTCTGGGAGAGGGGTGTTGCATTTGGGAGGAAATAAGGGGACAAACATGGGATGAATATGATCAAAATCATTGTATGAAATTTTCAAAGAGTTAATGAAAACTACATTTAAAAGAAGAACTTAAGCATAGTAAATTAAAAATACATTTGTCCTCCTATGATATGGCAGGCATTTATGAATTCCAATATAAATTTGTGAAAATTACAGTAATACAAAAGTGAATATAGCAACATAAGAGAAGCTTTTCAAAATTTATCTTTATATAACAACTTGGTCTTGGAACATATTCAGTATATTTAATATATTCCAGATGGATAGAGAAGTAAATAGATACATATTTATATACACATTCATATATACACACTAAATACACATTTATTTGTATGAAATTTAAATAATGTCATAACAAATGCTTTCCAGGTTGTCAAGTAGACAAGCTATATACAAACTGAAACTTTGTTCATTTAGAGAGCAACAAGAACGGGGCAAGAAGAGAACTGATTGTGAAATAAATCTGGAGACTAAAGTCTGTTTGGAGAGTAAGAACTAAGGCAGGGGCTAGAGACTCCATTTAGAGTATACAGTGCTTTGCAGAGGATGGACACTCTCTGCCTAGCACTTAGGAATGATACTCATAACACCCAATAATCCCAGGCTCAGGATTTTAGCCATATTCCCTGATCATCTGCTGGCCCTCATGTACATTCATAAAGATAAAACAATGATCAAAATATAAAAAAAACGCAGAAAGGTCAGGCACTGGTGTGAAAATAACTCATACAAACACAGATCACTTAATATAGATGATGGGCAACTGATTGCACATACTGTATACAGAAAACGCATGTGTGTGTTCATACACATATATACATTTTACAGTATCTTTCACACCCTATGTTTTTATAAACAGTGTTCACAAAAACAGAGATTGACATTTATGCCTCAGCAACATTAAAATGTCATGAATATCTATTAAGAGAATCAACAGGCTAGTATTTTATTACAAGATAAACAAAATTTTATAAACTGTATTTAAAAAATGAGAGAAAATAAACTGTAATGAAAAATTATAAATTGAATAAACTAGGGTGAAAAATCCAAAGCTAAATATACAGTTGACTTTACACACTTCGAAATGGTGAATGAGTCTCGATAAGAAAGGCAAAATAAATAAATAAATAAATAAAATTCTGTGCAATATTTTATATCTATAGTCATGAAAAATATCACAAACATGGTTTTGTAAAAAGAATGAAGATGAACATAAATGTATTCTTTATATGTGACTTATATTAATGGTGCAGTAACTCTGGAGACTGCGAACACATAAGGATCATGTCACCTAGTGATATTCTTCCTCCCTATTTTAGAGAAACTGCCAAAAAGAAGCATGCAGACACAGACAGAGATAACACACACTGTCTCATCAAAAGGTTTTGATTGGTAAAGTGGAAACAACCAGAAATTCCACCAAAGGAAATGAATGAATAAACTGTCTCACCCATTAAATAAAACATATAATATCAGTATTTGATACAGACACACAATATTGAATGGACCAATCCCATAAGCATAAGTTTTAGGAGGAAAAGAAAAATCAGGATCACAAAAAACAAAAAACAAAACAACAACGAATACATCTTACATGACAGCACTTAAGTACTTGAGAGCAGGAAAAAAAAATCTAGGATCAATATATTTTAGTCAAAATGTTATTGTTTTAATTTTATTTGTTTTTAAAATTTGTTGGTTTTTATGTTATCAAGCAAAGTGGTGGTTTTAATTGTGAAATTCATTGAGTTAGGTGGTTTCAGGCATCAACTAGTACAAATTTTGTGATATTCTCGCCGAGACAGTACGTATAAGCCACCTAAAAGCTTTGGTTAACGTTAATTAAACAACAGAATGTGTGGCTGGAGTAATGGCTCAGTGGTTCAAAGCAAGAACTGATCTTTGAAATATCCTGGCTTCTGTCCATGGAACCCACATGACAGCTAAGTACTGTCTGTAACTCTAGCTCCAAGTGATTCAACCCCATCTTCTGTCCTCTGCAGGCACTACATGAACACTGTGTGCAGACATAATGCAGGCAAAACTCCCATGTATATATATAATCTCAAAAAAGCTTTAATTGCAAACTGTACTACTTGTAATGATTTATTTGGAAGTTGATGGTGAAGTCATCACCTGTAATCAATGGAATAACTGGGCTACCTGCTGAAGACTAAAACCAAAACTGTCTGGTAGCTCCAACATTCAAGACAGGTTTCTTCAAAGCCGCAGTTGGTACCTAGAATGGGGCAAGTGACCCTTCATGGCATGCATGAGGCAGTTAGATTTCAGAGCCAATGTTGAAGGTAAATATCGTAAGTTGGGTTTGAGAGTTCTTAGAAGCTTTAAAAATCCAACAGTCTTTATTGCAGAGGTATCTACACACGAACTGACCTCACTGCTGAAATACACAGTCAAAATTAAAATTCAAAAACAGAGAAAACAAGATTTTGGAAGATCAATGACAATATGGCTATTCTTAAATTCCATAAAAGAAGAAACCAGAGTAGTATCTTCAAAATATTATTAGAAAATTAATCTTGGTCAAGATGGCAACAAAATGAAGAATGCAATAAGTAAAAAGATGAGTAGATGATTGGGTTTAGTTGTTGAGTGTTTACTGTCTCTTTCCTGACGTGCTGAGGCGGTATTAGGCAAGACCAAATTCTAGTCCTGTGGATGCTCTAGTGGATAAGCCTTGATCATGCATTGTCTCCATGCAAAAATTTTACATTTGGAAGTAGCTGAAGGCTGTATAGTCTGTGTGTTCAACTGAATAGCAAGGCATAAGGATGATAATGCATTACTGATAAAATAACTTTTGTCTTATTAGCAAGAAAGACAAAACAAAGGTTTTCTTTCTCAGTAAAACTATGCTTTATTTTGGGGCCCCAGGGACATAGCTGGAAAGAGTCTGAATGTTGAATTTATCAGAATGATGAATATTTTTTTTGGATTAGCTTGCTCTGTTGAGAAAATTTATATCATATGACTTAAATAGCCATTCATTCATTTACTGGAGCCTGTCAGCAAGTACTCCTTGAAGCTGGCACCATATGCTAGACAGTGTCCTAATTTATGGCTTCAGTAGGCTAACCTGACAAATAAAAGACAGCCCAACTCTTACTCCATTCAACACACAGTAGAGAACAAGGGTCAACACGGGGCCAGTGAGGTGACTCAGTGAATAAACCTATTTGCAGCCAAGGCTGACGACCTGAGCTTGATCAATCAATGAAAACCGAAGTGGAAGAAGAAATCAGATCCCAGCAAGCTGCTGTCTGACCTACGTGTGACACACATGCACACACACAGCCCAAATAAATAAATATAATATAAAATCTGAAAGATTAAATACCGTGGGCCCTTCGCATCTGAAGTATAGATATCATAGATTCTATTAATCAGATATCATAAATATGAAACTATCTCCTATGAATTGGTATGGTGTCCTTTCCAGGAAGATGTACAATGGAACCCCATAAGTAAAGGAGGTGCCCATTATTAACATAATTTCATTACTAGAGGTTAAATCATTTCACTTCAAACATATCAAGGCAATTTTTAAATGTAGCAACAATTTTCTTAATTTTCAGGGCATGTTTCTGACCTTAAAAAGTTAGTAAATGTTTTAAAAATGGATTGTGACCTCTTTGTCTCTGACTTGCTTGTT
Organism: Microtus pennsylvanicus; assembly: GCF_037038515.1. Taxonomy (NCBI): domain Eukaryota; kingdom Metazoa; phylum Chordata; class Mammalia; order Rodentia; family Cricetidae; genus Microtus; species Microtus pennsylvanicus. The sequence goes on from NC_134594.1 coordinate 20,146,880, forward strand.
TTAAAACTAGCTAAATATTACCAAGTATTTTTTTAATCTAGAGAAAAACACAATGGGATTAAAAGCTCTGTACATAAGCTTGCTCAAATAGTGTAAAAGCTTATAAAAGTACTACATTGTTTAGGTGATGCTGGTGCTAGTCTCAATTGCTAAAAAGTAAATGTCTTATCTAATTTTAATGTGTTTTTCTGACTTATGTGTTTCTGTGTATACGTGTTTGTGTTTATGTACAGATAGGCATGTATACATGTATACAGTTGTCAGTATGCAGGCGTGTTTGTGTGTGTATATAGGTGTGTTTGTATGGGGAGAGTATATGTAGGTGTTTTGTGTATATTTACATGTATATGTATGCAAGTGAGTGAGGATGTGTATGTATGTGTGCATACAGGTGTGTATTTGTACATAAGTGTGTGTGTGTGTGTGTAACTCTATGTGTCAAATTCATCTCTGCTCCAGACAGATGTAAAGCTCAGAGGTTGATACTAAGTCTCTTAATCTACTGATTCTCCAATTATTACTATTATTTAAAAGAGGTCTTTCACAGAACCTGGGCCGCACTCTTTGGAGTAAACTGATTAGCAAGAAAGTTCCAGAATCCACTTGTCTCTGTCCCATTGCTGGAGTTATACATATAATGTGTATGGCTACTATGGGATTTTACATGGGTGTTTGAGATACGAACATGGATCCACATGCTGGTACAGCAAGCACTTCTCACATTAAGCCATCTCCTCATTTTCTCTTAACTAATTTTGTTTTATTAGTAATTTAATACTTTTGTTGAATGGTATTTGAATTATATTAACTCCCTCCTTCAACTCCTTCTGGATCAATCTATTCTTCTCTACCACAAAACTTTATTAGTGCTCATGTGTGACTTGTATTCTTAATTATAATAAACTATCAGAAAAATAAAGATACTGAATTCATGTTTAGAAGTCTTCTGAAGTTGCTAGATAGCACATTTGACTACCTGTTTTCCAGAGAAAGAAAGTCTCTTTCCCCCATGAGGCAATGAAATAATAATTTCAATTATAAAATGAGCACCTGGAAACATGGCAGATTTTTCCCTCAGTGCACATTATACTCATTTTGTTTAAATAAATAGACAAACTGAAAATGATATCCTTTTACAAATTAACTCACCTATCCCTTTGAGAACTTAGATTGTCTACATCAAGACCCAGCAATATATTTGGGGATATACCCAAAGAATGTTCAATCATATCACAAGCATATGTGCTCATCTATGTTCATAACATCATTGTTTGTTATAGCGAGAACCTGACCAAAGAATGTATAAAGAAAATGTGACACATTTACACAAAGGAGTACTACACAACAGGAAAAAATGATGTCTTGAATTTTGCAGGCAAATGGATGGATCTAAAAAACATCATATTGAGGGAGGTAACCCTGACCCAGAAATACAAATGTAATATGTATTTACTCATAAGTGGTTTTTAGATATAAAGCAAAGAAAAAGCAGCCTACAATCTACACCTCAGACAACCTAGACAACAAAGAGGACCATAAGAGAAACATACATGGATCTAATCTACATAGGAAGGGTAAAAAGGCAAGATCACCCGAGTAAATTGGGAACATGGGGATTAGGGGAGAGGGTAGAAGGTGTGAGAGAGGACAAGAAGGGAATGAAGAAACATATATAGCCCCATAAAACAATGAAAATTTTAAAAATAAACCTTAGTTTGTTAGTAAAATTCATATAAAAATAATGAAAAAAAGCTAAACAATATAAACTCATAACATTTGGAAATCACCCAAACCCATCAATAACACTGTTAAAAAGTTAAATATCTTTATATGATCCCATAATTTATAATTTCATGTGCAAAATTAACAGTGGTCTTGAAACCAGCAAACAGGGTACTTGGAGTTAAAAGTGTTTACGTAAACTTCGAATTCTGTTCTTTAGATAAAAATCATTTCAGTGTGGATTTTTACAGAATTGGGTATAATTTACTCCAAGATGCTTTTCACAATCAAGCTCAAATGCAACCACTAATTTTGCCTAATTTATCTTCAGTGTGTCCAATAATCTATATTAATAATTAATGTCTTAGAAATCACTTTTAACTACAGTGATAAAGCATCTTGACCAAAAACAACTTGGAGAGAAAAGGGTTTATTTCAGTTTGTAATTTATAGTCCAAAGAGAGGTAGAGTAGGAACTCAAACAAGGCAGAAAACTGGAAGCAGGAACTGAAGCAGAGGCCACGGAGGAATGCCGCTTACCATCCTGTTCTTCATGGTTTACTTAACTACCATTTTTATACCTCCTCTGCCACCTTCTCAGAGGTGTCATTCCATTACAGTGGGCTGGGCTGTTGTATAAGTCATCAGTGAAGAACAGACTTGTGTACAGGTCAATCTGAAGGAAGGTATGTTTTCAAATGAAGTTCTCTCTTTCTAGATGATCTTAGATTATATCAAGTTTACAACAACAAAAAAATTAAAAAAGCATAACTAGTAAACATAAGATCATTTTTTTCTTCATAGGAATGGGTCAAATTCAGCATCTAGAAAACTGGCATAAGAAATGCAATATACATGAAAGACATGGTTACTAAGTGTAAAGTCAAATAACCGTAACTTTCTTTATGTAACAAAATGACTTTTGTATGAAACACTCTGCTTCCTTTCTTTTGAGAAAGAGCCTCAGAGATTATAGGTAGAGAAAACTACGTTGTCTTTTATATCAAATGAGGTATGGGCTTTATGTTTTCCAAGATGGCCACAGCAAATTTCCAAATTCGGAACTCTTTCTTTTGTCCATATCAACTAGGCTTATATCCTTTCAACTATTTTGCTTTTCTGAGAATAACTATAAGCATTTTATTATTTCACACACACACACACACACACACACACACACACACACACACACACACACACAAACACACACACAATCTATCTGTCTGCCCCTGGCTGTCTATCTATCCTATCTATCTATCCATCTATCAATCTATCTTGATATATTTGGGTATGTATATCTGGGTGCAGGCAATTGAAGAAGAATTGAAATTGGGTATGCCCAGATTTGGATTTGTATATCAGTCACTTAATATGGGACCTAGGAATTACAGTACATGCTCTTAACCAGTAAGCTACTTCTCTATTTTATCTAAGAGTAATTTTGGATTGCACTTATCTCTGGGTATATGATGGTGAGAATCTACCATGTAACTACTAGTCTATATTGATACTCTCATTTAGAAGATGGTGCGGAGTACATTTAGAGATTCACTGTGGTTCAAGTGAACATTTTGATTAAAATGTTTTATGAATTCCGAAGCATGAGATATATTACCTAGTAACTCATATTTTGTTCATCTATCTTTTTTTGTATTAAATAGTTACCTTCTTTTCACATATGTTATAGGATTTTCTTTAAATATTCATTGAATGTTGATGACAAGTTCTATCATTGATTCCTAAATTAGTTGTTCTTTTTGGCCATTGAAAATATTATAATGCCAGAAATAAAATGTAAACAGTTAAGGTATTCATATTTTCATATTATGTCGGAAAGAATACATGCTTTCAAATTTTAGGGAGCTCATTGATTGTTTACAAACAATCAATGGATTTCCTCCAGTTAATAGAAAATCTGTGAATGAGAAGACTAGAATCTGGGTATCTCAATGATCAGGAAATTTTTGTTCTCTTTGTCTCTCTCTTTCTGTTTCTGACTCTCTCTGTCTTTCTCTAGCTGATAGACAGCCATCTGATGGGAGTGGAAATGGATTTGTTGAAAATCTTTTCCCATTCTGTAGTCTGCCATTTTGTCCTCTGCACCATGTCTTTTATTTTACAAAAGCTTATCAGCTTCATGAGATTCTATTTATTAATTGTTGATCATAGTTCCTGCACTATCATTGCTGTATTTAAGAAATTTTCTCCATTGCCAATGCATTCAAGGTTATTTCTTACTTTCTCTTATATCAGGCTCAGTGTGCCTGCCTTTATGTTGATGTCTTCGATCCACTTTGATGAGTTTTGTACAGGGTGATATTTACATTCTTCTATATGTAGACATCCATTTCATTTAGACTACTACCATTTGTTGAAGATATTTTATTTCATAGTGCATTTTTGGTTTCTTTAACAAAAATCAAGTGTCCATAGGTATGTGGATTTGTGTCTGGGTGGGTCTTAGAAATTCAATAATTCAATTCCATTGATCAATGTGTTTGTTGTTTTTTTGTCAATACCATGTTTGATTCTTTCTTTCTTTCTTTCTTTCTTTCTTTCTTTCTTCCTTTCTTTCTTTCGCTAGTCATAAGGAATAGTGATGTAAAGAACTGTGTTGAAATTTTGATGGGAATTCCATTGAATTTGTGGATGGCTTTTGTTTTGCTTTGTTTTGTTTTTTTCTTTGGCACAGTGTTCTGCACCTTAATCTACTACTATTTCAACCAGCAACAGCAACTCTTCAGCTACAAGCCTGCTTCTCTGGCCTCTCAGGCTGCAGTCTGGCAAGAATTCTGTTCCCATAGGCACTGGCTCTGTCACTACCACTAAACGTAGCTTTAACTAAATCTCTGTTTTCCTATTTATAAATAAGACCCATGATTCAAAGGCTTGGGTGAAAACCTGCTAGCTCAGAGAGGCTAAGAGGCAGCAAGGTAACTTTCTATCCTTGCTGGCATCTCCCAGAAATCCAATCAAAACAGAAATAGCTATGCCACTCAAACCCCGTCCCTACTATTTCTGGTGCATTTATCTCTTCCAGATGCCCTCTGATTACTTTCTGTCAGCTAGTTGGTAGCTCAGTCTGCTGACACATGGTTAGCTTTATTTAATTAACAGAAATGCAAACCCAGGCTTCACAGTATCCTTGAATATACGCTAATAGCTTTGGGCATGATGGTCATTTTTAATAAGTAATTCTAAAAATTCATGAGCATGGGCTAGCTTTCCATCTTTCAATATTTTCTTCAATGTCTTTCTTTAAAGATTTGAAATTTTGTCATGATTTCACTTTCTTGTTTAGGATCCTTCAAGACATTTTACATTGTTTGTTGCTTTTGTGAGGGATGTTATTTCTCTGATTTCTTTCTCAGTCCCCTCTTCCTCATTTTTTTTTATTTTTAGTTAATCTTGTATTTAATCCCATTGTTGATGAAATTTGTTAGCTGAAGTAGTTCCCTGGTAGAGTTTTTTTGGTGTTTCTTACATAGACTATAATATCATCTGCAAATAATGACACTTTGATTTCTTCCTTTCCAATTTGTATCCCCTTGATCTCCATCTGTTGATCAGTTGTCTTGTTTCTCTAGCTAAAATTTCAAATACTATACTGAATAGAAAAAGTGGAAAACTTTGTCCTGTTCCTGATTTCACTCAAATTGCTTTGAGTTTATTTTCACATCCATCTATTAATATTTCTCATGCATTCCACTGGTTACTGTCAAGGGTTCCTTTTAATTTTGAGTGGCAGTAATGTTGCAAATGTTCACATTGTAAGCTCTCATCTGTCTGATTTGTATACATTTCTTTCAGGTTCTACATTTAAATTTAATCTGAATAGATGAAGACTTACCTAAACTCCTCAGGGACTTCAGTAATCTTTCCAAATTGAAATGGGAACATGTAAGACATCTCTTCATGAAATACCTTGTAAAACAGTTCAGTCCCTGGAAACTAGACCGTCACACATTCTTTTTAGTGACAAGGAAGAATTTACTCCCATTTAGTCCATTTAGGTTTTCACAGCGCTAATGGATAAGTGGGTCTTATCTAAACAAAACCATGCCTGCTTTCAATTACCATCAGCTGTGAGCTATAACCTCTAGGGGTGGAGAATTTGTGAAGTCCTTGGACCCTTTTTATTCCATCCAAAAGCTTGCCCTGCTCTTTATTCTTTTCCTAGTTGTGTATCATGCTGTTTAATAGGAACACTTCTTCCAACTTGCTGGGTAAGGTCTATGGCTGCATACATTTTCTCTTCTCAGGTTACTCACTCCTTGTCCACTGATGAAAATAATATAAGGTTAAATCTGCAAGGCAGTTAAATTCAACAGATGAGGAATATAGTAATACAAATAGATGTTGAAATATGACCTCGCTTAACCCGATTTGCTTTATGACTTGCTGCTTTCTCTGCCAGGAGTCACGTGACTCACGACAGTCCATCTTGAGCCAATAATCACTAAAGGCTTTTTACAGTTCTGGATATGATACTAAACATTCTCCAAGGGAAGATTGTTTTCTTAGACATGAGTTCAAAGTCTTCTTTGATCTGCAATGAAGCATCTTAATTTTTTTTTTAATCCTGGACTCTTCATGCTAGCTCCTTAGATAATTCAACATCAGTTATTTATTTGCTTTCATAACTTTCTTCACTGGGAAAAAAGAACTAAGTAAAATTTGTTATAACAACAATTGAATATAACTTGGCAATTTACTCATCTTTACAACGGGTTTGGTAACCAGTACACTGAGAAAATCCATGACTAATTAACTAAATAGAGTCAGTCCTCCTATGGCCTGAAATACTAAATTATACAATTAGTTGTAGAGAACTATAACAATCACTTTTTAACAAATCAGAAGACTATGTTTAAATTTTATATCATCTCCATCATATTTTGTTTATATAATTACAATGCTTAATATTTGGCTGTTTGTTGTTGTTATTATTGTTATTATTTTTAAAGATTTATTTATTTATTATGTATACAACATTCTGCCTCCATGTATGCCCGCATGCCAGAAGAGGGCGCCAGATCTCATTACAGATGGTTGTGAGCCACCATGTGGTTGCTGGGAATTGAACTCAGGACCTCTGGAAGAGCAGCCAGTGCTCTTAACCACTGAGCCATCTCTCCACCTCCAATTATTATTATTATTATGATTTGGTATGTATGTGTGTTTGTGTATTCTTTCATAAGTGCCACAGTGTGTCTATGGGTATCTGGGACTACTTTTGTAGAGTTTTGTTTTCTCTTCTCCCATGCCAACTATAAGGGAGAATCTATGAATCAAACTCTTAGGTGTGAACAATAAAGGTTTTACCCACTGAACTGTCTTTTCAGCCCATTGTGTAGCTGTTGTTCCTATATGATATGCCACCTAAGAAATTAGGATAGTATGTGCTACCTGGAATAATGACATCTATCTCATCAAGGCCTCACTTGAATTAATGCACACAGATTTACATCAAACTCTTTTTCATTCCAGGAATATTTTAGGAATCCCTTTATTGACAAGTCACTCATATTAAGTTCTGCTACTGCTCCTATCTAGAGTAGTAGTAGAAGCTATGTCCCTGTCGGTAGTTATGAATTTATAGGTAAATATATTCAAATTTGTCTATGAGTTGCAGTCCATCCTAGAGAGGTGGGCAATTTACACTGCATATCACTATGTGGAAATGTTGAGAAATTTTAAGCTTAGAAACATCCATAATTTAAATCAAGAAACCTCAAGTATTAGACAAACAAGATTCATTTGATTGCCTCAAATCTCTACCTAGAGAACAAAACCTAGACAAATTAATTGCAAATACAGGAAATTATCTGTCTGTTAGAGAACTCCGTGTTTTCTTCTCATTGTATTAATTAAAACATGTTTTAAAAGAAGAAGAATCAATGCTACACTTCTGATTATGACAAAGTTATTCATCATGATAGTCATGGCTATGGGAATATCAGGAAAGCAGCCAAAACTCTTGCCAATACTACAATCAGTCACGTTTTATATGTAACTTCTTGACCCAAATAGCAAATGGAGATATGCTGGTCTGGCAGTGTTTGTGTTTTATTATCATTGTAATAGACTTATTTTCCAAACAGTGCTGTAACTGATAAAAAAGCTTCCAAACTATAAAAGACTTAAAACATATTTCTGCACTTCAGACTGCTCTGAGACAGACCCATTAGTTGGCAACTAACTCCTTACAAGAATTAATATGTTTAAAGGTGAAGGAAAGCACAATTATGCAGTCTACAGGGAAGCTGGGCTCAGCACAATTGTGTACCCAGTAGAAATGCTTCAACAGGGATTTTCATTGAAATGCTCATGTCAAGTATTAAAAGACAATCCATGCTTTCTAGATAATCCAGGGTAATATAGGAGAAGAAATGGTATCAGTTCTCCTTTGCTCTCAGGCTCAAGGCAACTTATGTATTTTCAGGGCACATTATCAAGTTAGTTGTCTGTTTAATGTGGGAAGATGCTTCATGGCTTTCTCTTGTGTAAATTATTAACAAGCAACTTATCAAATATTATTCACCTTTATTTTATACATTTTCCCCCATTCACCTTTTTGCCTCCTTTCTCCTCCTTCCCCCTCTTGGTCCTATCTGTGTAGTAGCAGGCTATGTTACAGAGTTCCACTGAGGTTTCAGGAAGGACAGGCAAGTATGGGGCAGGGTGAGACTTGTACCTTGCAGAGTTCAGTGGTCAGAATGGGGGTAACTGAACATCCTACCTATAGGAAACTCTCCTGTTGACTGTCTAGAGAAGCCCAGGCAGGTGGGGGAGGTGCCCTAAATTTTGACCTAGTGTGGAGGACCTAGAGAGTGGGGTGCCCCAACAGGTGGCTGGTCACTCGCCTCTTGGTCTTCCTCTGTGTAGTAACAGGCTGTGTTTCAGAATTCCCACTTTTTTATTTTTTGAAACTAAAATTTAATCACTTCATTTTTCTCTCTCCTTTTCTCCCTCTAAAATTTAGAAACATAACCCTTTAAATAACATTAGCTTCAATTTGATACTCAAATGTGAATGAAATTAAACAGCACAGTTAACGAACACTGACATGTAATATTGAATTTCATTATTTTATACTGATAACGTTAATAGCGTATTCTCTGTCAGAACAGAAACAGTTCAGATTCTAGGGGTTAACTTTTATTCAGAGTTTTCCTTATTAATTTACTTTTCAAAATCAAGTTTTGAAATCAAATTTTTATTTAAAATGAGTCTTTTGATTTTACATACCAATTCCAGCTTATCCTTTATCCCCTCCTCCTGCTCCCCCATTTTCTTCCAGACCCCACAACCCAACCACTCCTCAGAGAAGTAAGACCTACAAAGTCTGGCATACCAAGGTGAAGCAGGATCAAGTCACTTCCCCCTCTCCCTATATTTAGGCTGAGCAAGGTATTCCTCCATAGGCCCTCCAAAAAGCCAGTTCATGAACTAGTAATAAATTCTACAAGTCACCCCACAAAATGCCCAAGCCACATAACTGTCTCCTACATTCAGAGGGCCTAGTTCAGTCCCATACAAGTTCCCAGATATCAGTCTAGAGCTAGTGAGCTCCCACTAACTTGGGTCATCTATCTCTGTGGGTTTCCTCACTATGATCTTGACCTTTTTGCTCATAATATCAATCTTCCCTCTCTTCAACTGGACTCTAAGAGCTTGGCCCAGTGCTTAGTTGTAGATCTCTGCATCTGCTTCTACTAATTATTGGATGAAGACTCTATGAAAACAATTAAGGTAGTCATCAATATAATTACAGGAGAATGCCAGTTCAATCACCTTCTCCACTATTGCTTGGAGTCTTAACTGGTGCCATCCTGTGGATTCCTAAAAATTTCCATAGTTCCAGGTTTCTCCCTAACCCCATAAAGGATACTTTTATTAAGATATCTATTTCCTTCCTCTCCTCTTTCCCTCCGTCAACTCGACTATCCTCTTCCTCATATTCTTCTCCTCCTTCCCTTTCCTTCTCTGAAGCACGATTAATTAAAACCCCAGTCGGAAACTGTGAAAAGCAAAACTGCCAGGCAGGCAGCCACTAGCTCTTACCGTGATCTCAGTCTGGAATGGCAATCCTGTCACTGGGAATCTCAGAATGAAACTGTGTTTTGAGAGCTGTTTATAATCCTCTCTAAGACTTTGAGTAAAGGCATGCACCACCTGGTTTCTATGGCAGTTAGTGCAGCCACTGGAATTAAAGGTGCATATCATCATTATGGTTACTGGGGTTAAAGGTGTGTGTTACCATAAGCTAGTCAGTAAGACTGACCAGTGGTACTGTTTTACTCTCAGATTTTCAGGCAGTCTTTATTTATTAAAATACAATTGAAAGACTTCAACATAAAGCCAGCCACACTGAACCTCACTGAAGAGAAAGTGGGAAGTACACTTGAATGAATTGGCACAGGAGACCACTTACTAAATATGACCTCAGTAGCACAGACACTGAGAGAAACAATTAATAAATGGAACCTACTGATAATGAAAAGTATCTGTAAAGCAAAGGACATGGTGAACAAGACAAAATGACAGCCTACAGAATGGGAAAAGATCTTCACCAACACTACATCAGACAGAGGTCTGATCTCCAAAAAAACCACCATAGAACCCTCATCTGGCGATGGATGGAGATAGAGACAGAGACCCATATTGGAGCATTGGACTGAGCTTCCAAAGTCCAAATGAAGAGCAGAAGGAGGGAACAATGAAGTCAGGACCGCAAGGAGCTAATCAAGGCCAGCTGGACTGGGACTGAAGGAGCATGTGATCAAACGGGACTCTCTGAATGTGGCTGAAATGAGGGCTGACTGAGAAGCCAAGGACAATGGCACTGGTTTTTGATTCTACTGCATGGACTGGCTTTGTGGGAGCCTAGTCTGTTTGGGTGCTCACCTTCCTAGACCTGGATGGAGTGGGGAAGACCTTGGAATTCCCACAGGGCAGGGAACCCTGACTGTTCTTAGGACTGGAGAGGGAGGGGGAGTGGGGGGAGTGAGAGGAAAATGTGAGGAGGTGGAAATTTTTAATAGTTAAATAAATAATTTAAAAAAAGGAATTGGTGATCAAAAGAACAAATAATCCAATTTAAAAAAAAATGGAGTACAGACCTAAAGAGAGAACTCCCAGGAGAGGAATATAAAATAACTGAAAGACACTTAAGGAAATGGTCAACATCCTTTAGCATCAGAGAAATGCAGATGCAAACACGTTTGAGATTTCATCTTATACCTGTAAGAATGGCCAAGATCAAAAACACTGATGACAACTTAAACTGGAGAGGTTGTGGGGTAAAGGGAGCACTGCTACATCGCTGGTGGGAGTGCAAGCTGGTACAGTAATTTTGGATATCAGTATGATGATTTCTCAGAAAATTAGGAAACCATCTTCTTCAAGACCACTTTTGAGTATATATCCAAAGAATTCTTAATCATGCCACAAGGGCATATTTTCAAATATGTTCAAAGCAGCATTGTTTGTCATAGCAGAACCCGGAAACAACCTCAATGCCCCTCCATTGAAGAATAGATAAGGAAAATATGGTACATTACACAATGGAGTACTATACAGCAGAAAAAAATTAATGACACCATGATATTTGCAGGAAAATGGATGGAGCTAGAAAACTGATGTGGGATTCCCCTTTGTATTCTATGAATACCATTGGCTAATAAAGAGGCTGTCTTGGGCCTAAGAGATAGGTGGGGAAAACTAAACTGAATGCTGGAAGAAGGAAGTGCAGAACCAGAGAGAAGCCATGAAGACCTGCCAAAGCCAGAAAGAATTTTAGTTGGTAAGCCACAACCAAGTGGTAATACACAGATTGATAGAAATGTGTTAATATGTAAAAGTCAGCCAATAAGAAGCTAGAGATAATGGGCCAAGCAGTGGTGTAATTAATATAGTTTTGTGTTGTTATTTCAGTTCTGGGCAGTGGGATGAACAAGCAGCCTTTTTAAACAAAACATCATTTTTCAGTGAAGTAACCCAGAGCCAGAAGGAAAATTATTATATTATTCACTCATAAGTAGTTTCTAAACATAAAGCAAAGAAAACCAGCCTATAAATCACAATCCCAGAGAACCTAGACAACAGTGAGGATCTTAAGAGAGATATACATGAATCTAATCTACATGGGAAGTAGAAAAAGACAAGATCTTCTGAGTAAAATGGGAGCATGGGGACCAAGGGAGAGGGTTGAACGGGAAGGGAGAGGCAGTGAGGGGAGCAGATAAAAATGTAGAGCTCAATAAAAAATCAATAAAATTTAATAAAAGTACAATTGAAATGCCACTATATTTCCCCTTTTTATTTAACACAAATGCTATCACAAATATAAGAAAACTATATACAATAAGTAAAATGGCTATATGCAATATATGCAGGCAATAAATACATCAACCATGTCTTCATTTGTATTTGAAAAATTTAGAGAATATATTTCATATCTATTCTATATTAGTGAGTTCAAAGTCTTATACCTGATTTACTTTATATCATTATTTTCTTCCTGTGTCTGGTAAACTATAAATAAATCTATCTAATCTTCAACGCCCTCAGAGACCCATGAAGGAAAGAATGTTAACTGACTAAGTATGAAGTACAAGGAAGCAACTTCCAAAAAAGTGAGTAATGCCAGAAATAGCTGACTGCCTGGGTAGTCACCCAAAGTTCCTCTGCAGTATAATGAATCATAGTGACTAACCTCCTTATCCTTGTATGAATTGAAGGCCAACCAGTTGAAAATCTATTCATCATTATTGGACAAATAGCCTCAATCAGCTATTTTACCATCATCATCATTTTTATTCCTATCAAAGGAATAATTGAAGACAACATTCTTGACCTAAATAAAATGTCTTGATAATATAAATTTTACATTGGTCTCATAAACCAGAAATGAAAAGATAATTTTCTCAAGACATCAAGGAGGAAAGACTCTCCCCCATCATCAACACCCAGAGCTAAAATTCTTTTTAAACTACTTCTTGTACATAAATTTAAAGTACATTAATACATCTATGTATATCATTGATTAAATTATATCCCCCTAACATATAAGCATGTGCTATTAATTATATAGGACATTATATTTTTATAAACACAAAACTCAACCATGTCTTTGATACATATACATTACAGCAATGTTTGTAAAACATAGCTCTGTTATCTTGCATGCACCATTTTCATCCTAAACTCTTCTTGATCATATGACTATCCCCTTCCCCATTTAGTCTATTAATCTACCATCCTCCAAAAAAACCAGCAACCCACATACCTTTGCCTCTCTTCTTCTTGCTTCTAACCTATTTAAACTTAGGGATGACTAATGTGAAAGTTTACCAGGCATCTGGCTCTTTCTTAAGGGCCATATTAATCTTTTATTGTCCATACTTTCCCCTTAAATAAGACATCTCGATGTCATGGGTCTAATTAGCCGATGCCCAACATAGCTGTGGTCTCATGCAGATGGTATTTTTTTAATTTTTGGGATGCTGTGACTCAGCTTAGCCGTCAAGGTATGAAGAGCAACTTAGCATGTAGCTGAACTTTTCAGTTAAGTATCATTTATCCCCATATAAACCTTCTGTGGCATATTATCAATGGCCTCGAGACATAATATAAGCAAGACTACTTATGCAAATGTTATGATCCACATACCCAGGCCTCCACAGGCTCACTTTCCATTCTTGTTTGACGTACAACTCAAATTATACTAAAAAGGCTATAGGCATTGTTATTTAGCATGCTAACTAATTTGTCTTTTTGTTGTTGATTCTAAGTTGCCTTATGGCCTCCTTCAAGTATCTTTCTGAACAAAATCTGTGTGAAAGACAATAGCTATCATTTTCAGTCAGTGATATTTCCATGCAATGTTGTCTACAATTACAACAAAAGGGATGTGAAAATGTTTTTAAGTCAGTAATACACAGTTTGGAAATATTTAACCTCATTAAATAGAAAGTCTACAAAAATTGCCTTCCAACAGGAAATGTTTGACGCTTGGACAATTCAGTTGTCTGTTGAAGCCCTAGTGCTTGAATTCACTGGGCCAATACCTCCATGCCTACACACACACACACACACACACACACACACACTTATGTCCACTCACAGGTCCATGCATCTACAAATACTTACATATTATTGGTCAAACTCTACAGTAGTATAACCCAAACTATAGAAATATCAAACACGTAGGATTCAAAACCCATTTACCACTCAGGTTGTCTGTAAGAAAAAAAGTCTGATTTTATTCTTAAAAACTCAAATATAAATTTTATAAAAGGACTTTTTAGTTTTCATCTCTTAAATATAATTTGACAGAATATGTGGATCAGGCACAGATAAAATATATGCCATGGTCTACCTAATTCTGTATTTGCTGATTTCTACGGGAGTCACTTTCAGAAAAAGAAATGCATTCTTTAACAACTCTATTGATAAATGCGGCAATATCATTAAAAAGAAAAATTTCTGGGTGCCTAGGGTGTTGACTCATTGCATATGAACACCTGTGCAAGCATGTAGACATGGGTTCAAATCCCTAGTACCCATGTAAAATTTTGGGTGTAGTCACATTCATCTGCAAGTCAAAAACTGTGGAGAGTGGAGTCAGGAGGATCTCCCACTGGCTTCAGGTCAGTGGAAGACTTGCCAGAGGAATCAATAAAAGACTGACATTGAAAGCCATCTCACATCCTCCCCAGGATTCTGCCCACACACAGGGATTCACATTACAATATCTGTGTGCATATTCAACACACATGCATAAACACACATACACACAAAGACTTAAAAATAACACATATTTTATTTTTAAAAGTTATTTTAATTCTGATTAAAGGTATCTGATTCAGTATTGTGTATACTTCAGCACCAACATTATCTCCTGTGACTTCCAAATGTATACTTCAGCACCAACATTATCTCCTGTGACTTCCAAATGGAGTGCTTACCAATGTGTATCTACACATCCTCAATTTGTGTTTTGTGCACCAAAGGGGGAATCTTAGTCAAGACAGGAAGGTGTTATCCCGACAGCTTTTTCTTTCAATCATATCTGTTTTAGAGAAAACACTCGTAGAACTGTGGAACATCCACAGTGTCAGGTCATGAAGACATAACACAGGAAGCAAATTTTCTGCTTATCCTGAAGTATTATCAACGGCAGCAAACATGCTCGCCTTTGCTGCGACAAAGGAGACAGGCTGCCCTAGCAGTTTTGTGTATCTTCACATAGTAAAACAACAGCAAACAATGGAAGCACTTGCGCTTACAAATTTTTCAGTAATTACAAAGCTTAGGAGTAATGACAGGCTAGAATTCTTGTTGAAGTAAACTAAGGGTGTCAAGCAACACAGTTACTTCTGATTACAAATGAATCAAAATACACTTCTAATTTTAAGAGCAATTTAAATTTAGGCACGTATCTCAAGTTATCTAGTGTTAAAGCTACAAAGAACATATTTAGTCATTTTCCCAGGCCCAATTTTTCCAATTGAAGGAAAGAGTGATGTCTGTTAAATGCACACTGCATGAAAGTATGCTGTCAAAAGTAAAGATTGTTTTCTTCATAACAAATGTTTAGTACTTGTAAGCATTTTGGCTAAAAAATGAGCAAACTTCCCACTATACACTCGTTTAATATTAATAATGTTTTAATTTGAAACCAAAACCACTTATTTTTGTCAGTACCCTTGGGAAAATTTCTGCTTCCCATGTCTCTTTGCTCATGCAGAACATTACACATTTATTCTGGTCTTTTCTTATTTTGGAGGACTGTGCATTATTTTCCTCTCCGATTTTAAGAAAAGCGATAAAAATTGCAATCTGTCACCAACTTTTTCTCATAACCCTGGACCCAGTTCATCATCGCTAAATTGCAAACTTGGCGAAAAGTTGTTTCCATTTGCTTCATTGATTTTAAAAGTGATTGAATTTGAGAACTGCTGTTGTTGACGATCAAATTCTAGCACAGCAAAGTTTGTGTGTGTATTCAATTGTTTCCTTCTGCCTTGATGCTAACATGCTCCTTTCTATGGAATACAAGCATAGGCTATAGTTGAGAACAAAGAAAGTGATTCTCATTGGCTAGTTGGGCCCAGTTGTCTGATTGTATGAACAATGGATAGAAAGAAATTATTTTGATGTCAGCATTGCGTGACTATTGATATTTGAGTTGAATTTAAAATGTCCTATGTTTAAACACTTGGTCTCCGCTTTGGAAAGTTATGGAGTAGAAAATGAGGTCCTGCTGGAGGAAGTGCATTACTTTTCTGTTTTATGAGTGAGGAAGTGATGTCATTGATTAGTCACAACATCATTTCTTACCTCTTCATAAAGGAATCTGGTTCTCTGAAGCCTTAAACCAAACCAAGCAAACAAACAAGCAAATAAGACAACCACTAAATCTTTTTCTCCCCAATTGCCTTTCTTTAAAAAGGTTATCTTGTCACAGCAAAATAAAGTAATAACATTAAAACTTGCTATAGATCTCACAGAACTTGTGGGATTGGCAAACTGATGACAGGTTTAAATTTGAGGCCCACCTCTTAAGAGAGAGCCCATGCCCTACACAGTCAGGAACCTGGGACTGGATATCCCGGATACCTAAGAAAGAACCAATTACAACTGAAGCGCACGCGCACACACACACAAATACAGAACAAAACAAAAACAATAACATGACTACTGATGATATTCACCCATACTCTAGACCCATGTCTTGACAAGCCATCGTCAGGAAGGTGTCTTCCAGAACCATATGGGAGCAGAGGTAGAGACTCACAGTCAGACATTATGTGGAGAAAGAGGCTAATTGGAGGTATCTGTTAGGTTCTTCTGATTAGAGAATCCCTTGCAAGAGAGGCAGAAAAGATTTTAGGAGTCAGAGGAGATAAGAACAGCAGGAGAACATGGCCCTCTGAATCAGCTAAATGGGACTTACATGCACTTCCAAGAACTGAAACAGCAAGTGCAGGGTCTGCAGGGGTCTGCTCCATGTCCTCTGCATATATTCTGGCTGCTAGCATAGAGTTTTCATGGGACTCCTGACAGTGGGAGCTGGTATATCGCTCACTTTTTTGCCTGCTCTTAGAACTTTCCCTCCTGTTGGTTTATCTTGTCTACTCTTGATATGAGAGATTTTTGCCTTGACTTATTGTATCTTGTTTTACCATGTTTGGCTTTCGTCTCTTGGAGGACTGCTTTTTTCTGAAGGAAAACAGTGGAGAAGTGGATCTGGGAAAGAGGGGAGGTGTTTGTTGTGGGGAAGCTAGTTGAAGGATGAAAAATTGTGGTTGGTATTTATTGTCTAAGAGAAGAATCTATTTTTAATTAAAAAAAAAAAACTTGTCCCCTTGTCTCAGTGTCCCAGATGTATTAAGGGCATAATGACTGCTGTGTTGCTGTGTGCCCTATTAAATTTTTTTCAGGACAAACCTCATTCTCTCTCTCTCTCTCTCTCTCTCTCTCTCTCTCTCTCTCTCTCTCTCTCTCTTTCTCTCTCTCTCTCTCTCTCTCTCTCTCTCTCCATATATAGATATAGATATATAGATAGATATAGATACAGATATAGATATAGAGGCATAGCTGTTGATACAGTTGTACATATGACTTTCTGCTATCCAATGTTCTCCATAAAATAACACTTCCATGTATGTGTGTGTTGTGTTTTGTGTGTGTATACACATGTGTATGTGTGTGTATATTCATAGCAGTGGAAGACATACACACACACACACAAACACATACAGAGACAGACAGAATAAAAAAAGAGAGAGCCGAAGATAGAGAGACAGAGACGTTTTTCTATTTTTCTTTTATTGAAACTATAGTTTTTCATATAATCTACACTGTTTAGTGTTTCCCCTCACTTGACTCCTTTAAGTTTCTTCTACCTTTCTTTTTTTTACCGTTAGTATTATCTTTTATTTTTTTTATAAATTTATTTATTTATTAAAGATTTCTGTCTCTTCCCCGCCACCACCTCCCATTTCCCTCCCCCTCCCCCAAATAAGTCCCCCCCAGCCCGAAAAGCAATCAGGGTTCCCTGTCCTGTGGGAGGTCCAAGGAACCCCCACCTCCATCCAGGTCTAGTAAGTTGAGCATCCAAACTGTCTAGGCTCCCACAAAGCCAGTGCATGCAGTAGGATCAGAAACCCATTGCCATTTTTCTTGAGTTCTCATTAGTCCTCGTTGTCCGCTATGTTCAGAGAGTCCGGTTTTATCCCAGGCTTTTCCAGACACAGGCCAGCTGGCCTTGGTGAGTTCCCAGTAGAACATCCCCATTGTCTCAGTGTGTAGGTGCACCCCTTGCGGTCCTGAGTTCCTTGCTCATGCTCTCTCTCCTTCTGCTCCTGATTTGGACCTTGAGATTTCAGTACGGTGCTCCAATGTGGGTCTCTGTCTCTGTCTCCTTTCATCACCTGCTGAAGGTTAATATTCAGGAGGATGCCTATATGTTTTTCTTTGGGTTCTCCTTATTTAGCTTCTCTAGTATCACTAATTATAGGCTCAATGTCCTTGGTTTATGGCTAGAAACCAAATATGAGTGAGTACATCCCATGTTGCTCTTTTTGGGTCTGGCTTACCTCACTCAGGATAGTGTTTTCTATTTCCATCCATTTGCATGCAAAATTCAAGAAGTCCTTGTTTTTTATTGCTGAGTAGTACTCTAATATGTATATATTCCATACTTTCTTCATCCATTCTTCCATTGAAGGGCATCTAGGTTGTTTCCAGGTTCTGGCTATCACAAACAATGCTGCTATGAACATAGTTGAGCATATACTTTTGTTGTATGATAAGGCCTCTCTTGGGTATATTCCAAAGAGTGGTATTGCTGGATCCAGGGGTAGGTTGATCCCGAATTTCCTGAGAAACCGAAACACTGCTTTCCAAAGTGGTTGCACAAGTTTGCATTCCCACCAGCAATGGATGAGTGTACCCCTTTCTCCACAACCTCTCCAGCAAAGGCTATCATTGGTGTTTTTTATTTTAGCCATTCTGACAGGTGTAAGATGGTATCTTAAAGTTGTCTTGATTTGCATTTCCCTGATCGCTAAGGAAGTTGAGCATGACCTTAAGTGTCTTTTGGCCATTTGAAGTTCTTCTGTTGAGAATTCTCTGTTCAGCTCAATGCCCCATTTTATAACTGGGTTGGTTAGCCTTTTGCAGTCTAGTTTCCTGAGATCTTTATATATTTTGGAGATCAGACCTTTGTCAGTTGCGGGGTTGGTGAAGATCTTCTCCCAGTTAGTGGGTTGCCTTTGTGTCTTAGCGACAGAGTCTTTTGCTTTACAGAAGCTTCTCAGCCTCAGGATGTCCCATTTATTCAATGAGGTCCTTAATGTCTGTGCAGCTGGGGTTATACGTAAGAAGTGGTCTCCTGTGCCTATGTGTTGTAGAGTACTTCCCACTTTCTCTTCTATCAGGTTCAGTGTGTTCGGACTGATATTGAGGTCTTTAATCCATTTGGACTTGAGTTTTGTGCATGGTGATAGATATGGATCTATTTTCATTCTTCTACAGGTTGACATCCAGTTTTGCCAGCACAATTTGTTGAAGATGCTCTCTTTTTTCCATTGTATACTTTTAGCTCCTTTATCGAAAATCAGGTGTTCATAGGTTTGAGGGTTAATGTCAGGGTCTTCTATTCGATTCCATTGGTCGACTTCTCTGTTTTTATGCCAATACCAAGCTGTTTTCAATACTGTAGCTCTGTAGTAGAGTTTGAAGTCAGGGATGGTAATGCCTCCAGACAATCCTTTGTTGTATAAGATTGTTTTGGTTATCCTGGGTTTTTTGTTCTTCCAAATAAAGTTGATTATTGTCTTCTCCAGATCTGTGAAGAATTTTGATGGGATTTTGATGGGGATTGCATTGAATCTATAGATTGCTTTTGGTAGAATTGCCATTTTTACTATGTTGATCCTCCCAATCCAGGAGCAAGAAAGATCTTTCCATTTTCTGGTGTCCTCTTCAATTTCTTTCTTCAAAGACTTAAAGTTCTTGTCAAATAGATCTTTCACATCCTTGGTCAGAGTTACCCCAAGATATTTTATGCTATTTGTGGCTATCGTGATAGGTGATGCTTCTCTAATTTCCCTCTCTGTTTCCTTATCCTTAGTGTATAGGAAGGCCACTGATTTTTTGGAGTTGATCTTGTATCCTGCCATATTACTAAAGGTGTTTATCAGCTGTAGGAGTTCTTTGGTAGAGTTTTTGGGGTCGCTTATGTATACTATCATATCATCTGCAAATAACGAGAGCTTAACTTCTTCTTTTCCGATACGAATCCCCTTGATCCCTTTATGTTGTCTTATTGCTATTGCTAGAACTTCAAGCACTATATTGAAGAGGTATGGAGAGAGTGGACATCCTTGTCGTGTTCCTGATTTTAGTGGGATGGCTTTGAGTTTTTCTCCATTTAATTTAATGTTAGCCAACGGCTTGCTGTAAATAGCTTTTATTATATTTAGGTATGACCCTTGTATCCCTAATCTCTCCAAGACTTTTATCATAAAGGGGTGTTGAATTTTGTCAAATGCTTTTTCAGCATCTAATGAAATGATCATATGGTTTTTTTCTTTCAGTTTATTTATATGCTGGATTACATTGATAGATTTGTGTATATTGAACCAGCCCTGCATCTCTGGGATGAAGCCTACTTGATCATAATGGATAATTTTTCTAATGTGTTCTTGGATTCGGTTTGCCAGTATTTTATTGAGAATTTTTGCGTCAATATTCATGAGTGAGATAGGCCTGTAATTCTCTTTCTTGGTTGGGTCTTTGTGAGGTTTTGGTATCAGGGTAACTGTAGCTTCATAAAAGGAATTTGGCAGTGCCTCTTCTGTTTCTATATTGTGAAATACATTAAGGAGTATAGGTATTAGGTCTTCTTGGAAGTTCTGGTAGAATTCCGCATTGAAACCATCTGGTCCTGGGCTTTTTTTGGTAGGGAGGTTTTTGATAACCTCTTCTAATTCTTCGCGACTAACAGGTCTATTTAGATTGTTCACCTGGTCCTGATTTAACTTTGGTAAATGATATTTATCTAAGAAAGTATCCATTTCCTTTACATTTTCCAGTTTTGTGGCATATAGGCTTTTGTAGTAAGATCTAATGATTCTCTGAATTTCCTCTGTGTCTGTGGTTATGTCCCCCTTTTCATTTCTGATCTTATTAATTTGCAAATTCTCTCTCTGCCGTTTGATTAGTTTGGATAGGGGTTTGTCAATCTTGTTGATTTTCTCCAGGAACCAGTTTTTTGTTTCATTGATTCTTTGGACTGTTTTCTGCATTTCTATTTTGTTGATTTCTGCCCTCAGTTTGATTATTTCCAGTCTTCTACTCCTCCTGGGCATGTCTGTTTGTTTTTTTTTCTAAAGCTTTCAGGTGTGCTGTTAAGTCTCCGATGTATGCTTTCTCTGTTTTCTTTAAGTGGGCACTTAGTGCTATGAACTTTCCTCTTAGCACTGCTTTCATAGTGTCCCATAGGTTTGAGTATGTTGTCCGTTTATTTTCATTAAATTCAAGGAAGACTTTAATTTCTTTCTTGATTTCTTCCTTGACCCAGGTGTGGTTCAGTAGTTGACTGTTCAGTTTCCATGAGTTTGTCGGCTTTCTGGAGGTAGGATTGTTGTTGAATTCTAACTTTAATCCGTGGTGATCTGATAGGACACAGGTGGACACTGATATTTTTTTGTATCTGTGGAGGTTTCCTTTGTTTCCGAGTATGTGGTCAATTTTCGAGAAGGTTCCATGGGCTGCAGAGAAGAAGGTATATTCTTTCCTATTTGGGTGGAATGTTCTATAGATGTCTGTTAAGTCCATTTGCTTCATTACCTCCAGTAGTTCTCTTACTTCTCTATTAGGTTTCTGTCTGATTGACCTGTCCATTGCTGAGAGAGGTGTATTGAAGTCTCCTATTACTAGTGTGTGTGGTTTGATGTCTGCCTTGAGTTTTAGTAATATTTCTTTTACATACGTGGGTGCTTTTATATTAGGGGCGTAAATATTCAAGATTGAGACGTCATCCTGACAAATTGTTCCTGTTATGAGTATGAAGTGTCCCTCTCGATCTCTTCTGATTGATTTTAGTTTGAAGTCAGTTTTGTTAGAAATTAATATGGCCACACCTGCTTTTTTCTTAGGACCATTTGCTTGAAAGACCTTTTCCCAACCCTTTACTCTGAGTGGATGCCTGTCTTTGTGGTTGAGATGAGTTTCTTGCAAACAGCAGAATGTTGGATCCTGTTTTCGTATCCAATCTCTTAGCCTGTGCCGTTTTATAGGTGAATTGAGACCATTAATATTAAGTGATATTAATGACCAGTGGTTGTTTATGCCGGATATTCTTATTGTTTTTGGAAGTAGAATTTGTGTGTCTCCCTTCTTTGAATTGTGCTAGCGAAGGGTCGCTAGATGCCCAAGTTATTGTAGGCAGTGTTGGCAATGTTGGATTCCTTGGGTTGCGATTTTCCTTCTATTACTTTCTGTAGGGCTGGGTTCATGGCTACGTATTGTTTAAATTTGTTCTTATTCTGGAATGTCTTGATTTCTCCATTTATAGTGAATGAAAGCTTGGCTGGGTATAGTAGTCTGGGCTTGCATCCATGGTCTCTTAGCTTCTGCAGTACTTCTATCCAGGACCTTCTGGCTTTCATTGTTTCCATAGAGAAATCAGGTGTAAGTCTGATCGGTTTACCTTTATAGGTTACTTGGCCTTTTTCCTTTGCAGCTCTTAGTATTCTTTCTTTAACCTGTATATTTTGTGTTTTGATTATTATATGGCGAGGGGATGTTTTCCTTTGATCCAGTCTGTTTGGTGTTCTGTATGCTTCTTGAATATTCAAAGGAATATCTTTCTTTATGTTGGGAAAGTTTTCTTCCATAATTTTGTTCAAAATATTTTCTGGGCCTTTGAGCTGTGACTCTTCTCCTTCTTCTATTCCTATTATTCTTAGATTTGGTCTTTTTATTGTGTCCCATAATTCCTGAATGTTTTGTAATGAGAATTTGTTGGTTTCGCAGTTTTCTTTGATCAGCGCATTTATTTTCTCTATGGTGTCCTCAGAATCTGAGATTCTTTCTTCTATTTCTTGTATTCTATTGATTATGCTTGTTTCTGTAGGCTCTGCTCGTTGACCTAGATTTTCCATATCCAGCTGGTCCTCAGTTTGTGTTTTCTTCCTTGCTTCCATTTCAATTTTCAATTCTTGAACTGTTTCCATTACCTGTTTGATCGTTCTTTCTTGGTTTCCCAGGGTATTATGTATGAATTTACTCATTTCTTCAAATTTTTGGTTATACTTCTCATCCATTCTATAAGGGCATTTTTCACATGTTCTTTAAGGGATTCCACTGCTTTCATAAAGTCAATTTTTTCCACTTCTTCTGTGTTAGGGTGTTGGAGACTTTCTGTTGCAAGATCATTGGGTTCTGGTGTTTTCATGTTGTTTTTCAGATTATTGGGTGAATTCTTTCCTTGGCGCCTACCCATCTCCTCCTATCGATGCTATCTAAGGGGTCTGTTAAAACTAGTTCAGGTTTCCCTGCTGGCCAGCGGCTCCTCTTACAAAATGCCCTTGCTCTGTTTCCTGGTTCCTGCCGGGGGGCCAAGATCCCTCTCACCCCTCAGAAGGGTCTTCAGGAATAGGACCCGGCTCCTCCTTTGCCAGGGACCTCCCAACCGAAGGCCTACCTCTTTGGTTTAATTGTAGTGGGGCGATCTGTTCTCGGTGTTGTGCGCGGTCCCTGCTGCCTGCTTCTGCTGCTGGGAGGGTTCCCGCCGCCAGCAGCCTGTGTCCTCTGCTGCTGCTCCAGTCCCAGCCGGTACCAGGCTGTCCCAGTCGGTCCCCGCCGGCTGTGCTGGGCGTCCTCTGGCCGCCTTCCGCTGCCCGGTGGTGATCCGGCTGCCTTCCGCCGCCCGGTCTCTTCTACCTTTCTTACATTTGAATCCAGTCCCTTTCTCCCTGTCCTAGAATATAAAAAGAAATTTAAAGAGTATTAATAAAATAAAATAAGATAATAACAAAAAGAAACAAATCCTGATAGGACAAAACAAACAAGAGGAAGAAAAAGTGCCAAAGCAAAAGCACAAGAAATGACAATAGATGCACAGACACACCCACTCACACATCCAAAAAACCTTTGAAAACACAAACTAGAAGTGATCATATATATTCAAAAGTTCTGTAAGGTAAAAATAAATAAATAAAATAGATTAATAGAAAAATTAATTAAGGAGTAAAATAAAATCAATCAATCAATCAATTCCCCGAGTACACATTATGTGAGAAAGAACCTCTACAGACGCCCTTGAATTCATTTTCTGTTGACCCTTTGCTGCTAGGCATGGAGACTACATCTAAGAGTGGTTTGTACCCTCAATGAGACATGATGAAGAAAACTAAGTTTGTAATTGCTAGTTGCTATCAATTATAGATATCTTCTGGATTCTGATATGGGCTTATACTCAGTTCCCCTCTCGGTGCTGACACTCCATTTGGCACAGACCTGTTCAAATCCTAAGCATGCTGTAGAACAGTAGTATTCAACTTTGTCCTAGGTCCCTGGCTTGTCTAGTCTCAGGTTCTTAACCATCTGAAGAGTATCAGCAAGGAGCTCCATCTCATGTAGTGGGTCTTAATATTGTTTGGTTACTTTTACAAAGCCGTGAAAATATCTTAAACCACAGCCCAGGCTGTTTTCAAGGCCACTGGGTACTCCCCAAAGACTGATGGTAAAGCTCAATTGAAGGCCCATCAGTTTGAGATTAGGAACGTGTTCTAAATGCAATCTGAGGTATAGGTTATAGGTATGCAAGATCTTTAAGAAAAAACTGAGAACTCAAGAACAATGGCAATGGGTTTTTGATCCTACTGCACGTACTGGCTTTGTGGGAGCCTAGGCAGTTTGGATGCTCATCTTACTAGACATGGATGGAGGTGGGGGTTCCTTGGACTTCCCACAGGGCAGGGAACCCTGATTGCTCTTTGGGCTGACAAGGGAGGGGGACTTGACTGGGGGAGGGGGAGGTAAATAGGAGGTGGTGGTGGGGAAGAGACAGAAATCTTTAATAAATAAATAAATTAAAAAAAAAGAAAAAAATATAGGGCACTACATGCTATAGCCTTGGAATGCTCCTACTTTCTTAGAGCTCATAAGAAATAAATAATAAGCAAATAAGGAAACAAATAAATAAATTTTTAAAAAAGAAACAAAAACTCTATTGAAACCATGAAAAACAAAAATGCACAGATAACTGAGATCTGAAAAGGATGAAACTACCATATATATACTGAGAAGTCAGCAAGCTAGTATTATTTGCTAAGGAACCTACTTTCTTTTAGTTGTGTGGGGTGTTGCTCATAAAAGAATATATCAGACTAAGCACATAATGCCATGCTTACAGAGTCTTGGTTATAAACCCCAGGCTCTATGGCAAGGAGATTGGGTGAGTCCAAAACAGAGTAAAGCAGTGACCCATCCACACTGACCCCATAGGACACTCTGGTTTCTTACCCTCCCAGCTCATTCCCAGCAACCTTTCCTTCTATCTTACTAAGATGTCTCACATCCTGGGTTGGTGTTCTCTTAGCATCTCAATCCTGCTTCCTTAGCAGTGGGAATTGTAACTGTCTTATCTCCCAATCACAACTAGCCATACACAGAGCAACAGTCTCATGCATGACTCGGCTTTCCTGAAGAAGACCCAGACAAAGAAATCCGTTTATTAGGATGAGACACAACACTGAGAAGAGAAGACCATCTTAGGGTTTGATACAAAGTCACCTTACCTCATCCCCATTAGTTTCAGGTGCTTGAAAACTTGTTTCCGGGTTGATGGTGCTCCCTTGGAAGGTACCAGATCCTTTAGGAGAGAAAACCTCACAGAAGAAATTGGGGTCTCTGGGGTCAGTCCTTGAGGTTTGCTAGTCTGGCTCCATTTCCTGACTGTTCTCTGCTTCTGCCCTCAGATGCAATGTGACCAGGCTCCTTTCGGCTTCTGCCAATCACTCTCCACCATGATGGGCCGCATCCTTTCAACCTTTGAGACAAAAGAACCCTCAGACTTTAAATTACTCTATATCAGATATATCATCCCAGCAACAAGAAGGGTAAATAGTGAAACTATGTAAATAACCAAAAGGTCATTGTCAGTCTCTGAAGTTGATATTTGAAAAGAGCTTTGTTTGGGACTTGTGTGGCATGTGGTTGGCTGTAGTCTGCCTTTTAAAGTAGTTACTTTTTAGTAGTGAATGATTAGTATTTTAATTTGACCTGTTTCTCTCGCTACAGAGACTTATTCACAGTACACACAAGGAGTGATGTGTATCGCCTCATATTTCTAAATATCAGGAGGTGATATGTTGGTAGAGTCATATCCAAAGCCCTTTTACAAGTAAGGAATGAAACTCTGAGGCTCAGAAAGCACCAGAAGTGACATTAGACCCATAGAAGAGAAAGAGAATATAATACCAAGGCCCTTTTCCTCATCACAGTCCCTTCTGCTTACAATTTGTATAATCCTTGTCTCAATTTACTCTTTGTCTGAACATTGTCTTTACAGGATGATGAAAAGCCAATTTTACTAGATCCAGATATTCAAGACTTGTTGAAAGTTTTTTCTTTTCTCAATATAGATGAAATAAATAAGTATTTGTTGGTACTTCTGGGGAATTTGATACACAAAGCTCAAGTAATATTTGACTTAGTAGGCTATATGTATATTATGTATTTGTATATGTGTGTGTGTGTGTAACAATGACAAAGAAGAAATTAATTTGGGGTGGAGTGGAGTGGGAGAGGACACAGCACAGAGGCACGGAAGGGGAAAAAGAGAGGAGAGGGAGTTAAATGAGGTAATTCATGAAGAAAGTCTCAAAAATAATTTAAAGATATTGCCCGTCAATAATATCTGAAGTTAACCCGAAAATTGAGATCATAAAAACAGTCTCTATTTACTGCTTATGCAATTTCAACATGCTAAATGTTTTTGCACTATAGCTTTAATTTATTGCTCTGTAATGCATTGTGTTAAAAGGTTCTGATGTGGAAAGTTTCTCTTTTGTGTTTTTAATTTTGGTAAGAAGTCAAATATTAGCTTATATTTGACTCAGCACAGAGGAAGTATTCTTTGGAAATATGTATATTACTAAGGTTTTTGTATTTGCACAATGTCTGCCAATACTCTGTTAATAAAGTCATTATGAGTATGCCAATAAACTGTCACTAGTCTCTGATGTCACATCATAAAATATGACTGTCTTTTGTGCTTGCTATTACTACACTAAGGGATTGTGGTAGTGTAACTGAAAAAACAAATTTCCAGTTATTTGGTATTTTTATTACATATTATTTATATATAAATCTTCCTTGATATTTTTTATTCTGAGATTTTACATTTACTTTTCTAATTCTGTTATTTTCAATTCTCTTCCATTACTTTTTCTAATTCTTAAGTTTTCATTTCATGTGAGACAGTCATTATTTTGAAATTTTTATTTTTTATTTTCCCAATCTCTCTGCTTTTATCTCTCATGCCAAAAGCTGAGTAAATGTGTAATATTTTTTGCATACATAGGTGGCCTTCATATATATCTGTGTTCCATGGGTTTTCTTTGGCTGAGGAAACCAGAAGATAATGGGTTACCTGAAATTGGAGTTGCTGATGATTTTAAGCTGCTCTCTGACCGCTGGTAATTGAACCTGGGTTTTCTGGAAGAGCAGTTAGGGCTCCCAATCTCTGAGTCATCTCTCCAGGCCCCCACCACACCAACTAACTATATTACAGTATGAACAGAATCTATAGCTGGCAGGACTCAGTGTTAATATCTTCCAGGAATATAAGCTAGGATAGCAAAGTCATTTCAAACTTTCAATTAACTGCGTAAGACAAGAAGAAATGGTTGCCTTGAATGAAAGAGGCTGTAGTAAAGACTTGAAAAAGTTTCAGACATTAAAAACATTATTTATGTATATATGTATGTGTCAGTGTAAGCTGGGCATGTGTGTGGTTACACTTGTGTGCCTATGGAGGCCAGAAGAGGGCAAAGGGTCGCCCTGGAGCTAGAATTACAATGAGAGTAGGCACTGGAAACAAAACATGGGCCCAGTGGAAGAGCCATAGCACTCTCAAACTCTCAACCATTTCTCTAGGCTCCAGGTTTTAGACATTTTAAGAGGACAAAATATATAATTAGTTGTTCAATGTCTGAAATTATACTAGCTTGGTCAGAAAGTGGAAAGTGATTGGCTGTAGTTTGAGAGAGCAATGAATTAACTTTTGCAACAATAGATAGAGTTTTTTCAAAAAATACATGAAGACGGAAAACGGGCTCTTGGACACATTCGTTAAACCACACTGGGCTGGGCCTACCAAGTCCTTTCCTTATAACCACCCTTGTTTGTTCTCTCACTGTATCTCCGTGTTGTAGTGCAAATCACTAATGACATTCTTTGTGCCCTGTGCATCTTCAACTTAACAAAAAGCAAGCACACATGCATTCTGCTCAGCAGGACTCAGGCTGCATCTGGGCTCCAGGGGTACATCAGGTATTGCTGAGGGACAGGGCATAGCAAGTACACTTACGCTTCATGTTGTGGTCTCGTAGCAGACGTCCTGTCCTCTCTTTCACTTGATACTCGTAACAGTGTTGGAAAGACTTAAAGTAACTACAAGAAGAGGATATATGTGTTTATATATGCAATACATAAATATGTTTACACGCATTTTATTTAATAACATAACATTTGTTAATATTGAAATTATTCTTATGAAAAGATAGAATTTAATTAAACTGAAAAGATCTATTTAAGGTTTTCCATAGCTTGAAATTAAGATCACGTCTATAAATTATCTTTCATTTGTTACACATCTGGTTTAAAAGTTCCCATATTTGTGTGAGTTTGTGCAGGTGTATGTCCAAATCTGTCTATTCAATGTGTATAATGATTGCAATTAACTGAAAATCTTTACAGTATTTTTAATATTTGAACATATGCACAAAATGTCTTCAGAACAGATAATATTTACAATTTAGTATTATTCCCATAGTATTTTTGTGCTCTGGAGATTATTTGTGGAGTAACTGAGTTCATCCTAATTTGAATGTAAACCTGCAGTATTTATACTTTTCAATGTACTCATTTATAAAGTAGCTGATCTAATATTCACATGGAATGGAAGCTGGCCAACATTTCACTGTAAGGCACAATCAACTCTGGACAGCTCTCACAGAGTGATCTGTGTTGAAAAGCATCCGCTGTCCTTTAGCCGACCACTAAAGTGAATTTAGTGGCTGGGAAAACTGCCAGGCAAACAAAACTGCAAACCAAACTCTTTAAACCATAGAATTACAACATCAAAGTAAGCATAATTACTGCTGCTGATATCCTGTCCTACTGGGCATTCTCACCCTGGTAGAACCTCTGATTCCTTAAAGTAACAATGTCAGGCTGCATGTTAGTCTGATCAAAATTTACTTCTTCCAATATTATTATCTGGGGATTAGATACATAAGTTTATAATATAGTGCATTTTAAAATACAGGATGATGTTTATGTTTTAAAACTTGTGTTATTTTTGCTTATGTAGATGAGAGTGTGTATGTTTTCATGAGTTCAGGCATCTGTAAAGGCCAGAAGAGGAGGTTATATCCCCTGGAGCTGAAGTTAGGAATGGTTGTGAGATGTCCTATGAAGGTATTCTCCGAAAAAAAATCAATGCACTCTTTAACAGTTTATATAAATTTCAGATATAAGTACATATTCACATGACTATACAAAGTCAATATATATACAAATCTCATATCCATGGGCTGTTACATTAGATATGTGTGTATACATGTACTATATGATTTCAGAGCTGACCAACCAGATGGTATTGGGTGGACAATTGCAAAATCATAATACATTATACATTGCTAGCAATCTTACCAGTCTCAAATAAATTTTCTTAATCATTAGCATATATACATACTTATCACAAGTATGATTCAGATCATTATAAAATTAAAAAGTGGAACTATATTTGCTAGTAAGTTCTTTTAAAATAAGATAATAATCCTATATTCAATGATAGAATTAATATAGATGTTGACATTATTAACATAGGGAAGCCATTAAAAATATGAGCTAATATGAAACACAAGGAATTTTTTATTTTTCTCTTATTTTTTTCTGGTAAGGATCAAACCAAGTGTTCATTCATATCAGGCAGTCATTTTTCTACTGAGCTACAACCACACCCATGAAGATATTCTTGACCATCCTTAGTAATTATGTTTAATTGGAAGAGAAAGGTAAAATTTCTAAAATAATTAACTTTTTGGGTCCTTTTTACATACAAATTTTACACATATTAATATGAATTAACATTAATTTTCAAATAACGTTTAAAGTTGATCCATTTACTGTGATGTAGATATCTCTTCTATTTTGTACTGTATGGATTTAGGTATAATTTTCAACAAGTATTAAATGAACAGGATCTATAGAAAGATTTCTGAACTATTCAAACATTCAATAAATACTTATCTGGAAAACAGACAAGTGATGGGTGTGGGTAATTTATTTTATTAGTACATATTTATCATCCTTATAATAATTCTGCATTATATTATTAAAATTAACAATAGTTATTAAATTTTCTGATACCTTTAGAATTTTTATGTCACAGTTATAAATTTTAAGTTCATAAAATGCATGACACACACACACATATATATAATTTTAACATACGTATGTTAACATAATTTCTAAATGCTGTGTGCTTAAGTAGTATTCCTCTCAGGTAAGTAGACCTTGGCTTTATTGAGTTGTCTTCATATTTCATTTATTTACATATTAATGATTATTTTTGTAATTCTTTTAAAATAGAAAATATTTAATAAATATCATACAAAATGGCTTATAGTTTAAAGTTAATAATGTGTCAAGGATTGAACTCAGTACTGGTATGTGTATTAATATGTGTATTGGTTTCAGCTATTCAAAAATCAAAAAAATGGGCAAAAGTCCATTAGGTGATTAGAAAATTATCATATGCTAAACTAGAGAAAGGAAAATAATTTTTGCATAGAAGGAAATATTTGACACAAAACAGATCACATGAGCCAGGTGTGGTATAATATGTGTGTAATCTGGCACTTGGAAGGAGGAGGCAAAGACTTAGAAGCTCATAGGAGTTCGCCCTGAGCCACAACCAATTGAAAACTATCTTGGACTATCAATGTAAGTTTATACCTATTACCTACATTATTGGAAAACACTCCCATGCTTAGTGTTTCTTGTTATGACATATTTTGAATTCGATAAGGGATACAGCTTTCACTGATGTAAGACTTCATTTTCTGTCAGACAGTCCAAGCAGTCTCTTACTGTATTTCCCTCCCCTTAGCAAGTTTTACACCTTTTCTTTGTCTCAATATCCAAAAGCAGTGATTTAACTGAGAGTTCAGTTTGTTTTTATTGTTTAGTTGCAAGTGCTGTCTCACTTAAGCAAATTCTGCACAAGCTGAATGGCAATCAAAATATTTGCCAGAAATTTAATAAATAATGATGACTACAGTTAAAGCGTAATTGTTAAACATGGTATGGTTGTCAATGTGGGTAATCCCAGCTCCTGGGAGGAGGAGGCAGGTGCATCAGGATTTCAAAGTCTATCTCAGATTATTAAGTTTGAGCCCAGCCTGAGCTATGTAAGAGCCTCAAAAATAAACAGAACAAAATATGAATCGATTATTTTTAATCTATTTTTTCAGATATAAGATAGAATAATAATAGCATTTCTATTACATCACAATCACTCATTACACAGATATGTTCAAATATCTTTGTTCTTTATTAAAAGAAAAAAATTATTTTATATTGCTGATTATATTTTTAATTTTATAATAACAATTTGCATTATCAAATAAGTAAAACTAAAGAAATCAGAAAACCTTTCAGATATTTAAGAACTAAAAGGTTCAGGTTATATTCAGCTGTTTTTCATTTTGCTTCAGTTCCACACATAAATCTATTTCTCTTTAAATTTTCCAGTTACTTGTGCCAAGGTGTGTTGTGGTCAAGAGTATTTGTAGTCTAGATGGTATGAAACACCAGTGTACAATATGCCCTTTTTTGTTTATAAATTATTTATTTGTTTACTATTGAATTTATTGAGCTACACATTTTTCTCTGTTCCTCTCCCTTTCTCTCCCCTGCTCTTCAACCCTCTCTTATGGTCCCCATGCTCTCAATTTACTCAGGCGACCGGTCTTGTCTTTTTCTACTTACCATGTGAATTAGATCCATGTATGCCTCTCTTAGGGTCCTCATTGTTATCTAAGTTTTCTGGGATTGTGATCTGTAGTCTGCATTTCTTTGCTTTATGTAAAAACCCACTTATGAGTAAGTACATAAAATAATTTTCTTTATGGGTCTGGGTTATCTCACTCAATATAATGTTTTCTAGCTCCATCCATTTTCTTGCAAATTTCAAGATGTGATTTTTTTTTCTGCTGTGTGGTACCCCATTGCATAAACGAACCACATTTTTCTTATTCATTCTTTGATTAAGGGACATTTAGATTGTTTTCAGGTTTGATTTCTCCAAAAATTAGGAACCATTCTTCCTCAATACCCAGCAATACCACTTTTGGGGATATATCCAAAGGATGCTCAATCGTATCACAAGGACATTAGCTCAACTATGTTCATAGCAGCATTGTTTGTTAATGATATGCCTCTTAACATAAAGATTTTTTCAGGTGCAGACCGTGAAAGAAAAGAACGTTGAAAGTTCCCTGTCCTTTACTCATTTGCCTACAAGCAGGATATATGTTGACAAATCATTCCTTCTCTTGTATCTGGAAGACAAGAATTAAACACTGGAAACTTGAAAATCATAGTTTATTAATTGAGAGTCTGTACTGAGGCATCTACTCACAAACTCTTCCATGGGTTCTGATTCGCCCCTTCTTTGCATCTTTAGAAATCTAAAATTCCCTTCCTTGTTTTTATCATATTGTTCTAATACTGTATTGTCTTTCTGCTTACATGCTACATGAGCCAAAATTGCAATTTACTCCTCAAGGAATTCACCTTTGGGAAATCATGTGTATAGACCTTGTGTATATATCTCCTTGTTTTTCTTATGTTAGTATTACCCAGACACAAGTCTTTTAAAATTCCTATCCTTAGAACCTAGAAGCATATTAGGAACAATTATTATCCTACTCTAGCATAGAAGCAATTAGCAGCAACTTCTTTCCTCTTAGTAGCTACTCCAAACAACTCCCATCTCACGATTAATTATGGAAAAATCAATAAAATAAATTTAGTGAGCAGTAGTCATTGAGGATGCTCTGGCTAAGCTCCGAGAACACTGCTGACTACCTGAGACCATGCACGGCTCAGTGGCATTGATAATGATAAGGGAATTCTATATACAACTCATTGTTACTTCCTGGTTTGCAGGATATCAAAAGATCTTAGTGATCTTAAAAGGAAATATATGAAGTTACCTTAATTGTGAAAGAAAGTCAGTGATACTGACTGACTGTGGTAGAATCATGAAATGGGTAACGATGAGTTAGCATTTAGAAATAGAAAGAACTACTTTTGTTAAACAATAGAATCCTTCCAAGTTATATGGAAAGTATATCCTCATTTTCATTTATTCTCTTTTAGCTATTCACAAATCATTGGTAGAGAACGTTCAATTTGCATTTTAGATGAGTGATATTAAGAACAGAACAATGTCTTCAGGTCTGTGTACTTCCTGCCTGGTCATTTAGTGCTTCTTACAGTTTTGGGTGCTCTTTGCGGTTCCTACAAGTGAGGTAACTGACTCAAAATATTAATCAGGAAACATTAAAACACAACTTTCCTTTCAAGCTACTTGACACTCAAGCCAATGTGTGCACAACACTGTCCCAGGGGTTTACTATGCTTTGCATGAATAATTTCTTTTCCTGCTGACCAGGAATTCTCTTAATAGACAAATGAGTAAAAGTTCAATTATTTTAAATATGTATATTTACATAACACAGAAAAAGTTCGCATTGCTGCTTCGCAGTTGATATGTTGATATAATACATTTTTTTTTTTGGTAAGAGCTTGCTTTAAAAGTTCTGGGTTTGAGTTGGTACACTAGGCTTAATGCCAACTCTCTTACGAGAAGCACAGGCTGGGTTGTTGGTCATCATAAGTCAGAATGAGGGCATCTTCACACTGCTTGATGAATGTGACCCATGTATTCATGCACCATTAAGTAAGAAAATGCCATTACTAATATAGGCACACAATACTATAAAAAATAGTGCTTCTTATTTTTGCTTATGTAGGTTCTTAATTTGATTCTAGCACTCAGGAGATAATTTTTCAAAGTCTCTAGCTGTGTATCTACTGCTGACCCTATCAGGCTCCAAGTGACAAAGCAGACACACTGATAGTACTTGTTAATCTCAGTGAACCACAAAAGTAATAGACATGAACATGTGAGAATGATTTGTGAGGTGGTAGTGGGGGCATTAACCGAGGTGTTAAGGGCACAGGTGGTACTTATTATTTACAGGTACAACACAGACAAATTTAACTAAAAAAATAGAAAGAATGCATTTTATATATTGCTCAATTTAGGGAAGCACAAACTGAAAATTTCTCTGATAAAATTAATGCAACTACATAATAGATAATTTGTAACTAGGACAATAAATAACTGTTGATGTGGCATTTGGATGGGACATAATTTAAGAGGTAAAAAACTACAGGTCATGAAGCATTACAGATAGGTATTTGCAAAACTGATATTTTTTTCACGAAATAATTTAGTTAGGGCTTTTGAAGCAATTAATTCAGTAAAGGCTACCATTTGTCAGTCAAAACAAGACATTCTTCTCCCATCAAATAAGAAACAGATGAGGGCATACTTATTAGATTCTTCAAGTTCCTCACAATTATAATTTTAAAAAGGTGTAGTGAAGAAAAAGAATACCTCACCATAACAAGTACAGTTTTATAAAGGGTTTTAAAGAACCCACAAAGTATAGTTAGTGCTACCATATGTGCATAAGAATGAGGCTTTCTACTGAAGCAGAGCAACCTGAATAGTGGGACCACCATCAGTGAAGATCGACCATTCCTTTACCAGAAGCTATTAACTACCAATAGCTCCCCTTAAAAGGTTGAGCCTGGGACGACATCTTCCATCTTTACTGAAATTTTTGATTTTGTACTATCCTCGATCAGGTAACCAAAGCTGCTGTGAGATCAGCAACAAAATTATAATTAAAAATAAACAAATATATAGTTTCAGAAACAATTTAATGCCTACTTTTCTCAGAAAGTTTTATTTCAAAATTGGAGTTAATGTCAAATCTCTAAGCTGGCAGCTGTCTACATCCTGATCACATTCAGTCCTCATGAAACAAAAAGGCAAAAACCAACGCCCTTTAGATGTGTCTCAGAGCATTCTAGAGGCTGAGCACAGCCATTGGAATTGAGCAAGACACGGTTTAAAATACACAAATAAAATCAGCAGAAGCAAACACAAGCAAACAAAAAAACTTGATAGGACCATGTGTCCTTTCTGGTGGCTTAATTTGGGAATAAGGTATGAATAAATTGCAATGGATCTTACTTTTAACAATATTGTTATTTTTATTATGTGATATTAGCTTTGCTATATCATAATAAACAATACCTATGGTGTATTTAGAACTATATTTTACAGGAAGTACTAATATTGATATTGACTTCGTAAGTAGATGATAAAGACTACATGGCATTTAGTGTTGATGCTTCAAAACCAACTCTCTCCTCATTTTTGAATAATAATATTTCTTAAAAAACAAAACTAATGAGCAAGCAATTCTAAAAATTA
Source organism: Microtus pennsylvanicus (assembly GCF_037038515.1). Classification (NCBI taxonomy): domain Eukaryota; kingdom Metazoa; phylum Chordata; class Mammalia; order Rodentia; family Cricetidae; genus Microtus; species Microtus pennsylvanicus. Next base: position 20,182,500 of record NC_134594.1, read on the forward strand.
CTATAGAATATTCAATAGGACATTAAATTACAACAAAATTTTATTTATAATATATTTGTTGTAAATAAATAAAAATTGGATTAATAAATTCTTATTTATTATCTTTCAAGTGACATTGTATTCTAGTATATATAAAATTTTTGCATATATAATTTTTATTTAAGTGAATATGACTTTAAATTAAATAGGTTATAGCTTTCTTGATATGGAACTTATGCTTAACTGGGAAAAGAAATAACACATAAAAGGAAAGAAAGTAAATACTTACAGGTTGAATATGGAGGCTATGAGGAAAGAACGACAGTCATTCTGGCAGGGACAGACAAGATGAGAAAGAAAGCTACATTCAGTTGAAACAGGACGATCCTGAAGAAGTGGAAATTGAAGTGCTGCTAAATAGATGAAATTAGTTCCCACATGAGGAAATAACAAAAAAGCCATTTCTCCCAGTGTTGGGGCATGCGAAGGAGTTTGCTGTATGATCAGAATATGATCTATAAAGGACAGGTGGCAGACAGAGGGAGGTGGGCCTGATCATTGTGATCTCAAAAGAAGGAACATGCACCTTGTTTGCTGTGTCAGGTTTACCATGAATTAGAGAGAAGTGTGACAATTCCTCTACGATTGGTAAGACTTAACGTCATCCTATAATATTTTATTCTAGAAATAAAAGTACATACTTCTACACACACAACCTCTGTTGACTGAGGTTGCTCTCTCACCCAGTACTGCAGCCATTAAGTCCCAAAGAATCGCACAGAGGTCTACATTAATTATAAACTGATTGACCTAGTAGCTCACATCTTATTAGCTCTTATAACTATATTATTCCAAAATACCTGTCTGTGTTAGCCTCGTGGCTTGGTACCCTTTTTCAGTAAGGCAATCACATATTGCTTGCTCTGTGTCTGGCTTCCTCTTTTCTGGGTGGCGACTGCAGACTGAAACTTCCCTCTTCCCAGTATTCTTGTTGCCTCACCTCTACTTTTTGCTTTGTTTCCCAGCCTATACTTCCTGCCTGGCTATTGGCCAATCAGCATTTATTTAAAATACAAGTTGCAGGGTACAGACCATTGTCCCACAGCAAGACTCAGTGGCCACACTTTAAGGAAAACGGTTTTCCCGGGTTTTAATATGGGACTCAAAGAGTTAGATGCTGTAGTATCAACTACTTTATGTAACAGTATAATTGAAATGCCTGACTGTGGATTATATCATTTTTCTACTCTCTATAAAATTTTTCATATCATAACAAACTGAATTCTAAATAACCCATAGGTTGGCGTGTGAAATGAGATTCATTTTTAAATATAAGCATGGGAGAAAGACATGTATTTCTTCTTAGCATAGACTACTGTACTGTTGCACAATATATATGAAAAACTTTTTAGCAAAAATTTCTAATATGGCATACTAATAAGATGAGAAAAAGACATTACTAGGGTTTTACTTTAAACAAGTTTTCTTGTGCATCTGCTATCAGTCGCTAGAGATGAATAAAATAAAATTTCCAATGCAGTTAAGTATAAAATACATATTTTCTTATCTTTTCTTGTCTAAAATTAGTTGCAATAAACATACTCCATGAGTAAAATAATGCTTACAATAGAGTTTTGATTATCACAAAAAGACAAAACTATGGCTGGACATCAATGATGAGTCAGCAAATAAAGTTTCTTTCCTATGATTGGCTTGTTTGTGATTGCTAAGACATCAAGTTCTCATGTTTTTGCAGCAACACTCTTGGACAGTGAGACTTTTCCCTCACCAAGTCTATGCCATGAAAACATTCTAGCTGTAATAGTAACAACATCATCTGAAATGACTTTGATTTTGAGGTCAAAAATGGAGTATGAAAGAACATATCAAATACCTACTGGTTTTACCTTCTATACAGAAAATTAAACATGATATTACATAGCCTGTAATTACCTTTGGAAGATTTATAGCTGTCAGAAGATCAACAGTAACATGTTGAAATATAGTACTGCTCTCTTCTTAAATTATGTAAATATATGCTAGTTTTTAATTATTGATTCTTCTCTCATATAATACATCCTGACTGCAGTTTATCAACTCTCCACTCCTCCCAGTTCCTTCTACTACATCTCCATAGCAAATCCTCTCCTCCTTCTTTTCCCTTCAGAAAAGAGCAGGCGTCCCAGGTATATCAACTGAACATAGCATAACAAGTTAAGACTAGGCACAAAACCCCATAGCAAGACTGGATGAAGCAATCCAATAGGAGGAAAAGGGCCCAAAGGCGTCTGTAAGGCATAGGACACTGTCCAAAGGACAAAAGGACAGTGCACAAAATCAGGAAAGATCATTTCCAATCGCACATCTGAGAGAGTGCTGATTTCCAACGTATATAAAGAACTCAAGGAACTAGATAGCAACAAACAAAATAAACCAATTAAAAAATGGAATGCAGATCTAATCAAATTCTCAATAGAGAAATTTTAAATGAATGACAAATTTTTAAAAAAATATTCAACATCCATTTTACACCTGTTAGAATGGCTAAGATCAAAAACGCAAGTGACAACTCAGTGTGGTACGAATTTGGAGCAAGTTGATTCTCCTCCATACCTGGCAGGGGTGTCAACTTTTACAGCCATTTTAGAAGTCAATGTGGTGCTTTCTCCCAAAACTGGCAATTGATCTACCTTCAGACTCATCTGTACCACTGTTAGGCTTATACCTAAAGGATGCTCCATCCTATCACAAAGATATATTTATTAATGTGGCATCTCTATTAAATTTTCTGTAGGCATAATTAAGGAGGCCCACAAGAGGCCTGAATAAAGGGTAAAAATTAATTTAGTTCTTTGGAAAAAAAACTCACAGTAAGGGCAGTGAATTATGGTTCTCTGTGGGACTTGGAAGGCGTAAACCAAATTCTGACAACCAAGACAGCATGCATGCATGGACACTTCCTGTCTGTCTTTATAGTGCCTCAGACTGCTCCATAATGGGTATCTAAAAGGCTATTGGCTGAATGACTTTCTACAAACATTTTCTGTAAATAAACATTAAATATGATTATGGAGAATCTATATCCCAACTTCTAAGTAAAATCTTTGTGAAACACTGTATATCCTAAAAAGAAAAAAGAAAAGAAAAAAAAAAGAAAAAAACATGCTCCTGAAAATGAAAATAGCCTGAGACAACACTGTGGAAGTGACTTACTCTGGTGTCACTTGTCATTAGAGGATCCCTTCTGTTTGAATGCCGTATGAATTATATCCCACATGCTACAACAGTGAGAAATAATTTACTTTTCACTCCGTTGTTTAAAGGAAGAAAACTACCAGAAAGTTTCTCAGTACAGATATATAGACACCATGCTACAGCCTGAAAGGTCTATCAGTCATGTTAAATGTACTAAAGCTAACTTCAAATGGCACCAACTCACTGTAACCTGCCGAGGCTCGGGCATGCATTTTCAGAGCTGTAGTGTTCAAAAGACCCCAAATGACAGGAATGAAAGTGATGCCAAAATTCCAAGCAAAATAACGTACTTCGTTTTTTTTTTCTGCTTTTAAGAACATAAAACACTTCTACCCAGTATGTTTCAGTTCTCAGTCTTTGATTTAATACTAACATCTTGATACTTCATTCCTTAACCTTGTCGTCCCTGCTGTTGAATTAGCTGAAAGCACACACCAAACTCCTGGTATTATTTCAACGATAGCATAGCAGCACCTATTCTGGTCTTTGTCTGCTGACATGTCTCCAAGAGAAGAGCAAATCAAGGCTGCGAGGATGTGCCCGTGTCTCCTACAGAGTTTATGTCAGAACTTTCATCCCTCAAGGTCTTCCTATAACTGTGAAAAGTGCTGAAAAGTTCCCACTCTCACTTTAAATGCAGAACCATACCCAATCTCCTGGAATTCCCGCCTCCCCTATTCTGTCTTTATTTTGCACAGCCAGTATAGGTTTCTTTCTTCTCTTTTTCAGCGTCCCCTCTGAAGGTGGTGATGATTGAACATTTGTATATTCTGTCTCAGAGCCATGCCTACGTGGTGATAAAAGCTGGCTTTTTTTATGTGCTAAAGAAAGTGGTTGCCTATGTCACAGGTAAAAGAGCAGAGAAAATCTGGTGTAAGAATATTAATAGATACAAAATTATGGCTAAGCTTAATAATTTTCAATTCTTTTTTCTGTAGGGGAAATGTCTGTCTCATATCTATTTTCAAGTTATTTTAAGATTCTTATTCTTTTTCTGCTGCTATATTTCAAATCCGAGGAAACAACACTACTTTTGAGACGGGGTCACATGAAGCTCAGACCTGATAAGCAGTTGAGACAGACCTTGAATGCCTGGGTCCTCCTGAATTCATCCTCCATGAAATGAGATCACTGACATGCACCACCAAGCCTAGAATAAAAATATAATTGTTATTTGAACTATTGATAATAATGTGTTTGAACATTCATTGTAATGAAGAGATGAAATTATACAAACTACAAACATAATCAATGTCTCCCAAACCATTACTTTATGAAAGGTATCTAAAGGGATAAATTTGAATTAAAAGTAGATACAGATACAAATAAGTCAAAAACATGTAACAGACCTGTTTTAATGATTCCAAAGATGTATATTTCGTCTTGAAGTACTGCATTCTAAGGCAATTGTCTTGAAATGCCAGATAATGTAATGTTCATGAGATTTATTTATTTTTGTTTATATTTTTTAGTTGTTGAAAAAAATTGCGCCTCCTCCCCATTTTCCATTTCCCTCCCCCTTCTCCCACACCTCACCCCCTCCCTCCACTCTCCTTACCCTTTCCCCCTCCCCCCCCCACTCAGTTTCCCCTTGCCCTCAAGAGAATGAAAAGAAGTCCAGATTCCCTGCCCTGCGGGAAGTCCAAGGTCCTCCCACTTCTATCCAGGACCAGGAAGGTGAGCATCTAAACAGGCTAGGCTCCTACAAAGCCAGTTCATGTATTAGGATCGAAACCCAGTGCCATTGTCCTTGGCTTCTCATCAGCCTTCATTGTCCGCCATGTTCAGAAAGTCCCGTTTCCTCCCATGCTTATTCAGTCCCAGTCCCGCTGGCCTTGGTGAGCTCGCAATAGATCTGTTCCACTGTCACAGAGGGTGGGTGCACCCCTCGTGGTCCTGACTTCCTTGCTCATGTTCTCCTTCCTTCTGCTTCTCATTTGGATCTTAAGAGCTCAGTCCGGTGCTCCAATTTGGGTCTCTGTCTCTATCTCGATCCATCGCCAGATGAAGGTTCTAAGGTGATATGCAATATCAGTATGGCTATAGGATAGGGTCATTTCAGTTTCCTTCTCCTCAGTTGCTCAAGGTACTAGCTGGAGACATCTCCCTGGACACCTGCGAGCCCCTCTAGAGTCAAGTCTCTTGCCAACCCTAAGATGGCTCTCTTAATTAGGATATATATTTCTCCACTCCCGTATCCACCCTTCCTTTATCCCAACCATCCCATTCCCCTAAGCTCCCGCCATCCTCCCCTTCTCACGTTTCTCATGAGCCCCATTTCCCCTTAGCCCCATGCCACCTCACCCCCAAGTTCCCAGTTTTTTCCCGGCAATCTTGTCTACTCCCCATATCCAGGCGATGGCTAAAATCAAAAACACCAATGATAGCCTTTGCTGGAGAGGTTGTGGAGTAAGGGGCACACTCATCCATTGCTGGTGGGAATGCAAACTTGTGCAACCACTTTGGAAATGAGTGTGGCGATTTCTCAGGAAATTCGGGATCAACCTACCCCAAGATCCAGTAGTACCACTCTTGGGAATATACCCAAGAGATGCCCTATCTTATGACAAGAGCATTTGTTCAACTATGTTCATAGCAGTATTATTTGTAATAGCCAGAACCTGGAAACAACCTAGATGCCCTTCAGTGGAAGAATGGATGAAGAAAGTATGGAATATATACATATTAGAGTACTACTCAGTGGTAAAAAACAATGACTTTGTGAATTTTGCATGCAAATGGATGGAAATAGAAAACACTATCCTGAGTGAGGTAACCCAGACCCAAAAAGATGAACATGGGATGCATTCACTCATAATTGGTTTCTAGCCATAAATAAAGGACATTGAGCATATAATTTGTGATCCTAGAGAAGCTAAATAGGAAGGTGAATCCAAAGAAATTATTTTTTTAAAAAAAGGCAAAAAATATTCTGTTGTGTGGATTTGTAATGTGAAAATGGGTTTATAGGTCATGGCAGATATATGGAGTCTGGAAGACAACTTTGAGTAATGTTCTTTTGGCCATATTCTTATGGGGATAATGTTAAATTCCAGCCTTGCACACCACAGACATTTCCCACTGAGCTGTCTCATTGCTGCTCAAATAATATTAGTTGAACCTATTATATCAGTAAAATACTGTATTATTTTCATATTGTAAAAATATTGTCATCTAAGGATGCAGGAGAACAGGACAATTTGAGTAATAAATAAATAAATAGTGGTTGTAGATTAAAAACAAAGATGTATACTTAATCTTAAATACTCAAGCTTGAAATGTATTATGTACCCCTGATCTAGTTACCATAACTGACAATCACTCCTTGACAGCGTGTACTTAGTTGTTTTCTGATCATAGGGCTGGATGACTGCTGTAACTCACTCACTACATGCAAAGAAGCATCCAAGCAATTATTACCATTGTGGAAAAAATGACAATTCAAGTTTCAGGTATGATTTCTGATAAATAAAAATAATTTTCTATCATAGAATAAAATAAAAATGTCACCTAAGTCACCTTACGTTTAAGGTATAATCAAACTATACATTAAATCATTTAGACAATACCTTGAACTGACTCTCCCCTAAATTTGTGGAACTAGAATTATATAGTAATAACTCATAGTTCATTGAAATGTGGATTAACTAAGTTAGCAGTAGAGGAGGAATTTTATATGTGATAATCATGGCAGCTTAATGTTACGTTTATCAGACTCGGGACTTCCAATTTAGAAAATTATCTAAAACAAAGACAGGAATACCTGCCACAGTAAGCAGTCGACTGAGGCAGGTTTCCTAGCAACCACTATTAGAAGTAGCAGTAATTATTTAACATTGTTACAGCCCTCCCACCTGGGCCTCCAGATCCACACACATGTTGTTAATTACAGAAGGAATTATATGCCAGAGGAAGAAGCCTTTATGGGAAAGGGGACAACATGATCACTGAGAATAAAAGATTAAATAAGAATCTGGGTTCGAATGCGAAATAGACTCACCTACAGTCATTAAATCTCAGGAGAATATATTATTTATTTATTTATTTATTCATTCATTTATAATTTTTCCAAGAGAGTTGAGATAGGCTATCTGGCAGGGAGAAAGGAGAGTCAGTAAAAGACAGGAGTTCTTTTCAGCTAATGACTTTCACTGCACTCACTTCAGGGAGACCCCTTTCATGCATATTTTAGCTGTGAGAAGCAATCTGTAGTTGAGTTCACCCAACTGGCAAATGGACGCCAGAGGAGACAGGTTAAGCAACAACTCTCAGGAGAAAGAATACTTGGATTCTCCTCTTTACTCTCCTCTGATCCACCATCTCTAACTTGTCCTTATGTTTATTATTATGCCATTAACTAATGGTATGTATTATACTGTACTTTCTTGGTGAAATAATAATATTTCTAGGAGAATAATAATAAGATACAGACACACATACACACACATCTTACTATTTTGTAGACATATTTATATAATAGTAAGTCAATTATGTTTTGTTTGTATTTTATACAGTAGCACATGGAATATATTCAGAAGATATTTGAGGCTATTAAATATTTTATTCTGTTTGCTTTTCTCATGCTATACTTCTGTTTAAATAGAATTTCCATCTAGACAGATTTGGGGGGGGCATAAAGAGATGTTAAGGAATCCTGGGGGCAGGGTTTGACTAGATTAGTTTGACAAATACTCTTATTAAAGTCCCGATCCCTTTATCTTGGCCTATATCATGATTGATATTTAAGTATAAGAGACCATGGACATAACTTAGTGAGTTGCAAATTAATTTATTTAGAAAACTTTAGTAACTTATTGTAGCATGTGACCATAGTGAAGTTATAAAACAATACTTCTAAGGTTGGGAATTTAAATACAATTTACTCTGGGTATTCATATTATCCTTTCAGCATTCTGTGTGCTAAGGTCTAATCTTTTGATCATCCAAGTAATACTATGTTCTCTATGGTGTGGTATAATAGAATGATTAGATTGCCCATTATCAGAGAAGAGAACTACCACACTTCAAATTTTTCTTTAATTATGCCAAGTAACTAGTCATTTAAAATTGTAATTAAATTATTGATAATTTTGAAGACATCCTTACATTTCAAAGAGTTAAGAAAGTATAATAATTAAGGGTAGACTATTGTGATAAAAGAGATGGGTCATCAGGCTAAAATTGTCACCACATGTGTGTGATCTCAGGAACCTGCATAAGGGTAGAAGAAGTAAAGTTACTCCCCAAAGTTGTCTTTTGTTGGGTGATGTCCAGGACATGGACTCCTGAGGCTCCTACTCTAGTAACTGTTAACTTGCTTTAAATATTTGGAGAAAGGTGGGAACTTGTTAGCCTATCCATGTCCACACCCTATGACATGCAGTTAATGGCTCAGTGTTGTGCAGGCCCCTGTAGATTATTACATCTACAGACAGTTCAAGAGAGGAAGAGCCATGTCATGTGTGGAAAAGAACATAATTCACCAACTACAACATCTCTACCTCAAATATTCTACTCAAATAGAATCCAATTCAAATGAGTATTCATTGTCAGTATCACTTGACTTCTCATTCAACCATTCTCAATGAATCTATTACAATGGTCCTATTTAAAAAGTAATAGAATAAAGACACAGTGAACTGAAGCTACAAACACATGAATGTATGGTGTGGGAAGTCCTTCTGTCTATGTGTTGATTTTATTGGTTAATGAATAAAAAAGCTGTTTTAGCCTGTGATAGTGCAGAATAAAGATAGGCAAGGAAAACTGAATTGAATGCTGGGAGAAAGAAGGCAGAGTCAGGAGAAGCCATGTAGCCCCGCTAGAGACAGAAACCGGATGGAACTTTACTCAGTAAGCCACAGCCATGTGGTGATACACAGATTAATAAAAATGGGTTAATTTAAGATATGAGCTAGCCAGAAATATGCTTAAGCTATTGGCCAAACAGTATTGTAAATAACATAGTTTCTGAGTATTTATTTCAAGTCTGGCCTGTTGGAAATATATAAGTAGCCTCCTACAACAAATGTGGGTACTAACATGTGTAGTTTTTATAAACTTCCCAGAGCAGGGAACAGGGTTTTAATAGGGAACTCTGCAGTCAACTATGCAGAAAGATATATGACTTCCTAAATGATGTTAATTATTCTCATCATCCCTATTTGATTTTAGCAAACAGATTTAATGATTGTGTCATCAAAATTCATTGTAAACAGTGACTTCAGATTTGGACATTAATTATAACAATGGTCTGTTTTCAGTTTTCAGCAACTGATGTTAAAATTTCTGAAAAATTAAACTATCCTATTTCTCAAATGATACCCTACCCATTTAATTGTAATTGTATTCATTACTTATAAAAGACTATCAAACACTTTTATGGTGTAATTTCAAATAATCTTGGGTACACATAGAACATTTAGTAAAATAAACACCAAAAATATAAACAAAAATGAGGGAAAACACATAAAGCAGTAATAGAGAAATACAAAAAATGAACCCAGATTCTTTAGGATTAGTTAGAATATAAAAATAAAATGATAATAAAATTGAGAGTTTCTATAAGGATATAGTTCAGTAGATGAAACCAGAGTTGCTCTCTGGAAGATTTCCGGTAGCACCAAGGGCAAACAACCTGTTTCCAATTGCATTAAGATTGATGAATACACAAACAATGCCAGCATTCGACAATTAAAACACTAGAATAAAATTAATTGTTGAGAAATATTCAGTGTCTTTTCAGCAAAATTATTCCATTTTTAAAATGACAAATTTATCGACTGAAGAGGTAAAAGATTTTACGAAAATCATTTTTATTTTTTTGTTTGTTTTTTGGTTTGTTTTTGTTTTTTTTTTTGTTTGTTTGTTTTTTTGGTTTTTCGAGACAGGGTTTCTCTGTGGCTTTGGAGACTGTCCTGGAACTAGCTCTGTAGACCAGGCTGGTCTCGAACTCACAGAGATCCGCCTGCCTCTGCCTCCCGAGTGCTGGGATTAAAGGCGTGCGCCACCACCGCCCGGCCGAAAATCATTTTTAAAAGCCTTTACCTTACACAAAGAAGCACTATCACCTGAGGAAATCTGGGAGTGGGAGAAACAGTTCTCCTCAGGGTAGAGCACACTGTATAGTTGTTCTGAGCCAAATGATTGGCTCTGAAAACACACCTACAAGTAACATTATATGGGCTCAAAAAGCTGTATTTAGAAATACATATGTTATAAAATACATACATACGTGCAATAGCAATTGATGATGAAAGAACCAATAGATTTAAAGGAGAGTGGAGGGGTATGTGGGAAGTTCATGAGGGAGGGATAGGAAAGAAAAACTGGTATTAAATTATAATCTCTTATAATCTCAAAAATGTGATAGCAATAATGATTAAAATGGAACATTATATTGGACTTCTATTTCATAATGGTAAAACCAAGAAAATTATAAAATTTATGTAAAATGCTTCTGTACAATCATATCAGGAAGTAAATTTGTTTTGCAGTGGATTATGAGATCTTGATCTGTATGCCTCTACAGATAAAGTCCTATATGCATTTTTTCCCAGTTATGTTTAAGATGTTTTCTACATAGCGTTCTTAAGTCACTGTGTAAACTCTTTTCCCTAAATAACTATTGTCTTTCTACTCTGCTCTCCAGCTCTGTCAGTCTCTCCTTAATTCATCAAGGAGAAATGTGAATGAAAGAGTTATTAGAAAAGCAACTTTTCCCTTGCCTTTCTGGGTAGTCAAGACAACTTTCCTGAGGGCATTCTTCCAGAGCTGAAGAGTTCCATAACCTCCGTAGATACCATTCGCTTTTTAGTATGGAACTTTGTTCTAGGGAAGCAATAATACGGACAAGTACTGAAAACGATGTTATCAGACACTGTGTAAGAGTTATAATTTATGTGTTTCTTTCATTCTTCTCATAATTCTTCTAAATCAACCTGTATTATAATCATAATGTGAATTTCTAACATCATATTTTTTTAATGTTACAAGTCATTTTTTATTGATTTTTATTGAGCTCGACATTTTTCTCTGCTCCCTTCCTCCCCTTCAACCCTCCCCCAAGGTCCCCTTGCTCCCAATTTACTCAGGAGATCTTGTCTTTTTCTACTTCCCATGTAGATTAGATCTATGTAGTCTCCCTTAGTGTTGTCCTTATTGTCTAAATTCTCTGAAATTGTGGTTTGTGGGCTGGTTTTCTTTGCTTTATGTTTAACTAACATCACATTTAAAGACAGAGAAAGATATACTAAAATATTATCTTAATCACTATTGTCATTATAATTAGGTAGCATCTATGAACTCCTTTTTTCAATATTTTAAATTTTTATCAGTTTTTTGAGAATTTCACGCAAAGGCATATTTTTTATAGTCACACTTCAACTCTTCTCAGTTCCACCTGCCTTGCCAATTTACGCAACTTGATGTCCCTTTTGTTTTAGTTTTATAATTTTTACTATCTATACTAGTTTGTGTTACATATAATATAAATTTTAGTGTTTTCTGCATGTTAATTAACAACTTGCCATTTCCTATGGCCTTAATGCTCACGACTTTGAAGCATGTTAGCAAAATGAGTCCAAGTGTCTTTTTCTTTCCTCAGAATTTCCCAGACAGTAAGATTCATTTGTAGAACAGATGTTAATAAGCTCAGTATATTAGTTTGTTTTTTCTTGACTGTCTTAACTTAAATGGAAGACTTCCACCTTCTCCCTTGTAGGAGTACTTTATGGGTAATCTCTGTCACTCTCAAGTTCCTCAAGTTATCACTGTCAACCTTTGGGGTTACTACTTACCAGCAGAGCTATTTAACCACAATCAGTAACAATGAGACTGTCCATCTGGTAACAGAGCCAGCTGCTGAGGGACCCATTGATAGGTATCTTATACAATGTGGACATCATGAATCAAGGAATGATTCATATTGCTGATGAGTCAGAGTAGGAGGTTGTGACGCTTCAATGCTATTATCAAAATGTCAGGAAATATTAAGATTTGTGATTGTTTAGTTTCAAAATTTTTATATTATTAGATATTTACATTAGAGCATGGTTGGCTGCTGAAAAATAAAACCGTAGACATCAAAATCATAATTATAATAGATAATAACAGAGAGCATTTCTTCCACACAAGATTTATTGAGCACAGAGAATTCTTCTTTTACCTCCATGTACATAGGTGCTAATTTACAAACCATAGCTTCATAGCAAATGTAGTCACATACAGTTAATATTTAGCTGTGTTTGAAAAGAAATAAAATACCAGGTACTGTTCAGGGAATGTGGTGAAATAAAAAAAAATAATATGATTTTTATCAACATGAACAGTGCACCTTTATAAGGTAGAAGTACTAGTTTAGAAATACAATAGAAAATATCAAATTTCCCAGAAATTTTCTTTAAAGAAGAATGCAAGTAAGGAAGAACAAAGTTGTAACAAATGAGGATACCTTGAGCTTAGAAGATAGCAGGATATGGCGAGGGAAAATGTATTTTTTTTTTTTTTTTTTAGAGAAAACAGCTTTAGCCTGAGCTCTGACAGTTCGTAGGACTTATTGGGATCAACCATTGTTAAAAAAGATTTTTTTTTCGTTTCTCCCTTGTAATTGGCTGCAGCTTCATTATTAATATAATATGTAGAATTAGTGAAATAGTTAGAAAGGGGATGGACATGCTATAATTCCTTTTTTAAATGGTCATGTGAATAGATTTCTGGAGAATATACTGGGCTGAAGGGAGAAATGGGGCATATGATGAGTAGCCTGGTATAAATTCAGGTGAAGGAACGGGGTGATAGGTTGAAAACACCATAAAATGTGAAACTATTAGGCCAGGTACCATTTCTAAATGATTTCAGAGGAGGAGAAAGACCGTTCCTGTAGGAAAAATGTTTCAGTTGGCATCACCTGAATCTATTGCTGCTTCAGCCGGTGATTGGGTCTCAGTTACTGGCCTGCTTCTCAGGAGGGACTTTTACATCTGGCTGGATCCGTCTCTGGCTGCTGCCACTATGTGTAATTTTTAACTAAATCTCTGTAATTATATCTATCAGTAAGAATCAGGAGTCAGAGACTGGGGTGAAGCTAGCTCAGAGAGGTTAAGGAGCAGCTAGCTGACCTTCCTTTGTCACCAGTCTCAGAAAGAGAACGCCCTTCCACTCCGCCAAATCAAAAACAATCGCTAAACTCAATGTCCTTCCTACTACTTCCTGTGCACCTTTTTAGCCATTTTCCAGACTTTCTCGCGATGACTATTTTCTGACAACTCCACCTCTTATGCAAATATAAACTTCACAGGGTGATCGAATATTCTACAACGTATGTGTGAGTGTGGTGTTTGTGTAATGGATAGACCTACTCACACAGGTGTGCGAACATTTGTGTGTAAGAATGGATTCTTGCCTGTGCATACACATGGGGAAGCCAGTGACTTATATCCTAAGTATTTCCTTAATCACTCTGCATCTGTTTTATTTTAGTTCTTTTAGTTGTGGTTTGTAATATTTTTAATTTCCCTTAGGAATTTCATACATGGGTACAATGAAACATACCAATATCTTCTCCACATTCTTCCGAACTCTCTCTAAATCCCATCAATTATAATCCGCTCTCAATTACATTCTCTCTCTTCCTAAATTAGCTCACTAAGTCCAGTCAGTGTTGCATATATGCATGTGTTTGGGCGGTCATCAGTTGGCATGTGGGAGGTCTACCAGGCACCACATATTCAGAAAGGAGTGAATCTCCCTCCCCCAGTAGCTATTAAGTGACTATAACTCCTCAGTAGCATTATCATCATCATTCTGGCTAGACTGATCGTATGCAAGTCTAGGGCAGGAAACCACAGGAGCTGTGGTTCATGAGTGCAATAGATGCTTTAAGTCCATGAGTTTGCTTTTTATAGCACACCCTTCTGCCATCCAGCTTATATATTCTTTGTGCTGCTTCCTTATCAAACATGTTCCGTGTGCCTTTGCTTAGGGGTGTGTATTTTGTTTTGTTTTTCAGATTTCTCAATACCTAGATGGATATTTGAGCCTCACACTGGTATGCCAAAATGTTGGCTTCTTTACTCTTTTTGCTCATTTGACGTTTTGGGGAAAACATTCAGCTCCCGAAAAAAAAATCACGGATGGAAGTTTATTGTTACTTAGGAAACCTGGCCTTAGCTTAGTTTTTTTTTTCTTTTTCTAATCAGCTTTTCTTAACTAATTATTCTATCTACTTTTTACCACTAGGCTTTTATCGTTCTCTATTTCTGTAACCCCTCCTAACCATTCTCCTGCCTTTCTATTGGCTTTTCAGCTCTTTATTAGACCAATCAGATATTTTAGACAAGCAAAATAACACAGTTTCAAGGAGGTAAATGAATGCAACATATAAAATGCAAAATATCTAAAACAAATGTCCCACCGCATGAACAAATGTAAAACACCTTTAAAAAGTATTTCACAACAGGGGTGGAAGAGAGCTGAGAAAAATAATCCCATTAGGACTAAGCAGTCAATCTAATGTTCTCAGCACTGTAACTAGTAATGCATTACAACATTAATTAAAGCCTGTTGGGCAAATCAAAACAAAATAATAACAGAAAAAAAAACAAAACCATAACAAACAAACAAAATATTTGCTCCAGCTAAGGTCAAGAACAGCCCATGTCTGTCGATATAAGCAAATATTCATAAAGGATTGTGATCTTGTGAACATAAGCAAAATTACAATAACAGATTCTAGCCTAGGGCCTAAGACTTTCCAGATCATAGGTTTTCAGTGTGGTGGATGAAATTTCCTACCATGGAGCAGTTCTTACCTGTAAGCAGAAAGCAATTAGTTACCACCCTATTGCACCAGTGGGCACCTCTTGCTGGACAGATCACTATTGTGGCATAAAGAGCCAGGCACTGCATAAGATCGTTAAAGTCTTTTCTTCAAAGCAGTTTGCATAGCATGTTTCAACGTTATGAAAGCTAGTTAGTGATTGGAGAGGAAGTTTTTAGTATGTTTACATTGATTTCTTTAGGTCCAGCAGTCAAATTGTATGATATCTTCAGCAATGGGGTCTGGCAATGTTATTATGTAGAGTTACCAAGGGCAATGAAAATGACCCTTGTTGTTTAGCAGCTTCTGGGGTCTGCTTGACCAATAAATCCTAGGGGTATATTCATGACTTGCACTGAGACTTACATTAAATATAACCCACATATTATAAATATCACACAACCATGCATTGCTAGTCATTCCATTCCAATTCTTATTTGGGGGTTTATATTTTGAAAATATCTTACTAACCCTTGGGTTTTCATAAGGCATGATCTGGTATTCTTAGTTCTGGTTAATCCACTAATTTCTTTAGCACACCCAATCCTCAATAACTTCAACTACCAATATATTTCCCTCTTCTAATCACATATGTTCTACTATCACTCCAAATATAGCCTGCTTCAATTTATAGGCACAGCTAAAGGACATTCTGAGTAAGACTTTGGCAGCACAGGAAATAAGACCAGGGATCAACAAATGGTATTTCATGAAGCCCAAAAGTTTCTTTACAGGGACTGGAGAGATGGCTCAGTGGTTAAGAGCACTGCCTGCTCTTCCAAAGGTCATGAGTTCAATTCCCATCAACCACATGGTGGCTCACAACCATCTGTAATGAGATCTGGTGCCCTCTTCTGGCCCGCAAGCATATATGCAGGCAGAATACTGTGTACATACATACATACTTAAAATTTAAAAGAAGTTTCTTTACAGAAAAGGTAACTAAGAAGAAAGTGATTAGGAAAGACACACCACACACACGCACAACTGCACACACACACATACATGGACATGCACAGATTCACACATATGAACACTTTGTCAGCTAGTCTTATTATAGAAGACTGGTATCTAGATTATCTTCCTTTATCTTGGAGGCAGCATCTCTCACTGAGCCATAAGCACTTAGATTCAACCAGACTTTAGACTACCTAGTTCAGGGATCTGCCTATATTTGGCTCCATCCATGCCTGCCGTCACGTTATAATGTGCCTGGCTTTTTACATGTGATCTATAGATACAAACATAGGTTCCTGTTCTTGAACATCAGAAGACTGACTCTCTGAGTAATCTATTCATTAAATTAAGAGAACCCAGTAGACTAGCATGGTAGGTGTGTGGAATCATCATAAGGGAATGGCAGACAAAGGCTTTGATAGCTTTCTCAGGCAGAAATAATGTTTTCTCTATGTTCTATTCTTGGGCTGTAACAGTTTCAGAAATAATGGTTAGTTTTGGTTTTTGAACTATAAAATTAAGATTATAACCTTAACACTTTAAGATTCTTAAATAAAAGGAAAAAATAGTCATTAATTAAGAAATCATTGCATTTCCCTGATGGCTAAGGATGTTGAACATTTCCTTGAGTTTTTTTTTCAGCCATTTAAGATTCTTCTGTTGTAACTTCTCAGTTTATATCTGTACCCTATTTTAATAGGATTATTTGGAATTTTGATACCTAATATTTTGAGTTCTTTATATATTTTAGAGATCAGTGTTTTGTCTGATGTGGGATTGGTGAATATCTTTTTTCCATTCAGTAGGCTGCCTTTGTCTTACTGACAGTGTCTTTTGCTCTATAGAAACTTCTCAGTTTCATTAGGTCTCTTCTATTTATTGTTGCTCACAGTGTCTGTGCTACTGGTGTTATATTTTGGAAGTGGCCTCCTGTATCCATGCATTGAAGGC
Source organism: Microtus pennsylvanicus (assembly GCF_037038515.1). Taxonomy (NCBI): domain Eukaryota; kingdom Metazoa; phylum Chordata; class Mammalia; order Rodentia; family Cricetidae; genus Microtus; species Microtus pennsylvanicus. The sequence continues at coordinate 20,199,460 of NC_134594.1, forward strand.
TACTTCCCACTTTCTCTTCCATCAAGTTCAGTGTGGTTGGATTTATAGAGATGGAGAGCAAGCAAAGAGATATTTTGATTGAGGGAGATATTATGGGGTTAGCAAGAAACCTGGCTCTAGAGAAATTCCCAGGAATAAACAAATATGACTTCAGCTAAGACCCCAAGCAATAGTGGAGTGGGTGCCCAAACTGGCCTTGCCCTGTAGAGAGACTGATGACTATATTAAATGTCACTATAGAACCTTCATCCAGCAGTTGATGAAAACAGAAGCAAAGCCTTGCAGTGGAACACTGGGCTGAGCTCCCAAAGTCCAGTTGAAGAGTGGAAGGAGTGAGAATATGAGCAAAGAGGCCAAGACCATGATGGGGATACCCACTAAAACAGTTTACCTGAGCTAAAGGGAGCTCACCAACTCCAGTGTGACAGAGAAAGAACCAGCATAGGACCAAGCTAAGTCCTCTGAATGTGGGTGGCAGTTGTGTGGCTGGGGAAGACTGCTGCTGCACTGACACTGGCACTCAGGATTTATCCCTAATGCTTGTACTGTTTTTTTTTTAGAACCCATTCTCTTTGGGTGGCTGAGTTGCTCAGCCAAGCTATAGTAGGAGGGCCTTGGACACTCCCCAAAGCAATGTGCCTTACCCTCTCCGAGGAGTGGATAGGGGGTGGGAAGGGAGGATGGTAGAAGGAATAGAAGGAGAGGAGGGAGTGGAAACTGGGATTGGTGCGCAAAATGAAAAAATAGGTTTTTTTTTTTAAAAAAATTGAATAAAAAAGGAATCTTGCAAAAGCAGTCATATGACTCTTCAAACTAACACTCAAAATCCCTTTAGAAAACCTAGTCATGAATTCAAGGAATGATCGTGGATTTTCTTCTCTGCTTCAGGCAATGCAAGAAGAATTTAGTTCTAGTAATAAAAAAATAACAATAATCCTGGCTTTATCGGAGTTTACACAGCTCTCTCTCTCGCTCTCTCTCTCGCTCTCTCTCTCTCCCTCTCCCTCCCTCCCTCCCTCCCTCTCTCTCTCTCTCTCTCTCTCTCTCTCTCTCTCTGTGTGTGTGTGTGTGTGTGTGTGAGAAAGAGAGAGAGAGAGAGAGAGAGAGAGAGAGAGAGAGAGAGAGAGAGAACTAAATTAATGTTAAGTAATTTCACCATTCAATATGTAAGGGGTCACCAGTATGCAAACCTGTTCACTATTCCCGTTCTGATATGCCAGCTTTTTTTTAAACATACATTCTGCATATAGAAACATATGTTATTGTTCTTGTACATCAGAAGACTGACTCTCTGAGTTATCTTCATCATTGTTTATTGATGTTGATTTCATTGGTTAAGCAATAAAGCAACTGCTAGGCCCATTTGATAGGCCCACCCTTAGGTGGGTGGAGTAAACAGAACAGAAGGCTGGGAGAAAGAAGCTGAGTCAGAGAGTCGCCATGATTTTCCCATTCCAGGCAGATGCAAGTTAAGATCATTCCTGGTAAGCCAGCTCGTGGGCTACAGCAGATTATTAGAAATGGGCTAGTCCAGGTGCGAGAGCTAGCCTAGAAAACGCTAGATAGAAATGGGCCAAGCGGTGTTTAAAAGAATACGGTTTCCGTGTAATTATTTCGGGTAAAGCTAGCCATGGGGGCGGCCAGGTGCCGGGGATGCAGCCCCGCTGCTCCTACTACTACAGTTTATATGTGATTAACACTATGAATGTGTGTGTGGCAGGGAATCTTATGAGTGGATTTTGAAAATAAGGAGAATGTTTTTTATCATAGATCATAAGGAATTGAAGAGCACATTTACAAGCTCGCTTTATGGTCTTCATCATTATTCTCAAGATTTATAAAGACACTTCAAAGGTCCAACCACCAAGTAGTAACTTAGGCCCACTCAAAGATGAACTAGCATAAAAGATCCGACCGAACAGCACAGCAATGATTTTTAAATGGTTTATTTATTGTAACATAATGATAAAATAAACCACTAAATTTTAAGAAGCAGTGCAATTTCTCAGTTAGTTTTAGTGTCAGTGTGGTTAGAAACATGTATATAAATAAAACAGTTTTTAAAACAATGACACATGTGAATCTGGGAGGATACCTGGGTTCCCAAGAGCCCTGGCTGCTCTTCGAAAGGCTCTGGGTTGGATTTCCAGTGCTCACATGCAAGCTCACAACTGATTGTTACTCAGTTCCTGGGGATCAGATAGTGTCTTCCAGCCTCTATGAAAAGCTGCATAAATTTAAGTAAAATATTCACACAAAAAAGAAATTATTAAAAAGTCACATTATTAGCTATAAAAACAACAATATATATATATATGTATATATACATATATATATGATGAATTTTAGTTCAGGATAATTTATGTGCTTATGAAGTAACTTATTGGCATAACATTTTTCAGAATTCTTAATAGGAATCTAAATTTAATCATAGATAGATTAGTGGTGTCTAAAATACAGAACTAAGCAATTATAGTTATAATAAAATTATGTGAATATATGTATACATACAGCAACAGAGTTAAAAATTATTAATTTTAAGAAAGCTAACTAGTAACCACTGATTATAATAAAAGCTGCAAATATATTATTTATATTGTCTGTGTTCCTTTAATCACTTGTTAGCCCAATATAATAAATAACCTTAAAATATTACATTAAACTAGCCATGCCTAAGTGCCTGTGGTGATGGCTGCCTTACAGACACGGTGGGGTTGGAGATATACCTAGTTAGGAGAGGACTTGTACAACATACTGTATTTGTCCTGTATTTGATCACAAGTGCTTTCTCCTCCCCCATGCCCACAGAGATAATATTACGTTTGAATATTCTCAGATCCACAGGACATTCACAGTCTATTCACTTCTCTTTTCCTCTGCTCACTAACATAACACTAAGATAATTTTGATTTATATAATACAACTTTTGGGGTTTCAATGACTAAACACTGCCTCCTATACCTATGTATGTATTAAACTACCCTCATTACCCTGTCTTTTCTAGGAACTGATGAGACGTAAATACTCCTACACAACTGAAATTGGAACACCAGACGTTTTTGGACTTACATGAAATCATGGAAATATGACACTATGCTGATGAATTTAACCTGACCTTTGAATTAAAAAGGTATTGTTGCAAAACCTGAGAAATTATGTAAAAATAATTTCACAGTTACCAAGTAAAACATCCATTCATAAGAACTTAGTAACAATTAAGGCAGAAAAATACATACATATAAATACTATATACATATGTGTATGTGCTTGTGTTTTCATACATATTATTGATAGCATATTGTATGTTAAATTATTATATAATATTTAATAGCAATGCCAATATAATTATAGTATAATGAGTTTAATTTTTCTTGTTTGAAGAATTTTAATAATACATTTCTGATACACACTCTTATAAAATGAGACCTAGCAGTCTATCCAGGAAGGCCCCGAGTATATATTTAACCATTAGACAGGATGCTTTCTACATCTGTGACAAACCCATAACAACCCAGTAATGCTTCAACTTGCTCTATTGAGATTTTTATTTTTTTATAATTTATTTATTAAAGATTTTTTGCCTCCTCCCAGCCACTGCCTCCCATTTCTCTCCCCCTCCCCCGATCAAGTCCCCCTCCCTCATCAGCCCGAAGAGCAATCAGGGTTCCCTGACCTGTGGGAAGTCCAAGGACCATCCACCTCCCTCCAGGTCTAGTAAGGTGAGCATCCAAACGGCCTAGGCTCCCCCAAAGCCAGTACATACAGTAGGATCAAAAACCCATTGCCATTGTTCTTGAGTTCTCAGTAGTCCTCATTGTCTGCTATGTTCAGCAAGTCCGGTTTTATCCCAGGCTTTCTCAGACCCAGGCCAGCTGACCTTGGTGAGTTCCCAGTAGAACATCCCCATTGTCTCAGTGTGTGGGTGCACCCCTCGCGGTCCTGAGTTCCTTGCTCGTGCTCTCTCTCCTTCTGCTCCTGATTTGCACCTTGAGATTTCTGTCCGGTGCTCAAATGTGGGTCTCTGTCACTGTCTCCTTTGATTGCCTGAGAAGGTTAATATTCAGGAGGAGGATGCCTATATGTTTTTCTTTGGGTTCACCTTCTTATTTAGCTTCTCTAGGATAGTGAATTATAGGCTCAATGTTTTTTATTTATGGCTAGAAACCAAATATGAGTGAGTACATCCCATGTTCCTCTTTTTGGGTCTGGCTTACCTCACTCAGGGTAGTGTTTTCTATTCCCATCCATTTGTATGCAAAATTCAAGAAGTCCTTGTTTTTTACTGCTGAGTAGTACTCTAATATGTATATATTCCATACTTTCTTCATCCATTCTTCCAGTGAACGGCATCTAGGTTATTTCCAGGTTCTGGCTATTACAAACAATGCTGCTATGAACATAGTTGAGCATATAGCCTTTATCACCACATAAGCAAGATGACTATTAACCTTCCAGCTGACATAATACTCAAATTCTCTAATTTGGGTGGTCTGTGTGAAGAGACTTGGGTCAGAAAGAGAGTGCAATCCTCTGCCACTGATCCAGGTTTGAAGATCTGACCACCTCCCTTCCATGCCCATATGAGACCATAGCAAAAGAAAATGGGATCTTGACCCTCAGAAGCAGTAATAGGAGATAAAATCTTCATCCTAATCTTCTGTGCTATTTGGTGTGGTGGGAAGAGTTAGAGTAATGGCCCAGATGGTCAGTACTGACACTCCTGTAGGCCTATTAGAGAGATATAGTAAAAGTGAGAAGCAGAAAAATGTAGACTCATGTAATATGCCTACATGGGATAAACAAAGGCTCTTTTTGGCCTGTGCTTGAATTACTTACTGCGATCATGGGATGTGGTTTGGATCTCAATATGATAGCAAGAGGAGTCAGTATCCAAGCAAATGTGGTGAAGGTGCGGCACCGTCCACCATCTCTTTCTAGGCTCTCATGTCTCCTGCAAGTCTTCTGAGGAGTTGCCAGAACTCTGTGGACTCTCTTGTTGGGACAGAAGTGTCTTCTCTAGCAGACTGTGGGCTTCAGCCTTTTCCTTCTTCTAGCATAAAAGTCTTGGAAAACTTCCCACCCCACCCCTTAAGGTCCATAGTTTCAGTAGTCTGATAGACAAAGAAAGGATAGCCGAAGTGTTTCATAATCACAGCTTCATTCCTGCCAGGATAGCTACATTAAGTTTTGTTATGTAGTATCTGAACATAAATAAGTAAGCAAACAAACCAAGAAATAAGCAAAAGCACATTCAACTTAGAAAAAAATAGCCTTGATTGTTTGCTTAAGGGAAAGCAGGAAAATGGAACAGTTTTCTTGCCAGTACTTCCACACATCTGGCTTTAGGATGGAGTTTGAATTGTAATTATTTGTGTGGACTTTCGAATATGATCTTCCTCCTTATCTGATACTTATGCTGAAAACCTTAATTAGAAGCAGTTCCCACCTTCTGCCGAGTCTTCTGTGCTGTCTGTCCCACTGAGGATTCCTCTTCCTTAATTGTCTCCCGATGTGCAAACTAACACAGTTCTTCTGGGAAGAGAATTCATTTTGTGTATTTGTATCAGCGATTTTTTTTTACTTTCATTTGCTTCATATTTTTAAGAGTGATTTATTTTAATTTACATTCATATGTCTGTATTGGTATGTGGGTATGCACATGTGAGTGTCAGTGTCCATGTATGGCAGAAGAGGGTGCTAGATACCCCAGAACTAAAGTTCTAGTATCAATAAGACAGCAGCATGCTTACTGGAACTTGGTGAGCCCGTGAGTTTGCTAGCCATACTGAGGAAGGGACTTTGATCAGTTGTCTTCGTCAACTTAGACTAGGAAATCCCATATAAACAAGTTCAACAGAACTGCCGTATACGGGCTGCCCATGTATGCTTCAGTATTACCATGACATAAATTTCATTTCATTTTTACCTAGAGGACTGGGGATGAATGACAGGAAGTTGAGAAGTCAAAGAGCTGACTCATGAAACCTGTGTCTTTGGATCTAGCTGCCCAACTTCAGGCAGTTTAGTTGTATGTCTTTTTCCACTGAAACTATTTCCTGCTGACATACCATGGGAAGGAGTCTTGTACATCTTAGACACTGAGTTTCTTAAACAATTGATTCCTGAGTCTTAGCAACTTCTCTCCTCACACAACATAACACTGCAGTACCTCATAACATGGCAATTGAACCAAAAGATACGTGAATAAAGGATGAGACGATGCAGTAGGTAGGGTGCATCCTAAGATTCGGCTGTTTCTGCTCCTGTAGAGCAGCGGTTCTCAACCTTTCCAATGCTACAACCCTTTAATACAGTTCCTCATGTTGTAGTGACCCCCATCCATAAAATTATTTTTGTTACTACTTAATAACTGTAATTTCCTTACTGTTATGAATTGTAATATCAATAACTATTTTCCAATGCTCCTAGGCTTCTGCTGTGAAAAGTTCCATTAATCCCCCCTCCACACACACAAAGGTGCCACAATCTACAGGTTGCAATCTTCTCTAGAGGAAAAGAGCAGAGTATCTCTGCTTGCACATCTCAGTTAATGTGCGCTTCCCTAAGTGACAGAGCTCACATTGTGTCAGTAGTCTCTAGGTACATCATAGTCAAACAATGTGCTAAATCCATCCTGAGCTGTCAATGTTGTAGCTCTTCATTTATAACCATATCTTTGCAAATACCAGTGTAATATTCATAACAAAACAAATTCCATTTGAGTCCATTACTTGCAAAGCGAGAAGTCACTGTGTGTTGAAGTTGGCAATAGATGCGAAGACTGATGCAACAGAATACCAACGGAAGCTCAGAAAGAACAAGTTAGCAAAAAGTTTATTCTTTGTAATGGGCTGAGATAATTATTAATGCAGTTCATCAAAATGCAAAAGAAAAACCAGCTCTTATCAGCCCCAATTTGAACATCATTATTGGCTTTCTGTAGTTGATGTCATTGTTTTCCACGTTTTATGTCCTTATAAAAATCTGCAATTGATTTTCCTTGTTTTGAAGTAGGATATATTCATTTTTATAAAATATTATAAGTTAGTATTTTAACAAAAACTAAGGTTTAATATATTTTGATATTCTGACTTTGATTTGTGAAGATAAATAAATGGAGAAGTAAAAATTTATTTTTCTATATTAAAGCTGTGTTTAGGAGGTTGAAGAATAATTTTAGGAGACACAGGAAAAAATGTATGCCATTTATCCTTCACACAAATGAATTAAAGTCTTCCATTTGGTAGGTCTTAAGAATATGAAAAGCTACTATATTTTAGGTCTAGGAAAGTCTTCATAAAATGCATAAATTTTGAAGGCAAAGAAAGAAGAAAATTGGATATCCTTTCAACCACAATATTTGAAAATTATAAATTGTTATAAATAAATCCTTTTAAAAACCTAATTGACTAAAATAATAACATATTTGGGAAAAGTGCACAAGAAAATATTTTTATATGAGCTACACTCATAACAGATGACATTGATAAGAGAGTCACAAAAATGAGGTGAAAATTGGAGGAATATTCACAGCAATTCGAAGTGCCTTGAAAAGTTGATCTGAATTGCTTGCATCAAAGAGAAAATAGACTCTTTAATGATCACTTCCCTGACAACTAACAGTAACATCGTTTCTAGCTATGACTGCTAAAATTAGATACCTTCCTGGTGGAATATGCATCCCCTGACAGCAGTAGGGATGACAGCCTTCAATGCACGATAAGAAGGGAGTAATAATTCATCTTTAAATGAGCAATTTCTGTGATGAAGGAAAAATGTTACTTAAGAAGGATTTGATGGCAATCTAACAACAACAAAAAAAAAATCAACACTAATTGCTTGAGCAGTATTTAGTGAGCTACTTGTTTGGATTTCAACTGATACGTGCTCAAGATAGTCTCATTATTGTTCGTAAAAGGAAAAGAACATTTTACTGGTGACAAAGCGACTTTTAACAACTTGTTATAAAATTACGCTTAGTTGAATAAACTACACAATGGAGCGTTCATGTCAGTAGTGCAAACAAATGACTTTTCGACTGCTACCTGAGGCTGTTAGATGCTGATAACTAGCAAGCAGGCTGGTGCCACAGTCATTCGCTTTGCAAAACAGGGCTAAGCTAAGGGACCTTGTCAGACAATACATCAAAGCTTGTCACCTAAAGACTTGAACAAAATATCCAGCAATTTCTAGAACTACTGGAATATTGATGTATCTATATGATCTCCTTGTGACAAAATTATGGCTTAAAATAATCTCTTTAAGATGTACACATCAGTACCAGCACAGATATGGAGTCAACATTCATTGTATAATATTAAAACAAAATGTACCATGGAAATTAGTCTCAGAGTGAGCAAAAGAGCTACAGACATAATATCAAGTTAAAAGCCTCTAATTTTATAAATCATGATAATTTGACAGATCAGTGTGTTAATGGGTAAGAATTGCATCTATTATGGCTATATAGAATTGCCAAAACGTCAAGGGAAGGGAAAAAATAGCCTTCCTATTCTTTTGAAACATTTTACTAAAACACACTGTAAGTGAAAGCATGGATCATAAACTACTGTAGATCTAGAATCTATTAGGAGTGTGTTCTGTTTTTACAAGGACGGGAAGAACATTGTTTGAGAGTTTGAAGGCTACATACGGTCCCTTTTGCAAATTCCCAACTGTATTTAATATATATATATATATATATTGGAGAGCAAAGGTACACAAAAAAATTAATGTGCACTGGTTGTATTTGTTCTCTTTGTGTTAAAACTTGTAGACCATTATTCAAGCAAACATTTATACAGTGAACAGACATTCATTGTGACTATGCAATGATCTTAAAGGTAACAGTTCTATGATACTAGACTAGATTCTATCAGCTGCTCTTGAAGTTTGGCCCATGTTTAGAATGGGATTTCAGCCATTCCTGCACAAGTGAAATGGATTTAGGGAAGAACTAGAAGCATTTTCAGAAATTATTATTTATATAAATTACAACAGTCAGGCTTCTCCATGATGAACGTAGTACAAGCTAGAGGGTATGTATCTTCATGGTCAAGTATATTCCTTGAACTGCTTTGCTCCAGTTAATCTGCCTAAATACACCAGAGAGGCACAAGTCCAGATTCCCAGAAAGAATGCAAAAGTCAGACATTTGCATAGAAGTGATCCCACATTTCAAGTAAAACTACAAAAATGAATGACAATTAATATTCCTTGGCAATAAGAAATTTACTTTGAAGAAAGCTAGAGTTTCTTGTAAAAATATTTGCATGCATGTTGCAGGTGAAATTATTATTCAACCACCACAGCAAAATCATATTAGTATCAGCATATATTAGTAAGTAAATACTAGTTTTTTAGTTCATTCATCATGATTGTTGAGTATTGGACCTCTGCTTGTATTATGAGATAAAAGACTTTTATACATAATCTTTGCCTAAGCATTTTGATAAAGTTATAAATTATTTTTGTCAGAGCATTTTTATTTAATACATACAACTTTCTAAGCTTTGAAATAAGGGCCATAAATTACAGACTGGCATTTCTCTACATTACAGCAGCCATTTATTCTTATTATGGTTTTTATTAAACTTAATGTAATTATCACAGAATCTATGAGCCATGGTGATAAAATGTTAGGAGTAGAATTAGGTGTTGCTAACACTGATATCTCAAGAAAGATTTAAGGTTGTTTACATAAGACAAATAAAGATTTTGAAGAAATGTTATGGGGAAATAATTTTACAGGGGAATAATTAAACTTTAATAAATTCACTTTCGAGAATGGACATAGACAGTATTTGCTTTTATTACATGATTTATGAAATGAGACACAGAAAAATAAGATTTGGATTTTAAAACATTGGACTCCACACTTTGACGGCTTTGATCTGTAACTCCTCTTCGCACCCCAACAGCCTGATAATTGACATTAACTACAAATACAGTAATTGGATCAGTTTTCAAACTCTCTAAATTAAAGTTTTATTATTTCCATTTTTGTTTCTTCTACTCCCACTCTCTCTATCAAAATTTAATGTTGGTTTGCATCATTTATATGATAAGATTATCTTTAATTATGCCGCTCATTGCTTCTGCATCTCTAAATCTGATGTACATTTACAAGTCGCTACCATGGTCGACCTTTGAGAATTATTAGATGCTATTACACGTTCAGCACCTGAATGCTCTACCTTCAGTATGTATCAGGGCTCATTATTCTTTCTGCTTCTCTGATAGTCCCTCCTTTTCCTATGAATGACCACTCTACTTTCGGGAGACAGTCTCTGTATCTGTTCCCCATGACTGGCTGATTGGTTCAAGGTACTCTCTTCTCTCCATTGCTCACAGGAGATTTCTGCAGGCCTCTTATCCCAATGCTGCATAAGTGCTCATAACACAGGACTTCAGCATTTATCATTCTAGTTCTAGAACTGTACGTTCACTTGGTTATACAACAACTTTGACTCCAAAACTACCTCAACAATCATTTATCATAATCTTAGAGTTAATAATAAACTCACCCATGAAAGACTGAAAATATTTTCTTTGACAAAGAAAAAGACAGAAATACCAAATTTAACCATTTATTTTCAGCACACCACTAAAGTATTAGTTAGAGAAATTTTACAGGAAAGTAAAGGAAATTCATATAGAATATTAAAAGATAAAGTATCAATCAATATTCCCATGCAGTATTATTTTGAATGGAGAAAACCCTAACACTTCTCAGAAAATGAAGAGAAAAAATAGTAGTTAAAATTCAGTGAATGTTACATACTACTAAGAACAACACACTAGGAAGAAATGAAACAATAACATTAACAGTAACATAAAGAAATTAGTAAACAAATAAACTAGAGCACTGAATGCTTGTAAACTAAAACTCTGCATTGTTAAAGCCCAACTGAAAAGTATCACACCTACTTATTCGTAGTCCTTTGCCCAATTGGGAGTCTTCTAATTGATTATGTCTGAGCTAAATTATTTTAAACTTCATAAGAAAAACAAATATTGCTTATACTTATTTGAATTTTCAAATGAACAACTTCTAGATTTCTCTGACTGGAGTATTTGTGATCACATGAAAAACATTCTGTAAGAATGCATCCACATCCTTATTTGAGAGATCAGTACTATAATGGAGACCTCATATCTCTGTGTGTATATCCACTTAAGGGGTAACCAAATAAAGGTTGTCAGAGATAATCCAGATATATATTATATATAATATAATAAGTTATATTATATATAAATTACACAATATCAGATTAATTTCATGAATTTTTGAAGATATCAATATCTAACTAAATGAAAATAATTTCCAAATAATTGATTTTTTTTAATTTCAGTAAATTTGAATAAGTGTTTGCCAATGTTACTGATTCTCTTGAAGTACCAAATCTACTTCATTGATTATCTGTACTATTTTTATTTGTTTGTTTTCATTTTACTGATTTCAGACATAAGATTGATTATTTCTTACTATTTACTCATTTTGGTGTGATTTCATTTTGTTCTAGAACTTTCAGGTATGATTCTAAGTTACTGATATGAGATCTCCCTCCTTGTCTTTTAAAACTGTAGACAATTACTGTTATAAACTTGTTATCACTGTGTCCCATAGGTTTGAGTATGTTGTATATTCATTTTATTCATTTCTAAAAAGTTTCAATTTCTTTTTACTTCTTGTCTTGACTCATTTATATTCAGTCATAAATTGTTCTGTTTCCATTAATTTTTAAGTTTTCTGTTGTTGATGTCCAGCTTCAATTTGTGGCAGATAGAATTTATGGTGTTATTTCAATTTTCTTCTGTCTATTGAAATTTATGTTCAAGTGTATGGTGTATTTTTTCTATTTATTTATTTATTTATTTATTTGTTTGTTTGTTTGTTAAAGATTTCTGCATCCTCCCCGCCACCGCCTCCCATTTCCCTCCCCCTCCCCCAATCAAGTCCCCCTCCCTTGTCAGCCCAAAGAGCAATCAGGGTTCCCTGCCCTGTGGGAAGTCCAAGGACCACCCACCTCCTTCCAGGTTTAGTAAGGTAAGCATCCAAACTGCCTAGGCTCCCACAAAGCCAGTATGTGCAGTAGGATCAAAACCCAGTGCCATTGTTCTTGAGTTCTCAGTAGTCCTCATTGTCAGCTATGTTCAGCGAGTCTGGTTTTATCCCAGGCTTTTTCAGACCCAGACCAGCTGGCCTTGATAGAACATCCCCATTGTGTCAGTCTGTGGGTGCACCCCTCCTGGTCCTGAGTTCCTTGCTCATGCTCTCTCTCCTTCTGCTCCTGATTTGAACCAAAATATATAAAGAACTCAAGAAACTAGACTGCAAAATGCTAATCAACCCAATTATAAAATGGGGCACTGAGCTGAACAGAGAATTCTCAACAGAAGAAGTTCAAATGGCCAAAAGACACTTAAGGTCATGCTCAACTTCCTTTCCAGGAAAATGGTGTTTTTTGAAGGAACTTATATGAGGTACTATGAAGAAAGTATATTCTTTTGTGTTTGGGTGAAAGTTTCTTTAAATATCCATTAGGTCCAGTTGATTTATAATATCAGTTAGCTCCAGCATTTCTCCCTCTATTTTTTTTTTGTTCAGATTACCAGTCTATTGCAAGAACAGGGTACTAATGTCTCCTGTTATCAGTGTTTGAGGATCAGTATGTGATTTAAGCTGCAGTACTTTTGTTTGATTGTTTGTCTGTTTACTTGTTTTTTTTTTTGTTTTATGAACTTGGGTCCCCTTGTGTTTTAGATATAGATGTTAAGAATTGCACTGTAATCTTAGTGGACTTTTTCCTTTGAAAGTGTGGAGTATCCTTCCTTATCTAGATTTGACATAAACTCTATTTGTCAGAGGTTAATGTGGCTATACTAGCTTTCTTCTTAGGTCCATTTGCTTAGAATATCTTTTTCTTCATTTTACATTGAGCTGGTATCTATCCTTGATGCTAACGTGTATTTCTTGGATACAGCAGAAAGATAGGTACTATTTTCTCATCCATTTTATTAATATGTATTTTTTCAGTTTTGGGAATTGAGATCACCAATGTGAGAAATATCAATGAGCAATGTTTGTTCATTGATGGTATTTTGCAGTTATGTGTGTGTGTGTGTGTGTTTGCCCTATAGATGCTGATCTAGGATTATTAATTCATTGTATTTTCTTGTGTGCAGTTAGCCTCTTTAGATTTGAGTTTTCCTTCTAATACTTTCTATAGGGCTGGATTTGTAGATACATATTGCTTAATTTTAGTATTTTCATGAAATGCTTCATTTTATCTATCTATTGTGATTGAAAAAAATGCTGGATATGGTAGTCTTGGATGACATCTGTGGTCTTTTAGAGTCCGTAGAGCGTCAGTTTAGGCCACTATTATTTTTATTTTCTATTGAGAAGTCAGATGTTATTCTAGAAGCTCTGTCTTTATGTGTACTTGGTCTTTCTTCCTTGTTGTTTTTTAATATTATTTCATTGTTCTCTCTGTTTAGTATTTTGATTATTATATGTGGTGCAGAATTTCTTTTATGGGCTAGTGTATTTAGTCTTCTGTGCCTTGACAGGTATCTCTTTCTTAAGGTTAGAGAACTTTTCTTATATGATTTTATTCTTTCTATGCTTTGTTTGTTTTCATAGATTTTTTTAAGTTTATTCACTTCCTTTTTAATGACTTTCATCATATTCAAGAAAGCTATTCTCATGTCTTTTGCTTATGTTCCACCTATATTGAATATTCTGAGCCTGCTATTAAAGGGCATCTCTGCTCTGAGAACATTGTAATTCTAAGTACTGATTTCTTGTTTATGTTAGGTGGGGCAATATTGTCTTGGTTTCTGTTGCCCTCTCTGGTTCTACAGAGAGTTTGATGGTTATGTGTTGGCTGACAGGGACTTCTTCTGGGACCCTAATAGTTGTGACCACTCAGGTTTCTAGGTATTGAGAGTTGACAGTTAAAATGAGGATTGGGTGCCAGGGTGGTCTGATGAGATGCACAGGATGGAGGAAAGCAGATGTGCCACAAGAGTATGCCTAGTCCCCTGGGAGTGTGGACAAAGCCTAAAGAGAAGCCGCAATAGATGTCTGCAAAAGAACTGGGAAACAAAATCACAGATGGGTTATGTAGGAAAGGCTCAAGCATGATGTTATGAAGTTCATACCTGTTGTGCTGGCCTACTTGGTTCTTTGGTCAGCTTGACTATTGGGTTTCCAGAAGGTGCCTGCAGGAACTTGGGCTTGGATAACAGCATGAGTGGTTGAAGGCTGGAGTAGAAGATATTTGGGCCCTATGTGATGGGAGCCAAAGGCAACAGAGGCCACAGTAGGCAGTTTGTTACAGAGATGGGAGTGAGACTGAAATATTGGATTTGCAGAAGAAGAGGGCTAGGTGATAATCTCCAGTTACCCTATCTGTTTTCTTGGCCGGAGTGGCCTGTGAGTTCTCAGGAAAAGCCTGTTGGAATTTGGGACTGGGAATAGGCAAAGAGTCGGGTGAAGTTGGTTTGGAGTATAGGATATGTGTGATCCATCATAGATGGGGCAATGTGTGAAAGGGTGGTTGGAGCAGGCAGTCTACTACAGAGCTGGGGATAGGACAGGGACATTGAATTTGAAGGATCAGAGAAGGAGATAAAGTTCTACAGTTAGCTTCCTCTGTAGACTTCTTACACATTGGCTATGTAAAGTTGTTTTCCTAAAAAAAAAAGAAATAAGAGCAAATATAATGAAACTGAAATGAAATAAAACATTTGAGTGATTAAATCTGTCACTATTGATACATTATACATCACAGCCGAAGGTGTTAATGATGATTCAATGTGAGAGAAATAAAGGGCAAACAGACAAAGAACACAATAAAATTTAGCAATCATTTTGGATCATTTTCCTTTCTTTTGATTTTGGCATAGATAGCAAATAGTGACTAGAAGATAACTGAGTTCCTCATTTAGATTCATCAGTTTATTCACTTCAAACCAAAGAAAGACTTAATCCATATAAATTATATTCATTCTGGAGTACACTCAATAAGAAATGGATAAGAAAAGCAAACCAGACTTTTGGTAAGAGAGATTTTATGTGAAAAAAAATATTGTAATAGAAATTGGAAAATCTTACCAACCCAATGTGGTATAGAGGAGCATGATTAAAAAATAATGGGAGTAGTAAATTTGACTGGAAAGAAAATGATAAGCAAAGATAGGGTGAAGGAGATTAAAGAGCAGACGTGGCAGTAACAGGCCAGTAGAATATTTTGATTCACATTCAACTAATTCTTTTTTTTTTTTTTTTTTTTTTTTTTTTTTTTTTTTTTTGGTTTTTCGAGACAGGGTTTCTCTGTGGCTTTGGAGCCTGTCCTGGAACTAGCTCTGTTCAACTAATTCTTGAAGGGCTTGTTTAGGAAGGATTGGGCATAGGTAGAAATAGGTTATATTGGGAAACTTGGAAGTGAAGAAGCTTCACCAAACTTCAGTTAATAAATATTCTCTTTACAGCTCAACCAATTTTCAAGCAATCTATTCTCAGCCTAATTGCAAACAAGCAAGAGAATGTCTCTGAAAGGAAGATGGTAGACTTGAACAACATGTAGTTTTGTCTTTGTCGCTGATAGAACATCAGTAGATGAAGCTCTCCAACCTTTAGTCTTCCAAAGATCACAGGACAGGTGAAGCACTGGCAAGTTCTTTTACTGAGATGGATCAACACTGATTATTTTTAAAAACTGTTGTTCATTTGTTTCCCAATACTGAAATATATATTTCCTATAATCCATTTTGGAAATCCCTATCCTTATTTCAAACTCATAAAGTATTTGTGTGTGTGTGTGTGTGTGTGTGTGTGTGTGTGTGTGTGTATGTTGGTAACCAAAGCAAAATTGTCAAGATCTCCCATCATAATGGATGGATGCTAGGAATCAAGCTCAGATTCTCTGCTAGAACAGTACATGTTCTTAACCACTAATCCATTTCTTCTGAAACTGCTTTTATGAGATTTAAATAAACTTCTAGAACATTATATACTTGACTATGTATCTTGACTATGTGCCTTTATTCTTTGCTGAAACAAAGCAGCCAGAGGGTTTGCAGATGTTATGGTGTGCTTCTGTAACTAGGCAATCTGCAGGATTGATTTGATCTTATGAGCACTGCATGGACAATGTCTGATACATGCATAAGTCTTTTATTGCTCATTTGCATGAATTGGTATTCACAATAACTCACTGTGATTTGTTTGTCTATAGTGAAATCTTCATGATAAATACATGAAATGTGTTGGTGGCTTATGATTTGAAGAAACAGAAGTTTACTAAATGCTAAACACATGTTTTCCTGTTCTAAAAAAATGAAAAATACTATAAATACTGTACTTTGTGACAATTTCCTACTTTGAGATATTCAGTGGCATTTGTCTCGGTAGCATATCATAAACGCATGATTTATCAGAGATTCTGAGTATCATGACTTGATTATTGTAGTATGTTGCAGGTATGAGAACAATACAATGTCCTCATAAAGAATGGACAATCTATAAAATCAAAATAATATTAAGAATATATAAATATGTAATATACATTTGTATTTTATATTATTTAAAATTTATGAAGACTAATAAAGTCTATTATCTAATGTTTATACATAGAATTTATGATTTAGGCATCAGTTTGGTGTACAATATCAAGAATGATTGATTAAATATTATGAAAAACAAGATTTTATGAGAAATCTGCAACTTAAAGTCTTGAAAGAAGCAAACTATTTTGTTTTCAAAGGCCAGTTCTCTGACTATTTCTATGGATTTAGAATCATTCACTGGCACCATTGATCTAAACTCTTTGTTTCTTGCTATATTACAGATATTTTTACTGCTTCCATTCCCAAAGCAGTCTTTAGGTAGCTGAAAGACCTTCATTTGCCAAAAACTTCTCCATGCTCCCTAACGAGAACAATAAAACACTAGGAAAAACAAACAAATAAATAGAAAAACAACTGCATTTCTTGTCTGTTATTCAGTTCTTTTGAATGGAAACTGTTCTAGTTTCGTTTTTGTTGCTATATCAAATATCATGACCAAAATCAGTTTGGGGCGAAATATGTTTATTGACATATATTTCCAGGTCCAAGCCATCCTTAATGGGAGTAAGGCAGCAACTCAAGACGGGAATGTGCAGACAAGGACTGTGGAGGAAAGCTGCTTGCTGTATCATTCTCTGGCTTGATCACAGGGTCCTGATTGGGTAGCTTTCTTAACCAGCATGGATTTCCTGCCTGGGTGGAACTTTCCATCCCAAGCCTCCTCCCAGTCCAGAGTCCACCTTCAAGAAAGCGTGCCAAAGGGTGACCCTTCCTCAGATAAGGTCAAGACCACTCCCACAGGCTATTTAAACTGCCCCTCAGAGAAGGAACACACCATCTTTCTGGTTCTCTTTTTTTCCTCTCCGCAGTTTTCCTGGTCTTCCTTCCCATCTCCATCTCTAGGAAGGCATCCATTAAACCTGGGCTTTTTCTAATTTGGTTTGATTTGGTCTGATTTGGATTATTGTGTCAGCGGAGAGGTTTGTTGGGCCATAAAAGCTTTTCACTTTCTATATCCATAAGTAAATACTGCAGTTCTCCACAGACCACAGACAGGCCCACCAGACAATCAGTTTTAGGTAGTTCCTCAACTCTAGCTATCTTGTCTGTACAGTAACCTGTGTCAAGTTGACAGTAAAAGCTAAATAGGTCAACAATTAGAACCATATAGACAAACAACTTAGCTTTTCATGGACAGGAAAAGAATAATTGCTTACATAGGCTGTGTATTATACCTGCATAAACCTGTCACATGACATTATCTGAGTTTTACCTATGGAAAAACTGAAATTAATTATTTGAAGTACCACTGGTAGAAAATGGCAGAAACACACACACAAACAAATGACATGTTGATCAGTTTTATTAAATATTATCTAATATTACTCTTCCAAACCCAGACAGATTAGTGATCAAATATATATGCCATCTGTATATCTGTTTGTATACATCTGTGTACTTCAGTTAGTGTCTGGAAATTATGTATATTATTCACACAGTATGAATTCGATTAACCAAATTAAATTCTTTGCTTTGAAAAAATGTGCTTGAGAAAAGCTACCCCTAAATAGAAGCACTGGTATTTATGAATAATATATTACCCTCTTTCATTTTCCATTTATACATCATATTTTAAAAACAAACCAGAAGTAGGGGAAGATAGAAAGATTTATCTTGATAAGAGTTATCTGTTGAATAAGCAAAAAACAAAAAAATGTTCAATATATTGAATAATGAAACCTAAGTAGGTTCTCCAAAGCTCACCTTGCCCCTTTCTGACTCCCTCTCTTTCTTTACATAACAGAATTTTCTTTTGCATGACGTTAAAGATGGAAAGACCCAGATAAATCCAGACCCCCCTCTTTTGGGGAGCAGTGAGATTTCAGATCCTGAATTTCTTGTAATCCCCTGATCTGAGTGCCTACAGCTGCTCTGAGCAGGAGACCTTCAGGAGTTCCTGATGGCAGAAGAGTGGTTTCTGATGGGTTTGGCTGGGGCGTGGCTATCTCTATATAATCTGCTGCTGAACACAATAAAGGGGGGATTCTTGGGGAATTCAAGGATGACCCGTGTCGCTGTCTCTCTGTCTGTGTGTGTCTTTGTATTTTAATCTCCAGCCCCCTTGCCCGAAGCTCGGTAACCGGGTGCCAGCGCACAGAGCGCAGACAAGGGTGCGTGGTGCGCGGCACCCTCTAGCAGAACAAATAGAGCCAAAAAATCTAGCAGGAAGATAAAAGCCAAAAATCTAGGTTAGCCCATTCAGTGACTCTGTTCCAGGAATTAGCTGACCATAAAGTTAGATTATAATCTTGAGAATAATCTTGAGAAACGGAGAGTTACCCCATTGTGATTATCACTGGTGGTATTCTCAGAATTTTTCAATGATCACTGGTATTTTTGGAATTTTCCAATGATGCTCTCCCTACCCCCTTTAGAGTTGTGGTTTCTTCCCTTAAATACCCCCTCTCCCAGCTACTCAGGGTCGAACTCCTCCCCTGCCTCGGATATGAGTCTTGTCTTGTCCCCAGTGCTGGTTCCTGTCAATAAACCTCATGTGATTGCAGCAAGGATGGTCTCTCGTGAGTTCTTGGGGAGTCATGTTATCCCAAGACTTGAGTGAGAGTCTCCCTGCACCAGGGGTCTTTCAAGATCATCTCTCAAGTTTCTTAAAGGCATCTCTTTAATATAAACCACATAATGGTCCTCGTAAGACCATTGCTGGGGACCAGCCTTGACAAAAATACCACTTGCCCGGTAGGGGTGTGGGGATCAGAAATATAAATAAAGAATATGAAGAAACATTTAAAAATAATAAAACAGAAAACATAGAATAGTACTGGGAGAGAGTTCCAGTGAATACTAAAATAGTCTGAGTTTATTTTTCCATAATCTTTTATATCCAAATACAAAAGGAGGAAGAAAGCAACAAAAGGCTTCTTTAAAGTGATACAAAGGATAACTTGAACAGTTAATTGCTTTAACACTCTGAGATATCAAGTCATTAGCATTCTGCTGTTTAGGCAGTGAAGCAACTCTACACTAAGTATCTTAAAGACAGCCGTACCCCAGGTAACCTCAATATTACAAAAGAAAGAGCAGATGTACACTTGCATATCCTGACCATCTGTGAGGATGGGATAAATCTACTTGTCTGAGCCATCTTAAAGACAAAAGAACCAAGTACTGAGAACTCAAGAACAATGGCAATGGGTTTCTGATCCTACTGCACATACTGGCTTTGTGGGAGCCTAGGCAGTTTGGATGCTCACCTTACTAGACCTGGATGGAGGTGGGGGTTCCTTGGACTTCCCACAGGTCAGGGAACCCTGATTGCTTTTCGGGTTGAGGGTGGGGGACTTAATTGGGGAAGGGGGAGGGAAATGGGAGGCGGTGGTGGGGAAGAGACAGAAATCTTTAATAAATAAATAAATTTAAAAAAAGAAGAAAAAAAGAACCAAGTAACCACATCCTAAGCAAGAGCTATAGCTATAACAGTTGTTAACAGTTTTGATCAATCTGCAAACTCTCAGACCATGAGACCAGGTAGAAATAATTTCACTATCACCATGCCACTGCTCTTTTCTGCACTGCTTCCTCCAGATTTATTTTGAATTCTTTGAATATGATCTAAAGGGGGAGAGTAATATCTCTGATTTATGACTGAAAGCACTATTATCTCTTTGAAATTGTGATGTCTACTGTGGTATTTGCTTAAAATTATCTTCACATTCCAGTGACCTGGGCTGCTGCTGATGTAAAAGCACTTGACTACCAAGCCCACAACCTATGGGGTAACTGAGCTTTATAAATAAAGATTCAAGGATAAAGAATCCCACAAACAAATACCCAAATCAGTAATCCATGAACTTCTAGTTTGACTTTATAATCTAGTTGTGCTTTATGTAAAATCATCTATGTTTTGACTATTGTAGGAAAATATGAATAATCATATATCAGACTCTTTTTATTATTATTAAAAATTTCCACCTCCTCTCCTCCCATTTTCCCCCTCCCTCCTCCCCCTTCCCTCCCTCTCCAGTCCTAAGAACAGTCAGGGTTCTCTGCCCTATGGGAAGTCCAAGGTCCTCTCCCCTCCATCCAGGACTAGGAAGGTGAGCATCCAAACAGACTAGGCTCCCACAAAGCCCGTCCACACAGTAGAATCAAAACCCAGTGCCATTGTCCCTGGATTCTCATCAGCCCTCATTGTCAGCCACATTCAGAGAGTCCGGTTTGATCACATGCTCCATCAGTCCCAGTCCAGCTGGCCTTGCTGAGCTCCCATTAGGTCAGTCCCACCGTCTCAGTGAGTGGACCCACCCCTCGCGGTCCTGACCTCCTTGCTCATGTTCTCCCTCCTTCTGCTCTTCATTGGGACCTTGAGAGCTCAGTTCAGTGCTCCAGTGTGGGTCTCTGTCTCTATCTCCATCTATTGCCAAATGAAGGTTCTATGGTGATATGCAAGATATTCATCATTGTGACTATAGGATAAGGCCAGTTCAGGCACCCTCTCCTCTGCTGCCTAAAACTCATGCCAGTAGGATTTGCTGAAGGAAGCAGAGGCAGGAGGATCATGAGTTCTAGGCCAGCCTGGACTATATCAGACTCTTAAAATGTTTAAGACTGATGACATAGAACAGGTAGTAAAAGTCTGTTTCTCAATTATGAATATCTAAGATTGTGTAGCCAGCAAGAAGGTAAATCTTAGGATAGTTCTATGCTGGTGATGAGTGGGAAACCCCGGATAACACTGGCCAAAATTTAGTGAAATGAATGTGTGGCCAAGTTCAGTAAGCAACCTTTTTTTCAGATGATAAAAGGAGAGCAATTAAGGAAACCCTGACAATGTTCTTTGGCCTCCATACAGTTGCACACATATATGCTCACACCAATGTGAACAAGCACATGTAATAAAGATATACACAAAAAAACTAATTTCACTGTCATAAAAATGACATTCGGAGGGAAACAATCTGCAATATATAGTTTATCAAAATTGAGACTCAAAAAATACAGAACTAAACTAATCTTGCTTTTCTTTCATGAAAGTCAAATCATTAAAGACATTCTTGTTGAAAAGAATATACTTTAGGATGAAACATATTCATGGGTAAGTTAAAAAATAATACTACTCTTTCATAGCTTTATTAGAATGTAGAATAAAATGGGAATATTTTTCAACTTATTCTTTTAAACTCCACATACACACTACCAAACTATCAAAAATATTATCTTTCTATTTGCAGATTAATCTTATTTCTAAAGACACTTTTGTAAGTGTTTAACAAATGGTAAGTAAAAAAAAATTACAGAAAATATCAGATAAAAATAAAAGAGAAGAAATTACAAATATTTTAGTTGCTACCAGAATGTAAAGTACCTTTATCACTTAAATCAATTCAAATTTTGAGGTGACAGAATAAAAAGTAAGAGTTATAACATAAAAAAATGTAAAGTAAAATCATTTAACTTCTTTTATAAATAGTTTGAATAAACTTAAAATAGCAAAGAAAATACAAGACCATTTGAGAGAAGTTACAAATAAACTACAGGATCTATCACATATAATGAGGATGTTTATGTTTATCTTGCATAGAGTTCAATGAGAGGAGATGGAGAAGATCTGATAGGAGTTGTGCGAGCGGAAACCTTGGTTAGAATATGTTGTATGAAAGAAAATTATTTTCAGTAAAAGAAAATAGCAAGAGTGTTCTTGAAGAAAAGCATGGTTGAGCAAATTACACTAATTATCCATGAAAATCAATCATCATGGTACGAGAAGCAAGACGCAGTTGTTTACATGCAAAGGCAAACGATAGAAGCAGAAAACCTGCACATATGCCTTTGTAGACATAAGACTGTGACAAATGACCATGCAAAGACATGGACAAAAGACAGCCTCACCACGAGCTGTGTAGAGTGAATGCTGTATTTACAGTTAAATAAAGACATGACCCGAGCTTTTCATCATAAAATAAAAAAATCAATTTTCTGCAGCATGTGGATATAGATGGCAAAAGTAGAATGTCAATAAAAAGACAAACTATAGAAAACATAACATGAGAAAAATCTTCATAAACTTGCATCAGAGTTAGTGGTAAGATATGGAATGAGAGATACTTGTATTTCCCCATGAAACTGTCAAATGAGAGGTTCGCATATCCCATTCACAAATGAAGGGGAACAAAATGCCAACTATGTAGTGGAACACACCACAGAATAAAAATGACCAAGAAATATGAAAGTAGGTCATGAAATTTTATACATTGAAAATAAAACAAAACCACAAATCTGTGTAAAATAGATTGTTATAGTGCTTTATGAAACCAGATTGTCAATGACCATGAAAATATAAAGTAATCTCTAGTTTATTAGTGTCCTGGGAACTAAATGTGAAATTCAAACACAAACACTACTGCATGACCATCAGAATAATGAAATAAAACATGGAAAATAAATAAAATGGATGAGCTCAGGATTCAAAGACATTTCTTACATAAGTCTGTGTATAGTAAATACTGTAAGAACCTGGAAAACAGTCTCCCCAATTTGAAGACTAGTATGCCCTGACACCAAGCCAATCCACTCTTTGGTACACACCCAGAACATACATCTGTATACGCATACCATTACCATACATTGATATATACATAGTACTATTTTACCATGTTTCCAAAGCTAAAATAGGAAAGCTCTCAGATTTTCTAGTTGTAATACACATAGATAAGTCACTTACATTTATTTAGCAATACAGTTTATTTAGAAATTGTATTTAGCAATATAATTGACTGGAGCAAATTTTATAAAACATAAACAATTTCTTTAAAAAATTGTTTTAAAATTTAATAATATTTGATTCTATTCAAACAAGTTTTCATATATATATCCATCTATCCTAAGGAGCTTGAAATCATGATAGGATTTGTAGCATTTGCACATAAACAGAATGCTAGACACATGTGGGATTGACATAAAGAGAGCTGTGCAAGGGTGGTACATTCTTGATTTGGACATGGAAGGTATCAGCCTTATCCCTTTAGACTTCTCATACGTTTGATACTTTTTTCTTTTCCTTTGTGACTCAGGCTTTGCAGTAATTTTTAATCACATACAAAGTAAATATCAAGTTATTAGAATAAGAAAGGGCAGTTAAATATATCCTGTCCATTATGTTCTGGTGACTTTGTTCTAAGACGTAGGTGAGAATGATGAACTTAGTAAAAAGAGGAAGCAGGAAATAGCACAGTACTGTCAGTATGTAGTCTGGTGAATTGGTTTAACTTTCCTTGTATTAGGGAAGATCGTAGCCTCAGACTTTTTTAATCCTGGTTTTGTTTCTTCTCGTCTTGTATTAGATAGTTTCTGGCATTGCAACACCTGATGTCAAATGTTGCTATTTTTCCTAACTAATTTATTCACGTGGTCCAAAAATTTCTTCCCTATGAATATTAGTTAACATATTTAATGGAATAATAATGTTGAACATTTATGGTAGAAATCGAATTCATATTTTGTCAAATGATTTTTATGAAGGTTTAAGAAAACCAGTTTCATATTTCGCATTGTTGATTACTTTTTAAACTCCTGTTATACAGTCAGCATTCGATACACTGAAGATTTGAAAGATGATACTAACCATCATCCTTTTCTCTTATTGAGAACAAATAAAGCCTCGTGGTAAGAAACTTAGTTCAAGACTCATTTTGCAGAGAAACAAATATATAATTACTATTAAAATGTTAAGACCTGGTGTAAAGAATTAAGTAGTACCTATGTCATTTATATATCTTTAAACTACAATACATTCCCAGTAATTTCCATGTCAGCATAAAATTCACAATGGCATTGACATCACTTAGATGCCCTGTCTTGTAGCCATTGGTTTATTGCCTATAGCTTCTGAAACTTCCTATTTACTAATTTTCTATTGACGTAGCTAATTGAATTTGTTTGCACAGCATCATAAAACAAAATGGAATTTTAGATTTAAAATTACGAGGATACTCTCCGTTTTGTGGAAGAAAAACAACAAGATTGTATTAATTCAGTAGTCGTTTACCCTTTTCAGCTAAATAGCAGGAGCTACCCATGCTGAAGTGAGTTTATGTCACTTACAGGTTTGTTCAAATGTATTTCTCACTGCCGTTGGATACTGGAGCAATTACATCAAGACTCTGAAGATTATGTCACCTTCTAACCAAAAGTTGGTTGCCTAAGTTTCAGTGGCAAGAAGTTAACTATTACTGCTGGTACAGTCAGTTTCTTGTGGAGAAGATATAGATCATCTGCCCTATCTCTTTATGATATTGTTGCCTGTTTCTTCTGCTCTAACCAAACATTAGAACGAGAAACCCATTTCTTACAATTCTGGGAATTGGAAAACTCTAGGTCATGGCTTCGGGTGGTTTAGTTTCTGAGGAAGTAGATCTGTTTCCAAGATGGGACTTCCAGTGCTGCTTCCCACAGAGAAGACAGATACTACAGCAAGGCAAAGGAACCTAATTAATTCTCCATCTGTTTTGGTAGATTACTAATCCTATTCCCGAGGGCTCTTCCTACATGACTTAATTAGCCGTTACAGCCCTTACTTCTCCATGCTACCACATTGGCAATGCAGTTTCAACACACTGATTCTGTAGGGCACATTCCTATCTTATCTCATAACATCCAGTGGTTTGCTGGCAACCTTCCATGTTTCTGGGTCTCTACTACATTCATATAACAATTTTCTTATTTTATGTCTTTGTGTCTGAATCATTTATTGTATATAGGTACAAGTAATACTGGATTAATACCCACACTAAAGAATTTATCTTCCTTCCTTCTGCTCTTCATCTGGGCCTTGGGAACTCAGTCCAGTGCTCCAATGTGGGTCTCTGTCTCTATCTCCATCCACTGCCAGATGAAGGTTCTATGGTGATATTTGAGATAATCATCAGTGTGGCTGTGGGATAAGGCCAGTTCAGGCACCCTCTTCTTTGTGGCCCAAAGACCTAGCTGGGGAAATCCCCTTGGACACCTGGAAACTCCTCTAGAGCCAAGTCTCTTGCCAACCCTAAAACAGCTCCCTTAGTTAAGATATCTTGTTCCCTGCTCCCATACCCACCCTTCCTCCATCTCAACCATCCCATTCCCCCAAGCTCTGGTTTTTAGGAGCCTAGTCTGTTTGGAAGCACACCTTCCTAGACCTGGATGGAGGGGGGAGGGCCTTGGACTTCCCACAGGGCAGGGTACCTTGACTTCTCTTAGGACTGGAGAAGGATGGGGAGGAGAAGGAGTGGGAGTGGGAGGAAAATGGGAGGAGGGGAGGAGGGGAGAATTTTTAATAAATATATAAAAAAAGAAAAGAAAAAAAAGAGTTTATCTTCCCTAATTAACATCTGCAAAAGCGCTCTATATAAATAATGTCAGTTTCAAAAGTACAGGACAAGTTAGGCATTTCAAGATGTAATGTTGACGAGGATAGATTCAATGATAACATAGACCTTTTACACAAAGACATACACACATACACACACACAAACGCACACATAAACACACAGTAACATTTTACTCCCAGCTCCTTATTCTCTGCTAAGTTGAAATGTTTGGATTTATCAAACGATAGAAGAGATTATGTGGTTGATTTTAGTTAGGTAACAACAGAACCCTATCACTTCTAATCCTTGCATGTGAATTGGTATGATTACAAGTATGCAAGTGAGTGTGGACCCTTGTGTGCCCTGCGTTGTGAATGGAGGTCAGAGGACAATCTAATATGTCAATCCGTGACACCTATTTTTTGGAGACAGTCTCATATTACTTGCCTCTGTGAATGTCAGGTTAGCAGCAAAAGAATGTAACTCTGCTTCTGTCTCCCTTAAAGAATACCCGGTTTTATCCCATGCTTTGAACATGGCGAACAATGAGGGCTGATGAGAAGCCAAGGACAATGGCACGGGGTTTTGATCCTACTTAATGTGCTGGCTTTGTGGGAGCCTAGCCAGTTTGGATGTTCACCTTCCTAGATATAAACGGAGAGGGGAGGACCTTGGACTTTCCACAGGGCAGAAAACCCTGACTGCTCTTTGGACTGGAGAGGGAGGGGGAGAAGAGTAGGGGGAGGGGGGAAAGGGTGGGAGGAGGGGGAGGGAAATGGGAGGCTGGGAGGAGGTGGAAACTTGTTTTTTTTCCTTTTCTCAATAAAATTATAGGAAAAAAAAAGAATACCCGGTTTATAGGTATCTGCCACTGTGACTAGCTTTATGTAGGTTCTAGGGATTCAAACTCATGATTGCCCAGGAATCTATCCAAGGAGCGATCTCCCTGGCCCATGTGGTATGGTTTGCTTTTATAAGAATCCAAGTGTCCAAATAATCAGAATTTTTTTTTTCTGTTTTTCAATTGTCTCCCTCAAATTTTATGACCTTTACCTAAATGTCAATTTATCAGAGTCATATTTCCATCCATAAAAAGTCCTAATGCAAAACTGTTCACGGTCCATACTAATGAAAACAAAATTTCATTAGGCTGTGTGCAACTCACTTTTCCATATCAAAGTTTTAGTAAAGAATTACTAAATTTGGGAGTACTACACATTAAGCATGGCTTAACTTGGACAGCAGAGGGCAGCAAGTGAAGATTCCCCTTTGTTTTCTTGTCATTAGTTCATTCTTTTAACATTGTGTCTAATTTTTAACTTTTTGTTATATATGTTCTTTGGTATCTTTGTCTGTGTTGTACTGACTCTCTCTCTCTGTCCCTCTTTCTCCACATCCCTCCCTCATTCTCTACCTGTCTTCTCTCCTTCCTCCTTGTTAATTTAGTATGGGTTTTTACTTTAGTCTTACTTGAGTTTGTATTCATTTATCGTTCTTTTAATATAAGGAAACATGTATTACAGGCTGACTTCACAATCACTGCCTAGTTCAGGCTAGGCTGGACCTACAGATCCCATGTCTAGACCTCCTGAGTCCTGAAAGTCCAGGAATGCACCACAGTACCCAGGTCAGAATTTTTAAATTTCTTAATTTCAGAAATATTTTGGAGACATGTATCACATTTATAATTTATTTTGCCTCTGGAAGTCTAGTCGGGGAAATATCTAAAAACGACCAGCTTAGCTCAAACAAAAGAGGATATTCTTATCCAGTAGGGAAAAAAATCACTTAATTTCATATTCCAAATATTCATCAATGTAGATCTTTAAAAATGAGTTATTTATATGTAGGTAAAATGTTATGTTTTATGGATATAATTATGTCACGTTTATAGACCTCTAGTATTTAATATTCAGTTTGAAAGTTAGTTTAACTGAAAATGACCCAAAATAAATTTTTTAACAATGTGCTTTCTAAAGCAGAATTGAGATATTTATTACATCCAAATACAGATAGACAAACATTGTTATTTTTTT
This sequence comes from Microtus pennsylvanicus, assembly GCF_037038515.1. Taxonomy (NCBI): domain Eukaryota; kingdom Metazoa; phylum Chordata; class Mammalia; order Rodentia; family Cricetidae; genus Microtus; species Microtus pennsylvanicus. The sequence goes on from NC_134594.1 coordinate 20,227,433, forward strand.
ATACCCAAATATAATTTTTAATTTCTAATCATCAGTTTAACCCACAATACATATTGAAAATATATACTTCAATAAATTTTATAGTAAAAACTTGCTGCTTTCCATTCCTTTCTAGGCTACTTATTCACAGAAAAACAAAACTAAAACCAAATTGCTGCAACCAAATCTGTATGTAGCAAATTCTGTATTAGTTTTGCCTTTCTCATCTGTTTGATCACTGGCAATGCATTGTGGCAAATAACTCTGAAGGGTATTTCTGTATTCTGCATGGTTTTATGCTGTTGCTGTTACAGCAGTTTGTTTGTTTCTCACCAAATGGTACTAGGAATCACACCTTCAGGCTGGAGTTGGTTGTTCAATAGGATAAATTTCTTCCACATTTTGGATTCAGATAAATTGCCAATGTTCTACTGAACAACCTACCAGCAATTCTTGTTCAACTAACGCTAATTAAACTTAGTAAGTCATACACAAAAGAGGATATGAAAACAGTATGGGCTCATATAGAAGGGTACCACTGGAAAGAATGTGCCATGATGGAGTAAAAAAGCTCTAAATCCGCAAAATCAATAACCAAAGCAAGAGAAGCATAAATCACAACACAGGAATATAATAAACAAGAAAAAGAAGGAAATAAACTTTTCTAAAAGATTGTAATTTGGGGGGTTGGAGAGACAGTTCAGTGGTTAAGGGCACTGACTCTTCTTCAAGAATTCCTAGGATTGATTCCAAGCAACCCCTTTCAATTTACAGCTCACAATGAGCTGTAGTTCCAGTTCCAGGCATCAGCACCAAACATGCACATGGTGGCACTTATATGAATATATAAAATAAATGAACTGTCAAACTCAAAGATGCTGAAGCTGCAGATACAAAATGCCAGATCAAATGTTCTCTAAGAAAAAAATAATCCCAATGGTCTAAAGGAGATACAACTCCTAAGCCGATGAGTTAAATCCAGGCTCTGATGAGTAAATTCAGGAACAGAAACAGAAAACCAGCGACATGCTGGTTACAAAGGTGAGAAAGTCAAGAAGAGTAAAAATTTTTTCAGCAAATGAATTGAGATTTTTCTTTTAAAAATTAGAAGTATTAAAAATGAAAAACACAATTGGTCAAAAAAAAAAAAAACCCAACAAAACAATAGTGAAAGGAGTTGCTAACAGATGTTACCAAAGAGAAGAAAAAGTACAAGTGATAAAGGACACATCTGACTAAGTTTCGGAGAACATCATGTAAGCAGTGTGAAAAGAATTTGGAAGAGTTGGCAGCACAGGGAGGTGTGGTTCATAAAGAATTCTGGACATTACTGTAAGTAGAACTCATTGCAGGTGTAGTAACCAGAACAAAATCTGAGCCATTAGTATATAATCATGGAATGGAGACAGATTTCTCTGATCCCTTTCCTCTCTCAGGGCCTACTGAAAGTTATTGGTGGCTGGTGTGTCATTTTCTCCATTGGTGTAATCACTGATAAATTTCCCACACTCCAGTAAATAACCACTTATCCATACTTATGCAAACAAATCTAATTAAACTTAGTGATTCACACACAAAATGACAGGAGAGGAGAAATAGGAGAGGAAGGGGGGAGATAGAGAGTAATAGGTGATTTTAAATGACTAAAATTTATGATAAATATAAAAATACCAATGAATAAAAAATAATTATGCATTCAGATACAATTACATAAGACAAAAGCTGAAAAATCTCAAATAACATAAGAATACACTTCAAGATTCTAGAAAATCAAGAACTATCCAAACTCAAAAGCAGTGGATAGACAAAAATAATGTAAATCAAGATATGAAATAATGAAATAGAGAGCATAGACATAGTATGCTGCTTTCTTTCTGGTCCTGTTTAGAACACCTTTTCCTCCCTTTTTTCTCTACATCAGTTTCTATATGTTTAAAGCTGAGTTTCTTTTAGACAAATGGTTTTGCTTTTTACTTTATTAGGCAAATTTCAATTTTGAATTGTGGAGTTGAAGCCATTGGTATTTAAATTTATTTTTGAATGATATATGCTCATAGCAATCATTTTATTTTTGCTATTAGTGTTCTTTGTCCTGTGTTTTTGTTTCAATAATTTTAACATCCATTTGACTCATGTCTGTAGTCTCTTGGCTATGACTAGTCTTCTCTTCAGCCTGAAATACTGTTCTCAGTGTTCTTTTTGGTGGACACAAAATTCTTTTAGCCTGCTTTTATTATAAAAAAATATTCTTCTTCAGCAATGCATATAGTTTTTCTGGGTGTAATAATTCTTTTTGTTATCCATGAATTTTCAGTATATTGGTTCAAGTTACTTTGAACTTAAAGGTTTCCATTAACAAAACAGTTGTTGCTTGAATGTGTTTTTCTTTACACGACTTGCATTATTTTCTTTTGCAGTTTTCAATACTTATTCTTTGATCTGCTTATTTACTATTTTAATTGTTTAAGTTATAGAAATTATAGAAGTTTGTTTTCTGGTTCTGTATAGTTAGTGTTCTGTGTGCTTCTTATATTTGTATGAGTCTGTGTTTTCTTACTTTGTAGAAGTTTTCCTCTAGGTTCTTCTTGAAGAGCTGTTATATATCATTGTTCTGATTTTATTTTTCTTTCTCTATGCCTATAATTCAAAGATTTTATCTATTTATGGTTTCTCACAGTTCCTCCATATTCCCTTTGTGTGTGCTTGTGTTTATTTTTCATATTCTTTATTTATGTGTTCTAATTCCTCTATTTTATCCTCATATCCTGATATTGAAACTTCTATTTGGCTCCTTCTATTTGTAAGCTTTTCTTCAGAGTTTTATACTTGGGTTATTGACTTTTGCAGTTCCATCTCAATTTCAGGTTGAATTCTCTTGAATATTTTTTTTACTGAATTTAATGTTCATATCCTGGGCTGTCTTTGTCTTTCCACTAGGCCATCTGTTTGTGTATTCTTTGGCATCACTCAAAACTCTGCTGCTATTCTCAAAGTGTAACTTTCTACTCTCTCCAAAGAAATTTCCTTTTTGCATCAGAAAGAGATTGATAGAGAAAATCACAAATAGTCAAAATGCAGAAAGCCACTGAGGGTGAGAACCCAGGACCAACTTGCACATCTACATCACAACCCCTATATCTAAGTCTCAAGGAACAAAATGGGAATGGGGGCAGTGAAGACTGTTAAAGTCAGAGTAGCAAGATGTTTACTGTTAGATGTTTGTTCAATGGAGGACAAGGATTCTGTACCCACAAAATCTCAACAGTATTCTAGCCTAAACAAAACTTGAACAATGACAATATGGACTGGAGGAAATTTCACAAGCTAGCTCCCTAAAAAGTACCAAAGGCAATTAGTTTCTGCAGTGAGGGAGTTCTGCCTTCCCTATAAATGAACCCCTTTAATTGGTTTTCCACAGTAATTGTTCAGCTCTAAAACATAGAAATTTGGGTAACACTAAAATGACTCAGAAGATTGTATTTATATATTTCTATTGCACATTTATGTGACTGTTTCTAAAAATTAACTACTTATTCTAATTGAGCTGTATTTTTTCTTATTATTGAGTTGTTCAAAGGTTTAATATAGTCTGGAAATGAATTCTTAGCAAGGAAAAATACACAGAATAGATCAAAACAGAAATGTTTCTGGGAGGTGGTATGAGATTGAAAACACATTTTCAAGTTGACATGAAGAAAGAGACACAAATTAATAAAATTAGAGATGAAAAGGGAAAGATTACTAAATATATTGAAAAACTATGATGCATCATTTTAACATTTCCTTTGAAACCATATATTCTAAACCATCTGGTTCACATAATGGTACATTCATGACCAGGATTGTAGGGCTAACTACATGGTGTTGATTAAAAAACTGGTTTGCTTTTCCCTGGGAAGGAATGTTTATCTCTCTCAACATTCCATAGTTGCTTGTAATTACTTGCCAAAGGTTTGGAGAACATGAGGTTCTGACATCTGAGATAGCATGTATATTAATAATATATTTGTTTAGGTCTTGTTTTGACAACCATATTGTTGACATTTTATGGGTATAGTTCCCTGATATTTCCAGGAGATGCAATCTCACAACAAACTTCTCTTTCCTCTGCCTATTAACATCCTTGGGTATGATTTTCTCTAATGCCCTCTATTTCAAAAAGGTGCTTCTAATTTGAGTAATGAGAATTACACTTACCTATGAGTAAAGACCAATATTTAGAATTAAGTTAGACATTACGTTGGTTAAGTGAAGTGGTGATTGTAGATTCTCCTCTAAGGTCTATAACTAACTACTGGAAACTTATTGCTAAGAGTGAGAGAAATAATCTTCCCTAGGGAAGAGTCCCAGTTGATCATCTGAAACCAAGTGGTCATCACTGAAATCATTACACATATTATTAACATTCTATGAATTGAAAAAAATTTAAAGGTTGTATAAATGTTGTGTGTGTTTGTGTGTGTGTGTGTGTGTACAGTGAAAGAAAGAGACCAGAACACCTGTGTTTGTGAAATAACAATAGGGATGTTACAAGAGAGGGGCTGGAGGGAGAAAACCAAAAGGGAGAAACGATAAGATTGTATTTTAATTTCAAAAATATAAATGTATAATTTTGTACAAGTCATGTCAATGTTATCCTTGATTTACTCAATAAATAACAATCAAACTACACTTGAATCTTGCAAATTATAGGATATGCAACTTCAGATAAAAACAAAACAAATAAATAAATCAATAAATTAACCTTCTAAACTGCCACAATAGAATAAGATGTAATACAAATAGAATTAAATAGACATGTGTCTACTTATCTAGAGAAGACATGTATTCAATGAAAAGCTATACACCAAGCAGGCAGAGAGGAAAAAAAAACCAGCAGTGGAGAAGAATGGAAAATGCAATCTAGCACCGAATGGCATTTTAATGTAAAATATTTTAACGTAAAATCGGGAACAGAAATTCTAAGATTTTTCAATAGCATTCTGTCTGAGACAGCAGGGTTCTCCTATATAAGAAGTAAGTGGGTAGAGACATGGAGTTTACTTTGTAGGGTTGAAATTTGAGAGAGTTAAAGATGACTTTCCTGAAGTAGTAGGATCTAGTTGTTGGTTAAAAGTACCAGTTGCAGCTTGGCTGAGAGAATAAATGGGTGTGAAATTGCCTGCTTGTTAAACAGGCTTGCCGCATTGTTTGGATTTGGATGGGAAATGCTGGGAAATATGAATATTTGACCCTGGGGAAGTTCACATGTTTGAGATCATGAAGAGTCTAGTTATCCATGAAGAGATTATTCTGGGAACATTGGGGGACCAGTAATATAGTATACCCATGATGTGACATAATCTAATTTGTTCAATAAAGAGGACACTTTGGCTGCAGTGTGGAGAATGGATTTGATTTGCAAACACCACTGCAGGCAAAAGCTCTCGTTGGAATCTATTAGAGAAATTCCAGCCAGAGAGTCTGATGGCATGGACTAAGTACATCAGTGGAAAGAGAGAAGAAATGGACCAACGTGAATCATATTTAGGAGACAGCCTTGACACAATCTGATAATGGATTCAGTATGGGAGTCAGGAAAATGAAGAAGTAGAAGCTCAGTGATATACAGTTTCCTGGCCTGAATAAAATGGGGCAATGGCATTGCCACTTTCCCTCAAGGAGGCCACATGCTAATCAAGATAGCAATTTATTTCTTATTTTTCCCATTCAATTTCTTTTCAGGACATAATTCAACAGTTCTAAATTCAGCCTAAGGACATAATATGCAAGTGGTGACTCCACATAGAGGCTTGCCAATGTCTAACTCGCAAATTTCTCACATTTTTCTGAAATCACGATATCTGGTAATTGATGCCAAAATAAATTTGCCAGACACTTGGCAGAAAATCACTGTAAGGAAACTACTAGAGAGATGTGCTGGCAGACATCAGACATGTGTGTTTGCACTTCCTTCCTTTTAATGATTGTTGTTAATAAGAATATATCCACAATTGAAAGTCGTCTTAGATTTACCAATTTTTTTAATCCAGAATTAGCCAAAGAAACAGAACAAATGGATGCAAAGTTAATGTATACAAAAATATAATACATATATATGCGTAATTGTGAATATACATATGTGTGTATTCATGCACACACATACACAGAGAGAAAGAAAGAATAACTAATTGTTTTTATCAGTATAAAAACAGAAGGACTACTGAATAAAATTGCGTGGATTAGTCTCTATCAGGTACAAAGCTGAGAAAGCTGATATGGGATTTAAGTCAAGTCCAAAGGTCTTGAAGATGGTTTGGTCGTGGAGCAGTGTTGGATGGAGGAGTGAATCTGTGTGAATATGACTATTGTGCTGAATTGGGGGACCAAGAGTAAAGATTGCTAATGATGTCCAACAGAAAATTAAAAATTATCTAACTGAAACAAGAAACAGTTACTGTCCTTTCAGTTCTATTCAGACGCTCATTAGTTAGAATCTCATTCTGATTGGGGATGAGAATCTTTAGACCCATTCCCCAATGAAAGCTGCCATCAAAAGACAAATTATTGGTCATAGAAATCTTTGACTTTTTCCTTTTGGGTATTGTTAAATCTTTGAATCATAAAATGACTCCAAGTCAAGTAGCCAATGATTGCTTTTATAAATAAATGTACAAAATATGGCAGAGTAATGAAGGGTCTCTTAAGGAAACTATTTTTTAATTAATCCTAAAGGATAGAAAGGAGAAGGTTGAAAATATGTACAGCACAACGGTTGCAAGATGGAATAGCATCATTCTTCCTGGAAGAACGATGGGAACTTACTGGAATAGATAGTAGGATAAATGCTTAATTGCAGAAGTCGGAGGACTGTTTGGGCTGATGGAAGCTTTGCAAAGAGATCTGATCTGCAGTACTTCACTTTCTAAAGTATGAAATTCAGACAGCCATAACCAAATGAATGAGATGGTTAAGTGTGTGTCATCTGAACTTAAGAGCTGTTTTACATCTCCAGAGGAAATGTGTTGTGATCTTGCTCTTGTCTGTACGACAGGGAGTGAACAGCTCCCTGACATAACCCTGCCAAGTGTTTTCCTCCCATATTTGACTACCACATAAGCAACGCCAGCAAATTCAAGTGTCATTTAAATGTTCAGTCCTATGCTTGATAAAGAATGTTAATGTGCATTCTTAAAGATGTAGATTGACAATCTTAAAGTGAAATCATCTAATTTAAATTTACTTAAAGTAATAGCACCATGTAATAAAATTATAAGAAAAGAAATGAAAATGTTATATATTTTTCACCTTCATATTTAAAGATGTTTTCACAGTTATATTGTTAAATACTACTACAATGATACTGATAGTTAAAAAAGATAAGAAAAATCACAAAAAACATCTCACATATTCTGTAGCTATGGACAATGAAATAGTTGAGCCAAGTAGTATACGTGAATTTATGAGGCTTATGTTTTCTAATTATACAGCTGCACACATATAAATAACATTAACATTTTCATACAAATCTACTTCATTTCTGTGATGTCTAAATAGTAATCATATATTATCTTTAAAATAACGAATTTTAATAAAATCATAGAAACAAACATTGGTAGTTTTATTTGGAGGGGCTACAGTGTATCTTAATTTTATTAATTTCACTGGACATTAAACATCAGAAGGTGTTTGTTATACAAAAATTCCAGTATTCTACATCTCAAAATCAGATGTATAGGATATTGTAAAAAGAATTTTAAAAAAGTATTAAACTCTAAAATTTACAGTGTATGAAGCACAGAACTCAAGCATTTAAAGCCCTTATATTTTTTGTCAGATTATCATACTTCATTCACATAATAAATTGTTTATGTTCTGAAAACTGTCCCGAGGACACCATTAACATCAATAGAATTACATCTAAAAAATGACATGTTAACTTGTCTTTCCCTGCATTCTCGTGAGACGGTTGTAGCCATGATTTATTAGAACTAAATCTAAAGTGTGAGGAACAGCATCAGTTACACATTCAGTGCTCTGAGCAAAGATGCCTAACAACCTGCACGATGCATGAGAGAAACTGTCCAAACAGCCTTGGGTTGAACAATGGTTTATAGCACATGAAGGAAGAATTAGTGCAAATAAATATCCTATGATAGATCGCTTTTGAACAAGCCAATATGAGTTTTGCTCAACTTCAAAAAGGAATGAATGACAATATTCCTATGAAATATATATATATATATATATATATATATATATATATATACACATACATACATACATATATGTGTGTGTGTAACAACTATCTGTAGACAATTTTGCCAACATTTTTCTAGAAGGCAGTCTGCTATCATTTCAATTTACTTTTTTTAATTATTTGCTTATTTATTGCAAACTGGTTTTTTTTCTACAATGCATTCCTACCACAGTTTCCTCTCTGTCCATTCCTAGAAGCCGAACCCTTACCACCCTTATACCCTAGATTCACTTCCCCTTTGTTTCCTTGTAGTTGGACGCTCTTTGTACTACCAGATCCCAAGTAATGACCTGGAGACTGACATTTGTGTTGTCTGTTCAACTATTTCTTAAACCAACCTGAATATAACATACAGTGTGATTAATACATCACAACAGTTTCATTCAGTAAAGAATAGGCCTCTAAGAGACAATGAGCAAACACAGGAAAACAAGGGAAAATAAGACGAGGCTCAGAGACTGGAGCAGCAATGTCATGACCTACAAGGTTTTGCAACCTGTTCAGTGCTTATATGTTATGACTGTTGGCTTAGTATTTTCATGAGACACATAAATAATGAGAACCAGTGTGTCTCTAATTCTTTAGCCTGTTCTTGGGAATCTTTTTATCTATTGGGTTGTTTTTAAGTTTAATAATTGCTTTCAAGTTGATTCTTCAGATCACTGATACATTAATGTTTTATCAATGTTTTTGAAACTTTTTATTTGGCAGTTAAAATTTCTGATGACTAAATGCTTCTTACGTTATTTGGAGAATTGTTCAGGGAATAACACAGTGTATTTATAAATATTGGCTTCAATTTAAAGGCTTCCTATGGACTCTATGTTATTGGTAAGATTATTGGTATCCTTCCCTCAATGTGAAAATGAGTGATTATTAGGATAACTTAAAACTGGCATCTTCATCAATGTTATGATGATGTACTCAGAGGAAAATATGAATTGCAATATATAACGAAACAGTAGAACATTTTGGAAAAGCATAGAGGAATAAAATAAAATCTGATTTCATAAATTAGAGTTGGAAATCCCATTAAATGACTTGGAGGAGATGGTGAGATGTATGTGCAGGAAAGAATGAATAAATTACTATATAATTGCATCCCACTGTAAGAAGATTTGTAAATGTTGTCGATTTAGTAACAGGTTAAAAGTAACTCCATTCTTCTTAAATTTTGCTACATTATTTCATATATATATATATATATATATATATATATATATATATATATCGAAGATGCAATCATAGGTGCTAAGGAGGATTTTAAAATGTGCTAAGATGGGTATCATACTTTCAATAGTTTTATATTCAAGAATAATGATAATATAAGATCCAGGCTGGAGTGTAAAAGTCGAAACACTTAAATGTCAGGAGGCTTAGAGAACAAACAGAGTACTTTTAACTGGAAAGATCAGAAGAGTTTTAATTAAGCTCATTGTATTTCTGCCGGTTGAACAAGGATGATTACCATCTAGACTTTTTACTTTGGGCAACAGGTGCACAGATATTCTGTCTTGGAAGAGTGTGTTCTCTGTAAGCCTTGAGATTTAAATGCTAGGTTCCTACTTGGTGTTATTGTTGGAGAGGTTTAGGAGGTATAGCTTTGCTGAAGAAGTATGTCACAGGGAGGAGTCTCTAAGAGTTTAAAGCCTCAATTTTTGGGGGGATGCTCTCATTGTTTTCGGGGCTTGTGGTTGAAATGGGAATTTCAACGTATTGCTTCCAACTCCATGCCTCCTGATGTTTTGTCCCCAACGTGATAGACTTGATGTGTTTCACATGGCTGACTTTTTAGAAGGATGTCGGTTTCCCCTGATTTGCAGCCTGCCATAATATATGCAACCTCATTTTATCCTAATTATATATTTTACAAGTCTATTTTAGAACCATGTCACATTCTGAGATACTGTGATGTAAAGATACAAATATATATATATATTATATATATATATTAGAGGGCAATAAAGTCAACTGTATCATGGTTCCCAAGCCATGTTATACAGAATGAGGAAAATGTCTCTTACTTGGATGCTCTTACTTCTAAAACCTCACTGTCTTTTTCTGATCTTGGAAAAAAAAATCTAATCACTACTGATACACAGTCAATAAACACTTGACCCATAATTCCTCAGAACAGTTACTAAAACAACTACAAAAATAAATAGACAAAGAAGTCAGCACATACATGCAAAAAAGGACTTAAAACTCCTAGACAGGGACTCAGAACCAAAATACACAGTCAAAGCCAAGGATGTAAGAATAAGATGTAGATGTTAGTTAACGCATGAACATTAGTCTATTAATTATAACAGCATAACATAATTAATATAGATATAGCAAATGTGGGAAACTGAGGATATGTAAAATGTGTAAGATTCACTATGTATATTAAGAACTTTTGTTGAAAATGAAAGTTACTCTAAAATTTAAAAAAAGTTAAGGATATGATTAATATTGATATTTGAAAGGAAGATGAAAATGTAAGGTGCTTAGTGGACTGTGTGTGAAGCAGGAACGTCATAGCAGATCCTGTCTAGTTTCATCATTCTCGTAAATAGCACAGATATTGAATAGTAATTAACAGCTAATGAAATAAATCTGCATTCAACCAGCCTCTTGCTCCCTGTTTTTAGTATCATTGTCTGAAATGTATCTCTTGCTGGGATCTGTAATGTGTGAACATGGTTTAGCAAATTTATAAAATGTGCAAGTCTTTAGATCCCGATTGTCAAAGTTAATAGTTTCAGAGTTTTCCCCTTGATTATAGTACTTGAAAATGTGTTGGAATTTTATCAATTCACAGAATTTAATAATGCTTTAAACTTTCAGATAGAGAGACAAGTCCAATTGCTACATCGTGACAAATGGTTTGGATCCCGAAACTAAAAGTAATTATAGATGCTGACATTTCTCAGGGCTGTTCACAGCTTGTACGCTCATGGTTGCTTGGTTCATCTAGTGTAATGGGGAAACGTGAGTCTTTGTGAAAGAATATTCTTCTGAACAGTTGGAGACCTCCAGTCCCTGCTTTAGAAGTATCGAAATGTTCGGGTGACGTTCCTGCTCCCACAGAATGGTAGCTGAGCATCCAGTTCAGACCATTTCCGGAAGCATTTACGGAATATTACAGTCTTCTATCCCTGTATTTTCAAGTTATCTCTCTCCTTTCCTGATGGCAAATCAAAACCCCATTGCTAGCACTCAAATGCACCAAATGAGCTACTAACATGGGTCTTTTGGCCAGTGGTTAGAACATTTTTGCCCATTCTGAATGAATAGCAGGGCAGGACTTAGCTCAAATTTACCCAGTATCCTTGCCTACAGTCTTCAAACCTGACTTGTATCTCTCTCCTCTTCCCCTTCTGCACTCCCCCTTTCTTCTGCATTAATCCCGAAGGATGTTTCACATTCTTTTCAAACTGTTAGTTGGTGGTGGTCTCTCTAACTGTAGAGTTGTCTGTTTTAATCTAGGAACTCGAAAAAGAATGCCTATGTTTCACACAGTTGCTCAAGAAAGCATGTGAAGTACAAGAATAAGAATGTAAACTTAAGAATTCATTTATTTCATGAAACTCTGCAACAATAATTTAGCCATGCAATTAAATGCTTTTCATTGTTTTGACTAACTAATAAAAAGACATATTATACGTGAAAACATCTTAAATGTATATCAAGTGATAGACAGAGCAAATCATCATGGAATTGCTAAATTTTACACAGGAGTTCTTACAAAGAAGTATGCAATATATAATACAATTTTATAAATCTCATAGAGACACAAAACTGCAAAGACCCCATGCTCCTTGACAGGTCTTATTTGTGACAGACAGACATGGTTAAGTATCCCTCAGTGATTCACTATTCCTTCTGACTTTGGGGTCATTATTTTCATTTAAGAATTTTATATACTAAAGCCATTAACCAAATAGACTGTACAGATTCCCCTGATGTAATGGTAGGATATTACCTATTGATAAAATCAACAATGTGCTATAGTTTTTATTAACATGCCATGATTTCTGTAATACCCAGAAATGTTAAAAAGACTAGCACTGATGAATTACTAGATGAAGAATAAGCAATAAATATAAAAAACAAACTAACAAAAAGCACACTATCAAATTTAAGCTTATAGATATCTTCTAAATTAGTCATCAGATAAAGAACAATGTGAAAAAGACATCATTGTGGTTGAAGAAATATGGCAAGCTGTACAATCAATCAACCAAAACTTAAAAGGCTTGTGAAATGACAGGCATGCTACATACTTTATTAATGTATACTATTTACATTATGTGGTGGAGCATGTTTTTAGTCTCAGTACTAAGGAGGCAGAAGCAGATGAATATCTGAGTTCAAGACCAGCCTGGTCTACAGAGTTCCATGACAGCAGAGGTACCCAGAGAAATCCTGTTTCAAAAAAATCATCTAAACATCCAACCAAACAACCAACCAACCAAACAAAAAATAATATTTATAATTTGATCACTGTATATTACAAATACCATTACATTAACAAAAAGTAATTAAGATTTTGTATTTTAGGACTTTTTTCTTTCCTTTTCCATGTCATCAGCTGCAGATTCTTTTTTATGTTTACTTTAGCTAATAAACTAGTTGAGACAGCCATTTATGTAATTTATGTGTTGGCAAGAAAAGGATACAAGACACACCTGTATTTTCTGATGGTAATTATGGTTATAACAAACATTTATTATCCTTTCTTGTTTGCAAAGATGGACTAAATAACTTTGAAGCTACTTATGAAAGGAGAGAGAAAATTAATACAATAAACTACAACCTTGTATCTGCTCCTGGTCTTAACTTTCATAGATACTATCTTTTCATTTCTTTTTCTTTCTTTCTTTCTTTCATTTTTTTTGTTTGCTTGTTTGTTTTGTGTTTTGTTTTGTTTTGTTTCGAGACAGGTATTCTTTGTGTGGCAGCTCTGGCTATACTGGAACTATCTTTGTAGAACAACTGAACTGGAACTCAGAGATCCACCTGCCTCTGTCTTCTGATGGCATTTGCCACCATTGCCTGGCAACTTTTATGAACATTTTACATAGCCTTCAGAAATATATACCTGGATACATATTTAATAATGGTGTAACATAACTTTGAACAACCCAATATCATTTTATGTTATTGTATGACTTTTCTCATTTTTATAGCATTATAATGAATATTCTTAAATGTTTTATAATTTAGAGGTCACAAAACATAGAAACAAGAGAAGAATGGGTGAAATCACTTTACAGGACAGTTGGATGCAGGCACTTGAAGGGAGATGAGGGGAGAGGCAAGGGAAGATGATTCTTTCTTGCTGTGCTCTTTGACCCCAGACTGGGAAAGGTCTGGACCATTTCTATTGTATTTGTATTCTCCTCTTTCATTTTCTACTTGCTAAAAGGAAATCCTTGGCCTTGTTAAGGTGAAGACAGAGCATCAATGATTGCTGACCTTATTTAAGGCTCTATCTAACGTAGTTTCATATGAAATGGAAAGTAGGACCCTTGGAAAGACCATGTTCAGTGACATTGAAATTCTAGGTGTGGTTAATCATCATCCCAGGTAGTATTAGTCGCCAGCCTGGCTCAGGCATGAGGTGATAGTATGAGCTGGTGTCAATATTTAGGGATCCAGAACTCCTTATGTTGTCTGGAGTCTTGACCAAACTGAACACCAGTTAACCCAGGCAGGTAGCCACAGAGCTCAAAAAGGAGCTAAACAAAGATTCCAGATTCTAAATTATGTCCCACTACTGGCCACACCTAGTCCCAGGTTTTGCTATTAGTATAGAAACATGGCATTTATTTTCCATGTATTAAAAAATAAAACATTAACATATCTATTTTTACAGTCCTATTATACCAACTGCCAATGCGTTCTCTTAGTTTTCATTAAAATTAGGCTGTTTGAAAGGTGTGCATATGTGTGTTTTTATGCGGCCTCAAATCTCTCCTCCTCATATAATTTTTGAGAATATTTCATTCAGGATTTCATTACAAATCTACTGAAACTGCCATTATCAAGGAAATCAGTGGCTATTGTGTTGCAAAATCCAATTCTAGAACTGATGCTTTTTGATCAATTAGCCTCATTAACATCATTTGATGCAATTATGGTCTTTGTTTGTTGTTTTTCCCTGGAGAAATTTCTTTACTTGACTTGCTTGATTTCTTCCTCACTTTTACACCACTGGCTGTTATTCTTCAAGCTTCCAGGAAATGGAAAAAATAAGACTTTTTAAAATAAAATATTTCCCTTAATCTTTCCCTTCTGGTTAAACATGGAAATGATTGAAAATACAGCTCAGTCTTTTCCAATTACATTTCATGTAAAAATACGCATATCGGGTTTTGTTATTTTTCTCTTTCCTTCTTTCTTAAATTGCTGATTAACTACTGTGCTTCACATGCAAGTGAGAACACTTTACTAGTTTGATAATGGCCTTCCTTAAATCACTACTCAATTTTCCTAGAAGCAACTGCAGCAAGTGCAAAATGAGAGAGCAAATACCATTTATCTAGCAAGATGACAAAGATATCAAGGCAGTGAGCGAAGCAAATATTTTGTTAATATATCCCTTTCTAGAGATAACTCTTTCGTTGATATTAATTTACCAAAAATCTAATCTTAACTGCAGTTCCATCAAATGCTAAAGAGTCTTAGGCATGAGCTAGAAGTCAACCTGTGCAGGTAAAGTCTTCAGTTGAGGAATGGGTCTTCGCTGATTTGGTAGAAAACATTTTATTTGGTATAGAACACATTTTCTCTGTTTTCACTCTGTTGGCTGCTTAGGGCAAACTGATCTTAGGAAATTTTAGAAATAATAGCTGCAGCCAGTAGTGGATTGAATGCCTGGCATGCTTGGGGCCTTGAGTTTAATGAATAGTAGTGAAAATACATCAATGATGGATAAAAATTAAAACATATGCTAAATGGTCTAATACTTAATCTATGAATAAGTATAAGAAATTGGACTATCAAACTATGACTTTTCATTAAGCTGAAAATACATCCATTTTCTAAAGGAAGAACTGTTTCGCATTTAAGTCAGGAAACTTCAGATAGTATTATAATGCAAAAATATAACTCAGAGCATATTAGGTTTTGAATTCGAAGGAAATAATTTCAAGATGTTTAGAAGCTAACATGTTGAAATAATGAGAATCAGAACATTATCATTCACTAATCATATTTCTAACTGAAAAAATCTGTCTAATAACATCTCATTAGCATACATGAAATTTGCATAATCTGAAATATTGAATTTGTAGAAACTAAAACTAATAGTCCTTTAAAAAGAACGTCTTTTCAATAATTAATTTATTAAAATTAACAATGCACTATGCCATTATATCTCTAAGACTTAAATTGGATTTTACTTCTATTTTATGTTGAAATATGAAGCCTTCAGATTGCCTAACATTTAGTTTGCTGAATACAGTTCTAACCTCAATAATTTAGCATTTCAGCATCTGAAATTTTACCTCTTATCTAGGTCAAATATATGTACTTTTATTGCATGATTTTGAAAGCAGGTTAATTATATTGCTCACAATTCCTTTACACTGAATCAAATAAATTAATTCAAGCCTTAGGTTCAGGCTGTATATGCATGAAGACACTAAAAAGACACCGAAACCAATGAAATTATCAACAATTGTCAAATTATCTTCTTACAGTCCTACTTCTGGTTTAGTCATTCATCAGATAACTTGGTTAAGAAATTAAAGGGAACTGGCCTGTAAGTATTTCCTGTGATTACCATTTTATATCTCAGTTTTCATCTTGCATCTTTGTTAGGAATGGCAGGTTTTATGCATGGTACACCACGCTCATTTTAAAGTTGTAAGATTCTGTGTTGTTTTCTGGATTTGATTTTAAATAACAATGTGTTGCCATAAAATCAACAGCTCTGACATTCTGATTTTAGGTAGCACATCACTACTTGGCATAAATGTACCGAAATATATTCTTTTTGACAGTGAACATCTCCAAATAGTTGTTGCCCTAAGTAGAAACTAAATTTGCAGTTTCTTAGATTGTATAATTAGCTTTTTGTGTTTCGTTGTTATTGTCTCTTTTATTATTAAATGAGGCAGCTTGATGTGGGAGTGTCATATATCAATCTGTTGATTTCATCTGTTAAGTAATAAAGAAACTGCTTGGCCCTGATAGGTTAAAACATAGGTGGGTGGAATAAACAGAACAGAATGCTGGGAGGAAGAGGAAGTGAGCTCAGAGGCCATGCTCCCCTCTCCCGGTCGGACTCGATCTATGAAGCTCCAACCCAGGATGGACATAGGCTAGAATCTTCCCGGTAAGCACACCTAGGGGTGCTACACACATTATTAGAAATGGGCTAGTCCAGGTGCGAGAGTTAGCCGAGAAGATGCTAGATATAATGGGCCAAGCAGTGTTTAAATGAATACAGTTTGTGTGTTGTTATTTTGGGGCATAAGCTAGCCAGGCGACCAGGAGCTGGGAAGGCAGGAACATAGCCCGCAGCTCCCACAAGAGCAGCTTTGTTAATTCAAAGTTTTAATACAAAGAGTATAATAACTCCCACTCCCAGTGAACATTTGCCGCTAACTAGCTTTGCTTTCATGCTGTGTGAAATGTAAATGTGTGAATGTGCCTTAAACATTTGATTTGGGGGCCTCGAAAGAAGGAACTACATTTGTGTTTGACTCTGCTAGACCCACATTAAGTGAAAAACACAATGTGCCTATATTTGTAGCACTGGAAGACTGGAGACAGGATAATCCCTACGGCCAAATGGCCAGTTAAGTGATTGAGAGACATATGTGGGTATACACATGTGCTCATGCATACATATGCACACAAATGTATTTAAACATGGCTATATATATATATATATATATATATATATATATATAATCACTTATCACTTGATTCCTCTTTGTTGACTCAGATATATTGGAGAATTACATTCATCTAGGCAATTTAAATCACTAGATAATTTCATAATTACATGCATATAATTGTATATACATCTAGATATACACATATATGTATATATACCCACACTATACACTATTCATATACATATAAACACAGAAACAAAACATTTTTGTTTATGTATACATAAACTGTAGGAGAAGTTGTACCCTTTTAAGTGCTCTTTTAAGGAATTTGTATGGGCTGTGTATGAGGTAGAGCAATAGGAGAAAAGCAACGAAATTTATCTCATGTCAATTTTACAAGATTCTTGAAACTACATAAGAAAATCCATACTCCAAATGTGGCAAGTCCTAAAGGATTTGGAGTAAGTTGAACAAAGACACAGTTGTGGAAAATAACAATTGTGTGGTGTGTGTTTCTCAAAAGTTCGCGTGAAGAAAATAGACATCTGAAATTCATATGCTCAAGTATTTTGAGTTACTGCCTTCAGGGATCAACTAATAGTCCCAATTTTATAAGATGGGGTAGCCATGATGGCCTATAAAACCTGAAATGTTCAACATTTTAACACTATGACAACATGCAAGTCTTGCTGGCCTACAAACTGCAGTCATTTCCTAGTAGCCCAGAGCTGGGATTACAAGCATGTGTCACTGTACCCAGCTTCTTACAGTGGATTTGGAGTATTGAATTCAAGTCTTCACATTTGCATTGTGAGCATTTTATGAACTGAGTCATTTCTCAGTCTCTCTCTCTCTCTCTCTCTCTCTCTCTCTCTCTCTCTCTCTCTCTCTCTCCTAATTTCTTCTCCAACAATCTCATTATATAGCTCAGGATGACTTCAAATTCGATTTCCTCCCTCCTCAGCCCTTGCATTGCTAAACGTTCTTGCCTTTTAAACTTGTATCTTCACAAAGTGAAAAGTTTGTTTTCTTTTTAAAACAGGATGTCTTTACTTGGTTCTTTCTGTCCTGTAGCTAGCTGAATAGACCAGTCTGTCCTTAAACTCACAGAGATTCACCTGCCTCTTCTTTCTGAATGCTGGCTGGAATTAAGAGCAAACCCAACAGCTTCCAATGCCTTTTTTTTTTTTTTTTTGGTTTTTTGAGACAGGGTTTCTCTGTGGTTTTGGAGCCTGTCCTGGAACTAGCTCTTGTAGACCAGGCTGTTCCGATGCCTTTTTAACAACTTAAATGGTATGCATTCCTTTTCTCATCATTTAGCACTTAAGTTTTCAATTTTTTTTATATCCCTCCAACCTATTTAAAAACATGCTTTCATTTCAAGTTCAAAACTCTTAACATCCATTTGAAAACATCTGTTGATTTAAATTGTTTTTATGAATGGAAATCTCCAGCTTGTCTGAATCAACAAAGAGAAAGCGAGTGATGCACAATAACCAGTTACTCTCTCGAATTGCTTTAAGGAAAAGGGAACCAGGAGTCAGTAAGTTGTAGTGACTGTTTCTCAAACCTTTTCAATCCACTTCACATGCCTTTTTCTGTCTATTCCATATCTAGATAAAGTCAGGCAAAACTTAAACATTAATCCATGTAGAAGAAAAAATGTCCCAAACTTCCAAAGCATACATCTAATTTCTCTAATATATTTCTTTAAAACGGATGGCATAGAATGTCCTCTTTCTATTGGACAGGAATAATAATATTTATCACTTGGAAAACTGAACACCCAGTATGGTTTGTGTACTTAGTAAAATTAATACATTAAAAATATTTAATAAATATATTGATTTATTTATTTTATATTCCAGCATCTGTCCCTCTTCCCTCTTTTCCTCCCAGTCTTCTTCACCTTTTCTCTGTCCCCTCATTCATTCCTCCTCCATTTTTATTCAGAAAAGGGCAGCCCTGCCATAGATAACAACAAAACATGCCATAATAAGTTTTAGTAAGACCAAGAACCTCACCTTTTATTTATACATAAGTATACACAATTATGATAAAAAAATAGCCATGAATCAGCTACAGCACTTTACAGGTCCAGAGAGGATATAAGAAGTCATTGAGGGAAGAAGTGAGCCTTGCATGATGGTCCCAACTGACTAGCAGTCAGAGTATTTTTTATTTATACAAAATTCAGTAAGATGGGATACACTCATTCTGTTCCCAAACATAAATCATATCATTGTTTGGTTTGGGACATGTGTTTTACTTCCTCTTGCATATCTGTTAGTCATCATTGATAAACCATGAAAGAACAGCTATCTTTTACAATCATTTTCCCTCAAGTTTAATCATCATTGATAAAGTTATTTTTTTTTTTACTCCTTAACCCCAAACCTCAATTTTTAAGAATCGAGAGGCATATGACAACCTATTCTCAGACTCTTAGCTTTCATGACTACAAGGACACAAGATCAAAACAAAATCTCTAAGTGAGCCCAGGCAGATTGTCATATCCTAAACAATCTATTATTAACTCTTAATGGTAAGAGTGCTAAAGAAATATCCTCAGGCCAAAGATGCCACATTTATAATTCAAATTCTAGCATAGCACAATGTTTCCATTTTATATATGTATAAAATTTGTTTATATGTCAATTCCGAAGAAAGCTACTATGATATTGATTAAGCAAATTTACTTGTGGTATGATTGAGTATCCTTTTGGTAATGCTTAAGAGTGGTATTTCTAGGTCTTGAGGAAGATTGATTTCTAATTTCCTGCTAAACTGCCTTATTGATTTCCAAAGTGGCTATACAAGCTTGTACTCCCATCAGCCATGGGAGAGTGTTCCTCTTACTTCACATCCTACTCTCTAGCATAAGTTGTCGTCAGTTTTTTATTTTGTTTTTATCTTGGCCTGCTGTGTGAGGACCTTCTGCTCCATCAGCCAATAGCTGTTGAAATACCAGCCCACTGGGGCGTGGTCTATTTATCTTTAAAAAAGAGCAGCAAGCCTCGGCCAGCTCTCATGGTTCCCACCGTGTTTTTTTCAGGGTCCTGCTCCCGTGACAAGGCTCCTTTCCTGACGGTTGGTGTTTCGTGAGTTTTACCCCCTTAAATAAATATCCCTTTAAATCGTAACTAGTTTGCTCTTCGAGCAGATTAGGGAGGGTGACTTGATCGGGGGAGGGGGAGGGAAATGGGAGGCGGTTGCGGGGAGGAGGCAGAAATCCTTAATAAATAAATAAATAAAAAATAAAAAAACAAAACAAACAAAAAAAAACAGAAAAAAAATCGTAACTAGTGTGAAATTGATTTGCGCTTAATTGGCCATTCTGATAGGTGGTATCTCAGAGATTTTTTGATTTGCAGTTATCTGATGGCTAAGGATCGAAAGGATGGTGAACATTTCATTAAGTGTGTTTTGGTTATTTGAGATTCCTTGCTGGGAGTTCTCTGTTTAGGTCTGTATCCCATTTTTATTCGATTATTTATTTCTTTGTTGTCTAGTTTCTTGAATTCTTTGTATATTTTGGAGATTAGTCCTCTGTCAAATGTGGGGTTAGTGGAGATTCTTTCCCATTCTGTAGTCTACTGTTTTGCTTTATAAAAGCTTCTCAGATTCAGGAGGTCCCATTTATTAAATGTTGGTCTCAGTTTCTGTACTTCTGAAATCATATTTAGAAAGTGGTCTCCTGTGCATTTTCAGTCAAGGCTATTTCCCAGTTTCTCTTCTATGAGGTTCAGTGTTGAGGTCTTTGACTTATTCAGACTTGAGTTTTGTTCATGGTGATAGATGTGGTTCGATTTGTGTTCTCCTGTATGCAAAAATCCAGTTATGCCAGCATCATTTGCTGAAGATGCTTTCTTTTTTCCTATTTATAATTTTAGCTCTTTGTCAAAAAGCAGGTGATCATAGGTATGCGGGTTGGTATCTGTGTCTTTCATTCAATTCCACTGGTTCTCCTGTCTGTTTGCATGCCAATACCAAGCAGTTTTCATCATTTTATCTCTATACTATAGTTTGAAGACAGAGATGGTGATGCCACCAGAAATTATTTTATTGCACAGAATTGTTTTTGCTATCCTGTTTTTCCATATAAGTTGAGTATTGTTTTTCTGAGGTTGGTGAAGAATGTTGCTGGATTTTTACAGATATTGCTTTGAATCTGAATTTTGCTTATTGTAAGATTTCCATTTTTACCTATATAAGAGCATCCAAGAGCATGGGAGATCTTTCTATTTTCTGATGTTTTCTTTGATTTCTTTCTTCAAAGATTTAAAGTTCTTGTTATACAAGTCTTTTATTTGTTTGGGTAGAATTACCCTAAGATATTTTATGTTATTTTGGGGGGCTACTATAACCAGTGATGTTTCTCTTATTTCATTTTCATCCCAATTATCATTTGTATATAGGAGGACTACTCATTTTTCTGAGTTAGTATTCTATCCCACTACTTTACTGAAGTTGTTGATCAGTTGTAGGAGTTCCCTGCTACAGTTTCTCGGGTTGCTTATGTAAACAATCATATCATCAGCAAATAGTGAAAGTTTGACTTCCTTTTTTCATATTTTTATGCCCTTGATCTCATTTTGTTGTCTTATTGCTCTAGCTAGAACTTCAAGTACTATGTTTAATAGATAAGGAGAGAGTGAACAGCCTTGTCTTGTTCCTGATTTTAGTGGGATTTCTTTGAGTTTTTCTCCATTTAAGAATCTCATTCCTTTATGATCTTTTCACATCATTCTTTGCCCATCAATATAAGTAGGTCTCTATGTAGGGCCAAGGTAACTTCAGCTAATCTAACTTTGTTGCTATATATGCCACATAATTGCCTGAGTGGATAGTGGGAAGAGCCTTGTAATCTGTACTGTGGTAAACCCCTGTAGCCCACCAAATCTTGTTGATCTTTTAAAATTTACTTTGTTTTAATAATCTTGTTCCTAAGTACAGGGACAGATGTTTCAAGAATATTCCATAGCCTCATAAAGAGACTTTTGGCTTGTTTATGTCTGTCGCTCCAAGTTATAAGGAAGACCTTCTAGTAGATAAGGATATCTCCCTGAAAGCAGGACAGCTAGTATATTTAAGACTGTCACAGGGAAGCTTAGAAACAAGACTCCTGGAAGAAAATATAAATGATTCAAAAGAAAATTTCCATCAATTCAATATCATCAAATTGTACAAATACTACAAGTACCCCAAATATACAACAAAGGAATTCAAAGCCAAAGGTGATGTGGTGGTCATCATGTGACCCAACTTTTCTGAATCTTTGTCAACCAACTGTGCTGGCCTTATGACTTTTGCCATTCCTATCAAATATGACTTACCTCAACATGGTATTATTAAATGAGTGTTATTAAATGTATTTGCAGATCATCAGACCCTATTCATCTAAGAATCTTGTCATCAATAAGAAAGAACTCAAATTTTGCTTATTTAAATACTTTATTTAAATCATTAAGTTACCATTTTTTCTTAGCATAAGCCTGATTTTAACAAGTAAATTATAAACAATGACAAAAATGTGATATTGGTCATACCTCAAGAGTAAAGAAATTATTGAACATGAATAAATTTGAGTAGAACAGAGGTTTTTTTCTCTATTTTTGTTCTTACAAAACTTTTTTCTAAGCATGCTGAAGGCGAATATAATATCTATGTGAAATCTCTCTGAATTTTAAATGTATTTGCCATCCAGGAGTCAAGATTGCCTTGTAAAATCGTTTGATTTTAATATTATGTTTTATAAAGCTTTGAAAATGTTAAATTTCTCACAACTTATCTTTGTATTTGTCAAAATTATGTCAAAAAAGTTATTTTTCAGGGAAGTCTCTGGGAGTAAGAGCTACAGACAATTTATAAAATCTCATTAAAAATAGGTCTCCATGTGGAAAGATATAAAACATAAATTTACATGAGGTCCCTAGATAGTTCAATAGTAGGATCTGAGATTTGGCTGGGAGTTAGATGGCAGGCTATTTCTGAAGGGGTCTGAAGCAATAATTCCCCTAAAGACCAATTTCAAATCAGGCATATTGAATGACTGTGAGACTATATTGAAGACAGGTTGATATGGGCACAGTATAAGAAAACATGTCATTTAAAGGTACTTACAAAGATTCTCATAGCCTATTTGATTATTGACATAGTGCAACTTTTAGAAATAAAATTTAGAAACATCATTGAATCTTGGTATGCAGTATTTGCATACTACCTCTCAAAAATAATGACAACTATCTTAACCATTTAAGGGGTATGCATGGAGGAAACATATGTCAATTCACAGAAACTTGATCTTATTTCAAGAATAATTTTTTGGCCAAATATTATGATCATACAATTGAAAACTTATTTATGATGACAATAAAATGTGATGTAATTTAATAACTTCTAAAATATTTGAAATATGAACTCTAATTAGATTATGACATTAAAATTTGCTTTTATATAAAAATATATTTTGTATAAGAATATATTGAATGCTAAGAATCAATTTAAAAATTTGTTTCTCTATAATAAAAACTGTCAAAATTAGCACTACATATAACTTACTTTCTGTCCAATGTCGAAAAAATTCTGCTGCGATATATTCTGACATTTTGATGTCAGAATATTATGAAGTTAACCTTCATTTTTAACCCTCATGGATACTTACATTTTCAATTGATTTACATGATAAATTAAAAGATGTGATCTCCAAGTGTGAAGAATGTCTGTTCAGGAAGCCAGCAACTTAAATTTACCTGCAATTCATCAAAATACATTATAAGTCTCATGGTGTAAAAGCAATTAGCATACAATTTGCATCTTCTAGGGACATGCAAGTTGATTTAAGGAACAAATATGTTTACCTACACACTCTTTAGTAAACACAGATTTTAATGATGCCAAAAATTAAAGTTTGTAAGTAATGAAAGATGGGCTACTCACCTTGGGATTTTAGGCCACCTAAGGGATTTCTTAGAATATGCTTAGCTCAGGTCCATATTTCCTATTCAGTAATGTTCACAACACGACAAGAATATTCAGTGTCTGATTAGATTTTGTGCTGAAGCCATGCTGATGATTTATGCTCAGCAGACACATTTGCACCAAAGATTCAGGATTTGGGTTTTTGCAATTAAAAGAATTAAAGTGTAATTATAATACTTGCCCTCTTCCTCTCTTTCCTCCAAAACATTTCAAGTCCCTCCTTACTCCCTTTTCAGTCCTCCCTTTCTTTTATTTATTACTGCTAAACACACACATACAAAGACACACACACAAACACACACACACACACACACCCTGCTGAATTTACTTAGTGCTGTGTGTACATATATGGTACGTGTTGACTGCTTGGTATTAAATTAGTTAGGGGACTAATCTCTGGTGATTAAATCTCACTCTCTGAGAAATTCTTAATTATCTCCAGTTAATTTGGGGGTGTCTGAGGTGCATCACCACTATTGTTCCCTGAAACCATTGTTAATATAAGAAAAGTTATTGAAACCCATCTTTGAGATATCAGGACACTGACCTGGCTGTCTAGATGCTAATTAGATGTTAAATTGTGGTTGAAGAACTTAGGTTACTTGGACTAAGGGACTGTATAAGCAGAATAGAAAGATATTACAAGATTCTTCATATTATTTTGAGTGCCTATCAGTTAAAGATATTTTAGTGACATATTTATTAAATTTCCCACATAATATTTAAGGACCATGGTTGACCATAAGTTACAGAAACTTTGAAAAACAGAAAACTATATATTAATTTAATTGTATTTCTTACAAGTTAAATCATATGTAGTGCAGTTATTGTGAAAATGTTTATAGTTTGCCACCAGTTTCATCAATATTTAATGATGGAGAGTGATAGATTTTGCTTTTGTCATTCACTCTTTTATCTCCCATATTTGCCAAAGTTTTAAAATTAAGAATCAATTAAATTGTAGGAATACAAGTGGAAAATACTATATATTGTTGAGTTCCACATATTAAATGGAATTATACTATTTTTGAAATGAGTGATAAAAAATTAAAAATTTAATTTTATACATTTTGTCACTATCAGTTCATCTATGTATCTATCTCTTTATCATCAATCTATAAATGACATGTCTATAATTTACCTATTTTATATTTAGCTATCATGTATCACATAATAATTCTAGCTGTGAATGGCTCTTTGACAAGAAGACTAGTTTTCATCATTTTAAAACAAACTCAACATAAGGATGATATAATTTTGTAAATATATTGTGGAGATCATATTCTGCATAAAGAATAAATTTGCTAAAGCTTTAGATTTCATAAAATTGTTAAAATTGGCAATATCTTACGATGTTTCAGAA
The DNA here is from genome assembly GCF_037038515.1 of Microtus pennsylvanicus. Lineage (NCBI taxonomy): Eukaryota > Metazoa > Chordata > Mammalia > Rodentia > Cricetidae > Microtus > Microtus pennsylvanicus. The sequence goes on from NC_134594.1 coordinate 20,252,832, forward strand.
GTTATCGTGATTCAGAATTTTTCAGAATAATTTAAAACTAATAATATGGGGAGGTTTAGAGAACTATTAACATTTGAAAATTTTAATAATTAGGTAATGAATATTTATTAGAGCTAATGATTAAGAAGAACATCATAATTTACACTTTTCCCTTTAAATATCACAATTTGTTCCTTGTATTTTCCATCTTAAGTTCTCTCTGTGTATTTGATTTTGACTTTGAGCTGCAGACTGAAAGCTCTGCTTCTTTGATTCACTAAGGGTTGGTAGAAATGACTGCATTCCTATATGGAGATAGTTAGAAACGTATTTCTTCTCATCACTTGTTTTCCTCTTTCTTTTATCTCTGTGCCCAGACTGAGTAGGGAGGAATAATTCCCAATAGGTGTTCTATGTATATTTTGTTGTTATGCTTCATTTTTTTTTACAGTATCCAATATCTTTTTTATGCATACAGTGCCTGCATTGATTTTCCTCCTACCAACCACAACTCACTCGGGTCTAGTCTAAGAATGTATTTTTGAATGCAGCTTTTTTTTTTCTTTTCCTGCTGTGGTAATGGAGGTCAGTTTTTGTTCACCACATTGTCATCATTTTCTTTACCACATTGAAAAATTTTAAATTCTCCCCTGGGTCTAAAAGTTGTTTTAAATTTTGCTTCTAATCATTTTTTTATTTTAATTCACAGAAAAACTGCATTATGAAACATATTACTCTTTAATTTCAGGATGCAAACTTTGCTTTTATACATATAAATGCTCACAATTTAGTTTTCAAAGATGACTCAAGACACATTCACTTTAACTATCCAATCATTATCTAAGATTACAGTGTATAAGCAGGAAATGGTAAAAATCAAATGCATTTGATAGTTAAAACAACAGCTAAAAAATATTTCTTTAGACATATATTCTACTACTGCCCATATTTTCCAAATATTTTAGACCTTTTGTGACAGTAATATATTTACTAAAAGTCTATTTTCAAATAATGTGATTTATTGACCCTGAAGGATCTACATAGATGTGTAAGTCAACTGGCTGTAGAACTCTGGATAAAGGGAAAAAAATATGTTTAAGAATCAAAGGAAAGGTAGTTTTTGATGATCACATGATGTGAAGTGTGGATTAAAGAAGTCAATCAAAATATGAAAGAAAGTAATTAATTTAAATACACATGGATTAATTTTATCTGTAAAAATTAGGAGTATAAAATTAGTCCTGGCTCAATTGTGCAAACTTCATCACAGCTAAGGGATCTCAAGGGAACAGCTTTTTTTGAACAAGTGGATTTGCATAATTTTAAAAAGGGCTATGGCATTTTAAATGACAGCCTTCCAATTGAAGAAAGAGATATTTCATAGATCTGCTTGAGCATGTGGATTATCCACAGAACATTATGAAGGAATAATTTTAAAACTGACCTAAGATTTTATTGAATCAAAACTGGGGACATTCCTAGAGCATCTGTTTCTCAACTACTTTGTAGACAATTCTTAGGCAGTACATCATATCTAGAACACAAGCTGAAAAATGAATCTCTATAAGAGGAAAGAGTTTTCCTAAAATTAAAATACTCATATCACAATTTATAGAAAATTTCTCCTTCCTTTAAGGATTATCTCAAGATATTATCCCTGAAATTTCATATACCAAGAATATCTTTAAAAAAGGAAAAAATATTCATGATCATAGAAATGTCACACCTCCTATTATTCTCCTCCAACCTGTGATCTCTCCTGTAATGGGCAAGCTAGTAAGTGTTTCTTCATTGCACCAGAGTACACCTTTTCCAGGTTGCTTCTCTATTGTAAGGAGGCCAATAGTTCATTTCTGACTCTCAGCCCTGAAATAACCACACAGAAAGTGTATTAATTAAATCATTCCTTGGCCTATTAGCTCTAGCTTCTTATTGGCTAGCTCTTACATCTTAATTTAAATCATTTTTATTAATCTGTGTATTGCCACATGGCTGTGGCTTACCGGGGCAAATTTCTGGCTCCTCTGCTCCAGTGGCAGGGCCATCGCTTCTCCTGTGTCTTTGGCATGGCTACATGGTGTCTCCTGACTCTGCCTTCTTACTTCCAGCATTCAGTTTAGTTTTCCCCACCTACCTCAATTCTGCCCTGCTATAAGACCAAAGCAGTTTCCTTATTAATTAATGGTAATCACAGCATACAGAGGGGAATCCCACATTACCTCCTATTAAAATGCTTTAAATCATCAAGAATATGATCACCCCTAGAATTATACATTTCTATGAATTTATATATATATATATATATATATATATATATATGCTGCATATTTGCATTTTTGTCTTCTCTAACATAGATCTTTGCCATTTTAAAATACTGACCCCTCAAGGTTGACCCCAACAAGGAAGAGAAAAAGCATCTCCAAATCTAGAGCATTTCAACAGAGATGGCAGAATTGAGGCCGTTATTGTGTGGAAATATTCTGTGTTATCTGTAATAAAGAAATTGAAATATGATTTATAATAGAAAGTATCATCATTTTTAGTAAAAGTGATACAATTAAAAATTTTAATGTAAAAATTGGCATATACAGGAATTGAATAATACCTCACACTGGGTAATGAACATATAAATCATTCGGGCAAGTAAAATAACCACCGCTAACTGAAAATAATTTGCCATTTCTATGAAAATGTTAAAAATGCATTTTAAAACCCAGCTGCCTAAATTAAGATACTAGGTAATTACAAGAAGACTGAAATTCAGTTTAAGTAAAAGTAAAAAATATATAAGCAAAAATATGCATGGATTGTTACTAAGTAAAAATGCATATATGTATGTGTATTAATTATATGTAAGAAAGGCAGCAAGAAGAATGAAGCAACCATTATCATATTAAAACTTCCTGTAAAGAGTTATCAAGAAGGAAAGAAATGTTAAAATGTGCTTGAAGTTTTCAACTTGGAAGCTGATTGTTGTGTTACAAGGATAATTATTTCGTAAATTTATCTTCAAGTAAGCACATATATTTTATAAACTTAATAGCTTCTATATATTCTCAAACTTAATGAATTAGTGCCTAAATGAGTCTTTTGTAAGTGATGGAAACAGATGAAATTCCCAGCACTGAAATCGAAAAATATCTAGTGTGCTTAGTTAACATTATGTCTCTATGATAAAGTTAGAACTGTAAACCCAAGTGTGTTGTCAAGTTAGTTCTTTAGTCAATATCAGTACACAACATTTGGAAAAATAAAACAGAGTGAGCAGTTACCTTGATTTGAAGATGTCTTCAATTAATTTTCATAAGTAATTCACTTTTTTTTGCATTAGAAGATTGTATTCTGAAATACATTCATATGCATGTGTGTTCACATATTCACTTCTGTTTCAGTAAATTTTATCTGACACTCATTTCTAGTTATTAAGAACTTGATGGCTTTATGTGAAAACAATGTTGCTTTAGTTTGCTCTCCGGTTCTGATAAATGCCACAGGCAAAAGTAACTTGGAGTAGAAAGGTGTTAGGTTATTGCTTGTTCAATTGTTATTTTTTTCCTTTCCATTTTACAACTTATGTATCACTGAGGAATGTCTAGGTTGGAACTTAAGGCAGGAACCTAAGGCAGGAATTGAGCAAAGATCACAGAGGAATGTTGCTTATTATCTTGTTTCCCCTAGCACTCCCTTAGATACCTTTGGTAAAGAGCTCAGGTCTTTCTTTGATATACCAGGATGGCCTCTGTAGGGATTGTACCACCAAAGTCAGCTGAGGCACTCCAATTCAATTAATGGTTGATAAAATAATTCACAGACACAGCATAGACCTATCTGATCTGGCCAATTCTTCAGTTGGGGTTTCTTCTTCCCAGATTTATATCAGTTGACATAGTTACAAATGCTATGGTGTAGCCCATTTATTATGTTGCAGGCAATTAGCATAAACAGTCCAGCTGTAGAACACCTATAGCTCATATAATTGCAGAAATATCCAATATTTATAAAGAAAATCAAAGACTATGTTAAGAATTTAAAGATGTGTTTGGTTAGTTTGTAAGAAAAGGAATTTTTATATTATTTTTTTATTCATTTTATATACCACCCACAGTTCCCCTATCTCTCCCCTCCTCCTATACCCTCTACTTCCCCTCACCCCAGCTTCCATCTGTTCCCTCAAAGGGTAAGGTCTACCATGGTGAGTCAAACTGGGGCAAGAACAAACCCTTCTCCACTGCATCTAGGCCCTTTAGAAGGAATAAAATAATGAGTAGTTTTACAGAGAGGAAATAATGGAGCAATAAGGGATTACAAAATATCTTTAAAAAATTATGTGGTTACCCAACATGTGATTAGGGATGATGGATCAGGGAAGGACTGGGTGGTTCAGGAAGGGTAAGGCTATTCTCAAATACAAATCAAGGTCATGGGTTGGGGAAGGTCAGGCACCAGAAAATCGAAAGCAACTTAACTCACTCAGTAAATTTTAAAATACTGCATAATAGTGAGTGAGGTAACCCAGACCAAAAAAGATGAACATGGATGTACTCACTCATAATTGGTTTCTAGCCATAAATAAGGGTCACAGAGTCTACAATTGGTGAACCTAAAGAAGCTAAGTAAGAAGGTGAACCCAAGGAAAAACATATAGTTATCCTCTTGGCTGTGGGAAGTAGACAAAATTGCCGGGGAGAAAATTGGGATCTTGGGGGTGGGATGGGTTGGGGGTAAGGGGAGATGGGGAGAGAAAAGTGAGAAGGCGAGGATGGGGGGAACTTGGGGAAAAAGGAGGATTGGGATAAAGGAAGGTTGGATAGGGGAGCAGGGAAGCACAATTCTTAGTTAAGGGAGCCACCTTAGGGTTGGCAAGAGACTTGAACCTAGAGTGGCTCCCAGGAGCCCAAGGCGATGTCCTCAGTTCCTTGGGCAGCTGAGGATAGGGAACCTGAAATGACCCTAGCCTATAGCAATACTGACGAATATCTTGCATATCATCATAGAACCTTCATCTGGTGAGGGATGCAGATAGAGACAGAGACCCACACTGGAGCACTGGACTGAGCTCCCAAGGTCCCAATGAGGAGCAGAAGGAGGGAGAACATGAGCAAAGAAGTCGGGACCACGAGGGGTGCACCCACCCACTGAGACAGTGGAGCTGATCTATTGGGAGCTCACCAAGGCCAGCTGGACTGTGACTGAAAAAGCATGGGATAAAACCGGAATCTCTGAACATGGAGAACAATGAGGGCTGCTGAGAAGCCAAGGACAATGGCACGGGGTTTTGATCCTACTTAATGTGCTGGCTTTGTGGGAGCCTAGCCAGTTTGGATGTTTACCTTCCTAGATATGGACGGAGGGGGGAGGACCTAGGACTTACCATAGGTCAGGGAACCCTGACTGCTCTTTGGACTGGAGAGGGAGGGGGAGAAGGGTGGGAGGAGGGGGAGAAGGGTGTAAGGAGGGGGAGGGAAATGGGAGGATGGGAGGAGGCGGAAACTTTTTTTCCTTTTCTCAATAATAAAAAAAGAAAAAAAAGAATAATCAAACCCCCCCAAAAAAACAAAAAACAAACAAAAAAATACTGCATAATAGCTCCTGCCTTCAAAATGGAGTCAGATAGGTTCTACATTGCTAATATTGTTTTGATCACAAAGCAGTTTGAAATCATTTCACAGTACTTTTGTTCGTTGAACTAATTCATTTATAAAACTATTTTCTTTCTGGTATATAATAATAATTTATTGCATTTGATCATTTTTATTGCTAATTCTGAGACATAATCTTTTTTATTGTCATTTACTTTGTGGAAGTCAATACTGAAGAGTGATAAGAATGCAATAAAGAGTCTGTTTTTAATAAGCCTGGTACAATTTTTCATATAGTGTTTTCTACATTTTGGTTTGGCAGTCATAAGTATGATTTGATAGTTTACAAAGAAGAAATAAATAACACTAATATCAGAGATAGAAATTGCCATTGAGAAATAAGTGAACGTGAAGCACATTGATGGTTTCAACTACATTACTTCTCAGAAATTATTTCTGATTCTTCAAGTTGCTTAGTTTCAAGAGCATTTGTTACTAATGGCTTTGTAGTATCACGCATCCCTGAATGTTTGCAGTTATCAGAAAGAAGCGGTGATGGGATTGAGGTACACTTTATAAATTTAGCTGTTATCCATATAGAATATGCATTATGATAGCCCAATTATACGTATCTGAGTACTGTACTATAACTGTGAAGACACACCATTACAAAGGCACCTAATAAAATAAACCATTGAATTTGAGGTTTGCTTATAGTTTTAGTGACTTAGGCCAACGTCATCATAGTGGGAATTAGATAGGCATGTGCTGGAGTTGGAGCTGAGACCTTTAATCTTGATCTGCAGATGAGAGAGAGAGAGAGAGAGAGAGAGAGAGAGAGAGAGAGAGAGAGAGAGAGACTGACATGGGATTTTGAAACCTCAAACACCCTCCTAGTCATGTTTCTCCTCTAACAAGTCCACACTGCTAATCCTTCCCAAAGGGTTCTACCCCTTGGTAACCATGCATGCAAGTGCATTCAGATATATGGGTTTTGACAGCCATTCTCGTCCAAAACACCATAAATTATATATTTCTAGAACATTTACAGAAAGAAGAATTTAGTGACTTGAATCTTAAAACTGCTAAAAATCAACATGAAAATCACGAATATTATATGAGTTGAAGGAAGTTGTTGAAACTTGTGAATGATATGCATTTTGCACATACCTGCCAGCCAATTATCAAACGAAATACATTATAGATTTGCTTATACTATTCTTGTAAATGCAGAAAAATCATTAGTGAAATATATTATGTCTTGTAAAGCTCAAAATCAGTAAAAATCACAGAAAAAAATAGTTTGCTATGTTGTTATACATTTTCCAAAAGGAAAAGAATGTGTCAATATGTTAAAAAAAAACATTGTTCCCTGCCTTTGTCTTTTATATAACTGAGTGCCAATCTTAGGTAGTCATCTCTCCTTAACTGAAATTCAACATGCTTTTGCAAGCAAATTCCTCTGAAACTCTTAAATTGACCCCTTTAGATGAAACACAGAAGCCGGGCGGTGGTGGCGCACGCCTTTAATCCCAGCACTCGGGAGGCAGAGGCAGGCGGATCTCTGTGAGTTCGAGACCAGCCTAGTCTACAGAGCTAGTTCCAGGACAGGCTCCAAAGCCACAGAGAAACCCTGTCTCGAAAAAACCAAAAAAAAAAAAAAAAAAAAAAAAAAGAAATAGATGAAACACAGAGAGAACTTTATCTTTTGAAAGCAATATTCCTAACCAAAAGGTAGAATATCATAGCTAAGATTATGTATAAATAAGTGTGGTTTATTTCTGTCATGTATAGTTAGTTTAAAATATAAAGGGTAATAAAAATGATACGTCAATAAAATTAAGCATAAAAACTACAGGATCATATTAACAGATGTAGAAAAACCATGCAATTAAAACACAATGAATATTCATAATAAAATCTTTCCAAATTTTGGTACAAAATATGTGTTACATTGCAAGTTATATAATCAACAAATCAGTACTCCGTTGAAAACAACTGAAATTAATGAGAAAAAGCAGGTAAGCAATTATAGACTCACAATGTTGAACATCTCTTCATACACACAAAATATTTAAACCATATATAATAATGTATTGAATACAAATGTTTTGTAGTTCTATCACTTTGAAACCACTTTTGTCATGATTTGCAAATGTATTCTTATATACAGTGTTTACTTTTTACTTTCTTGGTATTAGATTTGCACTCGGTTGTTTTTAGTCTTAACAAAACACAATTTGTGTGCTTGTTCTTTTGTCATTTGTACACTTGCAGTTTAGTAATATATCCATAAATTTATTGCCAATTTTAGGGTCAGGAAATTTTGACTTCTTCTGCACATCTTACTCTTATATTGGTTAATTGTGTTTTATATTGTGTTTTTGTCGCTTAACTTTTTGAATACCATTCATTGAAACGATTACTTTTTATCCATAAATGGTTCGGGTATCTTTTGTGACCTCAACTACCAACACATGTGAGAATTTATTGCTTGACTCTCTTATCCTTTTGGGGATCAGTTTGTCCTTTGACAGTATTGTATTACTTAATTCACTATAACTTTGGAGTATGATGAAGGATGTCGGGTATAGGGGATGTACAGTTATTATTCTAAAAAGGAATTGCTTTTGTTTTTGTATTTGTTTGCATGCATTATGCCACAGTGCACATGAGAATGTCAGAGTCAACTTGGGGATGTTGATTCCTTCTTTTGCATTGTGGATTGGGTCTTAGGTATTGAGTCCCAGTCAGTCAGTTTTGGTGGCAAGTACATTTACCTTCTGTGCTATATCATCCGCCCTTAATTTTTTCTTTATTATTATATATTTTTATCTTTTTCTTTCTTTTCTTTTCTTTTCCTTTCTTTCTTTCTTTCTTTCTTTCTTTCTTTCTTTCTTTCTTTCTTTCTTTCTTTCTTTCTTTCTTTTTTTGAGACAGGGTTTCTCTGTAGCTTTGGAGCCTGTCCTGGAACTAGCTCTGGTAGACAAAGCTGGCCTCAAACTCACAGAGATATTCCTGACTCTGCCTCTGCCTCCTCTGTGCTGGGATTAAAGATGTGCACCACCGCTGCCCAGTGGTAATATAATTTTAATAATGAGAGCTACTTACAAAATTTAAAATGAATTTGAGATAGGTATGTTTAAAAAAGAAAGATTTAGTTTTTATAACAATATGGCATGGTTCATTCCATAGTCAGTTTTCACTATTTTGTCCTATGAATTTTTTTCTTTAATGAAAAGCAGTAACACAATAATGAATGGCATGGGAAAAGATGCTGGTAACATCATGGTGGCCAGGAAATAATTGTGTGTTTGTGTGTGTTTGTGTATGTGTGTTTGCTAGCAAGTGCATTCAAAAATGCATTTGTTGAGGTCAAACAACAATTTTAGGGGGTTGTTTTTCTCTTTCTAGTGGGTTCTGGACAACTAACTCTGTTTATCTGGTTTGGCTAAAGACTAAAGGTAGGGTGTGAAATTACACCAAACTGAAGGGTGAACTATAATGCTATTAAAAAACAATTTACTTATCAATCATGTAATGGAAATCTGCAAGCTCTCAAGCCATTTCTGTAAGTTTAAAACCCTCATTTCAGAAGATTCTTTCAGATGAAGAACTATCTCAGTGGTGACTGCGATTCCTGACATTTCCTGTCCCTTGTCCTTACACTTCCTTCTCATCCCAAGTCTAAGAAGACCTCAGTAAACTCCTTTACTTCCATATCTCATGTTATCTCAGTGGCTGCCCTTTCTGTGAGTATATTATCCAGTGAGGCAAACTATTTTATTGTATTACTTTAAAACTGGGAAAGAAATGTATCATTCATAATATGTGACTCTCAGTGTTGGGATCTAACTCCGTAGAAAATCAGGCTGCATCACATAGTGATGCAATTAAACTGAATGTACGAAATCAATCAGCAAATGTATGAAATCAGTTAGAATTAGAACTTTAGACACCTTAACGCAGTTTGTAGGCAATACCATCAAAATCCATACAGTTTTTCTTTTCCTTCTGGTCTAAGATAAAATTTATCTCCCTTTTCTCACTCCTTTTAGAAGTGTGTTATTATTATCTTTAAGATTTATTTTGCTTTTTAAATTATGCATGTTTGTTTTTTGATTTGGGGACCAGAACACAACATGGGATGTCAGACCTCAAGAGCTGTTCACCTTGTTTTCTAAGTTAAAGCCTTTCATTGACCTCCACAGAGATAGCTGAGTAATTGAGACTGGGTAGAGAGTACCGGAGGTACTGTCTTTGCCACCCCAGTGCTGAGTTTATAAGTTTGTACCATGTGTTCACACTTGGCCATGTGACTTCTTTTCTTTTCTTTAAACATGGTTTCTGTGGATTTCTAAGTCAATGTTCTTGCAAGGAAGACACATCATTTACTGAGATACTGTAAAATTATTCTTTTTAAAGGAATGTAACTATAAAAGACATTGAGATGGAGACATACTAATAATCTAAAAGTACTGAAGGTTAATAGCTAGCAGCATGCCAGAAGTGCCTTTGCTTACATTTTGTATGTTTAAAATTATAATTAAATTATAACTAAACCATAAATTTAATATTTTCGGGATTAAATAGCTATCTAGCATTTTAATCATCGTGTTCAGGTCACAATGTGTTATGGCTTCTAACAGAACAAAATGAAGGGCATTTGGGTGCACATTTCAGACTCCTTTTTGTAAGTTGTTTTCTAGGGGGGTTTTATTTGTGTTATTGTACCTTCAGTTGACAACTAATCATAATTTGTCTTTCTTTGAACTGGTGGCTTTTCTGCACTAATTGTTGACATCAAATTTCTGAGAATCATAAAATGAAAACATAATAATAATTATGTGTTCCTGTAATTATAGCAAAGAAACCCCTTCCAGCAGGCACGTCAAACAAATTTCTGTGAGAACACTGAACTCTGCCATGACCGCAGTGATTCATATTTTCTAGTTAGCATTTTTCTTCTTTTCTGGTGCCAAAAACTTCACCAAATAGATTATAGAAAAATTTTCCTGAGGGTTACTTACGTTGCATAACTACCATGGGTCATTGGACTACAGCATTTTTTTTTTCTAAAGGCTGCTAAAAAGGTCTTTGTTTAATGGCAAACAGCTTTTACTAACTTCCCAGGATTCCAGAAAGGCTAATCAGCAGTTCTAGTCAGCGGCACATTTATTACCCCGTGACGTGCTGGAGACAGCTGGTTACAAATAGAACTGCCTCTAGAAAAATGCTGTGCCAGTGCTTTATAATAAAGTGCACCAATTAGATGCAGTCATTAGGACAAACTGCTTGTCTTCTTCCATCGTGGTGCTTTTAAAAAAAATCACAATATACTTTTGAGTGCACCCTTCTCCGTTATCATTAATCAAGCAAAGCACATCACAAAATATTGAGGTGAAAACAATATATTCATACTGAATATTTCCTTAGTGACAGCCAGGCTTGTAAACACTTATATAGACTAAATAGTGATATGATATAGGACACATCTTTCTCTTCTAGGAGAACCCTATATCTCTGAAGATGAGTATCACAATAAGTGACTTGACAATTCTGTTCCATAATAGCTTCTAGTAGAAATAAATGTTAATAACCTCACACTTATATGCTTAATTTTCTATTTTGCCATAGCAACTTAACATCTGTCTATATTGTTTTAGATTGATATTAATATAGTTAAAAGATTATAAAGTAAAGCCGTGCGGTGGTGGCGCACGCCTTTAATCCCAGCACTCGGGAGGCAGAGGCAGGCGGATCTCTGTGAGTTCGAGACCAGCCTGGTCTACAAGAGCTAGTTCCAGGACAGGCTCCAAAACCACAGAGAAACCCTGTCTCGAAAAACCACAAAAAAAAGATTATAAAGTAAAAATTTGGAATTATGTAATGTAATTTGAACAAGAATCTGCCCTTCTTAGGTGGAGGGCAACTGGATTATTATACAACATGGACAGGAAAGAGGAAGATAGATCAGACTGTTTTCTTTGATGACAACATTATTTCCCAGTTTTCTACTTATACAGAAAAACACATAGTATCTGCCAATACAAAGTTCATCTCTACAATGAGTCTAATTTGCATTAGGTCCTGATCTGAATTGTAACTCTTCGTCTATTACCTTGAATAAAGAAGTGCTATGCATGATAATAGTCTTGGCCACTCACTTTTCTTTATTCATAATTTCTATAGTTTATACTTTCTTGCACTGATGATAAATTGAAACACTCAGCACTCATAATTATTTTTTATGAATGACCACAAACTGAAGAGACCAATGTGAAAGAATGCTAGCTCATATAATCAGAGTAATATACTAATGAATAAAAAGTCTTGTATATGCTGATTCTAAAAATCCACTTTCAAATATATTATGACATTTATTTGTTTCACTCACCTTTCTACCTGCGACACTAAATGTAGTCATTAATTAAAGCCCATCATCACATGCCTGAGTTCAAAGTTTGAACTAAAACTAATATTTATATATTCTCATGCCATAAAAATGCAGAAACCAGGTAAGCAATATCAAAGATTTTATTGGAGACATTAGCATTTTATATGAAATTATATCCAGGTTTATAATGTGTATATTGATCAATATATGTGTGCCAAATATTAAAATCTACTATAGTAAACTGTACCCATACAAGAATCATGAATGTCATCTGTCACTGAAGACGTATTCATTCAAAAGAGTATGGTGCTTTGTATTTCTCTGTCATTTTATCCCATGATGTACATTTTATTTACCTGGTTACTAAATAAACGATCACAATAGCGCATTAAAAAACCCTATAGTTGTGTTTGTAAATTACTAGGGATGTGTGAGTATAAGTGAAAATATGTTATCAATAAGTCAGGATTTGAATGTTGAAAATTAAAAGTATTTTTGTGATTTCAATGTTTTTAAATTGCTAAATGTTTATTCATTCACTCATTTATTCTAGGTAATGTTCTTCCATATGCTATATATATCAAGGTGACTTTGAGCTAATGATCCCCTTGTACACACCTTCACTGTGCTTTGATTTTAGACATACACCACCATGCTTAGCAGTGTTACACAAGCTTATTTTATACATGTTATTTAATGCATAGTAAAGCCAATAAATGAGAAATGGTTAATCATCTTCCATACATTTTCTTATCATAGTACAAAGTAGGATTAGACTTTAAATTTTATGCAATTCAAAATTATTTAAATATTGACATATTGGTTAATTACATAATGTTCTTTATTTTTTAATTGATGAAAGCTGAATAATTTTCTATGGAATAAAATGCATATATATATAATGAAAATAGCATAAACACAACTAGTATACTATTAGGTATCTTTAACTTTGAATATATCGGAAAAAATACTGAAATTAAAATTAATATATAATTGCTGTCACTTGAAATAATAATATTCAAATAGATAGCTAAGCATCAATTTGATATCCTCTTATTTTTAGAATTTATCTTTATGTTTAGTGTTATGCTCTTGTTATATGTTCTGCAAAGTGTTGCATCACTATTTTATGATTGTTTTAACCCTCTGATTAGGTACTACTTAATCTTATTTGTCATTTTTATAAAGGAACACGAGTTTTACAAAAGTACTCACCAAATGCCATGCCTAAAATGTGGAGGGGGGTGACGTCATAAAACATTGTATTCTTTAGTGCTTTATGGTAAAGATATGAGTGCAATATATCAAAGCTAAGGAAATTCATTTCCATTCCCTATTCAATCAGAAGCCAAAAATAAATTACTATCTGGCTTTACATCAACCTGATCCTGTGTATATCCAATGGCAACTTCCCAGTTATCCCAGTTGACACAACAAGCATTGATCCTCACAGAGAAGGGGTTGTAGGGAGGAAAGCCAAGGCTTGACTGATAGCACAGCTTTTGTTAGAAAGTCTAAGATAGCAGTTCTGACATTTTACACAAAGACAAATTTAGAAGTTGAATGTATCTTCTATAAAGAATAAAGATGTTTCAATACAGACACCACAACAAAAAAATGAAGAAATGCATATTAGTACAAACAAACTGTGGATCAACAAAAGAGAAATATGAATTTGTTAGAGCAGAAATTCCATTTAGGTGCATTGGTGTCAAAATGAAGAAAACCTGGAAATTTGTATCTTAAAAATTTCATATCATAGAAACTTTCATTGATAAATGTCTCTAACATCATTAACAGGAATGCATAACTGATACTTGTGATTTCTGACTTGGTGTGGTTCAGGGATTCTCTGTGAATTTCATTGATGTACTGCTGTGGTCTTCTTGAACAGAGTTCCATACCCCTACTTCTGCCACTGTGGGTAGAGGGAGCTCCATACTTATTTTGATTTCATGACTGTAAGTTCATGTAAGACTCTGAAATCCAAAGAGAGAACACGGAAAATATTAACTGTTGTTTGAAAAATTATTAAAAACACAAAAAGACTTTATCAAGAATTAGGTCAAATGTAAATAATTTATTAAATTTTTTTCTGTTCTTTATTTACATGGTCCCAAACAAACTCACTCCAGAGTTCTGAATGAAAAATACTCTTTATTGGTTCAGGCAATGAAAACCTTGTTCCCGGGTTAGAGAAGCTTAGAAAATATAATTTTGCTTAAGAAAGTAATTCCCTGTGGGTGGATTTTGACAGCTGATATCCTCAGCCTACATCCTGTTCACACCCTCTACTTCATGCTTGTTGTTGAAGATGTGATATTTCAGCTTCTGGTTCTTGCTTCCATGCCTGCCTCCATGCCTATCATGTGTTGTAATACTTTCCCACCAAGACAGACTTATTCCAGTGGAAACATAAGCCATAATTGTGTGTGTGTGTGTTTGAAAGTTACTTTTAGTCATGGTGTTTTGTCACAATAAACATGTAACGCAGGTTGAGGTTTAACTCTTGTGCATTATTTAGAAACAGGGCAAGACAGGACATTTAAAGGGTGGGTCAGACATGAAAGAGGTTTATGGGTGTGTTTGTTCAAGTTCTCTGATAAACTTTGCTTCCTTCATCAAGGAACTCTGTTGAGTGTCCACAAGTAAATAATTACACAAATAGGAAGCCCCAAACTAGAGGTTTTAGACAATAGAACTAGTGTTGGACTAACCTTTATTCTCTATAAATGTTTTAGTTTGCGGTATGCAGGTATAGCAACAGAAACAAAGCTAAGATATATACCAGAGGCACAGATAATTAAATGATAGACACATTTAAATACAGATTTGAAGATGTCACTATTATAGATATCCTATTTTCTGTTTTTAAAAATAGAATTTTTAGAAAATATATTCTGATTACAGTTTCTATATTTTCCATTTCCACATTTTCTTCCAATCCAGAGCATTTCTGTCTCTCAACACATAAGAGACAGATTTCTAAAGAATAATAATTTACACACACACACACACACACACACACACACACAATAACACACACACACAAACACTTGACTTGTATTTAAGCTAAAGCAACAACAACAGTACAATATTTGATAGGACAAAGCAAACAGAAGGAAAAGAGCCCAGGAAAGGAATGATACAGATACAGACACAAGGATACACTCACTTTCATACTCAGGAATTTACTGAAAACATAAACCTGGGAGTCATAATACATACACATAAACTGGAGAATGGATCTATATAGAGAGTAAAACTAAAAATGAACTTAAAGTTTAAATAAAATCCATCCCATGACATTATGAGACATGGAACCTACCAAGTACTGTAAAGTTCATTTCTCTCTGCATCTAGTACAGGGCATGTGGCTTAAGTTCATAGTAGTTTGTTGTCCCAGTGAGATTCCCCTGAAGAAAATTAATTTTCTTTTGCAAGTGTTGATCAATTGGTGATAACTTCTGGATTAGAGATGGGGGCTGGTGTCCAGTTCTCCTCCTAGCTCTAGGACCCCACCTAGTGCATGCCTGTGCAGGTCCTGCGTATCCATCCTCAGTCTGCCAGTTCATATACTGGATATTTATTAAAAATACATATCTTTCCAATTTCTATCTAATTTTTGTTCAAGTTAAATTCAGAACTCAGAAATATGATACAGAATATTAACAAGAGAAATAGCTTTATTAATGTTAGGCATCCTTATTTTTAACCCTATGTCTTCCTGGAAATTCTCAGTGTAGTCTTAACTAGTTATAAAAATCACTTCCAACACTGTTTATTTTTTTAAAGCACAGACTGATTAGATTTTCCTTTCTCTTATCATCATATGTAGACCATCACTACTTCACAGCAGATCTACAGTACAGAGTGTCCTAGTAATCTGTCTCAGCTACCTTCTTCTAATCTGCCAATGTCACTAAACTCTACTTCCTGGTCACTTTTAACTGCTCCCTGGCTCACAAAACATCGTATCCAATCATTTGATACACTTGTGCTTTTCTTGATTTTTTTCCCAAAATGAATTGTTCCAGGTTTTGTTACAAAATAACAAAATAAAACAAAAACAAACAAAACACAACTTTTTAGCCCTAAACCTAATTTGTTTGTGAAACTGTTTTTTATTATTGTATCTAATTATCAACAACATCTGTTTTCAGTCATTAAATTATTCATGTCAAGAAATGTGTTTATTTCTTTTTATATTCCTTCGGATGTTAAAACGTTCAATGATGTTTAGTTGACTCAAAATTAAGGAGTGACTACATTTTCATTGCCTTATGTTGTTCTTTAAAAAAAAAAACCTTAGATTTCATTTTGATTAGAATTATGAGATATGTTTATGATAGCAATCACTGAATTATCTTAGACATCCAAGCAAATCAATAAACTAAAAACATAGGTCTCTGAATTGTCTGACCTCTAAGAGAAGAGTGGTCATAGATGCCCGTATTTCATCTGTGAATTCCTGTCTAGCATTCCTTTGTAGAAAACAGTTACGGCTTCAAAGCTTTCTTTTGGAAATAATGGATTGCTCGGCATTTGAAAGCACATTAATTTATTTATCCCATCAGCATCCTGGCATCTGTTTGAGCACAATGGTGTCAGTATTGACCATATCAAATTTGATTTGGGTTTTTAATTGATCACTTACCCAATTGCAAGCTAACTTCAGAGCTTAAATCTTTTATTCAGTTTCATTAGTTCCCTTAGAACATATGAAAGAGGCATTGTGCTTGCTGGGAGCACTCAAATCTACCGTGTGCATGCTGTTTAACAAATCAATTAATTTGTTAACTCAGCACATTTTCCATTGGTAATTACACTACTTCTCTATCAATAACAGAGTGATAATGATGGGGAACATACCAGTGAATTGTACTATTTAAAAATATTCACTCAGCAAAGAAAGCAATTTTTTTTTTACCTTTGCAAGCAGGTACTTTATATTAACAATGGCAAGCTATGATGATACAAATTAAATGTCTATATAATGCTTAGTTTTCATATTGTGCAAACATTTGGAAGTAGTATTTTGAAAGAATTAAAATGTTTGTAGTCTGCGATAAACTTTACTGAATTTTATTCTTCCCATTCTTATATATTTTATAATTGAGAAAAAAGTTGTAGCTCATAATATAAATTAGTATCTAGTATTCTGTATAAGCCACACTTATTATCAAATTTGTATGGAGTATATATACATATATATATATATACATATATATTTATATAAAACTTCACATGGAAATAATTCTTCATATAGATAAAAGCTTGAAACTTTTAAATCTTTTCTATGTTTTAGAAGTACTTATCTGAGCAAAAATGTTCATCCTTGAATATAAATAGCCTGGTTATTTGTTTTATTTTTATTTTTTCTAATTTGATAATGAACATATCTTTATGCTAACTATCATCCTCCTCACTAATTCAACACTGTAATCTTGCATATTATTAGATAATATATGCAAATATCATATCACACATGCTTATCTCTTAATCATCTATGTAAGTGATCACGATATTCATAAAAAAGATCCAGAATAGGAAGATAAGATTACACAAAAGGGTCCGTCTATTTCTGTCTTACATATCGCCATCTTCTCTTCCCAGAGGCACACAGAATTACTTAGCTCTGAGCAACTGGTAAGTGTCAATTTTTTTGGAGGTCAGTAGTTTCTTTTTCATTCTAGAGCAATATGAAGTAGGTGCAGATTCCTTTAGAGGGAACATGAGATGAAGATAAAACAATAAATCATTACACGAAGTTCTTGAAAAGGAAGTAGAAATAAAAATCACAACCTGGATAGTATCAGTCAGGAAGCAACAAAACAATTTTATATAGTGCAGTAAATTACCACAGTGAATTGTTGGGCAAGAGGCAGAATTTCAGGGCTAATTCTACTTAATCTGTGGATTTTCTTTTTAATACAGGGTCATGGCTTATTTTCTTGTTTGGGAGTTTAGTTTAATGTGAACAAACATATGGGAGAAAGGAACAAAGAGCATAAAAGGAAGGAGGAAATGAAAGGAGAAGTTAGGGGGACTCAAAGGGATGGAGAATGAAAAGCAGGAAGAGAGAAAGAAAAGAAAACAAAGACTGGAAGGAGAGCATAAACATAGTACAGATAGATATGACTTTACTGATTATCTGCTATCAGTAGTCATAAATTAATTGTTGTAATTAATAGCGTGTGATTGTGTGTGTGTGTCCACCTGTGCACAGAGGTGAGAAGACAATGCTGGGATTCAGTTATCTTCTTCTACTAAGGGATCCTGAGCCACTATTCAGGGTCCTAAGGCTTGAAAGACAAGCTATTTTACCTGCTGAGTCACCTCCCAGCCTAAGATCACAAACTGAGTGTGGAAGCCATCTGCTTAGGTATTTATTCCTAAAATGGTAGATTTGCTTTCCAGTAATAAATTTTCACCTTTAGGTTGAGATTTTTACAGAAGTTGGCTGGTTCAAGCTCCAGATCCTCCATTTTTAGGAGCCATCTTTAGGATCATCTTCATAGAGAAACCATGACTGGCTCAACCCACAACAGACTTTTTCTTTTCTCATCAACCAGCACTTAGGAAAATGTCAGACATGTTTGCTTCTTGGCCTATCATATGGAGGCAATTTCTGAGATAACGTTCCCTCCTTTTGGATGATACTAGGTTATGTTAAATTGACATAAAAACTAGCAGACATAGATTTTCAATGCTCCTCTTTTTGTAAAAGTTCCTCCTCCTCACAACAGCATAACGAGCTTTTATCACCTTTACTTTGGAGGCCTGTGGCAATCCTTTACTCATGCCATAGCAATGCCAATGCAATATACTATTGCAGATGTTTAAATATAGACCTATGCTCATATATTAAAACACTCCACTTTGTAAAAATATAACTGCATCAGATTTGATCAATGTTGCAAGTACACAATGAATACTTCATGGCTTTATTATTTCTAATAAAATTCTATTTCTGCCAAGTAAATTCATTTCTATTTGAAATACAGAATACATAAAAAGAGTTACTAGAACCCAGAATAAAAGGTCTTATAGAGATATATAAAGTAATGTGCAATTGATAATTTTATACAGTAACAGAAAAATATTTAATGCACTTATTAATTAACATTGACTTAGAAATACTGAAATGCAGAAGCCATGCATTCCATGAGTTTTGTTAATCATCGAGCAAATCCTAAGAATTATGTAATGTGTGTCAGAGAGTGTGTCTTTACATTTTCGCTCCAATGATTTGTAGCAGGGATGCATTAATTGCTATTTGATTAAAAGGAACATCAATACATGTTAGTAAAGGTAATTCATAGTTAATAATGAAAGTTCAACAAAACAAGAGCATTGAATTGTCGATGTGCAGATGAATTGCTTTTTAAAACTTGACACAGATCTGTTTAAATCCATAAGCATTTTCCTCAACACAGTTTTATTCCCTTCTGAAAGGAAATATCGACTTGATATAAAAAACAATGTTTGTGATCATGTTAATTTAATATTTTATTGATAAACAAAATGAGGCTCAAAATATTTATATTTCTACCCTTACATAGTAGATTACCTAAAACTGGATGGCTTGCTTGTGCTCAAAATAATATCATGTTATAATATTTTTTTTATTTTTTAATTTATTTATTTATTAAAGATTTCTGTCTCTTCCCCACCACCGCCTCCCATTTCCCTCCCCCTCCCCCAATTAAGTCCCCCCCTCCTCAGCCCGAAAAGCAATCAGGGTTCCCTGACCTGTGGGAAGTCCAAGGAACCCCCACCTCCATCCAGGTCTAGTAAGTTGAGCATCCAAACTGCCTAGGCTCCCACAAAGCTTATTTTTAAGAATTTTTTAAATGAAGTATTTTTTCCAGTGGAAGACTCTCTAAAATGCATTCTCTGGTATCAGTGTGATGGTAAATATCTATAATTCAAGCCCACAGGGAGGCTTAGGTGGGAAGTTTGCTGGGAGATGGAAGTCAACTAGGTGAACTTGTGGAGACACTGCTTTTGCATTTCTCATTTGCCAAAGGGCGAGCAACCATAGAGACACTTAAAAAACAAACCAAACAAACAATAATGTTCATTAACTTCATTAATGATCACTGCTGTGAATTTTGTCCATAAAGTAGGTATTGAGTTTCTAGTCTATCTCCACAGTGTACTGGCATTTTTGGGCATAGTAAATGTTTGTGTGAAGCAAATAAAGCATTGAAATTAACATGGAAAGATAGAATGACATCTGTAGCTTAATACAGCCTATGTGCCCTCTAGGATACATGAAATACAGGTATTCAGAAGCAATTATGAAATAAGAAAAATGGTTGGCTTCCGTACATGTAAAGAACCTGAAATGACACATAAACAATGTATTTGAACTGTACTACAAAGTGCTGTCGAGTCTGGATTTCCAGTGAGATATAAAGCTTTTTCATGCTCTCATTGTCTCCGTACATTCTCATCTATCAAGCATGGTCCTTTATCTCATAGTCTACTTAAAGACTTTTCTGACAACTTGGAATTCACTATTTTCGCCTCCCATATTCATTATTTTTATTGCACAAAAAATGTTATATGTGCATATACACCAGATAAACAGCAGCCATAGAAATTTCTTAGAACTGCACAGCAGCAAAGAGGGACAAGGTGAATTGGGATGTTTTCAGCTACGAAGAACAAGCCTCTACCGACAGTGTTCTAACTGTTAAGTGATTTGTGTGGCTTCACCTTAGAGGATGTCCTGATGATGGGGACAGATCTCCAGTCCCTTTATCCAAAATAGTCTTCTGGGAACTGTACTATTATTATGCTCTTCTCTGTCTTAGTTCAAGCGAGAACTTAGTTGCAGCCTCTAACTGCAAACAATACCAAACCGAACTCACTTAACTGCAGATGTATTTTTAGTGGCGTTATTTATTAAAATTGGCAACCGCCAAGTAATGATACAAAGGGGGATCAGCTGTGGTCTTTGAATACCTAAGAACTTGGCTCTCTTGAACTAAGTGACATAAGGATAAGCTCTAAGAGGCTCAGTTACTTGCTGTAAGTCTTTACACAGTGAATACTTTTCTTTTGTTTGTCATTTCTTATTTTTTTAATTTATTCTTCACTCATACAGTTCCTCCTGACCACAGGCTCCCATCGCCCCACTCCTTCCAGTCATCCCCTTTCTAGTTCCTCAGATCCATTGCTCTACTGTTTCGCTTCATAAAAAACAAAACTCCTAGAGATAACAACTAAATACATCATAACATTTTCTTATATCACTCATTATTTATAGAGAAATTATTAGTCAAGATACATTAAAATTCACCCTTGGAAATTTGGTACTGATTCTGGAATAGGTTTTAAAATGATCTATAAGTGGATTTTTCTAGAGTATATCTACATGGTCAGCTAGAGATACGAACTCAGGTCTTCATTCATGTCAAGCACTTTACAAACTGAACCATCATGTTGGCTCCTACAAAATGTTAAATATTTTTTCTACTAGTCCTAGGGAAATGCATTTGTTTTTGTTTAATGATATATACAGGATACTTTAAGCATATATTGTGTGAATTTAACATACACACACACACACACACACACACACACACACACACACATATATATATATGGGCAGCAATAATTATAAAATACAAACTTAATATAGAGTGAGGCTGTTAGTAAAACTTGATTTTGATTTCTAGCATTATATAGATATAGTTGTGGTGTTCATTTGTGTAGATGGAAAAGGTAATAATGACAGAAAAGTACAGTCACATTCCTAGGGTCTTGGTCATAGTTGGAGGTCTGTTCTCAATACACTACACCAGCAGGATTTTGTCACCAATGTCTTACTCTCAGCGGTGCCTTTTATGCTTCCTTTCTTCTTTGGTTCATGGCTTTTGATGAGTCAGAGGCATATTATCAATATGTAAATGCTTACCAATGATCTTAATTATACAATAAATATTCAAATGTTGATTGTTTTACTCTCAAGCACTCAGTAGTTGCTTCTTTATTTAGATCTTGGAGTGTACAAAAATTCACACATAATGAAAGCCTGCAACACAATTTCTTCCCCGTCATCTAGATCGACTGTCTTGAGTAGTTGAGTGTTCTTCTAGGGAATAAATAGAAATAATAAATGATTTCCATAACTTTCATGCTGTTATTATACTGAGTAATTCTCTAACCAATGTTCTGAATCTTCTGAAAATGTTAGGAGCATACCTCTGCATTTTCTTGCTCATGTGATGGGATATAAATTCTTTGGAGACTAGCCTCAGATCATTCCAGATTTCTTGGATCCACTTTAGTATGCCACTTAACTGTAAAGCACCAATTAAATCTTAATTAATCTACTTTTAAAAGCTCAAAATATTCTTTAATTTTTTAATATATGTATTGCTTTTGGGTGTTTATAAATGTGTGCTGTGTGTATAACATAGTGTACCCATTAATGTTAGTGGACAATCTGTGGGAACCTCTTTTCTCCTTCCACTGTTTGGATCCCAGGAACTAAACTGATGTCATCCATCTTAGAAGCAGGAGCCTTTACTAACAGAGCCATTTTGTGGACCTACGTGTATATTTTGAAGTGAGAGGTCATATGTCCATTGTTATTTACATAAGGTGCTATTTTCATACAATTTTCAATAATTTTTAATATGGGATACTTTTAATAAGAAGAAAACATTCCATTTTCTTTACAACTCCCTGTGCTAATATTGCTAATATTCATGAAATCTCAATGTGTCTGACGGTATTTGAATGGAACTAATTGTGTGTAAATATCCACATATTCTTGGCCCATTGCATGTTAATATTTAAAAGTTGAATACAAGATTACAGGTTAATCTAGTATTTTAGTTTTACTCTTATTTGAGATTTTTGGATAACATTTGAAAGAAATTTATAAAAAAAATCCTAACCCAAAATGCTTTTTCAATAGACATTGAATTGATAGGTGAGCTCGAAATGTTATTTTAAGACCTTTCAGAATAAAATTGGGCTGTTCATTCAGATAGTGGCTGAACAGGTAAGTGATCTAGGCAAACACTTGGCTTAGACATTTTACACAACTAATTGGATCACCCTTCACATCTTGCGAAATTACTCTGAACAGATGTTCAGCACATCAGAATTAGGAAAGAATACAGAAAGTGCAGTAGCCCTTGACATTCTGAAGGTGGCCTGGCACTTGCTTCTAGGACAAGTAATTTGCCTATCAGATATAAACATTCTCACAGAACACTGGCCTCCGACAATGTTGCTCAGAGACCGTGATAAACTGCGACAAGTAGAGGGCACTTCCTAATGTCATCTAAGCATGAGAAGGAACATTATCATAAAACAATAAATTGGCACAGGGCTCTCCCTTATGTAAGAGAGACGGCTGTTCTTTAAATAACTATAACTTAATATTCTAACTAGTGTTCCCTTTCTGTAGATACGATTTCTTCACCAAACCAGAATTCTTCAGTTTTCCTTGTATCCATCACAGTGAGGCCTTTTTCCTCTAGACTTTTTAAAAAGGTATACAAAGCCCTAACTCCTACCATAGTTCCCTCCTCTAGCAACCTTTAACTGCGAACAATACCAAACCTAGCTCATCTAACTGCAGATGTATTTTTAGTGGTCCTATTAATTAAAATTGACAACAGCCAGGTAATAATCGAATACTTAAGCAATGGGTCTGGCTTTGAGGTTGGTTCCCAGCTCCTGTGTTGGGTGGATCATAATCACCGTAACATAAGATCCATTTGATCTGATGTCCTCACCTAGGATGAGTGTTCATTTTCATGCATGTATACTTGCTCACATACGGCCTTCCCTCACACATAAATTGTTTAAAATTATTTAAGCTATTTCAGGTATATTAAATCAATTTGCATCATTGAGTATACCCACCCCCCACAACCTCTTCATCCATGATAGCCAAAGTAGAAGAAAATTTAAAAAATGTGAATTTATTATCTTTTTATGATTTTCACCTTGAGTTCATATATGCATAGAGGAGCTTAGTCGAATGGGGTGGCACGTAGTTTAGATCACCTCCTAAAATATCCAAGTTTTATGCTATGCAATTTGTTTCCATGTCACACTGCACTATAACAGGAATTAACATACAGCTAAGGTTATGGGCGCGGAAACAAGAAGATTGTCCTGGGTTGTTTTAGAGACATCAGAGTCCTCACATGAGCCTTTGAAAGCAGAGCACTCCGTGACTGAAGACGTATATGTGGCAAGAGAGCTTGGCAGGGGACGAGATACATGGCCAGCTGCTGCCTGACATGGGCAGACAAAAAATCATTATAGGAAATGCGACCTTTTAGAAAATATGACCACACAGCAGCTAACAGATGATATGGAGAAGGAGGCCTCAATCCTGACTGTACCAAGAGAAAGTACGTGCAGCTCCCCATGGGTGGCCCAGCATTGTATGTTCAGAACTCTGAAGGGACCATTTATTTGCTGACAACTGGATTCCTGGTCTAAGCAGGGGTTAGACTGTGCCTCGCTTCATGTGGACTTCTGATCTATAGGGCTGTGAGAAAGTAAACAGGTGTGGCCTCCAACTGTTAATGCTGAGAAGGTTGTTACCCAGCAACGAAACCCTGCCCATTCCGTTTAAAAACAAGGACTAAATAGTTTTCTCTATTGAGAAATAATGCTGTTAATCAGTCTGATTCAGAAAAAAATTACCATGTTCTCTCATATATAGGGAATAGAAGTAAAATTATACACACACACACATCTTTAAAAAGTTTCTTTTTCACTCTTTTATAATGAAATAGGTGATTTAGAAGCTCACCATCTATATGCCTTCGATCTCCATTTGCTTTGGTTTAATGTAAAATTCACTTTTCTGTATTTAAGTCACATTGGGTTTTATTGTACAATGAATAATTATGAAAGGTAAATGAAACCATCTTAAGGGAGTACCTAGGCAACCAGAAACTGTAGTAGGGGAACATGCAATTTACATATACGAATACAGAGGAATCTGATCCACAGTTGCAAACATAAAATTACTTACACTAAAGTTGTTGGTATGAGAGAAAAATCTCAACACTGCAATAGCTTGTTGAAGAGATGAAAATTGTTTGAGAAAAACATCAAGCCATTTGAACACAATGAGAACAAGAACGAGAAATAAAACACTGAGTTTAGTAAGTTTAGCTAAAGGGTTATCACATGATCCAAAGGAAGAACACATTTTGAAACAGACGCTTAAAAATAAAAATGCAATTAAGAATATCAGAAAATACATAAATACATATATATTTATATACCTGTATTTTTAGATTACAAAAATTGTATAGAACTCTGTCGATTTATTATGATATATCAGTTTTGTGTAGGTTATCTCTTCATATTTTTACTTTTATTAAGAAAAAATAAGCGCTGTATATCAAGAATTCTGAAACTTAAGCTGATTCTAAAAGTGCATCTGGATCAGATAATTGCTGTGTCTTATCAGACAATTTAAGTTATCAGAAACTCCTAAATCATGCTGCCAATGAAGAATCATTCTAGTTTAGCATGGTAATTTTCAACTGCAACCTTTTACTTATGATGAGCTCTTGATTTTACTCCAATTTTGATATCATTAAAACATAAAGCATTCTTAATATATCAATAGATTTTAATTTTACTGCTTTAAACTTTTTTACTAAAATTATATTTGTTAATTCTTTGAGAATTTCATACAATATATTTTGTCAAGTCTCTCCCTCTTTTCCAGCTCCTAGCAGATCTATCCTCATCTCCCTACCCATCAGACATCATGTCTTCTTTAAAAACAAAATTAAACAAACAAATTAGTTAACAAACAAAAAATTATCAGGTCCAATTCAGATTGCCCAAATACGCTTAGATATGGGACCATCCTGGCATCTGATCAAAATCCTTAAAGTAAACTTATTCTATCAGCAGCTTTCATGAAACTTATTATCTTATTTGTCATTAAACTTCTGAAAATTTGCTCCTCTGAATTAGTCTAATTCATGCTTGTTTGAGCCCGTTAGAGTCTTCATGCCATATGTCACAATGTTCTGAGTAAATTTTCTTTTCTCATACCAATCTGAAGGTAAGTGACCCAAAACTGAGCAATGACTTTTCAGTGGCTTGAACATCCTGGCTGTGTGTATCTTTCAGCTAGGTGTCTTACTGTGTCATATTCTCAGAGAACATCTCACTGCCCTCTTTTGCATTTGCCACTTATCAGAAAGAATGTAATATGCTAGAAATGATGAAAAGAAAAGGTTCTCAAGAAATTTAAGCTTTCAGTTGGTTGAATTTCCTGTGGCTGACATGATTTGAAATAAATTTTGGGAAATGTTGAAGCTAAGTCAGCATAGAAGAAAATATTAATAAAGAAATTACCTTAGAAAATTGAAAAATGAACTTGATTGTGTATGAGCCGTGTATAATTAGCTTTAATTTCCAATAAAGACATATTCATATCCTCCAACTTTGTTTTCTAATACCATGGCACAATTGTGGTTGTTTTTATGATTCACTAAAAATTACGTAACAGGCAGATATGCCAACTCTTTTCTTCGTAGATGCTTTATCAGTTGGCATCTAGTTTCCTTCTCTATTGCTGTGATAAAACCGTGGCCACAAGCAACTTGGGGAAGAGAGCTTTCGTTTTAGTTTGCAGGTTATAATCTATCACCTAAGGCAGTCAGGGCAGGAGTTCAAGGCAGGTACACACAGGCAGGAGCTGAAATAGACCATGAAGCAATAGTGGCATTTACTAGCTTGCTCTCACTGGCTTGCTCAGCCTGCATTTTTATACAATTCAGGCCCAGCTGCCCAAGGATGGTGTCAGCAGATGAGGTCTTAAGTGAACGGGTATCGGTGACTTGATCACAGGAGCATGAAGAATCCCAAAAACTGAGATATAAATAATGGAAAAATTTTCCTCCGGTAAAAATATGAATATTCATGAACAATTGATCTTCAGACAAGACAAGTGTATAGAAAGCAACAACTGTATTTTCTTAATACCAATGGATGGATGTTTACATCCTGAGACTGCTCCCCCATGCGTACCTCCCACAGAGACTAGCTAGGCCTTTCTCTGTGTGCTTTATATAAAATATGCTGTGTTTCTGGGTTCCTGGGATATGCAGTAGATGTCCTCCATCAGAATGTGTTCAAACCTTTCAATCCTAGCTTTTCTTTTCATGTGTCTTCTGTTTCTTCATTCCTGTGCTACTCAGGTCAACCCCAAACCTTACAGGCAGAATGACAAGGTGGCACCACCCACAGTAGGCTGGTCAATCCTATATCAATCAGAACCATGAAAAAGCTTCACAGATATCCCCAAGTACAATCTCATGGAGGCAGTGCGTTAATAATGATTCCTTTATCCCAGGTATGCCTAGGTTGTCTCAATGATGAAACAATTAACTAGTGCCATCCATCGTCAATGCAATTTTAAAGCATATTTTAAGGGCATGATCTACATTCTGACACTTCAAATTTGACTACAAGCAAATTAACATTAAGAAATAGAGAAATGGGTAACTCCCCAACATCACATTTTATAATGTGATAACACTATTTTGCCCATATTGTATACAAAGGGGAATAAACAAAATTAAATGAGGAGAGGAGATTCTTTTGTAACAAATAAAAATCATTTGTTTTTTCGAGTTTATTTTTGAAGCACGGCAGAGAACTATAAATGTTGGAGAGAAGAGGGCATACTTCCACTACGTTAACACAACGGAGAGGTAAGGGAAAGGAGAGACTGTCAGAATTCTAGAATGATGGTTGCATTCTTAGGTAAAATCTCATGCTATAGATACTATGTATAGTGTTGCCTGTGATTTGCTTTTATTACTGGCTCATGTAGATGACCATGGGAACGTATATCAGCAAGAGATTATGACTGAAGAAAAGTAAACACGGGGCACATTGTCAGCAACAGGATCTGGAAACAAGCCAATCGCGTAAGAATCATGGCAACTAGAATTCCCATTCCCTGAATGTTCATTTCTTTGCTGGGTTTTTGTTAATCACATTACATCATTTAACAGTAATTACAATGGTTTCAATATGTATAATTGCAGAGAAGATGAACCAAAAGTAACGTCATGGTTGAAGAATGTCCAACTGATGAGTTGACTTGAAGAATATAAACTTTTCAACCATGCCAAGAATGAAGCAACAACAAAGGAAAGGACAAACTATAGCCACATTTTCCTTCATTTACACTGCAAAATAATGATTCTCATAATAAAGTCATAATATTTGACAAATTAAAGTTTTAAATCCTGGAGATGATGTTATTTATTTGTTACAATATTTCTCTATCTTAAAGTCCATATGAGTAGGATAATAAAGACATTTCTCAATTTTCCAGCCTTAGAAGAGCAACATACAGGGTAACTTATTGAATTCACCTGTATTTTTTTCTTAAAGTAAATATGTTTGAAACTAATTTTGATGTTGAAGGACTGCTGAGAGCTTTTGCACAGATTCTGCTAAACACTTGAACTGAAACGTCTACCAACTTTCTCATGACTTCTGCTTCCCTAGATTCCAGAACTTTTCCTCATTTATTCTCAAAGGCTTTCAATAGTAACTTACTCTAATCTCAACCTTTTAGTTCCTTGGCTTCAGCTTTCTGATTTGTGAATAAAGCTATAAAATGGCACTCCTGGCATTTCTGATAAAACTTCAAAAAATACTTAGCAGGCAGTATTAAATGGTCTTTAGATCTGATAGGGTATATAGGAGTAGGGAGGGGGTATGACTAGAAGAACAAATATAATAGGAACACAATAGGATCTCATCTTCTGGTAGAAAAATAACTGAGGTTAGGATTCTTAGAAACAAATGTAGTTCCTGTCTCTTCTCTTTATTGTATTAAGGTGATGGAAGCAGCTTGTATCTTGAAATTATACAGAAACCCACGTTCTACCAGTTTGACTTCCATATTGTGCTCTGTAGTGCTATTTGTGAATTTGGATTGTTTGGTTGGTTATATAAATTGCAGTTGTTTTAACACTTTGCTCTGATTCCATCCTTGAGCCATAACCTTGCTACATATTCCAAGGTGGCCATAAGAGAAGTTAAGAAATACAGTTACGAGTTCTGAGGCCATGTTCCCACTGAGTCTCTGTCCTTTTCACATCAGAATACATCACAGCAGTGGCCTTAATATACAAAGAGTGTGGCTGTTTCTCCATAGACTTCAATGACTACTAGAAAAGGTCAGGACTTTCTAGGGCACTTATCAATTATTACAAAGTATAAGGAAGGAATGTCATATTCATTTCTTAGAGTGTCCACTAAAGAGGCGAATCTTCTGGTCCTACAATGTGCAGCAACCTTCCAAAGTGTTGCCAGAGCCTTTCTATTGAAGTGTAATTCTGAGGACATGTTTTGGTTTGGGTTTTAAAATGTCCTTTGTAAGCACCTTGGCTTCTGCTCCTCGTAGAAGTGGGACTGAGAAGAAGGAAGTTAAGTCATTAGAGTATCCAAGAAGCATGTATTAGGACAGTTGTCCCTTCCTCCTTATCTACTGCCTTCCAGGAGTCACGAGGTAGTTTACAATAGTAAAATCTAGATAAGAGTGCTACTTACCAGTGACCACCAAAACAATCGAAGGATTTGAAAATATTCTTGTTTAACTAGAATGAAATAAACAAATAAAAGTTAATGTACTAAGCCAATAAGTCTTCAATTAGTAAATTAATGCTGTAAGAAGCTGGTCTGAGTTCTAGTTAAGGATATAACAAAGTTTGTTCCTTTGTCTTACTAAATGGTTGATTGATATAAATAATATTAAAAAGCCATTTATCAAATGATGAATGGCAACTCTCTTCTATTTTATTTGCAGATACTGTTACAAATTTAAAAATATGCACACATGTAGACAATGTGTTTTGTAAAGAACTTGAGCTACGGATATATAGTACACAGACAGCTGATGAACTGCAGAATATGGCAAATGAATTTAACTTTTATCATTTGCATGACTTCAGTGAAAGTGTAGACAGGGTAGAAAGGATCTCACCAAAGCCAACTTGATTAAATGTTTGGAAGAAATCAGCAGTGAATAAATATGTATGTTTTGAAGGTTCCCCAGTCCAAATTTTATTGGAGTTGTTTAAAGAGCTTCGGAAATCCTCCCCTTCTCCCTTCTCTCTCCCCATCTCCCCTTACCCCCAACCCACCCCAACCCCTGTGCTCCCAACTTTTGCCCAAAAATCATATCTACTTCCAATATCCAGGAGAATAAATATATGTTTTTCTATGGGCACACGTTCTTATTTAGCTTCTCTAGGATCACGAATACGGCATACGAATACGGATACGAATACGTGACAAATGCAACGCGCATGTCTATTTCAGCACGCATGTCAATTTCAGCACGCGTGACAAATACGGCATGCGTGACAAACACGCCACACATGTCGATTTCAGCACGCATGTCAATTTCAGCACGCGTGACAAATAGGGCACGCGTGACAAATACGCCACGTGTGTCTATTTCAGCACGCATGTCAATTTCAGCACGCGTGACAAATACGCCACGCATGTCGATTTCGGCACGCGCGACAAACACGACACGAATGTCGAACACGGCACGCATGTCGATTTCAGCACGCATGACAAATACGGCACACGTGACGAGTGCGACACGCATGTCTCTTTCAGCACGCATGTCGATTTCAGCACGCGTGACAAATGCAACACGCATGTCTATTTCAGCACGCATGTCAATTTCAGCCTGCGTGACAAATACGGCACGGGTGACAAATACGACACGCATGTCAATTTCAGCACGCATGTCGATTTCAGCACGCGTGACAAATACAAGTACGGCACGCGTGACAAATGCAGCACGCATGTCTGTTTCAGCACGCGTGTCAATTTCGGCACGCGTGGCAAATACGGCACGTGTGACAAATGCAACACGCATGTCTATTTCAGCACGCGTAAAAAATACAAATGCGGCACACGTGACAAATGCAACACGCATGTCTGTTTCAGCACGTGTGTCAATTTCGGCATGCGTGGCAAATACGGCACGCGTGACAACTGCAACACGCATGTCTATTTCAGCACGCGTGTCGATTTCAGCACACGCGACAAATACGGCACGCGTGACAAATGCAACACGCATGTCTATTTCAGCACGCGTGTCGATTTCAGCACGCGTGACAAATACGGCACGCGTAACAAATGCGACACGCATGTCAATTTCAGC
Organism: Microtus pennsylvanicus; assembly: GCF_037038515.1. Taxonomy (NCBI): domain Eukaryota; kingdom Metazoa; phylum Chordata; class Mammalia; order Rodentia; family Cricetidae; genus Microtus; species Microtus pennsylvanicus. The sequence goes on from NC_134594.1 coordinate 20,284,012, forward strand.
ACGCATGTCGATTTCAGCAAGCGTGACAAATGCAAATACGGCACGCGTGACAAATGCAACACGCATGTCTATTTCAGCACGCGTGTCAATTTCGGCACGCGTGGCAAATACGGCACGCGTGGCAAATGCAACACGCATGTCTATTTCAGCACGCGGGTCAATTTCGGCACGCGTAACAAATGCAGCACGCATGTCTATTTCGGCACGCATGTCAATTTCGGCACGCGTGGCAAATACGGCACGTGTGACAAATGCAACACGCATGTCTACTTCAGCACGCTTGTCAATTTCGGCACGCGTGGCAAGTACGACACGCGTGACAAATGCAACACGCATGTCTATTTCAGCACGCGTGTCGATTTCAGTATGCGTGACAAATACGGCACGCATGTCGATTTCAGCACGCCTGACAAATGCAACGCGCATGTTTATTTCAGCACGCATGTCAATTTCAGCACGCGTGACAAAATGCGGCACGCGTGACAAATGCAAGCGCATGTCTATTTCGGCGCGCATGTCGATTTCAGCGCGTGTGGCAAATACGACACGCATGTCGATTTCTGCACGCATGACAAATACGACACACATGACAAATGCAACACGCATGTCTATTTCAGCACGCATGTCAATTTCAGCATGCGTGACAAATACGACACGCATGTCGATCACAAGGCTCAATGTCCCTTGTTTATGGCTAGAATCCACTTATTAGTGAGTACATAACCATATTCCTCTTTTTGGGTCTGGGTTATCTCACTCAGTAAAGTGTTGTCTATTTCCATCCATTTGCATGCAAAATTCAAGATGTCATTGTTTTTTACCGATGAGTAGAACTCTAAAGTGTATATGTGCCACACCTTCTTTATCCATTCTTCCATTGAGGGGCACCTAGGTTGTTTCCAGGTTCTGGCTATTAAAAATAGTGCTGTTATTAACATGGTTGAACAAATGCTTTTGTAATGGGCATATCTTAGGTATATTCCCAAGAGTGAAATTGCAGGATCCTGAGGTTGGTTAACTCCCAGTTGCCTGAGAAAACCGCCACACTGATTTCCAAAGTGGTTGCACAAGTTTGCATTCCCACCAACAGTGGATGAGATGAAGGGTGGATATGGGAGCAGGGAAGAAGATATCTTAACTAAGGAAGTCATTTTAGGGTTGGCATGAGACTTGGCTCTAGAAGGGTTCCCAGGTGTCCAAGGGGATTTCCCAAGCTAGGTCGTTGGGCAGCAGAGGAGAGGGTGCCTGAACTGGCCTCCCATAGCCACACTGATGAATATCATGCATGTCACCATAGAACCTTCATCAGGCGATGGATGGAGATAGAGACAGAGACCCACATTGGAGCACTAGACTGAGCTCCCAAGGCCCAGATGAAGAGCAGAAGGAGGGAGAACATGAGCAATAAAGTCAGGACCACAAGGGGTGCGTCTACCCACAGAGACGGTGGGACTGATCTAATAGGAGCTCACCAAGGCCAGCTGGACTGGGACTGAACAAGCATATAATCAAACCGGACTCTCTGAATGTGGCTGACAATGAGAGCAGACTGAGAAGCCAATGATAATGACACTGGGTTTTGATTCTACTGCATGCACTGGCTTTTTGGGAGCCTAGTAAGTTTAGATGCACACCTTCCTAGACCTGGATGGGGGGGGACTTAAACTTCCCAGAGGGCAGGGCACCCTGACTTCTCTTAGGACTGGAGAGCGAGGGGGAGGGGGAGTAGGAGGAGGGGGAGGGAAATGGGAGGATGGGAGGAGGTGAAAATTTTTAATAAATAAATAATAAAAATTAAAAAACAAAAAACAAAAAAGCTTCTGAAATTGATTTAAAACTATTCAAATCTCATACTCGTTTTTGAATGTTTATTTTGATTTCATTAAAGTTTGATCAATATTATCTATAGTTTCAAAGATAAGAGAATGTATTCATTTATGTATTTCCACATTTAATTTTGAAAGCTTGGGAATAATTTAGTTATGATATTTAAACTTTGATAAATGGGGTTTATGACATTGTAAGTGACACATGGGTGAACTTGGCTCTTCTTTTCTTACTTTTCATATGAGATCATAGCAAAATGATGACATCCAAGATGCAGAGAGCTTCACAAAAGACAGAATTTTCAGAGACTTCCATTTTGTGCCTCCTAGACTCTAGGAAGGCCTTGTACACATAAATTGTCCAATTACAGTTATATTTTTGTAGCATAACAGAAATTCTTAATTGATGCTTTTGAAGGCTGACCTGTTTTGATTGGAGCTAAATATCACAAATTCTCATATAGCAACTATAAAAAATGCACAAAATTAAAAAGTCCAAGAAAATATTAAAAGGAATAAAGTATTATTAAAGTTGGTCAAGGTAGTGGAAAGAATAAAAAATAACTGGTTTTATTAGAAAACAAGGAAGTTAGTACAGTATAAATTATTCACATAATTGTACATACTAATAAACAAAGCAGAACACTGGTATATCAGACTCAAAAAAATGAAAAAGTTATAGGTGAAAATAAAATCAAAATAAAAGTTGTTCAGAAAGACTTGATTTCAATATAGTATGAATGGGTAGACATGAATGTAGGTAGAAAGACAGGCAGTCAGACAGACAAACAGACAAATAAATATGTAAGTAGATAGCTAGGCAGACAGACATATGGGCTAGTCAGATGGCTTAGTGGATAAATGAATTGCTCACAGGCCTGAAGACCTGAGGTTGATCCCTGGATCCCATGTGTTGGCAATAGAGAACTGAATTATCCTCTATCCCCTGAATTAACACAACAGGGTAGCATAAATGTACATACACACACACACACACACACACACACACACGATAAACTAAAAATTCAATGGTGAAAAACAAAATGAAGTACTAAAATAATTAAAATGTTATGGAATAAATATTGCCTTGCCCATATTAATATTAAGAAAGATTTGAGAACAAGTGCTATTACTGGTCATAAAAAGAATACATTGCTCTAATGGTTTGAATGTAAAATGATTCTCCTTCCACAGGCTTGTATGCTCTATTACTTTTTCCACAGAAGCCTTGTTTTGTTGGAAAATTCTGAAGCCTTTGAGAGGCAGGGCCTTGCAGAGCAAGATTGTATATGGGTCTTGCTGCTTGTACCTTGGACCCAGTTCTAGTCTTTCTGTTTGCTGATCATCTTAGATGTGAGAAAATTTCTCCCTCTGTAAATTTCCCAAAGTTTCGACTGGATCCCTTCAAACTCTCAGTCAAAATAGATCTTATATCATTCAAGTTTCTTTTCTTGAAATTGTTTCTGCAGCATCAGCTGGAAAAGTAACCAATAAAATTTCAGAATATCAAAGAAAAGAATAAATGAAGAAATCAGTAAAATTTGCTATGCATATGTGCTTAACAGGTATCTTTTTAAAGACATTGTTTTACCCATTGTAGATAATGTCTGCAAGATTACCAGCTTTCCTGTGTGCACATGTGTCTCACATTATTGAGCACGATTCTCCAATAAAGTTAAATGGAGTTAAAATTTCCAATTAGTTTATATTCTTTACATTGTGAGTCTAGGAAGAAAATACTTTCTAGCATTTTATATCTGGGATCAAAACTCAAAAGTACAAAATCCTAACTTTTTAAAGATATTATATCAATTAAGAACATGCATTATCTTCTAAAGATATTAGAAGTGTTTTAGAAATATTTAAATACTTTTGCAATGGTAGGCTACACTATTCCTCAACTAAAATAACATTATTAATTTGATTGCTTCAAAGATTAAAAAATGATAAATTATCTTGCCTCTTAAATAATGGGAGATATAAATATTATAAATCTTAGTAGTGTGTAATTATGTGAACTATCTGGTTGAAAATATTTATTTTAAATGGAAACATTGAATTCTACCCAACTTTCTAATAACTGAAAATCTATATAGTGGTAGTCTCCAAAGTAAAAGCACAAAATTCCAAAAAGTATTTGGCTACTGACTTAATTCCTTAAATCTCTAACTACATTAGCACACTCTAATAGTAAATTATATTTTAAACATTTTGTGCTGTTTTCCACAAAGTAATGATAAAGTTGAAAAATAGAAATCATTACTACTAAAATACTAAAAACAGTCACACACTTATTCCATTTGTTAATGACTAAATACTAATTTAGAATATTCTAAGTTTTATAGGAACTTAAATTATTTAGGAGACTATTTAAGGTTAGATTTTCACATTTCTTTAATAAAAGAATGAGAAAATCTTACTGGTTTATGAAAAGTATCACCATAGCTTTGGTCATTCCTGGAATGAACAAAGATAAACATGGCATGAGATTGGCTTGGAAAACTCATCCCAGGGAAAAAAATTAAAGGTACTTTCTCCTTTAATACAGAGTTTGTATTTTACATTGATTAAAATATAAAGAAAAAAATCAGATAGCAGTTACCCAAAGCTAAAATATGAATTGCTCTTTTAGTTATTTTACAAAATTGTTCTTCATGTATACACAATTTTAAGGAGATAAAATTCCCAGTAGCATTATTAATAAAATGATGTTTATGTTAGGGAAGGGGAAAACAATTACAGAAAATATCACAGCGTTTAATTGGAGAGGTTGGCAGGACTTATATCCCTTCATTAAAATTGGTTAAATGTGTGCTAATGCTAAAGTAGTGCATTAATGTTGTGTTCTCATACTCATTAGACTACAAATTTTGGTACTGTTTCTTTGTGGGGTAGCATTGAGACAAACAGGACAACTTCAGATTATTTATCTGTCTTCAGAAATCTAATGATTATTTCATATGTACAATAGATTTCATATGGACAAGGAAATGTTATAAACATGGAAGTCAACTAACTGATGGAAGCAGAGAGCACAGAAGTAGAAGGCAGCATTTCATAACTGATGAGACACTGTGTAGCCATGGATGTATAACTGCAAAGGAAAATTGGGTTCAGCATATAAAACAGATATGGTCTTTAGCTCATTTTAGGGTACATACACTTTGTGTTTTTCCTAGTTTGTTTCTATATTTAAATCAAGTTAATATTCTCAGTAACTTCCTTTATAACAACACAATAATTTAAACTACTTATTGCAAAATTTTAATTTTCATGATAGATGCAAATGATTAATTCATGTATGAATTTCAAAATTATATTTATTGTTATTTATGTATATTTGTGTGTCTCTGTGAATGTGTGCACAGGCACCCTGCATGCTAAGAGAAGGCTATAGTAACAGATGTTCTTGATCCATGTGGTCCATGGGATGCTAACTCTGGTTCTCATGATAGAATAATGAGCACTGTTAACCACAGAGCCAAGCTTCCAGGTCCTGCTCTCTGGATAGTTTTGGGAAATGTAATATAAATGGTAACACCAATGACATGAAAACTATTTGGAAAGCTAAGTTTTTTACATCCAAATTATTTTTGAAATATAAGTGTGTGATCTTAAATTTATTTGAACTTGCTAGAAATTTATAAATACATTTAATAAAATACCTAATAAAGATTAACTTTGGAATTTCTTCAATTTAGTAATGTTTCCTTAAATATAATAGAAAGAATACTGTACATTTTTCATGAGCATTTTAAAAAAATCACTAAACAAACATAAATGCAAATTTTCAAGTTGATGTCCCTTTTACTTAGAAAATTGCTGATTATGACTTCTGTGCCTATTTTTAATTTAGTAGAAAATTCATGTAACTTCTCTTATATCCATTAATCAGACCAATTTTAAAAACTGTTCAAACTGACATTTTGTCTCTTATACTAATTTCTCTCTCACTCCCATGCACACCCCCCTCTCTCTCTTTCTCCTCTTTCTCTCCCCCTCCCTATTTTCTTTCTCCTTTCTCCCCATCTCTTACCTCTCCCTTCCTATTTTTTCTCCCTTTGTGTATTTTGAGAAATTATTTTTACTATGTCTCTGCATGTTGTCTTCAAATTATTATGTTGCCTATATTGAACTTGATTTTGCAACATGCCCCTTTGATCAGTAATTTCAATTATTTACAGGTGTGAGCTACTATACTCACAAGACCAGACTTCTTTACAAACACAGAAAGTTAAAAGCAAGTGACCATAAATTTAATTCAATAAACCCAAGAGTCTGCTCTGGGATTCTGAAATATTTGTCATACTATAGAGTCTAAGCACACGTGAGTATGGTAACACAGATCATTACCATGGATCAGTGGAGAGATGAGGAATGTTGAATCAATTCTTCCCTGGGAGAGTCTTAACCTTTGCTACTTTATCTAATGTGTCACCCTTTAATCACTACTTTTGGCCCTATCAACTTGGTGCAACAGCAGAATATGTAAGAGATAAGTGTGCACTTCAGAATGTGCCACTTCAATATCCCTGCAATTAAAAGAAAATCATCTCACAAGTAGCATAACAGCCAGAATATCTGTTGTTTTGATTCAGATGCTTTACACAAACATTCTAAGATACAAATTGATATGCCAATTAAGGGACAAGACATCGTTTAACAATGAAGTATACCTGGGATTTGAGTTTACTGCTATTGTTCACTGACCATTAACTCTATTCCATAAACATATTTTAATAATTCTTTAGACCAGTTTTTTCTTTTGTTTGTTGAGACAGGGTTTCTCTGTGAATCAGCCCTAGATGTCCTATAACTTGCTTTGTAAATTAGATTAACCTTGACTTAACAAATCCACCTGCTTCTGCCTCCTCAGTGCTAGGATTAAAGGGGAACAACACCACTGCTTGGCAAAACTAAATAATTTTAAAGGAAATGTATTTTGATACAATTCAAATTCCTATTTTATAATAACTGTATTAACTCTCAGTATATAGTTGTATTATAAATTATAAATAAAAATAGCATATTCATATTTTAATCCTTTTTTTAGCAAATTTTTTAATTATCATGTATTATCTAATGAAATGTTTCATTTATTGTCGATTTTTTATGTTCCTTCTAGACTTGCCTGAGGTGTAAGTTATCTGTATGGGAAGCTATATAATATAAGGTTAGTTGTAAAAGCACGTGTTTGATTTTTAAAAATTTAAAACTACCATGTCTCTGACCATGTGATATGATCCTGGTTAAATGTATAATTTATTTCATTAGTTTTGGCATAATGAAGGATAAGAGATGTTAGGCTTGTTAAAAACAAGGATCTGTTCAATCTAATTTTGTAAACATTTTTTGTTTTTGCTGTTTCTCTTTTGACATACATCATTAGATTGCATTTTCTCAGTTCTTTTTTTCAATTCAATATCTTTGGAGATGACATAGTTTGCACTAGTGATGGAGAAAGTTGTTGGAACAAATTACCACAAAATCCATTTAAGCTGCTGTCAGACAGAAGAAACAATGACCCTTCAGAAAAGACATAAAGCAGCATGATGCACCGAAAACAATTAACAATGGGGCACAGATTTCACTCCATCAAACCCGAGATGATTCTTTTCTCTTGTATTAGTTACATGATCTTACTGAGGATAATTGCACACATGAGAATAAGATGATCATCTGAATACAACAGGCCAACTTGATAATTGAGGTGAATCATTTTTATAATAAAGTAAATTTATTTAAGGGTCCTGATTACTCATATTCATTATCTGCATGATGTAGAGTGCTCTACTCTCAATTCTTCTTTAACTAATGAGACTATCATTTTAACATAATTAACGTAATTAAAATGTCAAAATTAACATCTTTATAGAATTTATTACTTTGTAATGTTGTATGTAATTTTTATTTTGTAGCAAATATTTTAGACCTCCTAAATATGTGATTTTAATATATCTGATTCTAATCTTTTAAAATAACATGTATTTTTGTTTTATTTTCCCGTTTTGTCTTTTTATTCACTTTCATATGAAAGATAAGAAGCAGACATAAATCAACAAGTATTCTATGATTTATACTGGCTTTTCCAGTTCTCAATTCTTAGAGAATAGTTAACTAAATTGAGTCGTACATTCTATACCAACTAACAAACAGTATGTGCTGAGAATTTGACTTTCAGAATCACTTAAAAATTGGAGAAAGTTTATAAAAAGAAAATATTTGTGGTATTCAGGGAAGATATGGCAAGTTGGATAATGTCTGCACCATAACATGTTCTAAGGTCCAGATGTTGATGTGATTTTGCTGATGGTCTTGAGGTGATAGGTTATCTCAGTTTATCTAAGCATGACTCATTGAATTGCAAGATTTATTAAAAATAAGAGACAGTGAGTATGGTGTGATAGTATGCAATGATATGTTATGATAATGTGATATTATTATGTCTGCTATAATTACGTGTGATGTGATATGGTGAATTGATGAGGTTATTTGATAAGATCTTGTGTTATAACATGGAGATATGGTGTGATTGGATGGTATGGTGTGATATGTTTAGTGTGGTATGATGGGATGGGATGATGGGATGGGGGATGGTATAGCAGGATGATGTAATATGAGGTGAAGGTGGGTTGTAATATGGTGATGTGCTGTGGTGAGATGGTGAGGTGTGATATGGTGGTGGTGTAAACAATGATGTCCTCGTACGGTGGGATGTTGTAGTGATATAGGATAAACTGTTGTGTGGAAATAGTGTTTACAATGGCATGGAAAGGTAGTATGAATGAGTTCTATGATGGCTTAACATATTGTTCCAAAATGATAATTCAGTTCCTAAGGTTTGGCTTTAAAGATAATCAATCCTACCAGTCATCCAAAGATCAAGCTTGGGCATCATTATAAACCACATGAAACAAAAATAATCTCATTCCTTTTTGTTCTGTTAGCATTGTTACACTTGAAACAGACAAAAAAAAAAAAAACACAAAGGTGGCCGGAGTGTAAAATGAATCAGAATGTGGAGATTTAGGGAAGAAGGACATAGCTTTGCTCACTGAAAGATGCTGTTAGTTACTTCATGGCACAGAAAAGGACAAAGACCTTTCAACTGAAAGATGCACTCAGAATAATGAGATTAGTCGGTGTATATGAAGATGATCCTCTGCCTCACCTTATAATAAAATAGTATTATAGATCTGTGTCACCATGCCCAACTGAAATTCTTTAGGGTCTAAGAAAAACAATACTTACTTATATTTCAGTAGAATTTCAATAAAATGTGGATGACATACTTATCAAATATTAATAACCTAAATACAATATCACAGAGATAAGGCATCAAGTGACAAAGTATATGTAAAACAATTACCTAGATTGTTCTAGTATAATAAAAATTATGGAGTCAGAAATTAACATAAAGACCCAATAACTTCAAGGAACAGCAGAGTCAATTGCCTGGCTATCTCTTCATGTTTTTCCAGTGAGTCACAGAAAGTTCCCCAGAATCCCTCTTCTCTCCTCTCAGAAAGAACTTCTCAGTTGTTCAGCAAGTCTACGACTTAGACCAGGCACTCAGTTGCTTTGATCCAACATGGCTTTATTGGCACAGTGGAATGGCCATATGGACAGTTCTCCCACAACACACATGAGAGTTTATTTAAGTGTAATTTCAATAACATTTAAAATATTCTTAATCCTATTACTAACACAAGTATGTAAACATCAATGTAAGTAAGCAAAATTTTGAAGACTCACATATTTATTCAATACATAAAAAATAGCTCAATTCATTTTTCTCTTTTAATTTCATGAGGTGGGATATTTTAAAATGTAGAACAAGACTTTAGCATTCATTTTAATGCTAATATTCAAATTAAAGTTAATGTTAGAAGCATTAAGAATACTTTATTTAATTCTTACAAGGTATTTTACTGAGTTTCATTTTATATAAAAACTTTCATATTATTTCTGAGTTATTTTACTCTCTTAATGTGTCATTTTATTTAGTAAACACTTGAATTGATTCAGCATGTGAGTATATTGGCTTTGGTACTTTCAAAGGAGCCACATGATTTGAATGTATAGGCAGTAACTCTTTTGTTTCAGTCAAGCCAATTTAGACTGGCCATACCTCTATTATAGTTGCAATTCAGATTTCTGACAACACCAGTTTAATGACAAAAATACTTTCCTCTTGATGTGTATATGTATAGTATGTAGAAAAATGAAAATAAATACATATTTATTGCCATGCCCAAAATTCACGTCCAAATGGATCAAAGACCTCAACATAATACAAAATACTGAACCTCATAGCCGAGAAAGTGGGAAGTACTCTTGAATGTATTGGCATAGAGGCCACTTCCTAAATATAACCCAGGTAGCCCAGACACTGGGAGTAACAATTAATAAATACAAACTTTTGAAACTGAGAAGCTTCTCTAAAGCAAAGGACACGGTCAACAAGAAAAAAAAAACAGAAACCTACAGAATGGGAAAACATCTTCACCAACCCCACATTAGACAGAGGATTGATCTCCAAAATATACAAAGAACTGAAGAAACTTGACATCAAAAGAACAAGCAGCCGGGCGGTGGTGGTGCATGCCTTTAGTCCCAGCACGCAGGAGGCAGAGGCAGGCGGATCTCTGTGAGTTCGAGACCAGTCTGTACTACAAGAGCGAGTTCCAGGACAGGCTCCAAAACCACAGAGAAACCCTGTCTCGAAAAAACCAAAAAAAAAAAAAAAAACCAAAAAAAAAAAAGAACAAGCAATTCAATTTAAAAAATGAGGTACAGACATAAACAGAGAATTCTCAACAAATGAATCTTAAATGGTTGAAGATACCTAAGGAAATGCTCAAAATCTTAGCCATCAGAGAAATACAAATCAAAACAACTCTGAGATTCCATATTATACATGTCAGAATGGCCATGATCAAAACACTAACAACAGCTTATGGTGGAGAGAATGTGGGGTAAGGGAAACATTTCCTCTTTGCTGGTGGGAGTCCAAACTGGTACAACCAAATGGGAAATCAGTATTGTGATTTCTCAGAAAATTAGGAAACAATCTCCGCTAAGACCCAGCAATACCACTTTTGCTTACATACCCAAAGAATGCTCAATTATACCACAAGGACATGTGCTCAACTATGTTCAAAGCAGCATTATCCATAATAATCAGAACCTATATGCCCCTCAACCAAAGAATGGATAAAGAAAATGTGGTACATTTACATAATAGAGTACTACCTAGAGGTAAAAAAAATAATGAGATCTTGATATTTGTGTGCAAATGAAAGGATCAAGAAAAAAAAGCATACTGAGTGAGGTAACCCAGACCCCAAAAGACTTGTACAATATCTACTCACTCATAAGTGACTTTTAGACATAAAGCAAATAGTCTCAAATTGGAATTGCTCATGGGAATGTGGAAAATACAGGTACAAATCACCTTTAGGAATTCAGCCCAAGTACAAAATCTTCATGAATGATTGTTAAATGCTAGGGTACTGAAGTGCTGATTGACAGCTGAAAAAAAGAAAGAAAAGAAAAGAAATTGGAAAAATTCTATTAAAGACAAATTAACAAGAAACATCTCCTGCTTATGACTATGACTGTGCTGGATATAAGTGTTTATGGCTAGAAAATTCAGCTGAAATGTCTAGAATTGCAAGGGCTAAAATTTAAAAAGAAAATGTTCTACTTAAACAATAGATCATGTTAGAGTATACTAGTTCCAAATCCTACTGTTCTGTTTAATCCAAAATATAATTCTAATTTCTATGGTCAAGGAAGGTGTGATAATGTGCTTTATCATCAGTGGCATCATCTTAGAATGTCTGAATATTTAGAAATTTGCTAAATTTAATGCTGTGTGGCATCAGCAAATATACTTTTCTTTCACTACCCTCAGGGCCTATTCATTGAACTTCATATAATTAAAGAAACAATGTGATTTTCCCTCAGAAGCATAGTTTTTCAAAAGTATTTGCTAGTCATTATTGACTCCAGAGACCTTGAAATTTTGCAGTCTGTGCTTCTGAAGAAATCATGAACAGTGCAAGCATTGCTTATGTATTTTTTTTACATCAAGTTGAATTTTGTGTTGGTGACTTTCACAATTAATTTAATTGCCTGAGACTTACTAAGTAAAGGCAGTTATATTACCTTACTTCATTCCTTAAACATGTTCATAGTTTAGCATAATTTTCTTCAAAGGAAAATTACAATGTGCCCTTAGCATGGCCCATCTCATAAAATTAAGTGTCTAGAAGTCAGAATATGGAAATTAGGCTTTTGTATAAAAATTAGATTTAACTAAAAACATATTTAAGTAGTAATGCAAAGAAGCTTTAAAAATAACATTTTGCCTTTAATGATCGAATATTTGCATGCTTGTGCATGTTTCTGCAATGCTTATTATTAACGACGAACATAATACTATGGTTTGAACTTGAGTGGTGCCTCATTGGCTCATGTGTAGGAATATCTCGTTCACAGATGTTGGCATTGTTTGCCAAAGTTGTGGTAATTTTAAGAGATGTGATTTCGCTGAGGAAGTTTGTGGCTGGGGAGAGCCTGAGATTTTATACCCTTTTCTCTTCACTGTTTGATTTCTTATTGTGGACGCCCCCTTGCGCTCAATTTTACGATATCTTCAAAATAAAGCCAGAATAAACATTTTCTTTCTTAAGTTGTTTGAATCAAATGTTTTCTCATAGTAACAAGACAAGCAATTAACAAGGAAAATTGGTACCAAGAAACGAGGCAATCGCTGGGCTGAATCTACTATGTGGTTCTTAGGCCTTTGGAACTAAATGGATTGCAGAAAGAATGTGCGAGAGGTTGCAAGTCTGACTTACGAAAGGCCTAGTATGCTGAAACACAGCGTAACTACCCACTGCAATGGCAGCTGGGAAGATGTTGATGCCAAGTTGAACAGGAAAAGCCCAGCTCAGTATTTCTACCTATATGCATCACCAAAGGTGCAGTATTGGCACTTTGCGCCGTAAGAGTACCCTGGCACTGTTAGTCACTAAGGATGAAATAGGATTTGAATGTGAAATGTCCCTCATACTATAAGGTGGCACTTGGTCCTCAGTTGGAGGCATTGCTGGAGAAACTTGTGAACCGTTTAGGAAATTCAGTCTTGCTAGAGAAAGTGATCTCCAGCACAGGATTGGAGGGTGCAGAGCCTGTTCCTGTTCGCTGCCTGATTAGTCCTTTCTGCTTTCTGACCGTAGTGAAATGTGGTTCTGATCGGCACCTTGCTTTTTCTTCACCTTTTGATAACCAAAAGGTAAGCCAAATAAGTTTCTGGTCTCTTCAGTTGCTTTGGTCAGGAACTTTGTCCCAGTAACAAGAATAAAAATTGTTGCAGATATTGTTTGTTTAGTTAGAAGACTGAACTTCTTTATGAGTTTTACACTTAATACTCACATTCTCTTTATTCTAAAAGAAGGCAACTATAATCTTTCTAATTCTTTTATAAATTTCTTTTTAAAGTTTATGCTATTGTCACGGTCAGGGTGTTGTCATTCACATTGTGAATGACTACTTTCAAAGTCACAGACAGTTTTATGACCACATATTAACCTATTTTCTGGATAATTTTAATAGGTACCTAGAATACTAGGAATTTATAGAAGTTACTAACTCTTTGAAACGTTGTTTCCATATGTCTCTCAAATAGCCTGAGATTTTAGCATGTGCTATGCATACTACATATCCTTAATGAATGTCAGATAAAGTATTAAATATATGTTATATGTTATTAATGTACAAATATGTGTACAGATATATATCCAGCTATGGTGTTATATGTGAATATGTGTATATTTATTATTCTCTTGACATTCATTATCTTTACGTGTATATGTAGATATATATGTAGATATAGATCTATTTTTTCTTTTATTCATAAACGAATGAAAAAAGGTGCTTTCTTCAAATAAAGTCAAATATCAAAGTTAGTTTTAGTACTTTTCTTATGAGTAAGTTGTTCATATTAAAAATGAGATGCTTAAATTCTAGACATTAATCCTGATTAAAGGGAGCAAGTAACTAAAACTAGAACACTTGTCCAAATGTTTAGTATTAAAAAAAAAAGATAAAGGACAAGTAAATTCTTTAAATATGTCCTTGGAAACAGGAAGAGAAGAGATCCTAGATGCCCAAGATAGGGTGTTTCAAATGGCAGGGGATAGTATGAAAACATGAAAGTGGCTGAGGGGCCTCATCCTTCCCTCCATCAACACTCTGTGAAATGCTGAAAGGGAGACATATGGATGCTTAAACTTAACTAGGAGTGGGAATTTCCTTACGGTGATAGCAATGATTTTATGGCATTTATTTTTTTACTTCTGAGATGTGTGTTGAAGAAATGAAAAAAAATGTCATATTTATCATAAGCTGTTTGCAATGTTTTCTTTTAAATAAAATATCTTGCTCATGGCACATATACATGAATATGACTCTTTTTCCATCATAATTTTGCAGACTAAATATTAGCTATCCTTTCATTTTCCACAAATCATAAATAGGTATAAAACAATTAAATTGTTGCAAATAAATACATTTAATTTGCACACTTATACAAAAATGTTTCCATTCCGTAGTGATACCTTAATAATAATAAACACCATTTCATACTTAACTCTTAATGATTCTTAAGTGATACTTTAAACAGCATTTAGTGAATTTGAAAGCACAATTCAGTACAAAGTACCTAAATATTAATTAAAGAAAGAATGAGAAATATTCATCAGTACAGTTATGTGCTAACATTCTTAATACTTCAGGTGAGGAATGTGATGTGCATGTGTAGGTACTACCAACCTGTACCATTAGTTTTCCTAAATAACTGCTAGAGATGCCCAGATATTATAAGTGGTTCTATATAGAAAACATCAGAAAATATTCCAATCTTTTTTATATTATTGTCATTAATGGAAAATGGTAAAATTGAATATATATAATATATGCACATTTTATATCTATTCATATACTTATACATGTGAAAATATGCATGAATACAGAAATTTGTATTGATATTATTTCACCATTTCAAAGCTTGTTTGAAGCTATTCCTAGTTGAAAAGACTAAACCAGCCTGAACAACCCCGTCACTGTATTACTTTTCTTTTGAACTACAGAAAAGTTTTCATTACTGAAAAGGTCACAGTGATCAAACTGTATGCGATTTCAGCAGAAAATTTGTATTACAAATCTATGTTTAGAGTTCAATTGATGGGTGCTTACATTTGAATTTATAGTGAACATCTTCTTTTGCATATGCAAGTACTCTGGGTTGGTGGAAGAAACCTTCAAAGTATTAATTCACTCTTTCTAATTACATTTTTTTTCACTTGAATTCCCCAAGTTCTATCATGTAACCAAATTTTGCAGGCGCGATCTGAGTGACTCATTTCTGCAATGGGAGAGTTTAAGTTTCTATGGGAAATGGTCCAGTGTAAGTGAAAGGCGGAGTTCTTCAAATGTCACCATTGAAATAGGTGCTAGGAACTGAAGAGTGAAAACAAACAGCCGAAAAAGTCCAACTGTCCAGGAATATTTATTAGCATTGTCTGGCATCATTTTGTGTTGCCTCCATCCCTGTGTGTCAGATAGAGTGACTCTTGTATTATCGTCAAAATTTAAAGCCACCTAAAAGTCAGTACTCAAATGGTAGTAGTGCGGTGGTGGAACATGATGTCCTGAGGACAAGAGAGAAAGAGAAGCTTGTTATCATGAAAAGAAAAAAAACTCTTTGAGTTCTGCCAAAGGATGTTCTCTGCTACGTTTAGAGAGGCCACACAAATTGCATCTGTTTTTAGAAAAGTATTGTTCAGTTCCCATAAGTACTAAACATCACCTGAACAAACAAAATAGGCTAGTTGTACTCTTTCTGCAAGTGTTATTAGGATTTTACTTAGTGACATCAAACATGTTGCTCAGAAATTGTCCATGAACTTCGGATGCCTACGTTCTTTTCTCAAAGTTTGTTACCACATTAAATGCATCGCTCCCTTGCTTCAGTGATCTTAAGATCACTGGACTGTAGGGTGTATAGGAATACAGTGTTGCTGGACACTGTTTACTGAAGTTGAAACACTCATGCATACTGTAGTTGAGCATCCTTTACTCACACACATGTGTGTGCACACACATGCCCATGCATATTCTCCTAGGAGAAAATCAAAACTATCAAATCATGCTGTATGTAGTACAAGTCTCCATGCTAGTAGAGCTATTTGAAAGGGATTCATATTAAACTGATAAATAATAAATTTTTATTATTTGTATTCCATTCACACTCTCTTTTTCTTGTAAGTCAATGATAGTTTTCAGGAAAAGTCATTGTGATGTAGTTACTTGCCAAAGATTGACAGCAGCAGCCAGTCTAGGACAGATTTTTATGACATGCTAATTTCCCATCTGTCCAGGCTACTTCTTTTTGTGTGCCAATGTTTTAGTGGAAAGTTACAAGAACTGAAAGCCTTCTCTTCTTCTAATTGCAGGCTGACAATTGTTAATGCAATACTCTTGCTAAGAAAAAAAAAGGCACCCCTCTTCATTTTTCAAAAGGTTACTTTTATGAAAAACTGATAATTCATTATAACCTCTCAATTGAGAAATATTTTCTACTAATATAAGCAGACTGTCCATCCTTTACAGTCACTTCTAATCCTAAAATGCCTTTAGTTTTCACTTAAACTAATCCTAATAGTCTCTGTGAGATTCCCTTCACCTTTTATCCATTTATAAGATACCTTTATGACTTCATTGAATATACCACTTAAAGTACAACATTCATGCAACCCTTAGACTTCATCATTATATTGGAATCAATCAATATATTCCTCTTCTCTGGAAAGAAAAAAATCACACAATATACAAAGAAGACTTAAGGATCTTTAAGGTGAAGGGGGCAATGCAAGTTACATCAGAAACAACTATGAACTGTTATTTTTAAGTTTTGTTTCTGATTTGTTCAAAGGTATGTTGCACTTTTTAATGATATATTGATAATTTTATTACGCGTATTTCTGAGGATGAGAGTCTTTATATACCTGTTCTTGCTTTACCTCATAAGAACCGTCAAATTCATACTTACGCAGGCAGTTTTCAAGTGAGGCGTTTGAGAGGCATTATACTCTTTATCAATATTGATTCATGCCAATAAATTATTTCATAAATTAGATAAACACAATATCGAAGGCAAATTGGTGGTGAGTTTGGTACATTTGAAGTACGATGCATCATATTGGGTACCAACTAAGTCATCTTAGGTACAGCATAGAAGATTACATGCTGGTTTAGATGTGGCAAGGTTTGGGACATACTATAGTGATATGGACTTTGTCTTAGACCTGGTTCTATTGCTGTGAAGAGACACTATTCATTCTCACAGCAACTCTTAAAAAAGAAAGCATTTGATTTTTAGTAGGGGCTTGTTAACAATTTCAAAGGTTTAGTTCATTATTACCATGGTGGAAGCATGGTGGTATGCAGGCTGACGTGGTGCTGGAAAAAGAACTGACAGTTCTACATCTAAATCTGCAGACAGCAGAAAGAGAGAAAGCCACTAAGCCTGGCTTGGGCCCTTGAAATCCCAAAGCACACTTCCAACAGCGTACTTTCTGCAACAAGACCACACATACCTCCTAATACTTCTCAGTGGTATGATACCCAGTTTTCTAAGCATTCAAAAATACAATCCTGTGGGGGCCATTCTTATTGAAAGCACCACAGACTTTAACTTAATTGCAGAATTAAAGAAGCTGAAGTCAATTGTGTATCAAATGACCTGGACAAAACCTTCTGCCATTTAGTAATGCTTAAAGCCATGGTTCTCAACATGTGTGTGTCAAGACTCCTTGGAGTAGAAAGACCTTTTCACAGAGGTGCCTAAGGCCTTGAAAAATACAGATAATTGCGTTGTGATTCATAACAGTAGTAAAATTACAGTTATGAAGTGGCAAGGAAAATAATTTTATGGTTGGATATCACCACAACATTAGGATCTGCATTAAAGGGTCGCAGCAATAGTAAAGATGAAAGCCATATTGGCATAAGGTCTTTCTGCATCACATTTTGCTTCTTAATTGATCTGAGATAAAAACCTTACATTGACTAAATGACTTTAAGATTATGTGTACTTGTGAAATAGGTAAGTTTAGCAGTACTGATGAGAAAAACCCTCAGCTGATGTGACAATTACAGAGACCAGTGCTTTCACATTGTACTGATATTTGCCAATTTGTCATTAATTTATTACAATTCTCACAATGCATATTAACTTCCTTAGACTGATATTTTTGCATCGTTAGCGTTAAAATGATGATGCAGTTCCTTGGATTTACCTTTAAGTGGTTATTATTTTGTTCCTAATTTCAGCATGACTTCTGACAGTATCTTGAAATCTCCTGGAGGTATTATTTTGCCATGTTCAACTCCTCTCAAGTTGTGTTTAATCTAGTTTTAACAAAAGGCAACAGTTTTAAATTTGACTTTTAAAAGCAACTATCACCCTATTTTATTTTCATGAAGAATGGGACATGCAGCAAAGAAGTTCTAAGTAATTATCTTCATTTTTAAAGCAAGACTTCAGGAGATATAAAAGCACCGAGAAATCCCTAAAAAAGCTGAAGGACTGTTCTTTCACCAGAATATGCAAAGGGTCTATCTACGCAGGGCATTTCATGGGATAGTTACACCAGACAGGGTTCAAAAAATAAAACTATCCTATATAAAACAGGTTTTGAAAATGGACGGAAAATTACCAGCAAGGATTGGGATGGTAGAAGGTTTAATGAAACAATTAGAAAATACATCTGTTGAGAAAGGGGCAAAAAATTAAAAAATAATCTGCCTGCAGTGAAAACATCTGTGAGATGACAAACAGTCTAGAGTTATCACATGGATGACCTATTTTGGATTGAAAAAAATGGAAATGCCATCTAAGGTAGCTTATATGTACATACATAATTACATATATACACATATT
Organism: Microtus pennsylvanicus; assembly: GCF_037038515.1. Classification (NCBI taxonomy): domain Eukaryota; kingdom Metazoa; phylum Chordata; class Mammalia; order Rodentia; family Cricetidae; genus Microtus; species Microtus pennsylvanicus. The sequence goes on from NC_134594.1 coordinate 20,302,852, forward strand.
AATAAGTATAGCAGCAAGAGTACTTAGGAGAAAGCTTTGGTACATTCAACTCAAATATTACGGTGCATCCATTGAAATGAAGGGTGTAAGAAGGGTTTTCTAGTTCAGAAGTCTAATCTTCAGAAATAAAAATGAGTTAAGTTTATAGGTATCCCAAGGTTAAATGGACTGATCTCATACTCCAAAATTTACTGCTATGTCTGAGAGAGGTTTTAAAGACACTTCAGGAAATTGCATTTTTATGTTTTCTTTTCAATGTCCAAAATAAAGCAAACATTTAAAATATATAACAAAATCAAATATTTTATCCTGGGTCATAAACAAAACTAAGACTTAGCAATACAACCAATTTTGATTTTCTTATATTTTACCATTTCTGACTACACAGCTATATAATATAACAATATTGATTATTTTACTTAGATAGCATACATTTCAATGAATTTCATGGTTCCTTACATCTTTCTATTTTCACACGTAAATCTCTAATCTTTAATAAGATTGTTTTGAAATCATTTTCTCTTTTTCTTTTTTTGACAACATTGACGATGTCTGTTTTATCTATAATAAAAGAAGTTAAATACTGACTTAAACTAATTCATTTTTCATATGAATCAACCTTCAGATTGTATTTCAATTGCTGTCAATGAGCAAGTGTCTTCTGTAGTCACATACCCTTTGATAAATCTTATTACATGATAATAAAGCATAGTAAAATCAGTAGAAGTTTGGTATTGTCATTTCTTGTTCTCTGTTATCATCTTCACGGTATTTTTAACTTCATTCTTGTGCCAAGTCCATGCTTGAAAAAATTAGGCTGTAAACTTTATCTGTTGTGAAAAGACCTTCAAAATTATTTCAATTTTTACAGGAATGTAATCTGAACAGATATGTGTTTCTCACACTCTTTAGATGCAGAGTTATTAATAAATTATAAATAAATACTTACTAAGCTAGTCCCATAAACTGCACAACAGCACCACAATTATACCTGCTTAGGCAAAATATTTTGAATTGATTCAGTTTATTGGTAATGACTAGGCTAACCTATTGTGCTGGGTAATGTTAGCAATTCTTGTACTTGGGAGGCTAAGGCAGTATGACTGCCCAGATTTTGAAACTCGCCTAGAATTGAATGGTGAGGCTTGTCTCGGAAACTTAATATAATAACAATAATAGTAATAGTAATAATAATGGTAATAATTAATAAAAGTAATCCCAATAGCAGTCAAGTACAAGTTAAGCTGTTGTGATTTGATCTGCTCACATGAAATAGTTTATATTGGCTTCATTTTAAAAACATGATCTTGTTTACAGTTTGTCATTCAGCTGTCATACATATATTTAATCATGTCGCAAAATCAAGGTTGTTTAAAATATCTTCAAATAATTTTGTTTCTCCTCTGATAACCTCTCTTTTGTATGTGGTTAGGTAACAACTTCATAACAAATAATGTGAGAAAAAGTATTAAAACCTATTATCAGTTGACATTGTTTTGCTTATGGACACATAAACATTCACATTCTTCAGGCTCCTAAAGTTCTCAGGCACAAGACCTCTTCCAAGAAATTGTACGTACTTCAGAAAGTTAGAAACAAGTATCATAAAAGTTAATCCTGTTTTCACTTGTGGCAGATGTGTCATGAGCCATTTCAGGCTTCTCCTTTCTCACAGGGCCTTGAAGTAAAAACTTTGAGACCGAAAATTTAAAAACATTACATGCTAACCTTGGAGACTCAAGCTCTGGAAAGCACCACAGAGTGTCTTCATTGCTTGCTGCTTATCACTTAACAGCAGGTGTTCAAGCCACTGACCTTGCACCTGCCCGCTTGGCTGCCAAGCCCAGCTGTTTAATCCCTTCCCCCTCCTCCTTCCCCTTTCCCCCTTCTCCCTTCCCCTTTCCCCAGTTCCCTCAGAGTTCCTCACTGAGGAGTATATAAGACAAAAAGCTTGCTTCAACAAATGAAGACCTTGACAAATTGAGAACAGAATTCTGTTTGGCTTGCTTGGTCTTCTTTCCCTTTCTCGCCCATGTTCTTTCAGATAGCGTCCCTTCAGACCCTGGAATAACTGGACCTGCTGGCGGGTTACAGCAGGTGTAATGACTGATATTATTGCTCTTCTGGAACCTGCCTACGCCAGTGCTCCTTTTGAGTTTACTCATCATCCCTCTAAAAGTTGTGCTTTTCTACTTATTTTAATATGTAGGAATTTTAAATGATAATAGCCTTGTAAACATTTTAAATTATATTTTTTTATAAAATGTATATAAATGTATGTTTAATTTTGAAATTCCAAGATAAATAAATAATAACATCTTGTATATGGTACAGCATCTGGTCATTTTAATACTGATGATTTCACCACCTTAGGAATGAATCTTTAGGTAATGACTAATCTAGATCACAATTTTCAACTGAGAGTATTTCCCCTTGGAATTTGATGCTATTTGCAAACAGTCTGGAACTCCATAACTCTCTGGCATAAGTTTATTTTCTAATGAAGGACTGCCCTTTAAATACAGCCTCCTCAGGTACTTTGCCTTTTCACGCTTGCCAAAAAAGAATACTGCTTGTTCTAAAGTTCACTTCATTTTAACTAGATATACATTATAAAAAAAAACCATATGTTCTTTAGCAATCCAGAACCTTAGAGGACAGACCACACTTTCATAAGTAAAGGCAGCCCAGTTTTAGTAAAGAGTAAGACTTAGCATAAAATCTAACTCCAGTAACACAGGAAGATAAGAAGGAAAGGAGAGAGGGACACAGATGGAAGAAGGGAGAAAGAGAAGAAGGGACGGAGGGAGGGGGAGAAATGAGAGAATAGTTGACAATGGAGAGGAGTTGGTGAGAGAGAAAGAAATCGGCAGGGAAAAAAAAGAAATTGGAAGCTAAAAGAGAATTATATAAAAGGAGGGGACTCAATAGACCACCTACAAAGACTAAATTTTGAAATCTGAGGAAAGATTTAGTCGTTTTTCTTGTCTACTGGGTTTCCCTGATCTGAAATCAGGGGCACTGGAGCTGAACAGTTAGCTCCTCAAAATAGCTGAAGCATCTTTTTTACTTCCCTGTTTCCCTTCTAAAGCTCGCCTGAATGGTCCACAGCTTGAGATCCAGCAGGTCTGCACACCCACATCTCCAGACGAGGGCTCTGAGTCATTGTGGAGGAAACATGGAGATCGATGTAGCTTGCAGTCCCAATTCTTGATTCCAATTTTATTCAGATTGTTATAATCTGCTATCTTTTTTTAACTTTAAGTCTACTTTAGATCAGTTTCATTCATATGACTTTCAAAAACTTGGTATTAGATTTAAAGGACTAAAACTATTTTTTTTTCAGCATTTGATTATTCCTTTTTACATACCAATAAGCTACATTCTATTTTTGGTCACACAGTCATTTTCTATATCATGGATATGAGCAATTAATCTACCACATGTTCTTGATAAACACTTCACATCTTTTATGAGCATGAGCCAGTTTCTTTTTTATATCATAGCTACCGAACTCTCTCTGTATAACATCTATCTCGTGTTTTATTGGCTCTGAATTCTTTGCTAAGTAGCTTAGACACCTATTATGATTTGTCAAGTATTTTCCCTCTATAATATATGTTCTATTTTATTAATTATTGTCCTTATTACAGAAGGAAAAAGTTTAGGTTTTCTGTGCCAGTTCCTAGGTTACAATCTGTTGGTCTGGGCTTCCTGGGGTTGTCACTCAAAGTCCACATGACTTGGATGCAATCTGCTGAATATTAGTGGAAAAACCAGAAAGTGATGCTCCTGAGACAGAGGAACGGAAATGCACTTAGTTTGGTTTCATAGGATGGGTATCTTCTGTCAAAACTGGGCCTCCAGAGTGTTCTGGTCTTTGGGTATTGAGGAGTCAGAAAAGTTACTGCAGAAGAGGTAAATAAGGTTTAACAGCCAGGGAACCCCAGCAATAGCAGTTGTATTGTTGTTGTTCTGGGATATTTGCTCATCATTGCTAATTTGTTATGTAAATTTACTAAGACTAAGGATGGTCATTCACTAATGGGAATGCAAGCCAGAATTATCCCATTGTGAAATTGGATAGCTTTACTCTGAGGATATGTTATTTTTGTGCAAAACAGCAACAACTTTTTTAGTACAAGTGAATCAATGGGTTCAGATCTATAGTCTGGATGTCTGTAGCCTGTGCACCAGACAAGTAAAACTCTCAATACAAAAGATTATCCTTAATACAGTTGATTAATGAAAGGGTACATTTTTAAATGCTTGGAATTTTGTTGGAAACATAAGATATCTTCATGACTTCATCTCTAGATAGATATACCTACAGGGAAGATGGGGGCATGAAAATAAAAGTGTAAAAATTAATTCGATAAAGTGATATCAGGCTCTAAGTCAGTGGAAGGAACATTTACAGGGCGAAAATGTTTAATTTAAATGGAATATTTTGAATAAATGAAGAAATGGAAGAAATGACCTAGGGAATGCACCGTTTAAGATCGTGTTTATAAGAGTAACTATCATAATTTTTCTTATTGAGTATCAATAAACTCAAAATGTTAGATTAAGCTATTTTCTTACTTTCAAATTACTGTGACATTGGTAAATATAAGACTGTGCGCTAAGTGGCTAACATGAGAATGGAACACAGAGAAACATGGCAGACTTGCTGATATGAAGGGAGAAAGAGTAAATATTTAGATAAAATGGATACAAATCAAGAAATGTACTGGAAGAAAATAATGCTCCAGGGAGAAAATGGAGAAATACTATGATGCACATACCTTCAAAACAAGGACAATGATCCAGAAATTACAGATTGCAAAACCACAATCTCTCTGGAGTAAAACTTATGAAGGTAGAAACAAAAATGAGTCTTAATAAGTAACCAGATTTGAAGATAGACCTTTTTTAGCAAGATACGTGAAGTATGTGGAAGATCCTAAGACCAGTAGAAGACAGGAAGCACTCATGATCTTGACAATAGTTTGAAGAGTTATTGATTCTTCAGTGAAGCAATGATGAGAAAGGCATGGGAAAAAGAGGCAGAAAAGCAGGAACTACAGCTTTCTCTGTCAAAGGATTGTGGACTTTCAACATTTTCTCTAACCCAAAGCCAAGTTATCGGTAGGCTTCATGTGTTAATAAAGAAGATATTCATGATCAAGTATTAACTGAGAAACAATATATATATTAAATATTATTCAAAACATCACTATTTACAACATTAATATTGGTTATTGCCTGAAGATTATGATGCTTTATAGTAAAATGTAGAATTGGCCAGGTTCCCTATAGGTATGCCACTGAACTACTTAAATATGGAGAATTCAAATTTTTTATTTAGCCTGTTGACATTCAATCTAATAAAAATTTCATCTAAGCACTATTTAGAACTGTTCCATCCATATGGGATATGTACGCCCAGAGCTTTGCCAGAGGCAAAATGTGTCTGTGTTGATAGAAGAAGTACTGTGCTTTTTTCTGAGTTCTCCATTCATAGCTTGTTCAGGGAGTTCCAGCAGCTCCTTGAAAGTGTGTGTGTGTGAGTGTGTGTGTTTTCAATATTTATTAGTGTTGTTTGTTCTTTTTTTTTGAGCTCTGTCAAGATGTTATATAGTTTTATTTGAAACAAGAAAAGACCATAGCTTATATTTCTCATAAAAATAAGGTAAACTTATAATTCCAAACTCTTCTACTAACAAATAAAAGCATTAAATGGAAATTGCCACCTAGATACGCTGACATGTTTTTGATCCCATCACTTTTGAAGTCAAGACAGGAGAACCAACAGTTCAAGGCCAGCCTTAGATAAATATAATAGCAAGTTTTAGGCCATCATGATCACGTCTGTCTTAAAAACAAGATCCTAAAACATTAATAATACTAATAAAATGAAACAATCTGTGACATATTTATATTAGATCAAGAGAAGCATGTTTTCTGACTTTGGAAAAACATGAACTTAAAAAAATAAAAATGGTAATTATTGTCCATTGAAACATTTTAAATTTGTTTAAATATTGTCTCATTCTTTTCTTTTTTATAGATCCTTTCCCTACTTTTGTTGTTTCTTTCATTTCAGTTATCTAAATCTAAAGAAATCTTTTATCCTTAATTTTATATCTTTAAAATTATATATCCTTATTTTTATTAAAATAACAATTTAAAGCATAATAATGGAAGAGTATGGATGCTCATTTTTTGCACTACCATTGCATCTGAATTTTAATTAGTAGCTGATTAAATGTTTAGTTTATAGTTAGCTGCTTGTCTTTTGTTGTTATAGAATAGGATCTAGGAAAATAAGGATAATTACATTAAAACAATATAATTTGTTAATAGAGATTCATTTATCTCTATAATATAATAAAATACAACAAAGGGTGTAGGTGTGAAGAGTCAAAAGAAGTTTCTCGGACTTCCCTACAGTGTGCAGTGCCTACATAGTGGAAGTAACTTAGAAATTGAAGGTAAGTCAAAGTTAGTGAAATGCGTGATTAGCTATTGCTACCATATTAAACCCTTAATGAGGGTCCTTTGCTGTAGGTCTTGGAGTGCTGAAACATAGCATAAATCTTTGTATAGCAGTGGAACACGTGCCACATTATTGGAAATGCTGTTGATGGGGGTTATAGGTTATGCCTTGCTTTCTCACTCTTAAGTGGATATTAAACTTAAAGCAAAAGTTAACCATCCTATATTCCATGACCCCAGAAACACTAGGTAACAAGGAAAACCCTAAGAGAGACATATATGGATTCCCCTGAGAAGAAGAAATAGACAACCTTGTCCTGAGTAAATTGGGAGTGTTGATGGGTGGGGAGGGAGGGAGAAAGGGCAGGGGGAAGAGAGGGGGGGGAATGCATTTATTAAAATTTATTTTAGGAAAAATACATTGTAAATACAGAAAGACTTACATCTAAAAAATATAAATTATGGAGAACAATCAATAGCTTTGGTCATATCCTGAGTTATTTGGGTGTTTTCCATGAAGTCCTTTTGACCAATGACTGAACTAGATTTAACCTGGTTGTTTAACTTGGTGATAGAAAAATGGAACCCATGCCTTGGTGGCAGAAAAATGGAACCCACTCTTGGATGTCCAAGTATCTGAGACTAAATAGGTCATAGACCTAAGAGAAATCAATACTATTGTTCTGCTAGAGGAACACGGCAATTAAATGACTCCTGATGAAATTCTCATACACCCATACATCAGTGATCAGTGTTTTCAGCCATTATCAGAGAAGTTTCCCCTTGTAGTAGATGGAAACTATTAGACAGGTTTGCAACTGGACAATGTAGAGAAAGTGAGAGACATTCAAACACTCTGTTATTCAACTGTCTTCCTCAAGCCCTCCCTTTAGGGCTCAGCGAGCTATGCAGAAGAGGAAGCAGAAAGATGGTAAAAAGCCACTTGACATGGAAGACACCAAGGAAACAGTGTCTTCCAGACACAATAGGACTGATGCCATATGATTATGATTCACAGAGACTGTGTTAGCATGCATGGGCCCTGCACAAGTCTGAGCCAGATGGGATTCTATTATTGAGAGAAAGAAGTCGACAAGAATCCTAAGTCAAAAGTTATGCCCCAATGACAACTTTTTGCAAAGGAAAAATCAGTTTTCTTCAATGTATTTCCACCAGGTGTAGTGTATTAACAGAGACACTTTGCCTAGCCGTAGATGCACAACACAAAACAAAATCTATGATATTTTTGAAGATTTAAAAATAATTTCATTTTGTTTTGGGATGTAAAAAGTTTGCTTTGCTTGGAAATTTAAAAATAATCTTACTGGTGTCTGCTTTTGTTTTCAGGTTTGTGTATAGGCATGCATGCATGTGTGTGTGTATGTTTGTACATGTGTGGGCATGTTGTCATTGCTTTTAAACATTTTGGTTAGATAGTTTTTTGTATTTGCCTGTTCTGTGAGGAGAGAGAAAAAGAAGGTATGGAGTTGATAGGATGACGAGGTGGGGAGGAAAGAATCTGGAAAGAGATCGGTAGGAACCATGATGTGAATATATGGCATGAATTTTTATGACAATTAATAAATAATAATTTTTGATATAGCAAAATACATCTCATGCTTAAAACAATATCTTTAAATTAAAAATTAAAAGACAGAATGACAATGCAGTTGTCACAAGAAATGCTAAGGAGAGATCTTCAGGTTAAAGACAGAGAATGCTTAACAGCAACTTAAGTCTGTAGAGGTAAGCAGCATCACAAACGTACTCCTGTGTTGTTTTTTTGGACTCCTGAGAGCAAACATGTATGCATCAGTTACAGGAAAATGGCTCCAGAGGGGGGAAAAATGCCAAAACGCCACTCGAGTGCAGTTCATTGAACTAAAGTGGTTATTAGGATGTTTTTATTCCCCTTTTTCCAGAATTGTTAGAGAGGAGCTAGTAGTAAGAACATGGGCATCTCTAAAGCCACTGTGTCATGGAGAAAAGTGCACTCTAGCACAGGTGGTTAGATCTTAGCATGACTGATGTTTGTCACTGTTTTTTATCCTTCGGGTGGAAGGACATTTGCAGTTTTCCATCTCTTTGAGCTCATGAGTTTTTCTGTTCCTTTAGGATTGATTCACCTCTCACCCCTATTGGTGAATGATTGGCAGCTGATGGTTGGAGGTAGTCATGTTTTTTGAGAACATGGTTTCTTTTGGGTTGTTCATGCCCCAGCGGATGGCCTTGTATGTATGTGGATCTATTCACCAGAATTAAAATACTTCAAATAACTAATTGTGTCTGTGGGCTTTTCTCCTTAACTAAACAATACTAAGCACAATAATGTATAAACCGTAGAATCAGTTCAGCCATATTAATACATATCTTGATGTTTATATAAAATGACAGATATATTGCATTTTAATATTTTAATTCTTGCTTGTTTTTAAAAAGTAGGTGAAGGACCATCTGAACGCTATTGTCCTCTATGTGAGATTTCATTAATTTTTCAGGCATGTATTTCTGAGGGACGCTTGGCTTCAGAACCGATTAAAATGAAAATGTGCCCAGGGAGCCTTGCAGAGAGGCTGATCTGAGATGTGCTTTCTGCATATGTTTGTCATCTGGGGACACCTGCCCAGTTCTAATAAGAAATATTTTCATCTATAAAATGGTAGCATTGCACCTGTGACATATACTCCGCATGTGTATATATTTTTAAAAAGGATGTGAATATTGTAAACTTAAAAATAACAATATTTTGCTAGAAATGACTTTTCCTGTGACGGGAGTGTTCCTTTTTCACAATGTGAGCATATTTTAAGCTCTTAAAGATTGTAATTTTAAATGTATAATATTTTGAATCTCACAAGATGTAAAAAATAGTTCTTTTTCCTTCTTTCTTTGTTATTCATTCTGATTTTATTACAGTTGTGGCTGACATTACATGTTCTTGTAGTCTTCTTGGTATATGTTTTTCCTGAAGAGGGAGGATCATTAATGTCGTTACATGCCCTTTAACTGAAACGACCAGCAATTTTTTTTCATTTTTTATTTTATCTTTATTCTCTCTTCTTTGTTTTTCATTTATTTGCATTTTATAGACCTCTGCTTGGTGGTTCTGCCTCTACTGCTTTTCTACTAAGTCACCCTTCAATCAGTGGTAAAGCACAAATAACATTCATTGATTTTTAAATACAGGGAATAAGACACAAAGTCTTCTTTAAAACAAAATGAAGACAATCATTTACTGGAATTATCAATCACCATTACACAGAAAAGTTATGTAAAAGTGCAAGTACTTCTGAAATGTGTTTAAGATCCTCAAGTATAATGTAAATAAGAAGTTGAAATTTATACTCTAGCAATGCTGAAGCATTCGTGGGAAGCGTGTATATGGCAGTTCTGTTGAATTTGTCCACATTGGGTTTTATGCTCTAAGGTGGTGAGGACAACGAACTAAGTCTCTTCATCAAAGGATACCATATCTCATTACAGATGGTTGTGAGTCACCATGCAGTTACTGGGAATTGAACTCCGGACATTTGGAAGAGCAAGTAGTACCCATAGCCAGAGCCATATCCCCATAAGTTTATTGCATATATCCCAAGTTACTCTTCAATTAAGAGGATTCTGTTTAGAACAACTCTTCTGTATACATAGTGGAGCAAAAGTAGTTTCAGTGGAAAACTGGCTCTTGGGTCAATTTAGTATTTTGTGAAAAATACTTATCTTCATGTTGTTAAATTAATAGTAATTTGCCTTTGCTTTTAGTTATGATACATTTATAGGAAATCATAAAAAGTGATACAATCATTTATATAAGCTATCCTATACCATGTAATCTTGATATATGTACCCAAGTCATACGCAAACTCAGGATCTTTAAGATAAGGACAAGAAATCCCACTCTGAAAGGCAAGTGGGACTCTCAGTTTAGCCAAAATAGGATTGGAGTTCAGATACACTGCCAATGGAACACATAGCTCTTCAGGGTTTTACTACTGACATGTGAACTGATTCAGTTGTATGACCATGGTTGTATTGTATATAAAAGCACATTATGAATACTTATATTCTGTTTTTCTTATTTCTTCTACTCTGGATTTTTACATATACACTCACCAATGAAGAAAACTAAACTAAGGCTATGAAAGTAAATGGCAAGCCTGGGTGCCCATTTCATTCACCACAAACATTTAAGAGAATCAAAACCTTGGAGTATTATTAATGATTGTTTTGATGTAGAAATCATATCAGCATTTTTTCAGGCCACCAGTGATAGTAATATTCAAGTCAATATAACATTTAAGATGAAATTATAAAGGTCATTATTTAAATTATGTTTTAAATAATGTATTTTAAAATATGTATCCTTAAAGTTTGTTATTTTTATGTATATTGAGTGGTTTTTCTGCAAATAATTGTTTGTTATTTGTATGAATCTAGTGTCCAGAGTTGTATGAAGAAGAGATTGAATTTCCCAGGGCTGTAATTACAGGTAGTTGTGAGAAATGATGTGTGTGACTAGATCTAACCTAAGTTCTCCATGAAAGCAGCAAATACTCTTAACTGCTGAGGCATTTAAGAATTTCTGATGAAATACAAAAGTGAGGCCTGGGGAAGGCTGTTTCTTTTCAGCTCCCTTCATACCCCTCCTTTACCCTTGTTAACTTATATTGAGTTAACTGATTTGTGACTGAAATATTGGAAAACACAGTGTCTCTCTCATTAGCTTCAACGCTGACATTAGGAGTGGAGAAACTGAAATGTCACAATATTAAATTGCTAAAAATATCTTAAAGAATTTGATCTGGATGTCACAAGTGTGCTACTTGACAGTAAACATATCAATATCAAATTCCTTAAGAACTCAGAATATATCAAACTTACTGTATAATCCAGATAAGTAAAATCAGGTTATGTTTAAAGACACTATGTTTAAATTGTTAGTTTCTTTTACTTTCTCTCCAACAAGTCATTACCCAATGATCAAATCATGGGCTATGGTGCTGTCTGACTGATGTCGTGTTGACTAATTTTATTATTTACTTAGATCATTTATAGCATATACTAAAAATACAGCTGCTTTCCCAGTTGTCTTACCCTGTCTCATACACCATAAAACTTATGTTTGCTTTTACATCGTACTCACATTGAGCTTTAAGCCTTATTCCCACACGCTGCTATGCATTCAGACCTTGGCTACTAAGCTATTAAGAATCATACATAAGTATCTATTTAGCTTGACATGTAAATGTATGATATTTGAAAATAGTTGCTTTCAAGTCTAACCCTTGAAAGGTACCATTTATGTAAAGCACTGTTGTATGAAGAATTTCCTATATTCTTTAACATCAACAAATCACAGAGCAAAGTATAGCGAGGCCAATCATGGGGCTCTAAATATCACTGTGTTACTCAGAACTCATTAATCCAAGACCGACATAAAAAGAGAGACATCCAAAATAGAAAGACACCACTGAAATTATATTTTGATATACTTGAGATGAAAGATAAAAATTATTATCAAAAACTTTTGACAATAATGATTTAACTGGGACTTGAATTATCTTCACATTTAGGTCTGTAAATTCCATAGAGAATACTAAATAAAAGACATATTGAACTGACCAGAATTGTATTCATTTCTAATTTTTACTTAACCAGAGAAAATCTAGCCTTTCCTATAGACTGAGCATATCCTCTTTGTCTACACCACAGATTTTCAATTATTCATGTCTCACTTAGTCTTTTGTGGACCAATTTCTCATTCGTATATTTGATGTAGACCCACTACTACACTATCTAACATGTATTTTCATAAGTAGTTTGAGTTCTTTATTAATTACTATTATTATTATTACTTTTGATACATGGTCTCCCTATGTAGCTCTAGGTGTTCTAGAACTCACTCTATAGAACAAGGTAGCCTCGAACTCATGAAGATTTGTCTGTTTCTGCCTTTCAAATGCTGTGATGAAAGTCATGCACAATTTTGCCCGGTTCAGACATCTTTAAAGGCATTATGAAGAATATATAGAGGGAAGTATATAACCAATAAATATATATGATTTGAAGATTCTCCATTAAATTTTGATACAGTGAAGTTCACTATTGTCTAACTGTGTTATCTTACATCACTTAGAGAATTTACATTTTTAGAATTTAGACTTAATCCTGAAATCTACATTGGATGACGTTTGTACAATATGTCTCTTCATTGGTCTTTCCCTTCTTCCATATGTATTAAAAATATTGACACCTTTAATCTTTTATTAGGTATTAATATGCAAGTTTAAATTCAATAAAGCAAATGTTTAAACAAATATTTAGTAGTAGAATTTTATAGATGTTATCTCCATAGGTGTAACAGATTATCTTGATCTTTATAAAATGTACATAGAACAAGGTAATAAGAATATTTAAATAAAGCATCACTTCAGAAATGATATATTAAGCTTTCATACTTCTTATTCAAATTTAACAGGTGATACTGCCACTAAGCAATGTATCATCAATATAAGATTAATATACTTAATTAGTATTAATTTCTTGGTATGAAAAACTAATGTATTTTTATACCACAGTTCGTTAAATTTAATATAAAATACAAGCATAAAAGTCTTCAGGAACAGACATATAGTGCTTGTATTTATATACACATGACATGAAATATTACTCCCTGTGTAATTTGAACATTAGAACTTAGCTGTACAGTCTGGTATTTTCAAGAATAATTTGATGTAGCAAATTGTGGTCTTGACTGACAAGTGTACCTAGTCTCATAACATGACTCTCCTCCACTTGCTATAATGAGCAAATGTCAGTTTCCAAAAACATTCTGTAAACCCCACCTGCCTGGGCATCTTTCTATAAAGAATATTCTATCTGCACTGCCATTTTCTGATTTTATTGGAATTCAATTCAGGTCCAGATCAAAACAACAATTCCACCTCACAGTTCTTGAGCTGGCTCCCTAGTACGCGTCCTTCCATCCACAGCTGAAGTTGGGGCACACTTGGGCAATAGCATCAAAGGAAAAGCAACACTACATTCTCACTGGCTGCCTGCGGTCTAGTTTGGAGTAGTTCATAGAGGAAAATTGGGCTGCCAGGAGAGACCTCCTTGACCTTAGCCCAGTAATATCTCCCACAAATTTGACATAACACATAGTCTCCCAAACATCTGAATTGATAGAGAAAAATATAGAGGAATTTAATACCAAATGCATTTTTGCTTATCCACATAATGTTTTTAAATTGTTCAAGCATGGTATTTAAATATTGAAAGAATCCTTAAAAATGTGTACACAAATAATTATCCTTATATACAATCACAAATTTAGGTGAATATTATTAATTGTTGAAAATTTTTCTGAGCGATTTTGTTCTGTTATTCCTCAGAAACATTTACAGTAAAAATTAAGTCTATTAATATTTCAATAACTATCATTAAATTAACTCTCATTATATAAGTAATAAAAAATGCAACAAAACCAAGCACTATACTCTAATTTGGCATTGCTACCTAATGATTTTGACCTTTTCATTTTGACTTTTTGGTAACTTATTGTTCCTGTTGCTCCAGGCCTGTCTTTTTAGTTCCTTCTGAGGCTATTATAAAAAATAATGTTCAAGGCCCTCCTGGGTCACAGTACAAATCCTAGTCAACCTGAACAAATTAGTGAGGCTGTGTCTAAGAATTTAAAAATGCAAAAGAAATGCTTGGAAGAAAAACATTTCAAATTAAATTGAATTTTCAAATACAATGTTCTAGAATAAAGTATGAAGGACAGTAAAAAGAACATTCCGTTTTGTCCAGAGTTAATAGATCTTTACGATATGGGCAAATATACCCTTATTGACATTTATCTTTATCCTAATATTTTCAAACAAAAATAAAACAGAAAACAATAGTTACTAAAATAGAGAATAATTTCATTTTTATATAATCAAGACCACTTTGCAGAGTGAATAGTGTTACATGATGCAGAATATTTTAAGGAAATAAAATAACTCATAATTCTTTGAGTTTAGAAATATGAAGAGGAATTGTGGCAACCAAATTAGATGTCACACTGTGCTAAATATGCAAGACTAAAAAATGTATGTACAGATGGTGAAAATCAAATCCATTCTCAACTTCATAAGCCAGGTCTATATGATGAAAAATATCAGTTCAACAAATGAGCCATCTGCCACATTCAACCATCTTCAATCCTTATAAATTGATTGTAAATATCTTGTGGCTAATTGTATGAAATATTTTGACTTAAAAATATTATAAACTGTGTATATAACTTCCTTGTGTAAGTTATGGATGCAAACAACCTTATAACTACAAACAAGATTGGCTCAAGAATATAAAAAAGATAATTGATATGATTCAGTGAAGTCTTTCATTTTTAAAATGAAGGAAAAATACCCTGTTCAATGACAAAAAATCCCAGGTTCTTCTCTTTGTATATTATTTTGATAAAAAAAAACTGAATGCTTATTTTGAACTTATTTGTGGCAAAAAAAAAAAGGCCGTTAGTTAGTTCCTGGCCGCTTAGCCCTAAAATAAACACAGAAACTTTATTATTTAAATCACTGCTTGGCCCTTAGCTCTAGCTTCTTATTGGCTAACTCTTATATCTTAATTTAACCTACCTCTATTAATCTGTGTATCACCACGAGGTTGTAGCCTACCAGCAAAGTTTCAGCATGTCTGTCTCTGGCATGGCTTTTCCCTGACTCCTCCTCCTTTCTTTCAGCATTCAGTTTAGTTTTCCCCACCTAGCTCTGTTTCCTTATAGTTCTGCTATAGGCCCAAACTAGTTCCTTTATTAAATAATGATATTCACAACATACAGAGCTGGAATCCCACCTCACCTCCTCTTTTCTGTTTAAATGAAAAGGAAGGCTTTATCTTCAACATAGTAAAATTACATATAGCAAAACAGGTTATCAAGTAAGAATCACAGTTACAATATCTATATCTACTTAATTTTTTATCATAACGAAGGAAAACTATAATATTACTATGTACTCTTCAACTCCATCAAAGATTCCAGAAGGATTTAATATTACCTAAGTAAACCGGAAGTGCATTGTAAGCAACTTCCAAAACTCTAGACGTTGACAGAGACATCGTGCTGTCTGAATAATAACCCAAAGTTCCTCTATAATGTTTGGGCACCCATGTTCAGCCTACAGTGCCATAGTATCCAAGAGACTTTTCCATGAAGCGGAAAATTTCAAAGACAGTTCCACCTATATTGGCAGTTTGTCAGTCACTTTATTTTGTGTCTTGCAGAAAGTCTAGCATACTCTTTGATGAAGAAGGAACCCTGAAGGATGGTCTCACCTTTAAGAAAGTTTAGTAGTCATTTTTTCTGTGCGTCCTGCATGTCAGCTCATCAAAAAGTTTAGGCAAAAGCAGTTTCATGCCCAAATGACTAACCAACTGCACAAGGAACCTCTTCAATGCCCATCTTCCTCTTGAAGTAACTGGTGCTGTCAGGAGCAGATGTGTCTCTGTCATGAAAAGTCCTAACTTCTTGAAACATTTTAAATGCTATATTCAATAGTCCGTGAAAAGTTTAAAGAATACCTATCTATCTGAAATATATCTCTGTACATCTAGAAAATTTAACTAACATAACTACAAGAATGACAATTATCATGATTATCTATTAACCTGTATTTTCTAATTATACATTGCATTTTTAAGTGAGCATCACAAACACAATACCTTAATCAAGAGCAGAATTATGCATATAACAAAATTTACCCTAAATTTCTATCAATAAGCCAAGATCCATATCAATGCAAATCTCTATAGCATATACACCTTTAAAGGTAAAAGAACACTTATAAATAATATTTGGGAATATGGGCATAGTTATTCTCCAAACTGCTCCCTGATGTTTATTGAGCAAAGTAATTTTTAGGGGTGTTCAAGGTAACCTTTCAGAGGGTCTTGGTCCCTCAAACCACATTAGTCTAAAAGAAATCTACAGGTCCTCATCTTCTATGGAAACAAAAGAAGAACCTCTTTTCCTATGCAACATATTCTTAGACCCAAATTCTGAAGTCAAGATTCCTTTATAATATACTTGCTGGTTTAGCTTAGCAGCCCATACAATGAAATGTCTCTCTGTACTTAGCTCTTTCACAGTAAAAAGATTCAAAGAAAGCACAATAATATACATAATTCAGACTCTGTGCGTATTTCATCTTTACATGGCTTGTTTTTACTCTATTACTTTTTAGAATTTATTTTATTATCTTTATTCCTTAAATCTATTGCTGTCTGTACACTCTTTCATTTTTTAACAAACCATTTAATTCTTTTTATAGCTCTCTCTACTCTTTACCTTCTCTCTCCCAAGCCTATGTGCATTTTTTAAACACTCTGAGTCACTCAGAGGTCTTTTCCATCTGAATTTGTCTTTATTATGTATCTGTAATTCATTTCTGACCAGAAGTATTTCTTAAAATGCTAAGCCCTTTCAATGAACTTAAGTAGCACCATTGTTGGGGGAAATATTATAATGTCCACTTGCCCTGCCCAACTCAGCATAGCAGAGCCTTTTGCTGCCTCTGAGAGCCATTCTCAATGTCCCATTTTTAGGCACACAGCCAGTCTATGTCACCATTAAGCAAGTTGTAGCAGTCTACTCATTTCAATGCTCCATAGGTAGACCTCACCAGAGTTTTCTCTGGCAGCATGGCCCAGAAAGCCAGCATCTCAAAATAATGTAGTTTTTTTTTTCCCTGCTACCACAGAATCAGGAAAAACTCTCTTAAAGGAGCCAAGCTTCTGCTTGCTTTCAGCAGAGCTCACTCAAGAAAATGCCACTACCAAAACTTGCTTAATTCTATTCTTTTGTGTCTAAGATATTTAAGCTTTCTCAGGTTTTACATGGATTTAATCCACCACATTGTTGAGTGCCGATTTGTAGTAAAAACTTGTTTGTTCCTTGCTGCTCAGCTCTAAAATAACCACACAGAAACTGTGTCAATTAAATCACTGCTTGGCCCTTTAGCTCCAGGTTCTTATTGGCTATCTCTTACATATTAATTTAACCCATTTCTATTAATCTGTGTATAGCCACATGGCTCTGGCTTACTGGCTAAGGTTCTGTCTGGCATCTGTCTTTGGCAGGAGCTACAAAAGAAAGTACATGACTCAGAGAACCCATGCTTTGCACCTTCAAAAAATAACCAATTTAGAAGTCATAATATATAGGAAGAGGAACTGATACATACCCATGTTGGTCCTGTGCATGCTGCCTCCATATCTTTGAGTTGATTTGAGACATCCCACTTGAGATTGAGTGTTCCGAGGTCACTCGCTCTCTTTGTAATGTCTGCCTGAGAGTCTCTGCATTTGTTCTTTTCTGAGGCAGGAGGAAGTTGCAGCAGATTTCTTTAAGAGAATGTTTCATTTCCTCTTTAAGGGTCTCTATCATCTTCATAAAGTTATATTGAATGTCACTTTCTTCTGCTTCTTTAGGGTTATGATGTTCAGATCTTCCAATTGTAGGACTGCTAAGTTCTGGTAGTACCATATTGGTCTTTATGTTGTTGAATATGTTTTGACACTGTCATCTGCCCATCTCTTCCTCCAATCAGTGAAGGGGCCTGTGGCTTAGGTGGTTGCTTTTCCTCCGGGTGCAGGTGGGTCGAGGCGTCCAGTGGATGCTAAGGTTCTGGAGCTCCTCTCCCGGAACAGTCTGGGCCAAGGCTTTGATAGTCATAGCTGTGGTGTAGGGTGATAGCAGTGTGTCGTGGTTGCTCAGGGTCTGCAGGGCTCAGTGGGTGGGAGTGGGGGAAGGGGATGTTCCTCTCCGGACAAGGAATTAGAGAAATAAGACCGCTAACATGGAACCCAGACGCTTACCTCTGCAGGGGCAGCCTGGGCCAGGGCCCTGTTAGTAGCAGATGTGGTGGAAAATGGTAGCAGGTGTGTGGAGGCTAACGGGTATCTCCAAGGCTTATTGGGTGGGATGGGGCAACAAGTTCTTCCTCCCATGGCAAGGGACTAAAGAGCTGAATGTTGCAACCAGGATCCCAGAGGCTTAACACTCCAGGGGCAGTCTTTGTTCATTTATTTTTTATTTTTATTTTACTTAATTTTTAATGCTGAGAAGTAATTTGTGTGTATACCACATTTTCTTTATCAATTCTTCTGTTGAGAGATATCTAATATGTTTTCATCTTCTGCCTATAATGAACTGAGCAGCAATGAACATGATTGCACTCGTGTCCCTATAGTAGAGTGAAGCTCTACCATAGCTTCATAATGCATCATAGCTTCATCATGAAGTAGGTAGATTCCCAGTTTCCAGAGGAACCACCCCTCTCATTTCCATAGTGGCTCTGTAAGTTTACACTCTTACCAGAAATGGATGATTCTTCATTTGTTCAACATCTTCACCAGCATGAGTTGTCACTTTTTGTTATTGTTCTTAGCCATTGTTACAGGTATGAGATGAAATCTAAAATTAAACCTGATTGACATTTTTATGTTGGCTAAAGATGTTGAACATTTCTTTTAATGTTTGCATCTCAACCATTTGAGTTTCCTCTTTTGAGTTTGCTCTGTTTAGACCTGTTCTCTGTTTTTAAATTAGGTTCATTGTTTGCTTGATGTATAGAATTTGATTTTTTTATACTTTGGATATTAATCCTCTATTGAATATGTAGTTGATAAAAAAATCTTTGCCAATTTTGAAGGATGCTGCTTTGCCTGATGACTGTATCATTTTTATATAGAAGATTTTCAGTTTCAAGGGTGTCATATGTTAATTGTTGATCCCAATGACTACTCATGATCTGTTCAGAACATCTTTTCCTGTATCAATGAATACAAGGCTATTTCACACTTTCTTTTGTAACCGTGTCAGTGCATCTGGTTTTTGTTGTTGTGGTGGTGGTGATTTTTGCATCTCTTTGGGGTGACTTTATTACTAGGTGAAAAACATGGATCTATTTGTACTATTCTACATGCATCTGTCCAGTTTGACAGACACTATTACTCAAGATAGTATCCTATTTTCAGGATATATTTCTAGCTTTGTCATCAAAAATCAGGTGTCTATAGGTGGTATCTGTTTGGTTGCTTATATTTATTCTTTACTGTTTCAGCTCCTTATTCTTTTGGGGGTCTGCTACACAACTCCCAAATAAATCAGAGGCTTATTTTTTTCTTAAGAATGTCTTGCCTTAGCTTGGCTTATTTCTAACCAGCTTTCCTTAATTTAATTTATCCAATTTTCTCTTTGTCTCTCAGCCTTTACCTTTTCTATTTCTGTAAACTTTTCTATACATTTTATCCTATGGCATTCTGTACAGCAAAGTGACTGGTTACTTAACATTTCCTCCTTCTCCTGCTCATTAAACTTAATCTCCCTCTTTCTCCTTCTATTTATTCTGTCTGCCTGCCAGCCCTGCCTATCCTTTTTTATGTCTTGTTATTGGCCATTCACTTCTTTCTTAGACCACTCAGGTATTTTAGATAGCAAAGAAACACAGCTTCACAGGTGTAAAATAAAATAAACAAAAAGAATGTAACACATCTTTGCATCATTAAACAAACATGCCACAGCAGAAACAAATGTAACACACCTTAAAATAATATTTCACAAACATAGGTTCATGTACTTATTCTGGGTCTTTATTTTGATTCTATTGATCAATATGTCTGTTCTGTGCCAACACTGTACTCTTTTTATTATTATAGTTCTGTAGTACAACTTGAAATCAGGGACAGTGATACCTCTGTGGTTTCATATATAAGTCAGGACTGTTATTACTATCCTATGTTTTCTGTGTGTTTCCAAATGGATTCGAAAAGTTTCCTTTCAATATCTGTGAAGAATTTTGTTGGAATTTTGATGGCTATTGCACTGAATTTGTAGATAGCTTTTGATAGGATGTACATTTTTACTATATTTATCCTAAAGATTTAAGAGCATGGGAGAGTTTTCTGTGTTCTGATTTCTTCTTCAATTGCTTTCCCCAATATCTTAAAACTTTTATCATACAAGACTTTCACTTGATTTGTTAGAGTTACTTCAATATAATTTATGTTTTGTGAGACTACTGGGAAAGGTCTTGTTTCCATGACTTTTTTCTCAGTCTCTCTGTCACTAATATATATGAACGCTATAGATACCTGTGTGTTGATTTTGTATGCAGCTACTTTGCTGATATTGTTGCATCAATTGCAGGATTTTTCCAGTGGAATTTTTGGGTCTTTTTATATAGCATCGTATCACCTGCAAACAATGATACTTTGACTTCTTCCTTTCCAAATCATATCCCTTTGATTGCTATTGTTCTAGATATTTGATTGCTGTTGTCCTAGATAAGACTTCAAGATGTCAGGAAGGTCAGAGGTAATGGGAGTGGGCGTGGCTTGTCTCCCAAAGAGACAGGAAACCACAACACAAAAGACGCAGCTATGAATACATTCCAAAACCCCCAGTGGAGGACAAAAGCTGCAGACGGTGCTGCACGTCTGTGTCCTGGTAGCTTTGACTCTCAGCCTGATATCACCAGAGTCATCTGAGAAGAGAACCTCAGATGAGGAACAGTCTAGACCAGACTGGCTTGTGGGGAAGTGCTGGTCTCGAACTCACAGAGATCCGCCTGCCTCTGCCTCCCGAGGGCTGGGATTAAAAGCGTGCGCCACCACCACCCGGCTAAGAATAACATTTTGCATTAATAGAAAGTATCATAGCAATGATTTAATAAAAAAAAAAAAGACTTCAAGGTGTATATTAAGTATGTATGGAAAGAGTAGAAAACCTTGCTTTTAGAGGAATAGTATTGAGTTTGTGTTAATTTAAATTTATATTAGTATAGATTTGTAGTAAACTCCCCATAATATGTTGAGATATGTCTCTTGTATCCATATTCTCTTCAGGACTTTTTATCATTAAGTAGTTTTGGATTTTGACAAAGTCCATTTCTGTATCTAATGAGACAATCTTGTGGTTTCTTTCAGTTTGTTTATATAGTGAATTGCATTTATCTACTTATATGTTAACAATCCCTGCATCTCTAAAATGACTTACTTACTTGATCATGAACAATAACTTTTTTGATTATTCTTGGATTTTATTTGCAAGTTTTATTTTGTGTTTTTTTTTGAGAATTTTTATGAAGATGTTTTAAGGGAAATTGATTTCTAGTTATCTTTCTTTGTTGGAACTTTCATGTTGGGTATTGGGGTAACTGTGGCTTTCTAAAAGCAAATTGGAGATTGTTCCTTCTGTTTCTCTTATGTGGAATAATTTGGGGAGTATTGGCATTAACTCTTATAGCAGAATTCTGAACTAAAACTGTCTGGCCCTGGGCTTTTTTAATTTGAGAAAGTTTCAATTACTGCTTCTATTTTAGTAGGTGATATATGCGTGTTTACATTGATCATCTTCTTCATGGTTTAATTTTAGTAAGTTAAATATATTGAGGAAATTATCCATTTCTTTTAGATTTTTCAAGTTAGTTTAGTGCAGGTTTTTAAATTATATTCTTATGATTATTTGTATTTCCTCAGTATCTTGTGTATGTGTCATGTTTCATTTCTAATTTATTTAGTTTGGATCTTCTTTCTCCTCATTTTAATTCATTTGGATAAGGGTATGTCAGTCTAACTAAATTTCTCAAAGAATGAACTCTTTTTTTTTATTGGCTACTTTTAATGTTTTTTTTTTGTCCTTGTTGTTTCTATACAGCTTTTTCTTATGATTTCTTTCTCTTTCTTTTGTTTTGGTCCTGAGCTTTCAGGAATATGTCAAGTTAGAAGTATGAGATCTCACCAATATTTTTACACAAACACATAATTTGAAATTTTCTGTCAAAACCAACTTCAATAGTATTGTATTCATTTTCATTCAATTGCAGTAAATTTTCATCTGCAGTTAGCCTACCTGTTTCCCTAGTCAGAGGGCCCTCCAGGTTCCCTGGGATTGGCTGCTAGAGTTGGGGGCCTGAGATAAACTGCTGAATTTGGTGGGAGGTTAGGATTCTCTAGAGATGGGGCAAGGGTGTCTCTGTGGGGCCTCAACAGGTGGTCTGATGCAGGGTTGGACATGAGAGTGGGGGCTTAGATTTGAAAGGTCTGCAGTTATTTTTTTATTTAAATGCTGCTGACATAATAGTATATTTGATTTAATATAGCACAGTAATAATGGAATCATGTCATACTTTTGAAAATAAATGTAGACTTATTCCATGCTTTAAATTAGAAAAAAAAAGCTATCTGATGATATCACTTTGGGAAATTTATATTCTTTAAATGTTCTGGAATTTGTAAATATCCTTATTTCCTTA
This sequence comes from Microtus pennsylvanicus, assembly GCF_037038515.1. NCBI lineage: Eukaryota > Metazoa > Chordata > Mammalia > Rodentia > Cricetidae > Microtus > Microtus pennsylvanicus. The sequence goes on from NC_134594.1 coordinate 20,325,648, forward strand.
TCATTAGAGTCAGATACAAGTCTGTAAACAAGATGCAAAATTATTTTGTGTACAACAGCTTGAACCCCAATGTTTAATTTTTTCCTCATACAGAAATGGATTACATATATCTGTTAATCTAAATAGGATACAATAGTTCAGAATTTAGTTTAATTGAAAAAATAGAAGCTAAATGACACTGTAGTCACTATGAAATTTCAAATTCAATCACAATTTGATTACCTCTTTTATAAAATAAATACACCAAACTTATTTTAGTATTTTTAGTAGAAATGAAGCATAAAAGTATTCTTACTTGATATAGGAATCAAATCAAGACTCTGTGTTAAATATTAACATGCATGATAAAAGTAATTGAATTTAATAAAACTACTTTTTAAAAAAATAAATATTAAAATATTCTCAACTGGTGAAACAGGAAAAACACTTTTTAAAAACATATTTTAAGTCATGGCTACACATGACTGAATGAAGATCAGTAACAACTATTTTCAGTGGCGGTTAGGTTGTCATGAAGAAATGGGACTAACAAAAAACAAAGATTGTAAAACAAAATTTTCAAGACAAAGGATTATTTAATTATTCAAATTACAAATCTGAAATAATGAACAGGTATCATTTGACATTGTAAAATCATAGAGCAGTTAGAATACACCCTTGATTTCCCACTGGGGGAAGGATTCAGCATGCTGATGGCCCCCCCCCCCTGGAAAATAGCACACATTGCTTAGTAAAGAATATTCACTTGTGATTCAAGTTACCTTACTGAGAAAGAAAAATAATACATTTCCATTGATAATATGTTAATTAAGATGTTTATAGCAGATTTTTAATACTAGTTCGGTATTGAAAACAATCCAAATAGCTAGGGTCCTCAAATTTGTATTATTAGTATGTCATCATACTGCAAATAAGTCAACAATATCATTGCAACTCTCACAAGGAAAATGACCACGCATAATCCAGAAGGGAAAAACATGAGGAGAGGCATTGCATGTGAGTTCATTTGGAAGCTGTTTCATGATACCAAAATGTTCTATACTGAGTTAGAACAGATCAGTCCTTTTCTGAATCATCTGTTTTTTAGGTCGTATATGCTCTTCTAGGGAGGTAAAGGATTTCATTCTTGTTTGGTACAGCAGTTATAATAGTGTGTACACTCATAAAGAGAAATCTAATATGTACTGATATTTAACCATTGGATGTTAGAAGAACAGAGCATACAAACGTTTTCAGAAATTCTATCCTATTTAATCTGCGACTGTGATGATAACTTTTCTATTATATAAGTCTAATAGAAAACTAATCAATTTAGAAATCTTTAGATATCATTTGGCATAGCATCTGCAAGATGACCATTAATGGAATAGTGTTTGATAGCATATGGCTTGCTACTTTTATAAAACTATTGTTAGAAAAAACTTTCACCAATAAGGGACTGAGTTTTATGTGTTCCAAATCATATCTAACTCAAAAAAGATTTGAATGAACAGTCCCACCCTCCACAATAACGTGTACATTTTTTTAAATCTCTATCAGAATTCTCAGGGTTCAGATGAGTGTCAGAAATAAATTTTAAAATATTAATGGATTTGTGACATTATATACTTATTCCTTTAGAAAGTAGTTTTGGTTTCCCATCAGGTAGTCAATACTTTGTTCTGTATTATGGATTAAAACTTTTTCAAAAAGTTAAGTTACACATACACACACACATATTCACACATATTCCATTCCAATATGCACGATGTATATTTTATACTTTAATTAGTTAGGTATTCATTCTTGTATGAACTGAAAATATAGTATGGATTAGTGAAACAATCCATTTAAGGAACTTGGGAATGTTGAAAACATGCTTGGAACATATGACATCCTTATATAATGAACTGAATCAAATAAAGAAATAAAGGAAAAATCTTTTTATAGGGTAATCTTATAAGAAGTAAGAACATATAAGAATTAAAATAATCAAAAGGTAAGTTACACAAATTAATCTCAATACTTTAAAAATAAACTTTAAAATGTATTGAGAAAATTTCTATCACAAAGAAATTCCTATTCAGAGTTGGCAACTAAACGCTAGGGGAGACAAAGTGAATTCTTGAGGTAATCTAAATGATAAGACATTCATATTCATTCGAAATAGATAGGAAAGTTGGGTGAGAAACCAAATGATAATTCCAAGATTTTAGATCTGTGAGAGTAGGATGCTGGCAATGCATCTTACGAGATATCAAAAATTGGTAGTGAAAATATTCAAAGTGCTTCACTATCTTATATTTAAAGAGAGAAGTCACATCAGGATTTTATATCTATATTTGCCTTTCTATTTCATACAATGACATTTTACATGATTTTAAAAGAAACTGAAAAACACTCTAAACACATAAATTGCATATTTATTAATCATCATTGAAAATATTATAAATTATATTTACAATTTTGAAAACATTTTAATCTAAATTAAATGTAAAGTCAGAACAAATACTTTTTCTATGTGTTATTCAATTTTTTATCATAATGCTTGTACTTCATGTCCATGTAGGTTTTTCTTTTTTCCAGTGAAAGATTTCTGTTTGGCTTCATTTCTATGTACAGACCTCTGACTGCTTATTACAATATCCAGGAACAATTTTTTTTAATTAGAGTAACCTTGCCCTCCTATGATATTTTTATGCAGCACATATGTAACCATCCTCTTATTAACATATGCTAGCAACTAATTTCTACACTTCTTTAAACTATACAGCCTGATTCTTCCCCTGCACTGTATTCAGTTTTGGGGGTGTTTTGCTTTTGAATTCTAAGTGTAGAATCAGTTAATTCATATTAATTAGATGCTTTCTATAATTTTCATTGGGAAGATATTGAGGTATAAATACATTTGAGGGAGATACTCTAAAATATTTGTGTTCTCCGGGATTAAAACACACAATCGTTCCGTTTTGACTCAAGTTTGTTTTCATCTCTATTCAGTTTGTACGTGCAGGCATCAACATGAACGCTTTAGTACATACAGTACCGTATTTTAAACATCAGCTTTTACAACGTTATTCAGTCCATAGAGGATATTGCTTGAAATTATTCAACTGAACTTTGTTTCTTTGTAAAGATTAATTGTCTTTGTATGGTCACCTTATATCCTGTCTTTTCTACAAACGTTTCTTTTTTCTTTAATTGCATTTTCTTCCTATTCTTTTCATTTAATCCTCTAGAAAGCTGAGGATGTTGGGTAGTGTTTGTCTTATTTCTGATCTTCAGTAGATGTTAATTAATTTTAGGTTTAATTGGCTGCTAATTAGAGGTGCAGAGATAAAACATGAGCTTGCAAAACATGTGCATTCTGCTGATATGTTTGCATCTCTTCAGGTATATTTACCAAGGGGCTGAAGAGAAGTCTCAGAATTTTAGAATCTTTGGTGTGTAATCAGAAAATCAGAGTTTTGATCCCATCACTTAAATAACAAGCCAGATGTGTGTTAGTGTCTATAACACGAAAAGGGAAGAATCTAATACTTTAGTATGTATGTGAGTCTACACTGCATATACCTATACATACACAGTCATACTCACAAAGAAACAGAAAACAGTCTTTATAGGGTGAGCAACCTTAATTTGATTGCTAGTTTACCAATACCAATAATATTAATGGGTTTTAAATTTTGTCTTTTTCTCTATCTCAACTGATATGATTATATAATGCTATCCTATTTTGATATGTAAGTATACACTAATAAACATCTGATTGTAGAACCAGTACTGTGTTTCTAAAGTGAGGACAAATTCACTGCAGTCTATAACGTGTGTGTGTGTGTGTGTATGTGTGTGTGTGTGTGTGTGTGTGTGTGTGTGTGTGTGTGTGAGAGAGAGAGAGAGAGAGAGAGAGAGAGAGAGAGAGAGAGAGAGAGAGGAAAAAGAGAGAGAGAAGAGACTGTGCACATGCATGTGCATATACATTTGTGAAGGTCAGTAGATGTAACACCCGATTTTGTGTTATACCCTCGGTACAGTTCATGCACCACTGTACCGTACACGAGTCGGGCAAGAGCCTGGAGATTGAAAAGAACACACAGAGACATCAGGGTCATTCGAAAGAAGATCAGCTGAATGCCATTTATTCAGACTTGGAGAAATCCTTATGTATCTTAGGGCTGCACAAGGATCTCTGCCCAGGCAGGTGGGAAATTACCATATTAACAAAGGAGTAAATGCCCTGCAGCTAACCACCAGGCGGGGCAGGGAGAGCACAGAAACACACAGGAAGCTTAGTTAGCTGATCATAAACTGTCCCAGCGATGCACCCCAGGAATAAGGAGACCAGGGCCCTACAGGTCCCCCTTTTATATAAATTATGACTAGGCCTGTCTTGGGTGGCATTGGACGTCAGGCAATACCCCTTACCCGTCATGGGAAAGCATCCAGGTCAAAACACATTTTCTGTCTTAGGTTGGGGCAGCCCCCCAAAAGCCTTTTCCGTCATTGGCTCACTAGCCATCCATCACCGAGTTCAGCCAGATTTGTGCTGAAAGATTCTCTGGGGCAATAGCTAAGTGGACTTGCCACGTGGCAACATTGACCTGAGCTTGCCTTTGGCTCTGACATGATGCTCCAGCACATATAAGCATCCCTTAAGGAGACTGTGCCTGCTCATTCCTAGATAATCATAAACTGTCCCCACGATGCACCCCAGGAATAAGGGAGACCAGGGCCCTACAGGTAGACTACTTTTGAGCATCAGAAATTGCCTTTGTACCTTGTTTGGGGCAATGCCCCTTCTGAGGATTCTTCTCCATCTCTCATTTCCACTGAAATGCTGGTTTCAAACAGCTGAGCTTCTCTCTCTGGCTTTACCTGGGTAGACAGGATCAGCTCAGCTTCTGGCTTCTGTAGTAAGAGCTTTTACCCACTGAATCACCTCCCCAGTCTGTTTATGTTTTTAACATAAATTTTATTTGCTACTATTTTGGTATAGATTCCTGAATCCATTTTCATGGATTAGTAGTTAGTAGTTTTCTTTCCGGTGGTGTGTTTATGTGGTGTGGAGTTTAAAGTGTTGCTGAATCTAAGAGCTATTATGCTCTATTACTTCTGCTTCTGTTAACAAAAAGATGCTGCAGAGGAAGAGTACCACATATTCATGAAATGTGTTGGAAAACTGTTCTCAGAAGCCATTCTGCTTCACTGCTTTCACCCCCTATCCCTAGTTATCATGCTTGGCAGTTCAGTATCACAAGCTTCACACTTGCCTTCTGTAAAGCCATATCCATCTCCCTCTTTGTTCTCTTTGCTCTGTTAGTGCCAACTTCTAGTCTTTTCTCACTTTGTCCATTTCAAAACTACCTGTTTTTGAAATGATCAGTTAGCTGTGTACTACATAAAAGTTTGGGGGTTGATTTCCATTTTCACTAAGCCTGATTTCATGGGAATTATCTATGTGGTTTTATATATCAATGTTTTATTACTTTCTACGGTGGTAGCATTGCATTATGTGGACATAAAAATAGAATTTATTATCTTCCTATATAAGAGTTTAGTGTTTACCTCCATCTAGCCAGAGCTTCCACATACTTCTACAGAGTTTGGCCTAGTTAGTATTGCTGACCTTCCATATTAACACACGTTCCCCAGCCTGTCAGAGCTCATTCTGTCAGAGCTCACATAGGTCCTGTAGCTAATGCCCTCATGCAAACAGAGACTGCTTTTAAATTTTCCGGCCACCCTGGTCCCAATACTCACATGGAAGCTATATTAAGTACAACACTGTTTGGCCAATGGCTTAGGCATATTCCTAGCTAGCTCTTCCATCTTAAATGATCTCATTTCTATTATTCCATATTTCACCACAATTCATGGGTTGTTACTCAGATCTTGCTTCTTAGGTGGCTACGTGGTATGTGCCTGGCTCCACCTTCTTTCCTCTTCTGTTATTTTTTTTGTTGTTTGTTTGTTTGTTTTTCGAGACAGGGTTTGGCCTGTCCTGGAACTAGCTCTGTAGACCAGAGCTGGTCTCAAACTCACAGAGATCTGCCTGCTTCTGCCTCCCGAGTGCTGGGATTAAAGGCATGCGCCACCATCGCCCGGCTTTTTTTTTTTAGGATTTATTTATTATGTATACAATGCTCCTCCTGCATGCACACCTCTATGCCAGAAGAGGGCGCCAGACTTCATTACAGATGGTTATGAGCCATTATGTGGTTGCTGGGAATTGAACTCAGGACCTCTGGAAGAACAGTCAGTGTTCTTAACCTCTGAGCCATCCTTCTTTCCTCTTCTATCTCTGCTTGGATTTCCTGCCTAGCATTATTCTGCCCTGCCATAGGCCAAAGCAGCTTCTTTATTAACCAATGGCAATAAAAATATTCACAACATACAAAGGGGAATCCAAGAACATCTTCCCTTTTCTGTCTAATTAAAAAGAAAGTTTTAACCTCAACATAGTAAAACTGCACATAACAAAATAGGTATCAAGCAAGAATTACAGTATTTACCTGACAAAATTAAAGAAAATATTCTATTATCTATTTAATCTTTGTGAGTCTAAAGTTTCATATCTAATTTATCTTTTATCATAACCAAGGAAAACTATAATTATGCTTATCTAGTCTTCAATTCCATCAAAGACCCCAAAAGGATACATATTTCCTATGTAAACTGGAAGTACATTGTAAGAAATTTCCAAAATTCTAGAATTGACAGAGACATCTCACTATGTGGATCATTACCCAATTTTTTTCTGTACCATTGGACATCCATCTTTAGCCTACAGTCCCACAGTTTCTGAAAGACTTTTTTATAATAAAGAAAATTTGAAAGACTGTTTTGCTATTGGTAGTTTGTCAGTCACTTTCCTCTGTGCCCTGCAAAATGTTCGGGTACTTCTTTCATGAAGCAGGAACTTTGAACGACTGGAAACAAAGGTAAAACCTCTTTCATAAAATAACATATTCTTAGATTCAAATTTTGAAGTCAAGATACCTTTATGTTGCTTTAGCTTAGTAGCCCCCGCAATCAAATATCTCTCTGAAGTTAACTCATTAACAGTCAAAAAATGTCAAAGAAAGCACAATAAAACACATTATCCAGACTCTCTGTGTATATTCCATCTTTATATGACTTATTTTTTTTAGTCTATCACTTTTTAATATTTTTTATCTTTGGTTTGGCTATCCACACTTCTTTATATTATTTATACTGTCACTTTAAACACTTCATTTTAATTTTTAAAACTATTTCTTTTTATAACTACCCAAACCCATTTTCTTTTTTAACCCTACATACATTTTTTTAAACACCTTGTGACCTGTTCAATGGTTTACTTTTTTCCAAATCTGTCTTTATTGCAGATCTGTAATCTTTTTTTGGTCACGGTTGTAAACAGTTAAGCAGGCATGGCTAGAATCAGAGCAGCAACTTTGGTTGTTTGTAATTAATGCACACCCTTTGATTAAATATTTTTATGAATACCATTAGTACTTAACACTTGTCATAATATTGTGAATTATGTTTTATTGTTTTACTCCACCTTAGAAAATCCCTAAAATACTTCAAGGTAAAAAAACTGTCTCTTAAACAATACAACAACACTTATAACGATAAATATTGTTGTTTTGGAGTCGGTGCAATGCTTTTATGATTGTTTTTAAAGTTTAATAAAAGTACCTAAAGCTGTAAATAATAGGAGACAGGTATTTCTGAAACTTTCTTAGTGATATATGGAGGTGGTTAAAGTATTTCAAAGATTCTCCTAGAACTTTATTGTTACAGAGGAGATAACAGTTACCCTGTGAATGCAATGACAATCTTACTGAAAAGCAAAAGCAGAAAAAAATGATTTCATAATTAATATATGGATTTTCAGTGTATTTACTGGTGATTTAAATACTGAATCATAAACTTATTTGCTTATCTTTTTAGAACTAAAGCTCTAATTCATCATGAAAGCATGACATGACTTATGGATATAATATACCTCCTTCATGAAGTAATGCAGTGAATCTTAGATGAGATTTTGTATTATAAATGTACTATACAGAGCATTCTGACAAAGATTATAATAAATCTTTTTTTCAAATTTTACTCTAATGTAAAATATATAGCTATGAAGAATGGAATAGTATGCATAGCAAAGATAGTAAAAATGTTTACTTTATACTACATTTACTTAATCCCTCACAACAGTGAAAGATGTTTGTTATCTTAAATCAATCATATTTTACATCCAATTATTGAATTTGCTACTGTACCTTAGAACTTTTTCAAAGAACCACTGTTCTTTAAAAAGGAAAACACTTCACAACAGACTATGTGTATTCTTCATTCTTATAAAAGAAGTCACAGTTCATGTCATATTCTTTATAAAATGTCAAAATTCTAATGTCAGATGATAAAACCATAAAATAAAAATGTATGAGAAAGTTCTTTCTTGGGAGTTTTAAAACCATAGCAAAAAAAAATAAATAAAGTAGTTTTACACATGTATAAAAGCTGGAAATTTAAATTCCATCTGTTTATGGAAATATACTACCTAGTAATGTGATTTAAATACACAACTTCTTTTGAAGTGTAAGCATCCATTTATGCTTAAAGTGACAGCAATCAATATCTCTTTATAGAATTGGATAAATATATAGCAGAATTTCTTGGCATAACTATTTTTTTTCCAAACCCCTTTTAAAAACCACTGCAAGATTGTATCTTTCTATTCTCTGTTAGCCCAATACTTCTGAGTCTTCACCCAGGTTCCTATCATCCTTCCTTCCTTCCTTCCTTCCTTCCTTCCTTCCTTCCTTCCTTCCTTCCTTTCTTCTGTTCTCATTTGTTCTCTCCCTCTTATCTTTCCTTTCTTTCTTCCTCCCTCCCTCCCTGTTAGGTATTTTGTTAAGCCAGACCTCTCTGCTTACACAAGTAATTTCAATCAAACCAAATTAAAACGAATTAAAGATACCCATGTTTAATGTAATACTCTCAGGTGGCCCCAGAAAAATATGGAGAGAGAAAGAGAGAGAAGGGGGAGATCATGAAAACTCTGGAGACCATGTGTTCATTCTCTGGGGGACAGTTTAAATAGCCTGTGGGAGTGGTCTCAGAACTTCCTGGGGAGGGGTAAACATTTAGCTGGCTTTCTTGAGCCTCCCCAGGGAAGGGTCACTGATTGACAGACTTTAGACTGAGGCAAATCCCAGTAGAGGGAGATTTTTCCAGGAGCTGGGGTGAAGCTCCCCAGCCAAACAATCTGGACTTTTTGTATAAAGGGGTGTTAGGGAGCTTAGGTGGTACTTTCTACCAAGCACTCCTTTCCTCCCTCCATGCATCCCTCCTTTCTTCCTCTTCTCTCTTTCCTTGAACCAGTTTTTTGTTGCTGTTATTGTTTCCCAGACTACTACCAAACTCTTTAAGTATCTGTGGGTGACCTTGAATTTCTGATCCACTTTTCTGTACACCCTGAGTGCTGAATCACAGGGGTGTAGCACCATGGCTAGCTTATGTGGTGGTGAATATTGGACTCAGGAATGCAGGCATGCTTAGGAGATACTCTCCCAACTGAGCTGTATCATTTAACCCTCAAATAATTATTGTTAAAAACATTAATAAAATTGTTTCCCTCCTTTTAAATGACACCTTTGTTTTTCTCACCATCTGTTTTGTAGTTTCTAACATAAAAAATTTAAAGGTTCTGAATAATCTCTATCTTTACCAAACTACAAAGAAACATGTCTCTTTTCCCTCAAAGCATGGTCATAACAGCAATACCCTCCTGGCAATATCTTAATTTCCTGTTTTCACTACATTATATTTTCAGCTCATTTTCTATCAATTTTATTCATTTTTCTATAAATTTATTTAAGTAATTGCTACATGGCCATAGAGTACTGTTCAAGGTTTGGCACGATTATAAGTGTTATTCTATTAAATGGGAACACTTTAATATATTTTTCTAATAGGAAAATACTAAAAAAAGATAGTTTTTATAATTCTTTATGTGTTTTTGCTCTTTGTTTTGTAGCATATTTGATAGAAAGTTGGAATTTTTAAATAAAACTCTAGAGGCATAAAGGAGGTATATAAAAGTCTAAAATAACAAAGAAAGTAGCAACATTCCTGTTGTAAAAACATGTTTTATGTCATTTGACAGCCACAAGATACTCAGTTGCTCTGGGAAATTGTTACCACTAGAGCTGAAGCCTTCCTCTGAGCCAGGCTTTGCAAGATATAGTATTCCATAGAAGAAGAAATGTCTTTAATAGGTGATGGTTAGTTTCCCAAGAAATAGTAAGTTATCAGAGAAAACCCAGGGATGCAGATACCAGAGGGCCAAAAGAAGACAAATTCAGTGAAAATGTAATAAACACTGCAATAAGTCCACCTGATAAGCTAATAATAATCTCAGTATAATTTAGGGTTTTTTTCAGCATTTGTGAATGAATTAAGATTCATCTGCTTTTATTGTTCATTTATTATGAGTTATCCCATGTTTTTATACTCAAAAGAAAGGTAATATTTTTGTAAATCAAAAATTAATGTCTATTTCATAAATAGTCTACTCTGGGAACAATTTATTTGTAGTAATCAACATGAATCTGTTAGCATATTGCAGAAAGAAAATTGACTGAAATTTATCTTGATGGTAGAGGGCCTATGGCCCCAATTAGTCAGAAAAGCAAAAGCATTTAGTTTATTTCCATACTTATTAACAGTTAATGAGAACCAACCAAGTCTTAGTGAATATGCTAGGAGCTGCATGCACATAAAACTTAATTCCTGTTTTCTAAGGTATTATGTACAATTAAACATGGAAAATGAATTAGAGGTTAAATAAGTGAAACAAGTTTTTGAAGGTCAAGACTCTTAAAAAATTAGGTGATGAAATATGCAGATGAAATAAACAGAGTTGAATTTCTCTTCCTGATAATAAAAATTGTGTAGTGATAAAAACATGAAAAATTGTGATATAAGTAGACCTACGAAATCTTCATAATATTCTAATCAACTCCAGTTTCAGCTTGATTTTTATGGTGGTTTGAAAAAAATTGGCTCCCAAAGAGGGTGGTACCATTAGAAGTTTGGCCCTCTTGGAATAGCTGGGGTCTTTTAGAAGAAGTGTGTCACTGTGAAAGTGTGATTTGAGGTCGCCAGTGTGCTCAAGGCATGCCCAATGTCTTAGTTCAGTCCTGTTGCCTTCGGGATAATGATGTAGCTCCCTCTGCACTCTTAGCTCTTTTTCTAGCACCATGTCTACCTGCAAGTTTTACCATGTCCCATCATCATGGTAATAGACTAGACCTCTGAGACTGGAAGCCATGCAATTAAGTGCTTTCTTTTTATGAGAGTTGCCATGGTCATGGTGTTTCTTCACAGAAAAAGAAAAGACAATTTTACTTTTAAATTTTATTGATATAATACTATAACATTATAATCATTCTCTTCTCTTCACAATCATGCGTTTCTTGTGATTATCACCTGTCTTTCCATTTATTTCTGTTTTTCAATTAACTAAAAAGAAAATCTATTTCCTAGTGTATGTGTGTTTTTCAACTTTGTATTTACTATACTAGACATGTTAACAAGGTGGTCATCTTAGAGTTTTATTTGGAACCAGGGTACTTACAACCATTTTGAAATGGGAGTCAACATAATAACAGTTACATAAGTCCTGAAAATTATCTGTGATTATTAATCAAGAAATGTAGGAGAATAATAAGCTTCTATTAATGTATGAACTTTGGTTGTATAAACAATTGTTATTTAGTTTTTTTCTAGGCAAGAATTCCTGAAGACTCTGATTATAATCATTATTTTTGCACAATTTTTCATAAAATTCATCTTGTAAATAATTGTTAATGGCATTTCAATTTATCTATTCTTTCCACTAAGCAACTAGTGGAAATATTTTCAGGTAAAATAAGTTTATGATGATTCTTTTGCAGGTTTCCTTCTAGGCATACTTTAATAGACATATTAAGAAATAAATTATTTGGTGTTACAATATCTACCAAACAATATAATTAAACAAACTATGTCACAAAGAGTTTATCACATAAAAATATTGGAGAAAATAATACATTTTTTTGTAGAATTTACTCAACTTGATTTTAAAACTGTTATTTGTATGATATTTTAAGAATAAGCATGTGTCATCTGACTCCTTGGTGAATTTTAACACTAAGTACTCTTGAAATGATTCAGGGCACAGATTTGGCTTTGTAGTCAAATGTTATTGTGTATATTTAGCTCTAGATCTTCTTCTTGATCTTCCTGAGTTTTACAATATCAGGAAGATTTTATTGTCAAGTTGCATGTTGTTCATTTTGCAAAGAGCATTGTTTGAGGGAATTAAGTGGATTATACATGCAAACTTCTTGATATTGTGAAAGCACGGCTCCACCTCCACAAGCTGAAGAACAATTGCTATAATGCTCTGAGAAACAATAAAAGACTCATTGTGCTGTGTTACCTGTTGAAATAGAAGACAACACTGTTGAACGTAAGTGAAGAGCCACTTGATCTCACAGAAATACAATTTAAACTTGGAGATCTCAACTCTAAGTAATTCTTTATTTCAAGTCACAATAGCAGTGACTTAGAAATGACTGTTTTGAGGTTGGAGACATGACAGTTGCTTAGTATTCTAAAGAGTACTTCAAATCTGAGTTGTGAATGTAGAGTAGGAAATGATAAGAACAAAATCCTGCACAATGAAATAACATGGCCACAGAAGCTGGAATTGAACATTTTCATTATTTGTTTTGCATTGGATTGACAGAGTAATGATGCCCGTTTTCTGCTAATTTCATTATCCAAATGTCATTAAAAGCTCATACAGTAACTAGTGGTTATTATTAAATTTTAGGTCAAAGCACTAGGGCAATTTAAAGAACAAAATTGATTCCTTTTCTCTACCTTTTTTATTTTTAAAGCAATCATAGGTCCCTTCCCTCCAATCCTCTCTTCCCCACCTTCTCCCTACCCCACCACCCATCCACTCCTCAGATAGTGTGAGACCTCCCATGGGGAATCAACAAAGTCTGTCACATCACTGGAGGCAGGACCAAGGCCCTACCGCCTGTATCTGAAAAAAATCAATTCTAAAAGCAAGGACACAATATAAAATTTACACAAATGTTTATAGATTATTGAAAGTTGATATTGTATTTACAAATAATATAATAAACTGTGACTATTAGTAATGTAGGTAAATAGAAGAAGTTGCATTTTCCAGTAAGCTTTTTTTACACACACACACACACACACACACACACACACACACACACACACACTTGTAAAGTATTGAGAAAAGTGTGTTTTGGGTTAGATTTTGTTTGTTGACCTTAAAAGTCACCCAGATCAATTATAGCAGGTAACCTGACCTCTCTTTTTACTTTTCATTCTACTCTGTGTCCTATCAATCTCTTAGACATCCTTCATTAAAATAACAGCTATTTACAAAGTATTTACTCATCGCTTTTACTTACAATTTCTTGGTTCTTTAAAATTTGCTTTGTCATTAGTGTTTCTGAATTACTTTATATACTTTTCATTATGCAAGTCACTCACTGAGCACAATTAAATAAGTATTTGCCATTATTCTACCCTGGTGGATACATTAGTTATATTTTACAGTAGTTCCTTAGACCAAGGGTTATTTGATTATGTCTTTGACAAACAGTAATTCATTTTCTCCCCAGAAATGTTTTGTTTCATGTTAAATGTTAATGTTCATAGCCAGTTATAAGCTACTGTCATGGACGCAGTGATATCACATTTTACATAACTTCATTTCATTTTAGAAATATTTGTAGTCATGAATACATCATTTACAATTCCAAAGAGATAATAATGACATTATCTTGTAAAATTAATATTCATGTAGTCTTTTCTTGCAAATAACAATTCTAAATATTTGTAACAGGCGGCAGTGACACACACTTTTAGTCCCAGCGCTTGGGAGTCATAAGCAGGTAGATTTCAGTGAATATAAGGCCAGCTTGGTCTACAAAGTGAGTTCTAGGACATCTAGGACTGTTACACAGAGAAACCCTGTCTTAGAAAACCGAATAAATGAATGAATAAATAAATAACATTTTAAATATCTCTTTAAAAATATTGAGTACATTAATACCGAAAGATAAATAGTCATAAGTGAATCCGATAATGGCAGTATCTACAGGAATCATATAGAACAACAAATACCTCAGCAATGTTTTAAATCCACTCTGTTTTCATGTGACATATTTCGATTGTTTTGTTTGATTTTAAATAAAAATGCATAGTGGGATTTTCTGCTACAGAATTTCAATATAAAGATCTTGACAGTACAACTAAGTTTGATTTGCTTCTGACTGTCTTTTTGAGATTGGATTATAATGACATTACAACTCCTCCCCCAGTCTTTTTATTTATTTGTTTCTAGCTCCAAATCTTTAGATTTCAGAGCATAACCTGGAGAAACTGTAGATAAAAAGTAAAAAGGAATAGAGTTGAGAATGGGAAAAGCAATAGAGAGAGGAATAGACCAGCAAAAGTGAACTGAAGTGAAAGAGGTAAAGGAAAAACAGGAAGAGAAATAAAAGTAGATGAAGAAGAGAAGATGGTAAAATAACAATGAGAATGTCTGAAAAAGTCATAACAAATCACGCCATTAACTATGTTACTAAAATACTTTATAGTACATGGAAATCTGTGTATAACTATGCACATATACTTTAAATAATATTTTTCCATCCAGGATAAGAAATTCTCTATAAGAGAATTCTATCTAACCAAACCTCAGGCATCAGGCGTTTGACTTGTTGGTCAGCATTGTCCAAGGGACTCCCCAAAGCACACTAGCTATTGTTAATGCCTTGGTTTTCATTCTAGAGGTGAAATGTTAGTCCCTATTACTGAACCACCATGTGCTTGAGACACAGAGTTCAAAGGACAAAATGAATCCAGCCAGAAAGCCACTTCTCTGAGGAATACCTACCATAGTATCAGGAGGAGTCCTGCAACTTTCAAAAGGAGGGCAACAAGCAACAGTACCACCAGGCCATGATGGCTGTGAAGCAAAATAATGAATAGCATGATGATAAGATCCTAAGGTGCAGTAATGGCATTTGTACCTTGTCAGTAATTAGCAGCTTTCTTATTGGATTGAAGGGCCCTTCAACAAGGTGGAAGTGATACCAGGTACTGGAAATACAACTGTAGTTTGAAGAACTTCTCTTCCACATCTATGGCCCTTCACAATTTCATAGAGTGAATTCTGATTTCATTAAGAATTTTAAAGTTTTTACAAAAACACTTTTTACTCATGGTAATGAAAGAAAACAAAAAAAATAAAATGTGAAATTTATTTGCAATTCATTTGGAAACAAAATATGGCACAGATAATTTTTCTACTAATATGGGAATTCAAATTATTTACTCAAAGATAATAAAGAGGAACTTCCAGATGCATGCAAAATAAGCCTAAAACTCAGGGATGTATGAAGTTGCATTGTAAGTATAAATTTTATAAGTTCATTAAAAATTTAAAGGATGACGAAGCTTCCCATTTTCTAATCAGGATCTTTATGATTTGAAGAATTTTTCACATTTTAATATAGTTATGCTAAATAAACACATATTTGTGATTATCTCGCTCATTTTGGTTTAATGAATCATCTAGTTGTTACTTTTAAGTCACAATTTGTCCTTCAATTCCCTTCAATGTAAAACAAATGTTTTAGAGTTTCCTATATATGCTTGAATGTTTGATACATACATACATATGAAAAATATTACAAAGTCGCTCACTTACAAAAGCCACCAGAATAGTTCACAATATTATACATCATCTATCTAAATTATGTATTGATGTGGGAGTGTCATATATCAATCTGTTGATTTCTTTGGCTAAGCAATAAAGAAACTGCTAGGCCCATTTGATAGGCCCACCCTTAGGTGGGTGGAGTGAACAGAACAGAACGCTGGGAGGAAGAGGAAGTGAGGGCAGACTCCGCAGCTCTGCTCTCCGGAGCAGACGCAGGAGAGACGCCATGCTACCTGCTCCAGGGAAGACGCACACCATGCCCCAGCTCCGACCCAGGATGGACTTAGGCTAGAATCTTCCCGGTAAGCGCACCTAGGGGCGCTACATAGATGATTAGAAATGGGCCAGAGCAGTGTTTAAAAGAATACAGTGTCCATGTAATTATTTGGGGCATAAGCTAGCCGGGCAGACGGCTGGGGTTTTGGGAATGCAGCCCCGCCGCCGTTCATATTACTACAAATGACGCCCAGACGTGTGGCTAACTAAACCTACTTAAAAAACCTGAGAAGGCTTAAAAATAAGGAAGAGAGCGTTTAACACAGATTTTTGCTGTTTGTTGTTGGTGTGCTGTAGAGAGATTTCCTGATTCAGCAAGAGCAGCAAAAAAAAAGCTGCGTTATTTTAAAGCGTGGCTTCCTGGGGCTGTGCCGCCAGTGCAAACTCTGGCTTTATGTTTGTGTTCCCGCTTGGGATCCGAAGGAGAGTGCTCTGAGACCTTGACGATGACTCAGAGCTCCCCGCCTGCTCCTGGGCAGAAGGCAGAATCAGACTTAGGCAGGCGGAAGAGCATGGCGGATTCCTGCCGCCATACAGAGACGTGTTTTCAGACTGCACAGTGCTCTGTGTGTCAGATTTGGACGTAACTTGGATGAAAAGAATTTCTGTGCTGCACGCTCAGTCTCAGAATTAAAGTGCTGAGTGCCGCTCTTACCTGGTAGCCCCAAGAGGCTTCCTGACTCAGCTTTAGCTGCAAAGCCTGCAGCTCATTAAGAGGTCCTGCCACGAAACACTTAAACGGTGTTGACGAAAAGCTGAACGCATGCTTTTCGGTTTTCAGCCGTAGCAGGAAAAAAGCTGCGCTGTTTAAAAATGCCAGCTTTCTGGGCCATCCTGCCAGGGAAAACTCTGACTGTTTGAGGCAGGAGGGCCAGCTACCGAGAGAGGACTTGAGTGTTGTCTGTTGTAGCTTGCTGGCTGGCAGGGACCTTGCAGCCAGTACCTCAGCCATGAGGCTGGAAAGCTAAGGATCCAGCCGGCAAAGCCACGCCTTTAGTCCTACTGATATTGCTCAGTAATTTAAAGGCTCTTGTGGTCAGAAAAACAGAGAGAGATACAGTAAAGAGATTCAAAGACAGAGAAAAAATTTAAATGATTTACAGTGTTAAAAATATATACAGACTAAAAGTTAAAATTCTTAAAGTAAACTTCTGTGACTTCAAGGTGTGGTAGCACACGCCTTTAATCCCAGTGCCTAGAAGGCAGAGACGAACAGATCTCTGTGAGTTCAAGGTGTAGTAGCAAACACCTTTAATCCCAATGCCTGGGAGGCAGAGACAGGCGGATCTCTGAGAGTTCAAAGACAGCCTGGTCCACAGATATACGCTCAAAAAGCAAAAAGTTAACTTAGGAATGTCTCAGCTTAGATTCTTAAGTGCCTAATGATTTAAAGGCGCAAATCAAAAGTGCTCCTGGATAGTAAAAAATTGCAGATTCACAATAGGACAGATTCAGACCACTGAATGAGTCACACTGTTGGATGAATGTACGTTGGCTTGGGAGAGAGAAGAAAAAGAATATAGAGAATAAAGTTAATGGTTAAAAAAAAAAAGTAAAAGTAAAGTCTTTAAAGAGACAGAATAAAGTAAAGTGATAGAGTAAAACTAAGCCGCGTAAAAATGAAAATTTCACAAAGAGTCTGGATTATGTACATTGTGTTTTCTTTAAAATTTTTGACTGTGAAGGAGCTAAGTACAGAGAGACATTTCATTATATGGGCTGCCAAGTGGAACCAGAACGGATATCATGAGGGTATGATTTCAGAATTTGGATCTAAGGATATGATACTTTGGAAAAGAGATTCTTCTTTTGTTTTCACAGAGGATGAGACTCTATGGATTTCTTCTATTCCGATTTGGTATGATGGACCACGTCCTCCTGAAGGGTTGCTGTGAACATCTTCAGAAAATTGCCTTGCTCAACTGCCAACTGAGATAAACCTGGCACACAGGTTACACCCTAAAATCATTAACGACGCCCCTATTCAGCAGGAAGCAGTTTGGAGAGAAAAAACTGCGCCCATGTTCCCAAATATAGTTTATAAATGTTCTTTTACATTTAAAGGGGGATATGATATAGGTATGAATAATTTGCATTAGTATAGATTTTGCTTTATTTATAGAGATTCAAGGTCAATTTTGTTATATGTATAAATGTTTCTGATGTAACTTTTACTTGATAACTGTTTTGTTATATGTAATTTTGCTATGTTAAGGTTAAAGCCTTCCTTTTTTTGTTTAAACAGAAAAAGGGGAAGTGATGTGGGAGTGTCATATATCAATCTGTTGATTTCTTTGGCTAAGCAATAAAGAAACTGCTAGGCCCATTTGATAGGCCCACCCTTAGGTGGGTGGAGTGAACAGAACAGAACGCTGGGAGGAAGAGGAAGTGAGGGCAGACTCCGCAGCTCTGCTCTCCGGAGCAGACGCAGGAGAGAAGCCATGCTACCTGCTCCAGGGAAGACGCACACCATGCCCCAGCTCCGACCCAGGATGGACTTAGGCTAGAATCTTCCCGGTAAGCGCACCTAGGGGCGCTACATAGATGATTAAAAATGGGCCAGAGCAGTGTTTAAAAGAATACAGTGTCCATGTAATTATTTGGGGCATAAGCTAGCCGAGCCAGGCGGCTGGGGATTTGGGGACGCAACCCTGCCGCCGCCCCATATTACTACAATGTATAATAATGTATTGCATATTATTGGGTGATAAGTATGAATTATGCAATAGATTTGGCTATTACTTGTGAATGTGTAATAAAATGAAACAGACTCGCCCTTCTGATATAACAGGAAGTTTTATGGATGCCATCTCGGTTGTAAATTATGATGTGCTCTAAATTCATGAACATGCAGATTAGTATCACAAGGATATAACAACACAATGCCTGGGGCATAAAAGTCTCTATAAAACATTACAATGGATTGAAGAGGGTTTTGGACTGTTTCTTGACTCTATTAAAAGTAATTAAAATATTTAGCTTTTATTTGTGACCACAAATAATCTTAGTGCAAAAACTCACATGTTATATTCTTCATAAACTGTATGTTATGTTATCTCATCTGTAAAATATTTATCATCTCTTTAGAAGTAATGAAGAAATTTTATTTTCAAAGATGTGAATTGGCAAGTCCTAGAAATGTTCTGAATTAGGAACAATTAATGCCCTTGAGTAAATTTTTATGCATTACTTTCAGCTAAACATTTACTTGGAAGTTTATGCTAACTAAATTATCTCCACACAATTTATTTTTAATGCAGATGCATGAATAATCGCCATTACTTAAGGCACAAAGAAAAATAAAACAGTGTTACTTTTTATTGGCAAAACTAATGACCTTTTAAATTCTATACAGTAAATATTTTCTGAAAAATGTACCTTCCATATGCTTATATGTGAATTTTAAATGCCATACATATTAAATTTTATAGAATTAAAAGGAAAAATTGTTTAATACAAATAAATAAGAATTGGTTTAGAGTAAGAACAAAAATTCTAAAACCAGGGCAACTACAGTGCCCTGTCCCCATGGAAGACGGAATAAGGACTGCCCTGCCAGGC
The DNA here is from genome assembly GCF_037038515.1 of Microtus pennsylvanicus. Lineage (NCBI taxonomy): Eukaryota > Metazoa > Chordata > Mammalia > Rodentia > Cricetidae > Microtus > Microtus pennsylvanicus. The sequence continues at coordinate 20,345,278 of NC_134594.1, forward strand.
CTCCTCAGATCACTCTCCTTCTTTCTCTACTAATGGCTGGCCAGCATTTTACTACCCACTGGGAGAGTGGCTAATGCTGTTGTTGCAATTGCTGCAGCCTGGCCATTGAGAAATGTCTTCCGCTATTATGCCAGGAATAAAGAGGTGACTCAGGTTCAATCCGGACCCCTGAAGAGCTTTTCCCAAGGTCTTAGCAGCTGCAATCTCCCTGAAAGCTCTGTTCATCAGGTCCTGGTTGTGGCAAATAGGAAATCCCCATGGGTAGTCTGCTCAGGAGAATGAAAAATCAGCAGAATTAGATCATTTTTATCATGACTCAACCATCAAATGAGGCAATCGTCTGATTTTTGTCTATTTTTTAAACATTTTTTGTGTGGCTGACATAAGCATAGTATCAGGAATTATTAATAAAATCGATCTTATATGTTGTTTGCAATTCACTTGTGTATATTGATCTACTATAGCTTAATAGGATAGGACTTTTGTAGACAAAGGAACCTGAATTTGAACCAATAAACTTTTGTTCATCAATAAACTTTGTTTTTGTTCACTGTTGTGTAAGGTTTGGCCCACAATCAATTGTCCCCACACATGTGGCTATAGGACCATCATAGCAGAAGGCAATTGTGTTTGATTACTTCTTCTCCTCTTAAGATGTGGACAAGAATTAGTGAGGCAAACAGGAAGAGACAAGAGAGAAGATAAATACAAGGATCTTTCTTATACCTGGGTCCCACTTCCTAAAGGTTTTAAAAATTAGCAAGCTAAATCCAGAATCTCTAGTGTAAGTGTGCAACAAATGAGTCTGTGGTGACACTTCATATTAAAGATTTAATACATATTTAGCAAGCTGATTTCCAACCCACTGTTAGAATCTTGCAAGCTATAATATCTATGTGTCAATATACACTGACAATTGTAATTCGGGCACAAAAAAAAAAATCAGAGTAACCAATCACTTTCTGCCTGAACTCAAGACCTGATTCTTGAAATGAAACATACATCTAGCACCAGTTTGGTTCAAGAATGAGAAGCTAGACAAGCTATAGTTTCTAGCATAGAACCTATTATTACTTTATAAAATGAACAAAGTATTAAACTCTTAGCTTTGCAGTATCTGCCAAGTGATAGCTGCTGGGAAAGGTAAACTCAGTTGTCCTTAATGTTGACACCTGTAAGTTGACAATACTTCAATTAGAAATTCACACAATCAATAATATAGTGACAGCATAAGTTAGCCATGGTAAGGGGATAAAAGAGACACAATAGGATTGATAGGGAAAGTGGCAGGTTTGGGACAAGTTTGGGCAAAGGATGGATATGATATAAAATATTGTATAAAAGTCTCAAAGAAATAACACAAAAATAAAAAAGAATAATCTTGAAAATATTTGGAATATCTTAACTCTTAAATTTCATAAAGTTTAATTTTCTACATTTGATTTATTTTCTCACTCTTTTTATTTGCTTAATAAACAAAGGGTATAGTTTTTTTTTACAGTCTTGTATTGAGTGCTGCTAAAATAGGATTTGAAACTGAACCTCCTGAACCTCTTTTTTTAAGGTTATGATTTTAAAATGGATACGTTCAGTCGATCAAAGATATGGATAAGTATCTATTACACATTTTTTTTCAAGTCATTAATTCTCCTTATGTGGACAAAAACATCCAGAAGTTTTCCATAAGGCAAACAAGGATAGGAAGTTGTCTTAAACTTTGATCACTGGGACTGGCATTTGACTTAGTCAACAAGTGATTCTCTAGATTTCATGAAGTCATGAGCTCACTTTGAAGTAGCATGAAAAGACTTAACTGATTAGTTTAATTCTTCTATGTTTAACTAAATGGTTACTTTTATTAGATATGACTGTCAAAATTATATCTATTCATTAATTTGTTCATATGGCTCTGAAAACCACATGGGGCAGAGAGATGGCTCAACATGTCTAGAGCTTGCCACTAAGCCTGAGCCCTGAGTTGAAACTCTGGAAATCCACGTAATAGAAGCAGAAAACTAATTCTCACAAGATGTATTCTGAATGCCACATATGCTCTGTGGCATGACTGCACAGTCACAATATCCTCCATGCATAAACATATGTGGGAAAAAAAAAACCCACATGGCTGAAAACACTTTGTGATTCTCAAAGTCCTGATGTATATTTCACAGTGCCAAATTATATGCAACCATAATTTACTCTGGTCCAGGTCATCCACAAGACTATTATGAAATTATGTACTGTTCTAAAGAGGCTTTCACATCTAATTTTAATTATTTATAATCAGCTTGTTCCATCACTAATTTGCAAATAAATTATACTACTCCATTTCAATAGATATGTAGTTTCAATTGCTTAATTTGCCATAAATAAAAGAGTGTTTACCAAAAATATCCACTTTTTGAGTCAGATAAAAAGGACCTCAGCATAAAAATGCAATCCTAACACAGTGTGATCTTTCACAATAGTAAATGAACTGAAATGTTTTATTTTATGAAAATTAACTAGCTCCAGGAATGTAGAACACCAGCGTGAAATATATGCATATAGGTAGTATAGAGACTATGTTGCCAGAACTTAAGTTACTGGTAACCTTTGGTCAATTAGTCCATTAATTTGACTATAGTACCCTTACTTGCCTCATACGTACAATATGGGGATGCAAACCTAAAGTAAATCACTTAAATATCTTAAAATACTTAAATTTTCTTAAAAATACTTAAATTATCTTCTTTTACTGAAATACAGTCAAATGATCACATTATCTTTAAGTTTGCCTAAGACATGCTGCCTCAGTTTCAGTGCTCCCGAACAAATGTGGTGATATGAAGGTTTTAAACCTAAGGAGAAAAGCTTTGAGTTAACAAAAAGCTTAGAATGAACATAAATCCGGGTTTTTTGTGGATTATACTTTCATTGAATGGTATTATTATTCACTTTAACAGACACTGGATGCCAGGCAATGATGGAGGCCCCTGGATTTCCAAAGCCAGTTCATACAGAGAACAAAGTGATGGGTGCCCATTGGAGAGGCTTGCAGAATATGTAGATTAGAGATATATATGGGATATGTAAGTGTGTATATGTGTGTGCTTTACTTTCCATTGTTAATATTTTTTCATTTTTGCTTTCTGCTCTTTGTGAATCTTTCATAAGCACTTTAAAGTTTTGACTCTTGTCAGTATTTATTATAAAGTTTTTATTATAAAGTTCAATGATCAACCCTAAATACACATATTTTACAATTGTTAGAAATTTTGACTCAATTATTCTCTCCTTGAAACACTATGTTCACTTGACTTCTGTGGCAATATCACTTTCTACTCCATCTTACCACACAGAGTTAAATAATTATTCTTTCTAAACTTCAAAGTGGTCATTATTTATAATGTACACAAGAATTACCTGTATAGCCGTGATTGTATATCCAAGGTCTTTGCTAAATCAAACAGTTGAATAATCTCTTGGTTACTTAGCCGTCTGTAAAAATTGACATGTCAAGACACACTTAGGAAAATCCATTCTCTAAACTAGATTATTCTCTTTCTTATTGACAGAATAAATCAAAGCAATAAAAATAATACCCCCACAAGTCTATATTCATTTGTTTAAAATTTAACAAATAATTCCCACTTATTTGTTTCACATCAAGATGCTTTTGCATACTGAATTTTGTCATGATTACTTGACAAATACATATTCCAAATCCAATATATTCCAAGTTCTTTTTAGCACTGTTGTCCCTGTGCTAACTACCATTCACATCTGGGTGGGCCACACTTATGACTATACAACAGTCTTCTCTACAGACAAAAAGAAAGAAAGAAAAAAGGCAGGATGTCTAGAATTCAAATCTGGAATACAGGTGGACAAATAAGCTGCTGACACATAAAACATTTCAATTACTGGGAAACGTAAAAATCAAGTTAAAAACAGTCAACCAACAGAAATTACCTAGATGGAGACTTAGGGTTTTAAAAGTGAGATGAAGGATGAAGTAAGCAACCAGCACAGATGAAGTTTCTGATGGACACAGACCAAGAGTTTTCCTGGATCATTGTTGAAACTCGAAAGTGGGGCATCAAGACAACCAGATCTCTGATATTTATGTAGGAAAGAGTTTTTTTTTGAATGAAAGAATCAAAACAGTAATGACATATTATGCTGGAGAGGATATGGGGTAAGGGGAGTGTACCTCCACTGCTGTGGGAATGCAAGCTTGTACAGCTTCTCTGGAAATCATTATGTTGATTTCTCAGAAAATTATGTAACAATCTACCTCAAGACCAAGCAATCCCACTTTTTTGTATATACCCAAAGGAAATCCATTCATACCACAAGGACATATATATAAACTATGTTTATAGTAACCTTGTTTGAAATAGTCAGAACCTGGAAACAGCATAGATGCCCCTCAACCAAAAAAGGAATTAATAAAAATGCGGTACATTTACACAATAGAGTACTACTCAAAAGTAAAACAATATCTCAAATTTTGTAGACAAATGGATAGATCTAGGAAAAAAAAACATTGTGTGAGGCAACCCAGCCCCCCCAAAAAAGTATAATTGGTACTCTCATTCATAAGTGGATTTTAGACATAAAGCAAAGAAAAAACAGCCTATAATCCTCAACCCCAGAGTACCTAGACAACAAAGAGGACCCTAAGAGAGACATACATAGATCTAAATAGGAGGGAGAAAAACACAAGATCTGAGCAAATTGGGAGTGTGGGTATCATGTGAGAGGGTAGAAGGGAGGAGGGAAAAGGGGGAGGGGAATGGAGAGAAAAATGTATAGTGCAATATAAACAATAAAAAGGAGTAACGAAAGATTTAAAAATAAACAAATAAATTAAAACGTGAGAAAAAAGAAAGATTCAAGGAAAGTCAAACACAAGAACCATATACATCATTTACTGAACTCCAGTTAAAAACCATTCGTTTCAGGGATAAGTTGAGATCAGTTCAAGCTGAGAGTAGAGATTTCACTCACAATCAGCAAGAAATCATTTGAAACTCGAGCTCTATAGTTATACAGACATATAAAAACACTTCAAGGAAATTCAGGGTTGACAGCATTGTATTTGTAATATCCAGGATAGACTGTAAAATGGCAATGTATATGCTCAACATATACAAAGCAAGAAATATCTTCAAAGATAGTCAACACAGGCAAGTTTATGATGACTCATATCCTGGAAGTATAAAACAAATTATTGGCTGAAATCTATTTTAATGCCGCCAAGTAGGTAAATATATGAAATCAAATGGAAGATAAGAATGACAATCATATCACATAAACAACCAGATGATTTAGAATATAAAACTTCTGTTAGTTTGTTAGATTAGAATAGATTTGGTGGCATAAAAGGCTGAAAGAATTAGTAAACTTAAAAATAAGGTGTCTTATGATTTCTATGTTATGAAGTGATATCATGACTATGACAACTCTTGAAAGGAAAAACATTTAACTGGGGTAGCATATATGAGATCTCAAATTTCCTCTACAGTGACACACTTCCTCCAACAATACCACACCTATTATAGTAAGATCACTCCTTCTAATAGTGCCGTTCCCTTTGGGGGTCATTTTCTTTCAAGCCACCACAGAAGACAAAGAAAATTATAAATTAAGAGGAAAGTGAGACCAAAAAAAAATCCAAAAGCAAATTTTCAAAAAAATCCTGAGTTTTGTGAACACAAGGAACTAAAATCTCAAAACAAAAAAGAAAAAGAAAGAAAGAAAGAAAGATAAAAAACCTGGGAGAAAAAATTGATGAACCAATAATACCACCAAGTTACAAGGAAAAAAAATTGTTAAAATTGAAGAATATAAGCCAAGCGGTGGTGACACACACCTGTAATCCCAGCACTTGGGAGGCAGAGACAGGTGGATCTCTGTGAGTTCGAGGCCAGCCTGGTCTATCAAGGGAGTTCCAGGACAGGCTCCAAAGCTACAGAGAAACCCTGTCTCGAAAAACCAAAAAAAAAAAAAAATTGAAGAATATAATCAAAATAAAAATGGGTTAAACATTAAAGAAAATCATTGTTGAATACAATTAAAATGTATCAGAAAGTATGATTAATAGAAAATCATAATTTTTTTATTCTCTAATAATAACTAACACCCAGACATCATAACACAATACTGTAGAACCTACTTAGATACAGTCACATGGCTAAACATGGTCCTAACCATTTGGTGAGCCTGACCAAGAAATAAATGAATAATGTTGGGAACAGAACAGAGGCAGTTGCAAAAGTTTAATCTAGTCTCTTAAGGTATGTCTTTTTCTATATAAGGCTTATGGCATTGTGTTACATTATAGCCAGATGTCCTGTTAAACCTTGTTTCCTTCCTATTCCAGTTGCCTGATGTCTTATCATTACTGTTAAATAAATGTTAAGGTTAGAATCGTTTCATTCAGAATACCAAAATTGATAAGTTAGAAGATTTTGTACTAGATATGAGATAGGAATAATAAAAAGGAAAGGAAGGAATAGGCTCTTGGAAAATCAACAAAACAGGTCTCTCTGGATACTTCTGGCTCCTGAACAGTTTCTTTAAAGTGCATTCCCATGGGCCACCCTCTTTAAATGAAAATAGACATTTTTCTCTTACAATATATATTGATAAAAGCTTCTCCTCTCCCTTTTCATGCCAGTGCCTCCTTACTTTTCCTCCCTTCGGGATCCACTCCTTTTCTGTCTCTTCTAAGGAAAGAACAGGCTTCTAAGAGATAAAAACTAAATAAATATAACACATTAAAATATAAGACAAAACCCAACAACGCAGAGTTGAAGAAGTCAAACTAAAAGAATGTAAAGAGCCCAAAAAAGGTGCAAAAATCAGAGAACCATTAATTCACACATTAAGGAGACTCAAAGAAACAGCAAACTGAAAGCTGTAACATGTACACAGATGACCTGGTGAAGACCCACGCAGGCCGACCTGTGCTTGATGCTTTAGTCTCTGTGAGTCATTATGAGCTTTGCTCAGTTTATTTAGAGGGACAACATCTCGTGGTATCCTCCATGCTTTTGGTCATTGCAAACTTTCTGCCTTATCTTCCACATGTTTTCCTGAGCACCCTCATAGGATGTATTTAATTATAGCACACTGAATTGTAGATAAGGGTGTCTTTTGGGAATGACTACACCTCTTATGCAGGGCTGGAAAAGGTAGAATAAATGATAGATCAAGATTTACAAGTTTAGATATTAGAAGTAAAGCATTACCAGTGATGCTTGACTTGGTCCATTATCCATTTTAGATAGGATAGTTTCTGCTTTACTTTCCTTTCTACTGAAAATAAACATTTTCTAAATAATTGTTGGTCCCGTGTTCTAATATAAATCCTTAGGGGTCATAAATCAGAGGGGTCAAGGTCAACACAAGGGAACCCACAGTAACCACTAATCTGGGCTCATAGGAGCTCAGACTCTGGTGCGATAGTGAGGAAGCCTGCTTGGGACTGACATAAGCTCTCTGCTTATCTGTGACAGTTGTGTAGCACCGCCTATTTGTAGGATTCCTAGCAGTGGGATCAGGGCCTGATCCTAGTGTGTGGATTGGCGTTTGGGAACCTATTCCCCTTACAATGTTGTCTCACCTAGCCTTAACACAAAGGTAGAAGCTTAGTCCTACAACTTGATATGTCACACTTTGTTGACACTCATGGGAGGTCTGCCCTTTTCTTAACAGAAACAGAGGAGGAGTGGAGTTAGCCAGAAAGGAGGCACAGGAAGGAATGGAAAGATAAGAGGGAGGGGAAACTGCAGTAGGGATGGAAAAATAAATGAAAAAATAAATAAATAAAGAGTCAATATTTGTGCCATGGTTGTGATGGGAAAGAATGTACAGATCTCCCTCTCCATACCATCCATGTTCTGGCTTTCAGTTTTGAAGTTCACTGCAGGTTCCCAGACTGAAGCGGCTTTATCTGGTGCAAACAACAGCACTGAAAAGCTCCTTTGAATTCTGAATTACTCACCAAGAATTTCCCCCTTTAGGACATTTCTTTTGTTCCCACTTTCCCTATCTTCTGAGTCTATGAGACTGCAGGGCCTTTGTTTTACAAAATTCCTTGGCAAAGGGATGCCCAATGGTCTATGTTAATATACCTAACTCTAGACAGATACAGAGTTTCATGGAGGGGAATGATGTAGGACGTCACCCCTCCTCTGGTGCAACCTTTGCTTATTAGTACTGCCACTGTGAATAATCAAGGGTTGCCTGTGACTTACATTTAGGTTTGATTACATTAATTGGCTACTCCAACACTAGACAGATTACCTGTCCCCCCAGTTCAGCTGAGATCCTGACAAATTATCTCAGTCAGGAGGGTAATCAATCAAGTATAAAGCCATTGAGAAGAGCAAATGACAGAAGGTGTTAGACGACTCTTCTGAAAGAAGCTAGGGATTCTTCCAGGCATCTTAAGGAGATGCTGGTGGAAATTTGTAGAAATGTGAGTCTCACAGAGTACTTCACTAATGGCTCTTGAGAAACAGGGTAGCGACGTTTTTCATCTTCTTAAGGGGTCTGAGTATGGCTTAGCACGAACTATACAGCAGCTTCAGAGAAGGCTTGGAGAGGGTCAATAGTTGATTTCCTGCTCCACTGGTTTATTTTTTTCTTTTTGTCTGTGAATTAAACTCTTCTGGTACAGAAAAATGCAGAGTCATTGAAATGTTTACAAAGTTAGAGAAATGTCCTGTGGCTATGGCTTGTAGTCTTCCAACAATCAGACTACATACAGGTTGAGACCCCGTGATGGTTGAGTATTTCCTAATATTTTATAATACTGATGAAAAACAAACAAAAAATTAAAACCAAAAAAAGCTGGGCATTTATACAAAAAGAAAAGTATGTGGTACGAGTGGTTACAACTTTGCTAAAGAAATGTGGTGCTGAAAGATTATACCTGAGCTAATGGGAGCTCACAGACTCCAGCTGGACTGGAAAGGAATAAGCATAGGACCAAACTAGTTCATCTGAATGTGGCCGACAGTTGCATGGTTGGAGAAGACTGGGGTGCCATTGGCAATGGCATCGAAATTCATCCCTACTGCATGTACTGGCTTTTTGAGAACCTATTCTCTTTGGATGATATGTTGTTCAGCCTATATATAATAGGGAGGACCTCCCCCAAAGCAATGTGCCTTACCCCCTCTGAAGGTTGGCTGGGGTTAGGGTGGGAGGGTGTGTTGGGAATGGGAGAAGAGGAGGGAGTGGGAACTTGGATTTGTATGCATAGTGAAAAAAAGATAATTTGTTTTCTTTTATAAAAATAAAATTAAAACAATAAAAAATGTGGTAGAGTGATTGGGGGGTGTTTTCCTATATCAATCTTTCCGGAAGGGTACCAGCCTTAGTTAGACAAGAGATCACACCAAGCATCAGAAATAACAATAGCAACTGAAACACATGGTTTCAGTCTTCTGTGCACAGCCCTTAAATTCGTGGTTCTAAACTGACATTCATTCCTAACAGTTGTTACCCCCAAATCTCTGTCTTTCCCACGTCATCCATAATGCTTGTGGGCAAGTCATGGGGGACACAATCAAAGAGGCAGGGAGTGGCAATGGAGCTGTTACTTTCCTGTTGACTAGAGCTTTGAGTTCCCTGAGAAGAACTAAAATAGGAATCAAACTCTTTTCTCTTTTCCCAAGAAGGAACCAAGGGCCTATTTCATAACTTCACTTCTGAGATACAGCAAAGGAAAGCTGCATTTAATCCTTCAACACAAGTGGTTAAAGATACTGGTCCTCACCAATCTCGTTACCAAATGGAGAGAAACATAAAATTCTGGTTGGGACTGAAGCAATTGCGATTGCTATCTTAGGCTGACTATGTTAAGGGTTCTTTGTGTCACACACTCCTTCCTTTATGTGTTCCAATCCTGAATCTATCACTGCTACTCATGTAATTCTCTTTACCGAGCACGTCTAGTCTTTAATACACAGTTTTCTTTGTAGGTGTAAAGCAAAGCAAAGTACATCCTACAGTTAAGGTTATTCATTGCTGGAAATTGATTAAGACCTTTAATGCTGTTGACTCTAAAGCAATGATAAACTCTAAATTTGAAATAGATGGTGTTAGGATTAATATCATTTAAACAGAAATACTCTTGATGTGTATACCAGTAGGGAGAATTACGATATACATTTTTGTTCTAATTAAGTGATCATATTAGTGATCAAACAAATGCAATATTTTATGAATACCAGGGTCTCAAAGAATATAGAGAGTAAAAAATAAAATTTAGTTAGAAATGGCAAAGCAATCAATAAGAAGAACTAAGGGAAAATGCTGAAATTAAATTAAAACAAAAAGATGTATTAGCAAATGGGTGTGAGCAAGAAAAAAAACAATGGTATTATAGTAATTTCACTAATCAGGGATACCAAAGGAGGACAAGTGGAACTTTGTTAGTTTTTTGAGACAGGGTTTCTCTGTATTTTTAGAGCCTGTCCTGGAACTAGCTCTTTTAGACCACGCTGGCCTCAAACTCACAGAGACTCACCTACCTCTGCCTCCCAAGCACTGGGATTAAAGGCATTTACCACCACCACCTGACTGTAAAAGGCACTTTCAACCAAAGGACTACGTACGGCCCAATGACAGTGGGGCTTTTAGTTTTTATAGAGTTTGGCTGTCATTCTTAGAGAAGAAAGAAATTATAGCATGAACATGTTTAACACACAACAGAGGGATTAGGTCTTGTATACTGAATATTCCACAAGGATTATCTTATAGGAAAGATTGATTAATGAGGGAGGTATAACTGTGAAATCAACTCTTAAGTCTGTGATAAGGTCTATAAGGATTACGGAGAAGTAAAGATTTTTGCCCTGTGTTTGGCGGATGTCATGATCACTTGGAAGTTAAAAACCATTTCAAATAAGTTGTGCATACAAAACAATATTATCTTTTAACCAGCAAAAGTTAATTAAATAAAATAATACATAGAATTTTTCACATCAAATATAGGAGGAATGAATGCTTACATGAACGTATTCAAGATATTTGTAACAGTGTAAAGTAAAAACAGATTTCAGGGTGGATAAAGAAAAGAAACACATAAAGAAAAAGAACACATATGAGAACAGAAAATAACAAGAATAGAAACATGTAGAAGTCTGTTGGAGATCAGAGGCTAACACTGTTCTCTGCATCATGTTATCAAAATTCATAAATATTTGACTAGAAATAAATTAAAATTAGATAAATTTAAATAATTTTACCTACAATGTATATATGCATATATGTATATAGATAATTCAACATTTAAAACTTACAAGTGAAAAAAATCTTAAAAATCTGTATTATACTCTATTAATTAAGAACAATTAGGTAGAAAAATAATGATGATATTTTTATAATCCCTGAAGGAAAAATCATTTATGTGTTATCGAAATAAGTAAGAGTTAAATTTTTCTGTATGTATCTGAGATAAAGTCTAGTCATAGAGCACTTCCCTAGCAAGCTTTGTGTTTAACCTTCATCAACCAAGCTGCCCAGGGTCTCGAAAGACTAACAAATAAAAGTGACATTTTGCATAATATGGACCTAACCATAAAAGAAGGTATGAGAAAAAATGCTTGGAAAACCGTGGGTCAGTTTTCCTAACAGCATGGAGATTTAAGTGTAATAAATCATTCTAAGTAAGGTAATCCAGCTACAAAAAAGAAAACACTGCATGTTTCCTCTTATATGTAGTTGTTAGCTTTTAAGGCTCACATATATATTTCAATCCAAATAACCAGAACAGTGAGCTAGCTACTAAGGTACTAGATAGGGGTAGGGATCTTCCAAGGAATGAGAAATAAAGTATATTATTATAAAGAGTGAAGGGGAAACTAGGAGGATAAATGAGGTATAGAATTGGAGGGCAGGTTAAAGGAGGAATTATGGGAAAGAATGACTAACATTAGAGACCGTTTGAAAAGCCATATAGAAACCTCTACATATTGATTGTCAACACTTCCTAAAATATACACAGGAATTTAAGTGTAATCACCAAATTATAGGAGAGATAATGCCTCAACTACACATCTTTTGCAACGAAGTGAAATGGCCAGTACAGGAATGGCTTATGTCTCAATGATCCATTAGACGAAGGGATTTTATAACCAACTCCATACATCACAAACTATTGCCAATGGTATTGGTTATTCTCTATAACCTGTTGTTAAGGTCATATTTCTTAAAACACTACTTATTAATATCATCAAACATGCAGAAATTGAGCTGGTGAAGAGATAGAAGGCTCACCCCTATTGACTAGCATTCAAGGTGTTGGAGTTAGTCAGCATGCTAACCATAACCTGTCTCTAGTAGACGTGTGCCTGTGTGTGCACAGGTGCTCGACCATGCAATTGTGTATGCTTTTTGTTTCATTTTGCTTTTTCTATCTTATTGTTTGTTATTGTCTTGATTATCATTCTGGTTTCTGACTTTTGCATTTTGTTTTGATCTCTTTTTAGAGAGGACATAAAGTTGAGTGTTACGAAAGTGGGATGGATCTGGGAGGATTTAGAAGAGGGCAAAATGTCAAAATATGAAAAAATAATTAAAAAGTAAAAAATAAAAATGCAATATAGAAACAAAATTGCATCTGTTAACACATATTAAATGCATCAAGGACAAAACTAGGAATGCCTGGGCAATGGAAGCAAGGTTTGCAAGCTTAGAAGTATCTTGTGCACCTGGGAAACTAAACACACTGATTCTGATGGAAAGAAGGATTTACACTTTCAGTATCAGGGAATAAGCAGGACCCTCCTGTGTAGGAAGGGCTCAATGCCCAATTTTGTGGCTATGACCAGCTTTTCCCTGTTGGCCAAACTCTGGTCACTTACTCTTATAATAGTTTCAAGAATCTTTTAATCTTTAAATCATCTCTCTCTCTCTCTCTCTCTCTCTCTCTCTCTCTCTCTCTCTCTCTCTCTCTCTCTCTCTCTCTCTCTGTCTGTCTCCATGTGTGTATGTGTGTGTTTTGTTGTGCTTTTTTATTTTTTTTGTAGCTGGAGAGACAGCCTATCTAGTAAGAGCTGTCCAGTTCTTGCAGAGATAATTTCCCTGCATCCATGTCAGGCAGATTACAAAGGTTGTACCTTCAGATCCGTGTGGTTCCACACCGTCTTCTGGACTCCACTGACACTTCCCGTCTTAATTAAAACACTGTCACACATACATACAGAATTTCAAAGAGTGAATCTTAAAACAATTGTTCTTCTTGAAGTTGATTCCTGCCCATCAGCACCGTTAGTGGGTGTTTCATCCTTCTTTTTCATATAGACATTACTTAGGAGCTAAACATCACCACTAGGCTTTTTAGTAGATGACAACATATTTCCATGTAGATAAATATAAAGCATGAAATATACCTCTTTGGATAACTGACTACATTTCATAAGGCCAGACACCAGGGAAGGCTCATGAATACATACAGGTGATTTTAATCCTACCGATCATACAAATCCATGTGTCAAACGGGTATTTCACTCAGTGCTAAGAACATTTAGGTTTCTTTTCTTTTCTTTTTCTTTTTGTTTTTAGAGACTGGGTTTCTCTGTGGCTTTGGAGCATGTCCTAGAACTAGTCTTGTAGATCAGGCTGGCCTCTAATTCACAGAGATCTGCCTACCTCAGCCTCCCGACTGCTGGGATTAATGGCGTGCACCACCACTGCCTGGCTTTTATGAGGTTTCTTTAAAATGCTTGTGGTCACTGAAAAATGAGTTTTGAGAACTTTTTTTCACATTCCATAATAATATTGGTATATATTGCTATAGGAATATGCTTTCTTAACATTTGTTGAAAAGCAAAACGTCATTTATGGAATGGAAATGAAAATGAAATATTTATTTGGAGAGCCTATATTTAGTTTACAATATGCTAAGCAAAATATCTACTAATTTACTCTAAATATGTATTTGGTAACTTTGTATTTAGTGAATAAAAGCCCAATGGTAGGCATATAAAATTATGTGTTTAAAGCATAAATTGGTGTACAAAATAATGTCTTGTAACCTTAGAACATTTTATTTCCTATTCTGGCTAATAAATGCATGAATTCCTTTGTAAAGATGCAATATAATATGAAAGTTTTCATATTCCTATATAATTTTCAGATCAGCTATATGCAACACAGATGTGTGCATTTGGAAAAAAAGAAAGTTCTTTTAATTGTAACTCTTATTTTTACATTTTACAGGAGTGTGTGTAGATGTCTCCATGAAGCTTTATCACAGGAATAATTCCATAAAGTATACAACATTACGTTAACAAGGACTTCTAAGTATAAAGAAATATTCTTTCTGTTTCAATGACTCTTTATAAACATAACCTTTCATGGGGAACTTAAAATTCTTCTAAAAGAAAAGTTATGCTGTCATCATTTCCAAACTAGATGTATTTGCTGTTATTTTAATTTCACAGTCAAATATAAATTTCCCCAATAGTCAAATAAAAAAAACTATGTTCGTTGCATCAAAATAATGCATCTATTTATATTTGTCCTCAGAACATAATGAGAAATAGATTTTTTCAGCACAAACTGGCTTTCATTAGACTATATGAAAAAGAATCAGGCTGACAGGGATAAAATGCAAAGGGGCTGAGGACACAGGCTTCAAGCAGACAGCAGCAATCTCCATGGCACCTCTCCTGAATTTTAAAGGAAATGAACATGAAAACCACTGAACCTTTAACTGACATTTTTAAAAGTTCACCAGACTTGGGAGAGATTCTAGAGGATTTGAAAGCAGCAAACATGACTATGTTATTTCAAAAGGGTCAAGATAGAAGTAAAAGAAAAAAAATATGAACACAGGAATCTGAGAGAAGTCTCACTCACCAAAACCTTGAACGCAGAGAATAGCAGACAAATAGAGTTCTGCTTCCAATTTAAATCAATCATCCCAAATACTCACAGTGGGGAAAGTGTTTAGATGATACACAGAGCAGCTATAAAAGCCTACATGTCAGTTATGAAGTTAAAATTCACACAGAAATTGACCATCGATGGTGGAAAACAGGCAAAATTAAAATCATAAAATATAACATAAATCTTTGATAAGATAAAAAGACATTAAACATGTTTAAGTTGACGTTCTCCTGGTCCTCATTATGATTTTATTTTCTCCTCTCTCTTGCACTCTGATTCTACTTCCCACTCACTTCCCCCTCCCTCCCTCTTTTCTCTTACCTTCTCTATACTTGTCTGATCCTTTTCTGGGGATGGAACCTAGAGGTTCTTGTATGCCAGGCAAACGTTCTAACAACTGAGCTACATCCCCAGGTCCACTCCACTAAACTCTTTTCTAGTCTTTGAATCAGTGTCTTATGTAGCCCATGCTGATTTCCAAGACACTTTGTAGACCAGATTCACCTTAAAATTCTAATACTCTTGTAGTAGTCACAGAGATACTGGATTTTTAAGTATGACCCCTAATACATGACTCTAATGTTATTTCAAAGGATGAAACCATTTTTTTTCTTTTTCTCATTCTCAACTCATCTACTTATGTGTTGTTTTTGTTTGGAATTTTTCACAGAGGATGCTTAGGAAAGCTATTAGTCTCTTGATTCTCTCCCATACTGCAGACCTGACTCAACTTTGTCTTCAGTCTTCACGTCTACTTTGATCTCTCTGCAAGGGATCCCTCGTTTCTTTTCAATCTTTATTGAAATTGTCCTTTTCCCAGTGACACCATACGTGGTTATGCCGTTAGGATCCTAATAATTCCATCTTATTTCACTATGTTACTTTTAGTTCCTCCTTGGCATAGTATATAATTTTCTTATGTATGAAATCGAGTTTCTTGGTCTATTTTAAACAGCGAACAAATAATCTCTTACTGTGAGAAATCCTTTTCTTTCTATACTGATTGATTTATGAACAGTATCTGAGAGCATTCTTAATATCAATCAGTAATTATTTGTTGAAAGAACAATTCCATATGGGTTCAAAATTCTCAGGGAAATTTTATCTATTATAAGTTATTTGATTTACTATAAGAATCATGTCATTATAAAAATAATTATTAAATTGGTATAGGAATAGTGAACCCAATTTATAAACCAGGTTTAGCTAGTAAGCTTTGCAACAAACAAATTTCCTCTGGAATTTTACTTTCATGTCACTTAATTTCCTAAATATAAATAATATAGCAGAGCTTGTTGAGATCTACCACTTGCTATGGGAGTCCACTCCTCTTGTTTATCCTTGAGACTTATCTGGCTGTGACTACCATGACAATGGTGAACACTTAAATTTTTAATTATTGGTTTTAGCTGTCATCTTCAAAGGCCAGCAAAAATTCATAAATAAAGCCATAAATTGTATGTGAGGCTGTTGTTCAATGAATAACACATCATTTGTCTGGCATATGAAGAGCATGTGCAAGGGTTCAATCTTCAGCACTGGAAACACATCCAACCTAACGGAGAAAAGTGAGCAAGGGAGATGTTACTCTGGTGTCAGTCACTAGTGTTTCAAAGTACAGGGACTAACAGTAAAGGCCAAGTCTAAGGACACATGCATACATGATACCTATAGGCATCAAATTAAATGTCTACTATCACATTAAAGACAAATGATGCTTAAATCTAAGGGAAGGCGGAGTAGCACCTGAGTAAAACGGTGAAGAAGCAGGGAGAAAAGTAGCAGAGAACATTGAACAAAACCCAAAGATCAGTTTCAGGGGAGACTTTGACAACCAGATTAAAAGCTACATCAGTGGTGTAAGTCAACAGTAGAGAAGTCATGCCAGCTCTAAAAAAATTCTCAATAGCAATAGCATCAGTGAAAATTCATAATAGAAACGCTTTTATTATAATAGTGAATAGAAGAAATTATTAACCAAACAGGGTAGAATGTTTGTTTATGTATGATGAATGTGTGTTCACATAGCCATGTGTTTTTTTTTTCATGTGTGTGTAGGATTTCTTAGGGTCAAAGATTGATTCCTACTGTCTTCATCAATGTCTTATGTTTTTGAGACAGTGTCACTCACTAAACATGGAGCTCATAGATTGAGTAGAGTGGCTAGTCTGCCAGTGACAGGAATCATCATCTCTAGCTGCCCAGTCAGTGACTACAGAGAAATTTGGTTGTTCTTGTGTTCTTGCTTAGGTGCAGGGGATTTGAACTCAGGTCTTCATGCTTTAACAGCAAGTACTTAACTCATGTAATCATAATTCCAGCTTCTTACAGGACATGAATGGAGCAATTTGGGATAGAAAAAATATAGGTCAGTGCTTAGAGAAGTTGTTTGGCATGTAAAAGATTCTGTGTTCAATATCTAGACATGGAAAAGGAAAAATAAAAATAAAAATATTATTTCTATAAGAACTTAATACTAGAAAGAAAAGTGGGTTGTTTTTCTTTTACTTACACTCTATTCATTTGAGAGTAACAATATGATTGATAGACAAAGGAAAATCTTGGTCTAGTCTTGAAATTTTGTGGAAGAGGCAAAATGTAGACTTCTAAAATTAACATTGTTCAATTAAGAACTCTAGTCATCACTATCGTTATTCTTTTCAGGTTGTTTTCCAAAACTACAAATATTTCCATAAAAGCATGATTCTGAAGAAAAAAAGGAGGGAGTGAAAAGGAGGAAAAAAGGAATAGAGAAAGTAAATAGAATAACATGTTAAAACCAAATGGTTTTAAAAGGATCCGAGAGGGGTGAATAGTGCATTCTGCTGTGTTATCGGCGTCTCTCCTTTTTCTGGAAGAGTCAAGTACTTTTCTCCATATGAGTTAAATATTTTGTAATAATACCTTTAAATAAAGAATCATTGATGTCTTTGCTGGCAGAATTTTCTATATAAAGCCGAGGTAATTAGGGCCTCAGGTTACATATGAGCATCTAATGGCCCAATTAGTCCTTCAAGGAAGCTGGTGTTATTCCATTGTTTCCTCTGCAGAGTTTCCAATTTTAATGCAGCCTCCGTATTTAGAAAGTTCACTTTGTACTTTGACTCGACTTGAAAATTAATGAACTTTGGAATCCAGTACACATACAGACACACACACACAAACACACACACACGTAATCATTAACATATGCATGCAGATATACAAGCACACACATGCACACACAAGAATGAATGATAGCTAAAATATAATCAATATAATTAACTTTGTCTTTGGCTTTTGAGACAGGAATTCTTTGTGTAGCCCTAGCAGTTTTGTAGCCTAGATTGGTTTCAAACTCACAGAGATCCACCTTCACCTGCCTCCTAAGTGCTTTGATTAGAGGTATAAGTCACCACAGACATTCTCCTGGATGTCTTTGGCCAGTTCTTTAGGCTGTCTTCATGACTACACACCATCCTGATGGACACACCGAACATCTATTTTCACAAGATACTTGTAGGTAAAAGTAGTTTAGCCAGAACCCCCTACTCTCCAATTACTGGTTACTCAGGATGTCGAATTGAATTTGTCATCCTGTACCATACGCTAATAGACAGCTGGTTTTTCTTCAGTGATAATCTTGACCATTTTGTCAAAGTTGTAATAACTTTCTCTACTCTGGATTTTCTTTTTCTTGTTTTTCATAGACCCTCTTATGCCCATTCCATTGTTATGTATCCTTGTTTGAGTTTGATCTTTGTGATGGTGCTGGACAGCAAACAGAGCCTTGCATGTGGTGTATATGTTCTCTAACACTCAATCTCGTTCCACTGATTTATCATCACCGGTAACAATATTGAGAGTCCAGCCTTATCTCTCTCATATCAGAATGGGCCTGGAGGCTGAACACTTCTTTATCAGGAGTTTAAGTGAATTCCATGTTAGACATAGCACCTTCTATGAAATAACCTTTCAAACTCAGTGCCTCAATTTTCTTAACCTTGTACGTCACTGAGGATGATGCGTTTCACACACAAGTAAATGGCTGGACCCTTTTAATTCAGCAAATGAATGTTACATCAACTTGTCTGTAAGGGCTTGTGGTCAGGTATGGGGCGCTGAAAGCAATAGTTCAGCAACTAGTACTGGAGTTCTGCGTCTTATGGGGAAATTTCACTTTGGAGAATGTGTGGCCATGTTTGTTAGTTTGTTTTTGTATTCCTTTCTGACTCTGCTGCCAAGGTGAAAGTGGGAGATACTTATTCGCATTTTTCATTGTTGAGGTTGGCTTTGTCAATATCTTCTCTGTTTTATGAAGTTGAAGTATGAGTCATTCTCTGACGGTAGTAATAAGAGCTCCTTAGCTCTTGAATGTAATATAGTTTTACCATTTCAAGTAATGTCCTGCTGCTCTGTTTGTGCTTTTAAAAAAGTTCTTTTGTTATAACATTAACCAAAATGAGAAACATTTGCATACTCCAAGATCACTATATTACCAACAAAATAATTTGAATGTAATTTAGTAATTTCTAATTTTAACTGAATTATTCTAATTTAACTGAATATAAATTTTCAATAACATTTATTTAGGAATATTATAAATTTTCACCAGAATATAGGGCTCTTCACATGGATTATTTACTTGCATCTTTCCCATTACTTCACTTAATAAAATCATATGAGCATTTTGATTTTAAATATCTGATTTTCAAAATGAAAAATGTAAGCATATGTTTTCTTTTAATTGATAAAATTAGTCTGTTTCCACTTTTAGAGTAGGGAGAAATTTGTTACAATATATGTATTTTCTGTTGTGTTTTAAAGGAAAGACAACTTTATCTCTCTGACATATACCAAACTTCATCTCTCTGACATATATTTGACAGAAATTTAAGGAGCAAATAATTTTTAATGAAAATAGAACTTATAACAATAAATTAGTTTGTAGCAAATATGTTAACCTAAAATAACCCTAAGCTTTTATTGTTGAGATTGTTTAGTATATATTTTGGTATTTACCTTTTCTTTTCCCTAATATTATGTTAAAAAATAGACTTAACATCTATCTTCATTCATAAGGATTCCATGTATGTGTGTGTGTGAGAGAGAGAGAGAGAGACAGAGACAGAGAGAGAGACAGAGAGAGAGAGACAGAGAGAGAGGAAGAGAGAGAGCACATGCACACGCACATGTGTGTTTTCTACACTGTTATTCCACAAGTTAAAACTTTGTTTTCTGTTTCCTATTTGTTTAGGCCAACACAGTTGCCCTCTTTAAGACTTGGTTTACTATTGCCAATGACTACTAGAGTTAGTAAAAGATTTCCAATTTAGTACTCTTTTAATCTACACAACATGCCAGTTTCTTTCAGTTTAGCTTTTGATTGAACAAAATTTTATGCATTTTTGCAATACTCTAATTGGAATTCATGCAGAAAATTGCAGTGCACAATAAAAATGAATGTAAAAGGCCAGATTTAGGCCAACAAGGGTTGCTGAATCTCATACATGAACTGTTGATTTCAATGGACAAAGAATAGCTTGTAAAAGTCTGAATAGCGGTAATCAGTTTACATTGTAGCATAAAACTTTCCTTTGAAGAAGTAAAAAAAAAAAATCCAGAAAACACCTTTCTCTGCAGGCCAATTAAATAAAACTACACCTATTAAGGGATTTGCCATGACATATGAAAAAGTAATGTACGTACTCTTTTTGTGAAGAATCGGTTCAATCATAATTAATGTCAGTCACATGAGTCTCTCTCTTATCCACCGTTGACAGCCCTAAACAGTCCTCAGTCAGTTGTAGACAGAGTACACTGTTTTGTCTCGCACATCTATTTATTTTGCATGATTCTTCTGCCTACAATATTGTAAAATACAAAAACAGCAGTTTCCTCAGTTCTTGTATTGTGCAGCAAAATTAAAATAATGTGCTTCACAGGTGGTTTTCAACAGCTTTTCCAGAATAAACGTTTATTTTTCTAAATCAGTTTATACTTTAGATGGAGCCCAATAATTATCCAATAGTAACTAAAAAATAAATGTCAGTGTTCTCCAAAAGTATTTTCTTCTTACTCTCAAGTAAGTGAATTACTTGAGGATGTTAAGGGAGAATATATTTTATTCATAAATGTTGTTAGGTAAAATAATGATCATTTGAAAATGTTCTTTGCTTTACATTGTCATACTAGCATAGGAAATATGGAAAATAACCCAAATCCTGAAATGTATCTATTGGAACCTTATTTCCATAGTGGATATTTAAAAATTTGATTAATTTTAACCTGTTGATTATTATGATGAGATCTAAATACACCCAGGGAGTTCTTATTGCTAGTCAGAAGGTAAGCCTCTGAAAGGCTGATAGGCCCACAAAAATAGTAAATAAAGAATAATAGACAGTTCTTTTCAAATTCAGAAACACAAAGTTAAGTTAATTATGAAAGTTGCCTGGGGGTGAAGATACCAGGCTAATGGTGGTGATCAAGTCAAGCTACATCAACTCAGTGTCTTTGGAAAAGACTCCAGAATAATGATGGCGGACTAGTCATCAGGATATTAATGTAGTGGTAGTGGCAAATTCCAGATAGATCAATTTAGCATGCCCAAAAGAACAATGGGTCATAGTGACACTGGTAGCCACCTCATATCTAAGCATAGTCAGAAAATCATGAACAAAAATCAGTTAGCTTTTTCTCTAATGAAAATTTCAACTTCAGAAACACTTCACCCTCTGTACCTATTCTTGCATCTCATCATCTACTTAACTGAACTTTGAGTAAATTTGGCTTATTAAAAGAACATGCTGTTTTCTAGACAGTGCCTATCCTGGGGGAGTCACAAGAAAGCAAATAACAGAAAAGAGCAATATGAACCCAACC
This sequence comes from Microtus pennsylvanicus, assembly GCF_037038515.1. Classification (NCBI taxonomy): domain Eukaryota; kingdom Metazoa; phylum Chordata; class Mammalia; order Rodentia; family Cricetidae; genus Microtus; species Microtus pennsylvanicus. The sequence goes on from NC_134594.1 coordinate 20,367,040, forward strand.
AATTAGAATTGGGCCTTATTCTTTGGCTCTGCCTACTCTTTCTTTGCAGAGTGTATTCTTGCATCCTTGCTTGCTCTAAATATACTTCTGACTATTTAAACTACTACTCCATCCTGTCTGAATCATTGTGTGTGTGTGTGTGTGTGTGAGCACAAGAGTCAAAACTGCTGTAATAACTGAGACGAGAGGAAACTGGAGACCTACCCAATTAATTACATCATGAACCAAGGGTGAGGTATACATATACAGAGAAAGGAAGGTGAAGATAGAGGTAAAGTGTGTGTTAATTAATTAATGATCCATGAGACACTAAGGCTTGGAGGCATGGCAAGGAATCTTGGTAGGACACCAGAACTTAAACCATGCACTGAAAATCCCCCTAAGACTCAGAGGTGTCCAGCAATTCTGATACTGATTTGGAAATACATGAAAAATAAAGGTTGGGAACTTGCTCTCTCTCTCTCTCTCTCTCTCTCTCTCTCTCTCTCTCTCTCTCTCTCTCTCTCTCTCTCTCCTATTTTGTTTATTTGACAGCATTTCTCTTTTGTCTTTCACTTTGATACTTTGATATTGCTATGTATCTGGGGTTATAATCCTCTGGCCCACCTGACTCTTACACTTTCCATGCACTGGGAATACAGGCATAAAACACAGTGCCCAAATATTCCTTGTTGGGGATGAATCCCAGGACTTTGTACATATAGACAAGCATTCTATCAACTGCATTTAACCTCAGATGCATAGTTCTGTTTTTGGTTTTTAAGAATTCAAGGTTTCAAGTCTTTGCTACAAAATCTCAAAGACATTTCTGTTGATCCCAAAGCCATTTTCCATTTTCAGGGCTCTATTTATTCTATGTTACACTCCTCTGAGCATCAAGTGTCTTGGTAAATTGACAAGTGGGAGATCTTTTCATTTTTTTTCTACTTCAGAATAGATTTAAATTTGAGAATCAATAGCTAAAATTGAATCCTTGCTCTGAAGCTGATAATTCCTGGTAAATAGGACTTTGCAGGATTCATTATTTAGTTATAGTTATCTGAACTGAATTTTGAGGCAAAAGCATCAAATAAAAATAATTCATGACTAATAGCATTTACTATCTTTCGTTAATTTTATGATGACTTATGCTACATATAAGTTGATATATTTTGTGTAGTGAAAAATCAGAAACTGCTAAATCTTGTGGGCAGTTATTTAAAAAGATCAGAACATATTCTTCATTACATAAAGTTATGTAAAATAATAATTATAATCAAAAGTAAATTTTATCTGGAATTTCTTACTCAATTGTAAATGTGATTTTATGGGTATTATAAAAGTTGTATTACAAACCTCTGCCATTCCAGATAGATCAGTTTAGCAGTCAGTGTGAAGTAAGGAAAGAAAAGAGAAAAAAATACCCTGTTCAAATGAGATTCCAAGATGCATGATAAAGTTTTTTTCCTTTTTTCCACCTGGCTCAGAAATTGTAAATTACAAAGGTGAAACAAACTCTTAAAGCACCCGTGCCTAAAGCAACACTGTTGGGAGGGATGGAGAGGAGCTGGGAGAGCGTTCCCAGCCACACAATGCATTGATAGTTCTGAGGGCCCTGAAGTAGTTAGTACTTGATTCAAGGCAAAGGTGGAGTTTCTCCACTCTTCATCTTCAGGTAAAGATGAATGGGCTTTCATAATGGACCTTGCTGTGACAATGGGAATAAATGACCATGATCACGGAGTGCTTTCAAGGATGCCTCGAGACTCAATATATGCAAAGTCTTTCATTCTATCACTGGAAGTACAGCCTTGGATTATTACTGACAGCGGAGATGCAGTTAAAGTAAAGGTCACACAGACTATTGACAATAATAAATTTTAAGATTTGGTATCTTTTTGCCAAGGTGCCTTCCAAGCCATTTATCAAATAAAGGGGAAGTGGTACACTTTGCCACAGTCTATCCTAACAACACAGGTGTTTCCAGATTAATCCTGAATAAACAAAGAGCAACCTGTAGTTTTAAATTTTGCTAATGGGACTATATTTTTAAGGACAAACCTCAAATTTTACTATTATTCGTGTAATGTAATGGAACCGAGACTAACATACCTTTGTTGTTTTAAAAGGTTAGCAATATATTATAGGAAGAATTGTTCTTTAAAATTCTTTCCTGAGGCTAACAGAGCATCCAATTTTATTAAAATACCCTTTTCTTTTAATTATTCAGTAAGTATTATCACATATAAAGTGATAATATGCTTCTTTTTTCTTTTGCTCGTGATCATACTAAAGGCAATATGCTCAAAGGTAAGCTATGTGGAGATCTAGAAGTCTTAAGACATCATCATGGAGTCTCAACCTTTGTCTAAACAAATAAACAATAGTCATCTGCAAAATTTCACTCAATGGCTTTTTAAAAATTATTTTTGTGGCTATCAATATTTTACTCCTTTGGATTATCCTTTGACATTAATGTGACATGATACTTTTAGCATGTGATCCCTATTTTTGAGTCATATTTTCAATTTAATACAATATGAAACAATATTTGACTTAAAACTTTCTTATTGTTGAAAAACGATACATTTCAATAGTTTAAGGAATGGATAATAATGTTGACATATTTGATTTAACATATAAACATACTCTTCCCCCAAATATGTGACTTACATTATAATGGTATAATTAGTGAAATCATCATAAAGTATGTTGTGGAAATCATCCCAAGTCACAGAAATTAGAGATGAGACATTGAAATTCAGCATCTAAGTATATGATCATAGAAAGCCCCAATGCTCACTGACCAGAGTCCCTTAAAAATCAGTTCTACATCTCTCATGTATACACAGGACATAAAAATCACAAGCAGGAGCAGAAATTGGGATACCCCAGGGGTCTGATTATTTAATTTCTCATTTTTTGATCTGAGTTAGAACTGAAGATCATAAAAAAACCCACTTTCTACCAAAAGATAAAATATTGGCAGGGACACAGACTGGTATAAATTTCCACTTATGGAGCAGCAGTAATAGATGGTAAGGCATCTCCACTGTGGATTATAGGCTTACAGAGCAGTGTAAACTGAGTTGTCTCAATATAGCTAACATCAGTGCCAGCACTGATACCATGAATATCTGTGGCTCATATATGACCTTATAAGATTAATTTCAACTCACCAATTTATTATTATCCTGATTCACACTCTGAATCAAGCATTTATATACCCTGTCTAAATAAGACAAATATGTACCAATAGTCTATATGAAGATTGACATTTTGACATCCAACTCGAGTAACACAGAGCACAAACATAATAAGGTCTGTGACAAATGAAAACTTAGTTCCATCATGTCTTTTTTTTTATATTTAGGATGAAAGCATATCATTCAATTTTCTTATGAAAGTATTTAACAGCAATGTAAATTTTAAGGTGCTATTGTGACAGTTAAGGGTAATATTTCAAAGTAGAAGAGGATTCGTTAACATCAAATCTTTCTTTTTAATGCTAGAAGATAGGTCACAGTCATTTCATAGAGTTGCTTTAACTGATATAATTTTGATTCAATTCAAAATTACTGAATATAACAAATTTAGTAAATTGTGACAGGGACAATGGAACCATAATAATATAATACTAAATAATAATAATAATAATACAGCAATAATCAGTGAAGACACATGTGCACTGACAATGTCATATTCCTGGAAGCCCCTTAGCTGTTTACATAGCATGTACAAAATCTCTCACTTTCTCTTGATTGATGAATTATATTTTAGTTATAAAAAAATAGTGCCATAGTTGACAGACAGAAAGTGCAGAATCAGGTTCATATCAGAGTAGCTGAATTATAGACCATGGCAATTGCAGGCATCTTTGAATTTGTTGACTTATCTTAGAGTTTACAACTTCAGGTATTTGCTTCATTAGTTACTTTATGGTATTTTAATCTATGAATCGGAACATGAAAGGGACAGATGAATCAAACTTAGTGACACTGCTAGATGCACACAATTGCCTAGAAGTTAGGTCAGAAGTTGAAATCTGATTTTCACAGGTTTTGGTGCCTGACAAAGTCTTCTATTATTTAAGTCATCCCTGTTGGTATCCCGTGCATCCTTGATACCATGAGAATGTTAAAAGCTCCTCACAGCCTCGGGTCAAGCATTGAGTTCTAGGCAAAGTGCACAGGACTGGTCCTTTGAATTGGCATAGTAGATCTTTTCACTAATATTAAATTTCCAGGATTTATTGAAATGGTGTAGCCCTAAAATTTCAGATGGCTCTTTCTTAAAATACAACTCATGGGGGGGCTATAAATGCCAACAATTAAGCATTGACAGCAGGTCTGACTTTACTATAAAACTGAGGATATTATATTGTTATACTTTTCAGGTAAAGGAACTCTGCTCCTTTTTGAGAACATTAGTGTGGGAGAACTAGCTCCACTTCTCATCTCTCTCATGTAGCATGGGCAGGGGAGAGATACCCCCCTTGTCCCTCAACCCTGGCTGCCTACAGTACTAAGGAGAGCAGACCTTGCACTAGACCTGGGCACCGGATAGAAGTAACCTTGCTGGTAGTGGCACATGTGAACCTGACCTGTGGTCGTGAGCCTGGAAGAGTGGGCACTGTACCACTTATCTGCTATATGGTAGTGAAGGAGAGTTAAAAATGCTCTCGCTGTCCTTGCACCTTGTAGCAGATAAGAGAGCATACCCTGCCTTACCAAATGCAGAACTATAAACAGTGGGCCCTGCATTTCTCTTGAACAACAAACACAGTAGAGCTGACCCCGTTGATGGAGGTGCAGGTGACCTGGCTCTGAGAATGTGAGGGTGAGTGACTCAGCCCCACCCCTTCTCTACCCTATGGTAGTGTGGGCAAGAGAAGCCTCTCAATACTCTAAAGACCTGTGGTATGTGGTAGAGCCATCCTTGAGGTCACTAGAATGGAGAGAGTGGGCTCTACCTCTCACTAGTTGCAGCACTAACCAGAGTGATCCACACACATTGACTAGGTAACACAATAATGCTGGCCCTCTTGGGCCAGTTGAACCCAAGGACACGAGAGTAAGAGAAATTGCTTGGCTTCCTCTTGCTTGCCACAAAGGGTGAGCTAGCTGGGTCAGTACTAAAGAGCTCACCACGGCATTGAGGATGAAGAAGAGCTGGTGTCTGGCCAATCCAGCAACCAGACCCAGAACCCAGAACCAGAGCAATGAGTTGACTCATTGTGTCATCCACCACATCTACGATCTGATGGAGCATGTGAAGGGACTAGTCCTGCAAACCTAAAGCTACAGACTCTCCATTGCAAAGGACAACAACAGTATATCCAAGAGGAGGAGCCCCTTGAGGGCCCAGTATTGATGATGTAGCAAGAAAACAAACCAATGATTCAATGAAATAAACATTTGCAAGTAACAATATCTGAACTAAAGGAATTTGTGACTCACTGTGCCATACTATTCCTTCCACAATGAGATATTTCCATTCTTATTTTTTTTTCTTTTCTCTCCTCTTTCAAATTTTATCTTATTTCATCCCGGTATGGGGATTGAAAGTGTTTAGGATGAAAGGGACAAAGAGATGAGTGGGATAAAGATGCATGATATGAAATCTACAATGTATCAATGAATAGTTAAATATTCAGAAAAATATCTTTCGAACCATAACCATCTCATGACTAAGGTTGAAACTTCTTAGTTTTGAAATTTATATTTATTAAGGTCCAGTGAATAAACAGGAGTCATACTCATAGAAGAATTTCAGATTTAAAAAAATGCCTGTCAGATCTGTTTTTTTTTATGTTGTATGTACAAGTCAAACTCTTAGATAGGTTTCATATGATTTATTCTACCATCACTTTGGATATTGAGGATTTGGGGGTCTTAAATTTTTACTTACAGAGTGTTAACTGTTCTCTCTCTCCTATGTGGTGATTTTGGGCTCCAGATCAATAACAATGATGAAATAATACTGACATACTATTCAAAATTATTATGGGTTAAATATTCCAGTTAAATCTCACTGAAATTATGGAAGTTGAGAAACATTAGTACATTTTATAGATGAAGAAATTAAGGATTGTAAGTCGAATGATCTGTCTTAAGCTAGTATATATATATGACAATTGGGATCAAAATGCAAGTTAAATTTCACATGTGCATAGTAATCAGAGTCTACTACTATTTTATTTATTCAGTCAATAAACAGGAAAGATGAGGTGGGAATCACCTCATATTTGATTACTGTTTATGTAGCATTTAGATTTTAATGTCAAACCATTCAGTATTTGTTACTGCCATGATTATTTTAGGATTTAATTTAAATTTTGTTTATGTTTTCTAAATGAGACAATGCTCATGAGTGGGGATGCCTCCAGAGACGAAAACAGGAGTGTTATGCCACAAAATTTGAGTTATAGGCTCTTTATGCTCCCAGATTTGGATGCTGGGAACTAAACCTGAGTCCTCAGTAACAGGAGTGCCTGCTTTTAATTGATGAGCAGTATCTGCAAAAACAGGAATGAATGTCTTTGTTCCTTACATTTCTTAGTCATATAATGTTTTCTATTCATTATCTAAACTAAAGGAATACTTTCTTCCTCCTTTAAAAAATAGTCAAGTTAAAGAGATGAATGACATATGCAAAAGAATTCAGTGCTTACGACAAATCATGTGGGAGACATAATTTTATCACCATAACATAAAAATAGGAATTATACTAGTCTTTCAGTAATAAATGCAAACAGATTAAACAAAGAAGTTTGCAACTCAACATTCTTGAAAATCTGGAAAAATGAATTTAAACAAAAGGAAACAAAGACCAAATTTAATTTGGTAAAATATGCATCTCATTCACTTTAGAATTATTCATCTAATAATTATTTATGGCATCATTATTTTAAGTTAAGCATGTTAGATGTGCGGCTGCTGGCAGGCAATAGAAAAACTAAAAAAAAAACCTTTACAATTCTGGAGAGTGAATTCTAGCAACCACAGTTGTGAAAAATTAATGTTAACACATATAGAATGAACATCTTATTTAAAATTGCTAACACCTACAAAGATTTTCTTCCTACAATGGACATAATAAAAAAAGATACAAAATAGAAGACTAGCCAGTGACAGAATTCTTTCACTTATCTCTGTTGTGTATTTCAGTATATGAGAACAATTAAAGAACTATTCTTTAAATGGAATTCAGTTTCACCTTCCGTGTGCAGATATAGCTATATCTACAGAATCTAAATTTCTATGAAAATGCAGTACAGTGACAATAGTATTACTACAAAATATGTAGCAAAAAAATATATTGATTAGGATTCCCAAGGTATTTGCCATCTATTATTATAATTTTCCTCTATCTTGCCCTCAAAACGTGATGGGAGTTTTAATGTAACTCATTTTCTAACTCATTGAAGGAAAACAAAACACTTAACTTTTCATGGTCATTTTAAATTGAGAAATTTTAAAAGGGGGTCCTATAGTCTTAATGTAATATAACCCAAAAGAAGATTGTTAAACTACTTTTTCTTAATTTTTAGTCATTCCCATGTACATTACATCTCAACAATGTAATGTTTAAATCTAATAGTTTAAAGTAAAAATCATAACCATAATTCTATTCTGTGCTTTGTTTCTTCCTCATTACTAGTATAATAATGTGGACACTTATTGTCCTCTCCTTATTAGAAAATAACTTCTGGTCAGTAGATTTCACTTAGAATCTAGTGATTCCTTCCAATTGGTGCAGGTAGTGGTTGTGCCTCAAGGGGCTGCTCTATTTCCAACTGGTACAGGTGATACTTTTACCTCTAGGGTCTGCTCATGCCATGGGGGTAAGTTTGGCTAAGGGGAGGACAGTGGGCTTGGTGGGTTTTGGCAGGGGAGTGCGTCTTGTAGATTACAGAGTCCTAAAGGAGTTAGTGGTGGAGTGGCCTGCTCACAGGAATTTTACCTGCTGATTGGCTGCAAGTGCTGAGATGAAATGGGAGTTGGGATGTGCCCCAGGGCCTAGAGCCTAAAGGCTGCAGCAGTTCAATACCCACCTCTTTCTCAAATTAGTGCAGGTGGTGCCTGTTTCTCAGAGGACCTAATGCTGCTGTGTGTTGGAGGATTACAATCAAATCTTAAGAAATAATGCTTGAAAAGAGGGTATTTCTCTTTACTTTGTTTTCTCTCATATTTTCTCCAACTGGCAGAGATAAAATTGCCGAGAAGGATGCCGTCTACGTACACTTCAAATTATGTTGTTTACCTTAAATAAATGCAGGTTTAATTGTCAATTAAACCTCAGTCAAACAAGGGCAAAGTTTCCCTAAGGGAACAGATACTAGTGTGATCTGAAACCTCTCTTTAATAAGTTGTGTTAGTCTCTTAAAACCAAGAAGGATTGAGTAGCTTACATGAAGTCATTTCTCATCATTTCCAAAATTGAAAAGTCCGAAGTAGGAATGCCAATAGATTAGTGTCCAGCCACAACCCAGGCTTTATTGATTGCTCTTTTCCCCTTAGAGCACACATGACTAAACACCAAAATATTTCTCTATGGTCATCCTTTTTCTACTCTTAAAAGCCTTGCCCTCTTTGCCCGCTGACCTCTTTAAAACTAATTCTTAATCGAATCACCTGTGTGGCTTAAATTTCAGAACGCATGCTCTAACAACTGCAATGCTACTAAGAAGTAAATGCTGACCACGGTGGAATAGCCTTTTTAAATTGTTCCAGCGTATCTTCAACTGCTTTTCCTGCATCAAAATCTATTTTAGCATTTTTCAATTACAAAATCTCTTGATACAATTTAGCCAAATCTTAAGATTCATTACAATCATGCCATATTTCCCAAAAATGTGCTTTAACTGTCTTCCAACTGATAACACTTTCACTATACACAGAAGATGTAACACAAATCCATTCATAGTTAGCATAGCATTTCAACTAGACTTTGGATTTTAAGTTTTGGAGCTCATCACCTAAAGATTGTACCACAGTATACAAGGTGTTCAGTTTATGTTCTATTTTGACATCTATGTCTTATTGTGTCTCAGATATCATAAAAACATTCTTAGATAACTGATTAACAAATGCAGCATTTTGAATAGACCGAGACAAAGCCACTGAATAACTGCCGTAGTAGTAAGAATAACAACAAGAGCAAAAATTCCTGCTACCACCAATCCAACAGCATGTTTCTGCTACATAAAGCTTTCTTTTTTCTTCAATTACTTGTAACCCTTTGTCGTCAAGCCATGGATCATTTACAAGCACAGGCAACATTACAAAAGAAGGTTATTTTGACACCAATACATGGGGAAGATTATCCACTTGAGAAATACAATTAGTCAAAGTACAATCAGGGCATGATACATTAAACACAATACCAATTCATGGAGTTTTTTGTTTTTTTTTAATCTCTCCCACTTAAAAAACTAAGGCATTTTAACAAAAGCCGAAACAGTTCCTTTCATGGGTCAAACAGGTTTTGAAGAACTGGATTGTCCTGCCTCTTTTCCCATGGCAGCAGCAAGTTTCCAAATATAAGTCTGTGGATATTTTATACTGGAATACCAAATTCCAGTTTACAGTCTTTGGTTCCAAGGTTATGTTGTAGACAGAGAATAAGCGTCACTATGATCTTGTGCTGTAGGAAATCCTACAGCCAGTAGGTCACTTGGGCGTGGCCTCTTATACCATCTATTCCTATGTAAATAAAGCATGGGTCTGTTCTCTTTTCTGGCTGTGGGGTTCGGTTGCTATTCTTTTTTCCAGCAGAGAATTCTGATTTGTGAGTCTACATCTAAATAAATAACCATCTATTATTCCCAATTCTGAGCTAGTGCTGGACTTCTTTTAAGTGTCCTTCTTCATTCTTGATTTTCAGATCAGTCAAAAATGTACTGTGATGTTCCTGTGATTTTATACTTTAATGGGATAATTCCAGGGCATTTTCTCCATAACAAAGTTCCATTAGACTCCCACAGTTCCTTTGTGCATGGAGGAAACACTTGGGGCAGGGAGTCTGAAATACCAACACCCAATTAATTTGAGGAAGTAATAACTTTGTATAATATGTACATTGTTTATCATGTCCTATAATTAATTTGGAAACATTCCAAGACATCCCTCCAAAACAATATTCTTTGCCAAACATACAGAAATTCTTTTGCCGTACCCAACATGAGAAAATTTTTGAGAAATCTGGAAAACTCCTGTGTGGCAGGTTGACCTAAATGTGCATCATTGACTATGACCACCATCTCCTTTCTTTCACAAACAGCAAGATATAAAATAGGTGGACCAGGATCACAGGTTCAATAGGTCCCACAGTGGCTTTTCCGAATTATCATCAGCAACATCTGGACCAAAATTATTCTGTTCCACACACTGCACCAATTGAGCTCTAATTTCATCCTGTGAAAAAACACAAATATGTCCTCTCCCCATACCAAAATGTTGTTGGGATCCTTTCACGAACAAGTAGATGGATCTTTCCAGTAGACATAAGCAAATTATGTGGTGGTGTCTTCTTGCCAAATCCAGTCACGGAAGATTGCTCACAGACATCCTATTGAAAAATTTAAAATTTTAATATAAAACACATAAATGGTGACTGTGGGTATAATCCCAATAACTCCACTTTTTAATTATATTTTTAATTAAGACTCCCATGTGCCCTTTCAAATGTCCTTGCCCCTGAATCATTCTCAAATCTTTGAGATGAATTTATTTTCAGAGGATGATATTGAGATTTTAGCAACATTTGTTTAATGACACCCAGATAGGAATTATAATTTATTCAAGGCATCATTGACCAAAATCCCTGTCATGACTGACAGAGAAATTCCCTTTTTATCTTACATTCTAGGGGGAAACAGAAACGATGTGTTTATTTCTGAAATTACTTCCTGCTGACTCGAGGACATTGTTCTCAGGGCTCTGGAATGCTAGAATATTAGTCAAAGACAATGACGAAACTTAGAAGCATACATACTTGGTTCATACATAAGCTGAAAAGACAGCAATCACATTGGCTGGATTGGTCCACATCAGGTTTCAGCAAGTTCAGGACTCATAGTCATTTGGAGCAGGTTGTTATCAGCAATAATGCTTGAATGTGTTTGTCAGGCAAGTGGAAATCTGATGAAACAGATACATATTGGAACAGAAGTTAAATTTATGGACTCATTTGAAACTTGTATACCCATATTCTCAATAATTAAGGAAAGGGAAGAGCCCCAAAACCAGAAGAGAAAAAAAATACCATAATCATTTTGACTTGTGAGAAGTGGATCCAAAGTATATAACTCTCGAAATTTTCAGAAGGTTATATAAATTTCCATTTTATAAAAGGATATAAAACTTTCAGACATATTAGCATTATTAGTCTATACTGAAATCCATATTGTAGAAAAAGGAGGTAACAGGTATCTGAAAAACAGCAGGAGTAGGCTCACATCCTTGAGTTTTAACAAAAAATATTGATTTCAGTGAAATAGCATATAAAGCTTATATTCAGAAAACAACCAAAAGAAATTTAAATTCTTGCCCTTGTGACCCCAACAGTAAGTGATCACTGCTCTATTAGCTTGTCAGAATTCTATTAATGTTAAACTATGAACTTTGAAATCCTAGTATAATATTATTAAAGGAGAAAAAAATCCTGTAAATTTCTATATTTATCTCAAGTCATTATTTCTTATAAATTTTATCTATGTTTTTCAGAATATCCTCTCAGACCCATGTAATCCAAGCTTTTATGTCCTCAGATCCGTACAACCTGTACTGACGTCCTCGGGTCTTTATTTTTTTTGACCCTTAAAATTAATATAGAGTCGTAATATGAGCATTTTGTTCTATTATTAACCATCCTAGGAGCTTACACTGCAGTTTTCATTTACAGACTATAGATAGTTTTTAAGAAAAATGTTTGGACTTCTCTACGGATGTCTGAATAGCTAAGAACTTTAGCCTTGTTGTTTTATAGGAGGCCGATCATAGAACCCTATAACTCAGAGGGTGGCACTATGATGATTAATTATTAGCTTGTATTTAGGACTTCAGTCTTCCTTTCATCCTTAAAGAACATGATCTCATAATTAACACAACTCTTCTTCAGTGAAGAATGCCCAGGCTTGATTGATTTTTATTGAGCTCTACATTTTCCTCTGCTCCCCTCTGCCACTCCCCTCCCCTCTTTAACCCTTCCCCAAGGTCCCTATGTTCCCAATTTACCCAGGATATCTTGTCTTTTTCTACTTCCCATGCAGATTAGGTCTATGTACGTCTCTTTTAATGTCCTCATTGTTGTCTAAGTTTTCTGGGATTGTGATCTGTAGGCTGGTTTTCCTTGCTATCCCCAGTCTTATTAATGGAGAAAATCAATCAGAATTAGCATAACATAGTTAAATATTCAACATTTTATAGTTTTCCTTAAAACTCAGTAGAATTAAGATGAATAAGTAATTCAAATTTTTCCTATATCATTTCAGTCTCTTATTTGTTCCTTGTCCTTAACACAACATGCAAATATCCATCAATGTCTCCTCTCGTGATTTCTTCCAGCAGTTCAGAATATTGCATAGATACATTTCAAACAAGAACCAATATATTAAATGTGTGTGTGTGTGTATCACATTAAGAACTTCAATTTGCGATGACATGAAACCTGTACCAATGTAAGACTTTTGAATGTAGCAGCAGTTTTCTTTTTCTTAACCAATAATTATTTGTACCTAATTTCCTTTAAAGATGATAAATATCTGTAACACATTGGATGTGAATGATTAAATCCCACATATTTTTCTTTTCCTTTGAAAACTGAATCATGATTTTCCCCAAACATAATGCATCTTTAACTTTTACTTTAAAATCAACGCTTTCCAAAGTACACAGGTTGGTATGATTCAACATTTTTTAAAACAGTATCAAGACAGAAAAGGGTTAATATGAGAAATTACTGGCCAGCAGAAGAGACATTGACTGTTATCCCAGTGGAAAAGAATTTGCCCGAGGAAGGAAAAGAGGGTGAGCAGCACTGGTGGGCACAGAGTGAGTCTTGACTGCCAGTATTCCTGAAAAAAAAAATATTTGTTCACTTCTCCAGCCAATATCTCAGATTCTCATTTCCCATCTCTGCAGTTTTTCAACTGCACGCAGTCAATTCTCTGACACCCAGTTCTCATGAGCCTGGCTCCCTCTAGTATTTCTGCCCACCTGAGCATGCAAAGGCATCCTCTACCCTCTGCAGGAGCTGTTGGCTGACTGTGGACCAGAGAACAAACAAAGGGAGGTGGCCTGTGCCATCCCTCTCCTTAGAGACATTTGGCTTTGGGGACCCAAAGTCCTGGAACTTATCCAATAAAAATCTACAGGAGGCTAGAGGCAGAGGCTGCCTGCCTCATCTCTTTCAGGATAACAAAGAAAGTCAATAGACAAAAATGACAGAAATAACAAACAAACGGGTACCAGTACCACTTAAACTTTTCAAAGACATGATCATATAAAACAGCAACATAGTAACAGTCAAGACACAGACCAAAACAAAACATGCTTGTTCATTGACACACAGCTTTGTAAATCTCTAGATTCATACTTCCTTTTGCAAGGAACCAGGGACACACAGCCTCTACACATTTCAAAAACTGAAGCAATTGCTGTTGTCCTTCCTTAATACCCCTAATAGTTAAAGCATCTTTAAGTAAATGCACAAACAGCTATTTGCTGTTTTCTTGGCCAATATTTATGTTTTTACACTTATATACAAGTTACTTTTTACTTAAGTTACTCTTATTTTACAATTATACATGAGTTATTTCTTACTTCTTTTTCATGCTGCACAGCTAACCTCTTTTTTTACAAATACCACACAATTGCTTACTTTTTTGTATTTACACCACACAACTGCTTAGTTTTATTGATATTTACACCTGGCGACTGCTGGTACTCCCTGAGATATACTTACCACACCTCTGAGTGCCTTTAAATATACAGTGTATCTACAAAGACACCCCTCCTCCAGGAGGCTACACAGCTGGGTCCCACCTGTAGGTGCCCTCCACTATAAAGTCAGCTAGAGTTCCTGGATAGGGGATACACGAGGCCAAAGAAAAATCAGAAGAAACAGAAGACAGGATAGAATCAAGAGCTCTGTCTGGTCATGCCAAAGCAGCCAAACAGTCCAGAGTTTATTTCAGAACTTGGTTATATACAAAAGCAGAACAAGGCACAGCATTTAGGGTCAGTCAGTATCTAACCACAAGACCATTCCTGTCCTTGAGTGAGCAGCCTCCTCTCCAACATGTGCTTGCTGCTTGGAAGCAGTTGTACTTTCAATCTTGAAGCTCCTGAAGTTTGCTGTCAGCAGCAAACTTTCTACTAGATTGAGTGTTCTTTTCTCATGGGGCTATGTCAAGAGTATCTCATAGCCCTCAAGGTTATAAGAAAAAGTAGAGCAGGCAAGCTTGAACTCAAATGACTTTTTTAAGTCAGACATGACTCCAGATAGAAACTGAGTCACACATGGGTTTTCACAAAAAGATAACTTTCTGAGATGAGAAAGACCCCAACAGAGGAAAGAAAAGTTTCCCTTAAAGAAATCGAAGAAAAAGCAAACAAAAATTTGGAAGAAATCAATATCCCTTAAATAAAGCCAAGAAAAAGCAGTCAAATTGGTGAAGAAAATAGTTCAATACTTGAAAATTGAAGTAGAGGTAGTAAGGAAAACACAAACTGAGGGAATTCAGAAAATGCAAAATCTGGCTCAAAAAACAGGGACTAAGAATGCAAGGATAGCCAACAGTATACCTTAGATGGACAAAAGAATCTGGGGCATAAAGATATGATACAGGATATAGATTCATCAGTAAAAAAAATATACAAAATTCAACAAAGTCTGAACACAAACCATCCTCAAAATCTGGGATACCAGGAAAAGACCAAATATAAAAATAATAAGGGTAGATGAAGAAGAATACTAGCTAAAAGGCATAGAAAATAAATTCAACAATATCATACTAATAAAAAAACTTTTCCAACCTAGAGAAGGAACAGGCCAAAAAAGATACAAAAAGCTTAAAATACCAATTAGACTGTACCAAAAAGTACCCTTGCCTTATAATAAAAATCAAAACACTAAATATGAACAGTAAAGAAAGAATATTAAGAGTTGCAAAGGTCAAGAAGCAGGTGGTTTTCTGTCAAAACTAAATGTTAGCAATACCTAGCCACAAATCCAGCCCTATAGGAAGTACTGAAAGGAAATCTCCAACCCAAAGAAGTTAGTCACACCCATGAAAACATAGGCAATAGATAATCTCATACCAGAAAATCCCAAAGATGGGAAACACACACACACTACTATAACCAACAGTAAAACAGAAAATAGCAGGAATTAAGAATCATTGGTCATTAATATCCCTTAATATCAATGGACTCAATTTACCTATAAAAAGACAAAGGCTGACAAAATGGATATAAAAACAGGAGCTGATCTTCTGCTGCATAAAAGAAACACACCTTAACTTCAAAGACAGATATTATCTCAGAGTAAAAGGTTTGCAAAAGACTTGCCAATCAAATGCACTTAAGAAATAAGTTGGTATATCTATACTAGTATCTAATATAATAGACTTGAAACTAAAATCAATCAAAAGAGATGAAGAAGGAAATTTCATATTCACCACAGGAAGAATCCATCAAAATGAAGTCTGAATCCCAAACATTTATGCCACAAATACAAGCATAGCCACATTTGTAAAAAAAAAAATGTTATTAAAGTTTAAATCACACATCAGAATCCACACAGTAATGTTGGGAAACTCTTACCGCTGGATAGGACTGCCAGATAGAAACTCAACAGAAAAAAAAAGGAACTAGCAGAAGTTATGACTCAAATATTTAATAGACATCTATAGAACATTATACCCAAACTCAAAAGAATATACCTTCTTTTCAGCACCTCATGGAACCTTTTCTAAAATTGACCACATACTTGGTCACAAAGCAAATCTCAGCAGATACAGAAAAAAATAAATAGAAACAACGTTCTTTATCTTATTGGATCACCATGTCTTAAAGTTAGAATTTCATCACACTAATTGCAGTAAGCCTACAATAGAAACCGAACATAGTTTAAACAAATCATCACTGGGTAACAGAATAAATAAAGACATCAAAGACTTCCTAAAATTCAATGATAATAAAGGTACATCATACCAAATTTATGGGACAATATGAAAGCAGTGTTAAGTTTAGAGCACTAAACACCTATGTGAAGAATTTGGAAAAAACTCACAATAGTGACTTAACAACACACCAGAAATTTCTAGAACAAAAAGAAGCAAACTCACTAAGGAAGAATAGATGTCAGGAAATAATGAAGCTCAGGACTGAAATCAATAAAATAAAAACAAAGAGAACAATACAAAGATTCAATGACAAAAACAATTGATTCACTGAGAAAATCAACAAGATAGATAAATCCTTATCTAACTAATCAAAAGGCAGAGAGAATATGCAGATTAAAAATCAGAAATGAGTCACGGAACATAACAACACACAGAGAAAATCCAGAGAAATATTAGATCATTCTTCAAAACCACATACTCCACAAAGTTGGAAAATCTAAAACGCTTGGTACCACATACCAAAATTAAATCAAGATCAGATAGACGGTTTAAATAGATCTATAACCCATAAGGAAATAGAAGTAGTCATTAAAATCTCAAAATAAAAAAAGGCCAGTGCTGGATGGTTTTTGTGCAGAATTCTATGACAAATTTAAAGAAGAGCTAATACCAATGCTTTTTGAATTTTTCCATATTTTAGGAACAAAGAGTATATTGCAAAACTAATTTTATGAGGTAACAGATATCCAAATCACAGAAAGATGCAACAGAGAATTACTGATCAGTCTCCTTTATGACCATTGAAGCAAAAATAACTAATAAATACTGACAAACTGAATTTAAGTACACATCAAAACAATCATCCACCATGATCAAGTAGACTTCATCCTAGATACGCAAGAATTGTTCGACATATGAAAATCTGTCATGTAATCAACCACATAAACAAACACAAAGAAAAATACACATGACCAGCTCATTTTATGCCTGAAATGCCCTCCGCGATGTTCAACGCCCCTTCATGGTAAAGGTCTTAGAGAGATGAGTGATGCAGGAACATACTTAAACATGATAAAAAAAAAAACAATATACAGAAAGCCAACATCCAGCATCAAATTAATTGGAGAGAAACTCAAAATGATTGTACTAAAATCAAGAACAACACAATATTGTTCACTCTTTGTATATTTATTCAGTGTAGTACTTGACGTTTTAACAAAAGCAATAAGATAACAAAGGAGATCAAGGGAATACAAATTGGAAAGTAAAAATCAAACTTTCACTTTGCAAATGATATGATAGTATACATAAGTGACCCCCCCAAAATGCAACAGAGAAACCCTACAGCTGATAAACACCTTCAGTAGTGTAGTTGAAAACAAGACTAACTCTAAAAATCAGTAGCCCTCCTACATATAAATGATAAGCAGGTTCAGAAAGAAATCAAAGTAACATCACCCTTTATCATAGACACAAATTATGTTAAATATCTTGGTGTAACTCTAACCAAACGAGTAAAGGACCTTTTATGACAAGAACATTAGATCTTTGAAGAAAGAAATTAAAGAAGATAATAGGAAATGGAAAGATCTCCCATGCTTGCGGATAGGTAGGGTTAACTTAGTAAATAAGGCAAGATTACTAAAAGCAGTCTAAAGATTCAATGCCTTCCCCATCAAAATCTCCACACAGTTCCTCAAAGATGTTGAAAAAAACAGTACTAAACTTCATATGGAAAAACTAAACAAAGCCTGGATAAATAAAACAATCAAGTACAATAAAGGAACTTCTGGAGGCATGCCTATCCCTGAATTCAAGCTCTAGATAGCAATAAAAAAACCTGGCATACAATTAATGAAATCGAATTGTCAGACCCTGACATTAATCCACACACCTGTGGATATATCATTTCTGAAAAATGCCAAACTCTTACAATGGAATAAAGAAAACATCTTTAACAAATTGTACTGTGATATCTGGATATTGGTATGCATAAGAATGCCAAAAGATCCCTATATGTTGCTATACACAAAACTCAAGTCCCAGTGAATGAAATGCTTCAACATAATTCCAGACACATTGAAACTCACAGAAGATCTTCACCAACCCCACATCTGACAGAGGGCTGATCTCCAAAATATGCAAAAACCTCAAGAAACTAGACATCAAAAATCAAATAATCCAATTTAAAAATAGAGTACAGACAATTCTCAACAGAAGAATTTTTATGTGCTCAAAAATATTTAAGGATTATTCAACACCTTTAGTCATCAGGAAAATGTAAATTAAAATGAATCTGAAATACCATCTTACATCTATAGAATGACTAAGAGCAAAACCACAGATGACAGCTTCTGCTAGAAAGACTGTGTAGTAAGGGGGACACTCACTTTTACAACCACTTCCAAAAATAGTATAGTGGTTTCTCAGAAAATAAGGTGTCAATGTACCTCAAGACTCAGTGTTACCTCTCTTGGGTATATACTCAAAGGATTCCCATTCATACCACAAGGACATTTTCTCAACTGTGTTCATAGCAGAAATAGTTGTAATAGCGAGAACCTGGAAAGAAACTAGAGACCCCTCAACCAAAGAATGGATAAAGAAAATGCGAAACAATTTCACAATGGGGAATTACTCAGCAGGGAAAAAAAACAATACAACAATACATCATGCAATTTTCAGGCAAATTGATAGAACTAGAAAAAAAAATATCCTAAGTAAGGTAACCCAGACCCAGAGAGACAAACTCGGTATGTACTCACTCTATAGTGGATATTAGATACAAAGCAAAGTATAACCTGGATATAATTCATAGCTCCAGAGAAGCTGTGTAACAAAAAGGATCCTAAGAAGGATCCATGGATCACCCTGGGAAGTTGAAATAGATGTGATCTCTTGGGTAAACTGGGGACAAGGTGGGGATAGAGGGGAGAGGATAAGGGAGAACAGGAGGTAACAGAATGGTCGAGTTGGGGGAGGGATAAAGAGGAAGAGCAATGAAAAAGATATTTTGATACAGTGGGCCATTTGGGGGTTAGGGAGAAACCTGTACCAGGGAAACTTCCAGGAATCCACAAGGATGAACCCAGCTAGGACCCCTAGTAATAGTGGAGAGGATACCAATCTGACCTCCTCCTGTAATCAGATTGTTGACTGCCCTAATTGTCATCATAGAACCTTCATATGCAGTACCTGATGGAAGCAGATGCAGAGATCTACAGCCAAACACTGGGCTTAGCTCTCAGTCAAGTTGAAGAGAGAGAGGAGGGATTATGTTAGCAATGGTGGTCAAGATCATGATGGAGAAACTTACAGAAACAGCTGACCTGAACTTGAGGGAGCTAACAGACTCTAGACTGACGGCTGGGGAGCCTGCATGGGATTGACCTAAGCCCTCTACAGTTATGAAGTTTGGTTTATTTCTTGTACCTCTTTGGAACTCCTTCCCTATGTTGGAATGCCTTACTCGGGCTTGATATAAAAGGGAGGAGTTTGATCCTACCTCAACTTGATATACCAGACTTTGATGATGCCCCATGAGATGTTTTCACCTTTCTGAGCAGTAGAAGAAGGATAGGTAGAAAGGAGGTGGGGACAGGGAACAGGAAGAAGGGAGGGGAGGAAACTGTGATTGGTATGTAAAGTAAATAAAAATATTAAATCCAAAAAAGTTAGTTGAATGCATTTCAACTTAAATACTGTTTTTAACACAATATTTTCAGATTAGTTAACTCACCATATTATTTTCCACAGTAATTTTTCTTTCTGAAAATTTCCTGTGAATGCATCTTTAATTATGGTATATTGTCATTGCTCATTGTCCTCAATAGGGTCATGTTCTTTTCATTTTCTCTTCATTCCTTTTTGTGTTCTCTCTTTTCCAATGAAGATTCAGATATAATTGTTATAATTTCTTACATTATATAAGGATAACTAGCATTAATTGCATACTGTCAATAAACATGGGATACATTTGAATAATTCATGTCCTTCCAAAGAATCCTCATTACATCTGGCCTATAACTTATATGATAACTTACCCGATATCATGTTTCCTACAAATATAGTATACAAATTCTCTAGCATATCTAATTCAATACAATTGTTTAGAGACAGTTTAAAGATATACAAGAAAATTAAACTATTCAGGTTATATATCTAAATTCTCGATATATACACTCAATAAATTATTTAGGTGTTATATAAAGATACTAAATATCTGTCTTTCTTGTGCATTAAAAAAATAAAAATTAGGACAAACCATTGTGTTCGTTCTGAACACTCATCGGGAGCATCCTCAAATCTATCTTGTCTCAGAGGAGAGAGTTATGCTTTAACCTTCAGTTGTATCCATGTTAGAGAATATAGTTGGATCAAGATTTTTTCCACTGTTCCTCGCACTAGTTTTTTTTTCTTATTTGGAGAGTCTTTATGAAAAGACTCTTTTTTATATTAACATCTGACTGACAATGACTTTTACTTATATTCTTGGATAGACTTAAAAAACACACTAAACATCAGATCAAGAAATTATAACTGTACAGTGACTTCCATATTTGAAGCATTTCAGGAAATATATAAGTTCATACCAGTATATTTCAACCTTTTTCATGTTTTCCTTTAAATTTGTCTTTTAGCAAACTCATATTTTTCTTTTAAACCAATAGCTTTCTATTATCTGTTCTCCTTTTAAAAATGTCAGAGATACTAAGCTCTCTAACTGTATATTCTAGCTAAAGTGATCAATTCCATCAGATTCTTCCATGTGAAATCTTTGAAATCATTCATTAATCCTCTTTGTTATTTAATTTTCTACATAATGTTCAACATAATAGGTCTTAGAGGTTTTTCCATATGTACTAAATAGAAAAGTGACCCAATGCAGACAAGTATGATGCATTCACTGAGTATGTAATTCAGTCAGAGAGAATATTGCTTAAAACATAGAGGAGATAAAGTATACACACAAACAGGCATGCGTATGTTTTTCTACCATTGACAGCAATTTATCTAATTTGAGATAAATTTTATATAAAATTGCATAAACTGAAGAGAATATTTTGCTGTTCTCAGTCCAGTTACCCATATTTATCTATTATCTATTGACTAAGAGTTTTATTTGTTGATATTGCTGCTACATGCATAAATGTATTGGATACTCTTTTCTTTAGTTATTTCTTTTATTTTTGAAATTAAAATATTTCATCATTACACCCTTCCTTTTTTCTTCATTAGAAACCTCCCATATACCCTTTCTTACTCCTTTTAAATTCATACCTTCATTTTTTGTAATTGTTTTTACACGTGTGTGTGCACATACTAGTTATATTGTGTGTGTGTGTGTGTGTGTGTGTGTGTGTGTGTGTGTGTGTGTGTGTGTACCTAAATGTAGCTTGCTCAATCTCTATAATGTTACTGGGATGTTTGCTTTTAGTGATGACTATTTGGTGTTAGATCTCCATTTTTTAATGGAAAGTAGTAAAAAATAAACAACATGAAAAGAAATCAATTATTAATCTATTTGCAGAAATCCTATATTTATCATGTAAGAAATTTCCAATAATATGTTTCACACCTTTTGCCATTTAGAAAATCATAATATATGAATATAAAAATGTGACATGGTATTAGGGTCAGTTCATGTGGACACAAGATATGCTATAACACTTTCTTATATCCAACATGTGGTTAGGAGACAGGTGTCTATTCAATTTTCTGCTTGGTTCAGATTTTGTTTTTGATCCAAGGATTAGAGAAAGAGAGAGGAAATAAAAGGTCGTCCTATCTACATTCTGGCAGCCACCATAGCAGAAGCTTCTTCCTGATTGTGTATTTAATCCACTCCCCTTGGCCTCATAGCTAATGGAAATTCCTCTCAAAGCTTGACAATCAGTTGACAGTGAGTCGCAGCTCAGTGTTGTGCAATTTCATTTTCTTAAGCCTCTACCTAACTATCTTAGTGAAAAGGTGGAAGAGGCTATTTCAAGGGTTTCTATACAATTGACATTTTAAATTAGAAATGAAATTTTAGGCTTTTGAGTTTCCAATATACCTGTTCATTCTCTGTAAGAAATAATTAGGCCCACTACAAAACAGATGTGCTACACACTGACCACACAGAAAAGATTAAAGAAGTCAAGCAAAATAAAAAAGAAATGCAGGTAACTAAGTTTCTACTGTAATAACGTTATTCTTTGCTTTTTAAAGGTTTGTATGATTTATAAGAAGACATTCTCATACTCTCTAAAGCAATGTTGACTTTGAAAAACATAAACACAACTGAGAAGTTATCTGATTATCTTCCGTGATACACCATTCCCAGAATAAACTGGTATTTTTAAAGCAATCAGATACTTTGACGTTAAAAAATTAAAATCTTCCATGTTCTTCCTTTTGCTTAGTAATCTTTTTTTTTTTTATTGGAGAGTTCTAGCTTAGTTAAAAGATACATATGGGTAAATAATTATTGTATATAAAAGTGGTGTTATAGGTATGTGTTTGTTTTTATTTTTCTGTATGTATATATGATATTATTCAATATTTGTGCGCTGTAGGAAGTCTTACAGCCAGTGGTTACCCACCCACTGGGGCATAGCATCTTATAATATATATGCCGATGTAAAGTAAGCATCTGGGCTCTCTTTTCCTGTTGCAGGATTCAGTTTCTGATCTCTGTTCAAGCAGAGGATTCTGATTTGTGAGTTTACCGGTAAATAAATAATCATCTATTTCTCAATTCTGAGCTAATGAGGGATTCCTTTTTTTTTTAACATTTTTTTTTATTGATAAAAGGAGAATAAAGAAAAAAAAACAAATTTCCACCTCCTCCCAGCCTCCCCTTTCCCTCCCCCTCCTCCCACTCTTCTCCCCCTCCTCCCACCCCTCTCCCCTTCCCCCCACTCCTCTCCCCCTCTCTCTCCAGTCCAAAGAGCAGTCAGGGTTCCCTGCCCTGTGGTAAGTCCTAGGTCCTCCCCCCTCCGTCCATATCTAGGAAGGTGAACATCCAAACTGGCTAGGCTCCCACCAAGCCAGCAGATTGCGTAGGATCAAAACTGCGTGCCATTGTCCTTGGCGTCTCATCAGCCCTCATTGTTCGTCATGATCAGAGAGTTCAGTTTTATCCCATGCTTTTTTTGGTAATAGTCCAGCTGGCCTTGGTGAGCTCCCAGTAGATCAGCTCCACTGTCTCAGTGGGTGGGTGCACCCCTCGTGGTCCCGACTTCTTTGCTCATGTTCTCCCTCCTTCTGCTCCTCATTGGGACCTTGGGAGCTCAGTCCAGTGCTCCAGTGCGGGTCTCTGTCTCTATCTCCATCCCTCGCCAGATGAAAGTTCTAAGATGATATGCAATATATTCGTCAGTATTGCGCTAGGATGGGGTCATTTCAGGTTCCGTATCCTCAGCTGCCCAAGGAACTAACTGGGGACCTCAGCTTGGGCACCTGGGAGCCTGAGGGATTCCTTTTAAGTGTCCTTCTTCATTTAGGACTGTCAAATTTTGCCAAGGGTAAGATGGTCTGTCAGTTATTTTAGGCCTTAGCCAAAGTTGGTTGCTTCAAAATTTCAAATAAGACTTTGGGTAATTGCTTAAGTAGCCAGTTGTCTCTGTCATTTGCTGCACATTTTGGAAGTTGCTTGATTGCACTTCCTGCTTACTTAAGTAATATTATTTCCCTTGGATCTCGGATCTTTGATGGGATTGAAGACTAGGTAGTTGTAGTTACTTTCCTCTCATGACTTGGCCAAGTTATTTATTATACAACACTTAAACTAGTTAGGATAGGATAGTTATTTAATATAATATATTTGTTCTTATTGTAAATAATTTTGTATTAGGCTCAGAACTCTCTTATTTAAACAAAAGGGGGAGGTGCTGTAGGAAGTCTTACAGCCAGTGGTTACCCGCCCATTGGGGCATGGCCCCTTATACTATATATGCCTATGTAGAGCATGCGTTCAGGCTCTCTTTTCCAGTTGCGGGATTCAGTTTCTAATCTCTGTTCAAGCAGAAGATTCTGATTTGTGAGTTGCGGCGCACCGCACCCCCGTGTCTGTGCTTTGTGCGCTGGCACCCAGTTACCGAGCTTCAGGCAATGGGCTGGAGGTTAAAATACACAGACACACACAGACAGAGAGACAGCTACATGGGTCATCCTTGAATACCCCAAGAATGCCCCTTTATTGTGTTCAGGGGAAGTTATATAGAGATAGCCACGCCCCAGCCAAACCCACCAGAAACCACTCTCCTGCCATCAGGAACTCCTGAAGGTCTCCTCGTCAGAGCAGCTGTGGGCACTCAGATAAGGGAATTACAAGAAATTCAGGATCTGGCATCTCACTGCTCCCAACAGTGAGTTTACCCCTAAATAAATTACCATTTATTTCTCAATTCAGAGGCAGTGTGGGATTTCTTTAAAGTGTCCTTCTCCATTTGTGTGTATTTTTGATAACTCATAAAAAACAAGAAGCATTTCCTAGAAAGAATAGAAAACCACAGCATAAAACTAAAGAAATAAAATAGAAGATAAGAAATATTAAGAAAAAAATTGAATTAAGATTTTTAAAATAAACTTTTATAGAGATAGACAATCTTTTTAAAATATTAAAAAGGCTAATTAAAGATAATGTTATGTAAAAGTTTTTGAAAGTAAATAAAATGACAATTTGAAATTAAATAATTTTTCAAAATGTAGCATGCATGAATGAAATGAACAAAAAGCTCACGTAAACCAGAATTAGGAAACTGATGAAGAAACTTCAACCTGAAGAGTGCTTTTAAAGCAATTTTAACAAATACTAATATAATAGAAAGATCCTACTATAAGTCTTTATTTTATAGAACAAGCAGTGTAGTCCTTATTGAAAATTTGTGAGACTAAATAGCATTAGAATTTAAAAATGCTTCCAAAAGAAAGAATTCATAATGAAAGATGCAAGAAAACTAATATGTATCAGTCTTACAGATACATGCAAAAATATTGCTTTGGAAATATATTAAAATGAAATTTATGGGTTTTTAATAAAAATATAATTATTCATCATATAAATGTTTGTAGAACATAATACATTAAAGTATATTTTTTTAAAAAAACTAGCTATAATCCTTTGAATATTTTCGGAAGCAAATATGAGCCATCAGTCATGAATGGGAGGAAGCCCCTGTGCACCATGAGCAAATACTTAATATAA
Organism: Microtus pennsylvanicus; assembly: GCF_037038515.1. Taxonomy (NCBI): domain Eukaryota; kingdom Metazoa; phylum Chordata; class Mammalia; order Rodentia; family Cricetidae; genus Microtus; species Microtus pennsylvanicus. Next base: position 20,392,341 of record NC_134594.1, read on the forward strand.
CTGAGGAGAAATGCCTTATTGCGAAGGACTGCAGCACACATATCTTAACAGCCAAACTTTGGAAACACAGTGAAGTTACAAACAAGAAAAGAACCCACAATATTACTCTCATTACTGACTGAATTACTGGTACTGGAGAATATAAGAAACCAATAAAAGTCAATGAAATATTGAACCTTTAAAGCTATTCTTTTAAAGGTGATATGATTGCCAACATATATAATCTAATGAAATCTAGAAGCAATAAAAATTAATCAGAAATTGCAGCAAAGTTGCCAAATACTAGAACAATTCAGAAATCAATACCATATATACACAAGCAACAACCGATTCTAAAATGTAATAATAAAGCATGCTCCTCTGTAATAACAGCATGAGTTGTAAGTTATCAAATAATGGATTTAATAAAAAGTGTCTAAGACATTTAGGAAGAAAATTACTGAGCGCTATAAAAAGCCCTTAAATGAACCAAGAAGGCAGCTTTTATCTTGATTAAATGCTATATATTGAAAAAAATTTTATATTCTGACACTCCATAATTGGTATAAATTTAATAACATACAAAATTACTTGGGGAAATCCAATAAGATGATATGAGGAAATAGTTAAGAATACTAAACTAGCAGATAAAACCATGTAAAGAGAAATATTATAAAATCAGTAAAGTTTTAACATTTGAATTTCATAGACAAGAGAATATAAAGAGAATATTGAAAATGCAGAATCCATGATGAAATTCATAATGAAAAAGGAGTCATTAAAAATCAATAGGGAAATTATGCATATTCAAACATTTTTTGAAGGCCAAATGACTATTGTTGTAAATCTATAGTAAATTAATCTATAAATGGGTTTTCAATTGCTGTTCTGCACAGCTGAGATAAATCATCATGTAAGTGAACAAAGGATCATGGATATCATGCAGTAAACATTAGATGCTGTCCATCTCAAGAACCTTCCCCATATTAACTCTGCCAGCAAGACTAAATTTCCTTTGAGAATTTCATGAACTTTGCTTCAAACTTGTGAACCTATAAAGATAGCTACATACTTCCACTTACAATGACACCAGGCAAATATCTCCAATCTAAAAGGCAGAAAGAGGAAAATAGAAAAAGAAATAGAATATTATCAGAGTAAGTCTGAACGTCAGAAGAGAAAAGAATCCAATCCCCTTATCTCCATGCTTGTGTTTAGTGTGCAGTGGTTTGAGTGCTGACTCCCAAGTACTCAGTCACCCTTTCTCTCTTTCTCTTATCACTTTGCTGACTGCAACACACAGAGTTTTTGACTTAAGCAGTTCGGCTTAGGAGTTATTCCTATTTTCTACATCATTCACTGTCTGGAATCACTGTTCTTTGTTCTTTGTAAACTGTTCTTTGTAAAAGTAAAAAGTTAATTTTGCTTGTACTTCTGTTCACTGAAACCCATGTTTGTGTAGACCCATTTCCTTTTAACTCTAATCAGAATGGGAGATCAACGGATTACAGCCCGATTAGACGGTAGATGGAAAGCGTTCACTTTGTGGCTGGTAAATCAAAAGAGAAAGGAAAAATCAGATGTGCTTAATCCCTTCTAGGATGTGATATCCAAACACAAGTGTCTATCATAAACATGCAGACTTTCAGACTTGTGTGAGATGTGTGTGTGTGTGTGTGTGTGTGTATGTGTGCATGTGTGAGTGTGTACAGTTTAGGATGCGACATGAAAATAAACTCTGAAATGCAATTCATTTCTAAAGGATTATTATAATCCCAGATTAAGAAATATTCTTCAAACATATACCATAAAAAGAAAATAGTAAAAACTGGGCTATCATGTAGTGCCTACTTCAAAGTCATGTTAATCACATCAAACAAAAAAAGCAAAGAACATATGCAGGTTTGAAAAAAGACATTATAGGCAAAACGTAGTAAAAATGCACATAAAAAGATTATAAAACTAATTCCAAATTTATGGTAAACTCAGGAAATAATGATGAATGACAGAGAAATACTGTTCACAAAAGTAACTCTCTGAATCCATAGGAACCAGAAAAGGTGCAGTGGCATCAAACTTTGGCTATCAACACACCTTGGAAGAATCATCTCCATCAGACTGGCCTGTATCCTGTCTGTGGGACAGTTTCTTGATTGGTAATTGAGAGAAGTCCTATTGTACCATAGATGGTGTTGATGTCTCTAGGCATGTATTCCTGAGATGTCTCATGGTGGTAACTGAGGAGGAGAGTAAGCAGTATTCCTTTATGATCTCTGCTTCAGTTCCTGCCTCCAGGTTCCTATTTGATCTGATTCACTGTCTTCCCTTGATGAAGGACTACAATCTGTAAGATGGAATAGTTTCTTCCTTCACCAGTTTTCTTTTGATTACTTTTTAGCATGGTAACAGAAAAGCAAACTGGGATGTGTATATTACTCAAGAACATGAGTAATAAAAAAAAATCACAAAGTTTAAATGCCAACATATTTTCTTTCATAGCTTTCTTTTTGTCAAAATACCTAGCTGGAGTATTCCATAATTCAATAAGGATAAAAAGTGGTAGAATTCTCTGATATGACACTTTGGGAATAAATGAATTGGCAATCCAGCTCAATAATTGGAGTTGTACACAGAGATTATCATATATATTTACCCATAATAAATATTTCTTGCAACATTTTCACACAGTTGAGATGAAGTTTATGGAAAGTTTTTTCCTACATTATATGTGTTAGAAAATTGACATCATCAATATGTTTATCAGGATAATAGATAAGCAGCTATTAACATATAGGTGAATAACTCAAGTGAACATATATTCTCTGAAACTGGGTACGTAAAGAAGACAGTAACATAATTTTATACTTTTATATGCATCCTTTATTTTGAGTTGCATCTTATGCTTTATTTCTGGTTGTTAAATGTAGGCTGTTTAGTCTGTGTAATGTTGCTGGTATGTATGTTTTAAATACTGAACATACAGTATTGATGGTAAGAAATTAATATGAATATGCTCTTTTCTTGGGAAGATTAACTGCATGTTACATATGTGTGTTTTTTCTCACAAATAAGTATAATCTTCAACCCTCATCAAGTAGATATGTCTTCACAACAGAACGACACCCTTACGGAAAACCATGACCAATCAAAATGGAGAGTCATGGAATCCAGTCCCAGACTGGCACATCTACAGAACAGCTCCCACATCTAAAGTCCATCATTTCAGGAGAGTGATGAAAATATTATAAGAGCCAGAGGATCAGTAAGTTTCCTAGGAAACAGATTTCTAGTAATATCAGAAGCTATATACGCAGGGAGGAAAGCCCTGGAGGCCTCAACTCTACAAAAAGAACTGGAGGAAACTATGAAATGATGAAAGAAACATGACTCTTAAGTTCTCAGCCATTGATGCTATACTTGACATCATAGGCAAAACAGTAGACATGTCTGCATAGTTTAACATGTTTTTCAATCAGAACTTTTTTCCATAAATACACAAGAACATTTAGTAATATACCCTCTTTTTAACTCACCTTACTGCATGTCCAATTAGACACTTAGTTTTCTCATAGTTTTATATGCTGAAAGAATTGCTGGGAACACTACTTATTTCCCTAAGTTTTGAAGACTCCAATGTCCTCTGTAACTCTAGACAAGCTTTTAATTAACTTTCTACTTTATGCAGTACTACATTGGCATAGAAGATTTAGAATATTTTAAAAGTTCATATACCCATTGTGACTATTGCTTTAAACTTTACATTGAAGACAATGTATTGAATGTTTTTACAATCTGATTGATTGTTGTGTTCTTAATTATTAAAAACCTAAACCCGGAGTGTGTTGAATGCTCAATAAGACTGAATATCACACACAGCTCTTGCACATGATCTGGGTTTGAAACACCACACCTACTCCCATTTTCTCAAAACTCCCTATAACATGAATTTCAAGAAATTTATGACTCTCTTCGGCCCTTGTGTGCACCTTCTTTCTTTCATATACAACTCTCAGGCAGGAAAATAACTAAAAATGAAATACAGATTTAAAAAAAACTGATATCTTCATGTATATAGACAAGTAAGGCTCCATTATGATTGATTTTGCTGTAACTGTCTGATGATGCCCTTATAGATATAAATAGTAGATTTAATTATTTTCTATGATATTTCACAAAATACTGTAAAGACTATTCTTAGTCAGATTTTACCCATTTTAAAACTTCACTAGTTAAACATATGTTTAGAAATGTGATTTTTGTTGAAGTGTGTTTTTATAATTCACACAAATTTCGATATTTTTAATGTAATAAAATTATATATAGTAAAAAGATCATCAAGTAAGAATTACAATATCCAGCCTATTTATATTTAGCAAATTTAGAGAAAATATCTTATTAATTATCCTATCTTTTTGACTTTAAAGTTTTTTTTTCTTTTCTTTTCTTTTTTTTTTTTTGTTTTCATTTTTCGAGACAGGGTTTCTCCGTAGCTTTTTGGTTCCTGTCCTGGAACTAGCTCTTGTAGACCAGGCTGGCCTCGAACCCACAGAGATCCGCCTGCCTCTGCCTCCCGAGTGCTGGGATTAAAGGCGTGAGCCACCACTGCCCAGCCCGTGACTTTAAAGTTTTATACCTAATCTACCTTTTATCATAACTAAGTAAATCTTTAACTGTAACTATCTTGACTTCAAGTCTGTCAAAATCATCCCTTTATCCTGATAAAGGTGGAATATTTCTTTACAGAGTGTGACTATTTGTCACTATGATTGTTTAATAACAAAGCTGATTGGCCAATAGTTGAGCAGGGTAAATTTAGGCAGGAGAGCAAAGATGACAATGATGGGAAGAAGGACAGGTCAGAGGAATCACTAGCAGATGCAGAGACAGGCAAGATGGGGTGTCATATTGAGAAAAGGTACCAAGCCACAAGACAAAATACAGATACAAAATATGGGTTAATTTAAATGTAAGAGTTATCTAGTAACAAATCTGAGCTATTGGCTGAACATTTGTAATTAATATTAGGCTTTTTAAAATTCTTGTCAAACATCTGTTTAAAGAATTACCACATTTTTGTATAACTATTTAAGCTAGGTACATATATCTGTATTACCCAGTGTTCAGGCTGAGCTGAACATCACTATGATAATGGATGTAATAATGAGCTCCTTATATTGACTCTCTCTGTCTTCTGAAGGCTGAGGAGCAAGGACACTGCTCTGCTTAGGACTCTGCTAGATCCTGCTGTCTTCTGTTTAGCTTGGTGTGGTTCACAGCAGTTATTCTGTGTCAATCACTGTCCTCTAGTTTGAATGAAGCTCACTGAATCCCAATTCTTGGTATTCTATGAACTCCTTTTTGATTTGTGTTTATTATTTTTTCACTTTTAATTTTAAGATATAATTGAAATAACTCTGTCAAAGATTACCTCCATATTATTTGTGTAGCCCAATGAACCTTAATTTCTTACAATGTATACATTCTATCAATTTGCTTCAATATTAAAATTGGGCTATTGAAATTTTTTTGTGGCTTTTATTTAATGTCTTTCAATTTTAATTTAACATATGGAATCAGAAGAGAAAAATCAAGCCCTGGGGAGTTATGTGTGAAAGGCTTTGTTTTGATACAGATGTGAACATTGATTGGATGTATCCACAGAGTCCTGGGATTTTGCATCTTTCCATTTAGCAAACAGCTATGATGTATGTATCTAATGATCTTCTGAGGACACACATTCTTGACCTTTCTAGCATGTTGGCCATCCTGTTGAATTAGATATGTGTATTTTTTTCATTGATTTTTTTTTCTTATTGTCCCCCACCGGCGCTTTTCCAAGCTCCTGACCATCTCTCCTGTCATTGAGATCCACCCCACATATTTTCTTACAGCACATGGGAAGGAGAAGAGGCAACTAGAGGATCAGTGTTGTTCTATGTGAGCCTGTCAAAGAGCAATGCTTGACTTCTCCCTACCACGATCACTCAGGTTACCTCAGTCTATGGATTTGCTGCAGGTGAGACAAATGTTTAAGCTGACTCTGTGGTTCCTTAGAATCGTCTCCTGAGAGTTTGTTAGTGACAAGTCTGTGATGGGGACAGGAGCATCATGGTCTACCCCCTGTATTTCTCTTCTTCCTAGTTAATGACATGAGTGAATTATATATTATTTTCCTATGACATGTACTCACCTCCCTTAGTATACACTTTCCTCATCTAAGACTCAGTTGTTGAGACAAGTGATCTAAGAGCCTCCAGTATTATGATTGGAAGGAAAATTTCCTTTTAAGAAGTTAGTCACTTCTGATATTTTATTATAGTAATGTGAAGCTGACTCAAATAGGTGACACCATTTGACACCACGGAATCGTTGTTAAATCACAGACAAAATCATGCAACCTTTATAACCCCTAATCCAAACAAGCTTCCACAGTTTGTGAAGAAATTGAAGACAGTTAGCCAGTGAATTCTTCGGGTCAAGAACAAATTAGACACTCCTTTCCAGCTCTGTATGGATAAATCTAGGAATTCTTTGAAGGGAATAAAAAGCACTATGTAATGAAGTAACTGGTAAAGTAATTTAGAAGTAGTAGGCTATTGTAATGTTGAAGTCAACTGTATAAGTTGAAAGAAAATATGAGGCAGAGGGTGAGTTTCACATACGTGACCTACAGCCCTGTTTAATTTGCTGTGATGTGAGAACTCTGAACTGAGGGATGTCAAGTATGTCAACTACCATAATACTGGAAAGATGGACAATAAGCTCATGAACACTAGTTAAGGGAGTAGAAACTTCAGGTGAGAAGAGCATATTCATTCTCATAACTTCCTATTCAAGCAACAGAAGCATTCCATGTGTCCCAGAATTTCTGCAACACCAACAGCTTCTACTAATTCTGTGAATAATCCACTGGGAGAAACGTACCCTTGGAGGAAGTTCAGAGTGGACATCTACCATGAGCAGAACTTAGACACAAATACAGCAAGCTTGTCCCTGGGGAATATATATTTTTTTTATTTCAGAGATCATGAATTACTTTCATCCTGGAAAATAAATATTTATTAAATATATAATTGCGGCATTATAAAAGAAGTTGAATTGTATGCGCTATATGTCCAACTACCCAGTCTTAGAAGTTTTCAGATGACTTCACTTTCTGGTGAGCATTTACATAAATACAACTATCTTCATCCTGCTCCCATTCCAAAACAGCTATCTACATTAAAGACTCCAGAATTATGACAGGTTCTAATCAAGCACCTTCCTCACCCCCCCCCCCAGCCAAGACATTATCTATACACCAAGAAGGGCTATGGACCTGACTCATGCGTTAAGTTTTATAAAGATAAAATTAATCAGCTAGAGCACAGATTGATATTTTGCCCATTAAAATAATTTCTCTTTACCATTGCCCTTCTGGGTCACTTCATATCAGGACTGTCATGCATTTTTTTTATTCTTAAAGAGCAGAAGAATTTTTACAACAAGCACAGGAAACCTTTGACGAGGGCAAAGACTGAAGGCAAAGAAATGAGGTGGTAATGAAGGGCAGGGACCACGTGCAAGTGAGTATAACAATCATTCAACGTCTTCCAGGGCTTAGTCTCAATCAACTCATTGTTCCAAAACCTTGAGTTATGTGTTTTAATCCTTAATTTTACTGATTCCCTTATTAATTTTTAGAGTCAATACTCAAATCCTTCAGCTGTCCATTGATTTTTTTAATAGCAAATGTCAAGTAACAATGCACTTGGAACCCTGTCAATTCTTATTTTTATTTATTTACTGTAAAGTCTATATGTCATATTGTAAAATATTTTATTCTCAGATATCTTTTAGTAATTCTTGTTTATGAAAATTTTTTTCTTCATGGTGGGGTAACCTGGATGTTTTTCCTCATTAGGTGAACATATAAGAATGTATATATGGGGATGGTTAAGCATCTGCAAGAAAACTTACACTACATTATTTGAAGATCAAACACTAGCTCTCAATTAAGTTGTTGTGAAGATGGGTTAATTATTTTTATATATGCAATTTTGTGAATAAACAGAGCATCTCTTCTTGTTTTTAGTATTGAACTGTGGCCTACAACTAGGCCTTATACTGTGAGTTAACAGATCTTCCTAGTTAACATAATTTGTTTCTAGAGAGATACCCTATATTTATGTGGAGAAAGTATGCATAAAGGGTCTTAGTGTATGAATGGCCGCATCTACATTAAACAGGAAGTCTATTTCTATTTTTTCTTACCATTATTTGCTTATGTTTATTTCTTTAATTGTAGTTGAATGTAAAATGGGGTCTCTTAATATTTTTTTTCTCAGAATTGAGATGTACAGATTCCCTCTTGTGACCCCTAGGCTAATTTTTCAAATATAAACAACTATTTAATTATATGTATTTTTAAACTTGATGCTATCTTTTCCTCTTTTATGATTTTGTCCTTTCAAAGAAATTTTAAATAAAGAAATATATGAAGAAATACTTTAATAATTTACAAATTTTCCATTTAAGAGATTTAGGAGATGGTGCGAGAGGTACAGATAAAAGGTTTATTTGGCACACAGTTGAAGATTATAGTCCATTATGGCAGGGACGTTGAAGCTGTGGAAGCACGAAGCAGCTGGTCACAGTATGCCCAGTGTCCAAAGACAAATGCTATGCATACATATATGCATACATGTTATAGGGTGGAGGGTATGGGAGGATTCTGCCCAAGTTCCCAGAGCTCTTGGGACATAAGTTGCTGAGCTGAGGACTGAACCCAGAGCCTTGTACTTGCTTTGCTAGGCAAGTGCATACCACTGAGCTAAATCCCCAACCTTTCTTTCTTAGTATCTTAGAGTATTGTGTCACAGCAACAAGACACTAAGAAACTAAGACAGTGATTATGGCTAGAGACAATAACTACACTAAATCTATATTTGTGTTTATTGATGAATCTATCAATATACGAAATAATCTATCAGAGATACAACTTCATGGATGAGGTGGTTTAAAATAAAGCTAAGCAGAAAACGTGTCCGTCTTAAATGAATCTGAAGAGAAAATATTAAAAAAAAAAAAAAGAGATTTAGGAGAAATAGCATACAGATCTTTATATTACTAATTTCACTGCTACAAAGAAGAAAGCAAAAAAGGAAAGAATAAGAAAGAAATGAAGGAAGGGAAGAAGGAAAGAAGAAAGAACAGAAGGAAAATAAAAGAAAATAAGAAAAATCAAAATATTTTGTATGTTGTCAATATTTGGTTATAGTAATCTTGACTCCCCTTTACCATTATGTTCTTTCAGGTTCATAAACACACAAAGACACACACAGACACACACAGACACACACACACACACACACACATCATTGCTCTTTGTTTAATGTACCACCATTTGTTTCTTATCATTTTTTCTTCCTGCCAAACCTTTCTTCTTCCCAAGCTTCTCTAATATTCCTTTTTTTTAATGTGTGTATATGACACAGTGCATGTAACTGTCCTTGCCCACATGAGTGCAAGTGAGAACTTCTTTGCTTCAATGTTGGCAATGTACCATTGGCTACAAAACTGAGGAATATGAATGTCCCTCCTTCACGAACTGTTTTACTGTCTCTGCCCCTCTAGGAGGGTTTGGGATCTTAAAACCTGTAAAACTCTTGGTTGAATACAGTCTTGTGCTGGTGGTCAATGCTGTGAGTTCACATTGTAGCAATCCCATCATATGCAGAAGACAACATTTAATATTCCATCCAGCAATACATTCTGTCTGCTCTGCCTTCCACAATATTTCATGAGCCTTGGAATGTGTCATACACATACATGTCCCACTTATGGATTGGCACCCAGCCATCATTAGAACTCATATATTTGTTCCATTGTGTATCTCTTCTTTAGCCTTGTGCTGATGCTTCAGTCATAGATACCATAACTAGGTCAAGGCTGCTTGGTGAACAAGAGGCACCAAGCAAAAAAGTAGAGGACCTTTTATACCTCAGGTGAATTTTGTTGCCTGGATCGTGTTTGGATGTGATTTCATGACTTCTATGTTAAATATTTACATTCCATTTTTCAGGCTAGTTTATTCTTGCTAGATGTCAGAACATAGCTACAGAATGCAATATAGAGAGTATGTCCTCAGTGCACCTGAATCTATTTATGGCCTCTGTCTTGTTTGCGCTCTTTTCCAGATATACTTTATATATAGTACATGCCGAGCAATTAGGTTGAAATTGTTCTGGCCTGAGAAAGTTCTGGGGAAGAACTGCTATGTTAATACATAATCTATACTCATTGATGCCTATTTACATGTTTTTCTGATCATGCTTTTCCTATCACATTTTTTTAACTCAAAATCATTCCTTGGATCGTTCTTTTCTTTGTTACTATATGTATAAAGGTACACCGGAGCTGAAGCAAAATTAGATTTTAGACAACATTAGACTTTAGACCATCCCATCCTTTAGGGTCCTCAAATCCCAGGTCTCTCAGATAGATCTGCATAGGTCGGTGAAAGTTTGTATTCCAAATTTACTGCATTAATGTGTGTGTTTCTGTATAATGCTATTATTTTTATACAAAGATATTTTCTATCTCTTTGCAACTCTCTTTTTCCCCACAATAATTTCATATATAAGTAATTCTTAGATTATTATGCAAGACGTAGACTTAGATGAGTAGTTTTAGTGTAAATCTCAATTTTCTCCGTTTTAGGAAAGGCTTCATCAAACAAAAATCAGGTATACAGACACACAAGCATGTGTTTCTTAAGGTATCCTATGAATTTAACTATTTGGCAGAAAAACCATAAAAACAGAACACCAGATTTCTCTCTCTTACAATCAATCCTTGCTTTAATAGACAGACTTAGAAACAGGTCACAATTGCATATCGGGATGCATAGATTTGTCAATGTTTAAGTATGACTTATGTCTATGTGTCAGGGTTTCTGAAAGATTAATAACATGCAAGTTTGTAAAGAAAATGGTTCTGTGACCCAATTGGTTTGGCTTTTAAATATCAATGTCATGATTCTTTGCATTGACTGCCTTTGTGAGCCACAACCCTACTTTAGTGAGGGGACAGGCTGTCACATATGAGTTTCATTTCAATTAGTTTCTGGTACTTTATTTGCTAGCCTATTTTAGATATTTTTTCCTTTCCTTTTCATGTGTAAATTTTCATTTGAAATGATTAACATATCTAACAAATCACAGAATTAATCTTTCAATTCAATTTGAGACACATATTTTTACCTAAAATACGTCAGAGTTTTCTCAATAGCTCAGTTGCTAATATTTACTTGCATTTTAAACCAAGGCTGTGCTTAGAGTCATTATCTTGCTCATTTTCTTTGATTTATTCAACTTCTAATTTTAAAAGCTAGTTGTTAATTAGTATAATTGCAAAGTACAAAAAGAAGCTCTATCACTAGAGAGATTCTCTGGTTCTTATTTAACACTTTAGTCCTTTATAGGAACACAGCTATGAAATCGAATAAGACGACCAACTACATGGAGTCCTGAAGGTATTTATGGAGGAATCTGGGAGAAGAAATTGGGTCTTGAAAATATAGTTTCACTTGCAGTATGGTAGTAGCTGAGACATCATGGCTGGAAGAAATGCATAAATACACTTCTGGTTTACAATATACAGATATTTGTAGGCAGAGATTGTTCATTCATTCTCAGCTGTTTAGACCTGAGATGATCACACAGAAACTTTATTATTTCTAAAACTGCTTGGCCAATAGCTTAAGTAGTAGAAAAATAAAAGACCTGAGTAAATTGGGAATATGGGGACCTTGGGAGAGGATGAAGAGGAGGGGAAAGGCAGGGAGGGGATCAAAGAAAATGTGGAGCTCAATAAAAATCAATTTAAAAAAACAATAAAAAGAGTATTTTTAGCTAGTTCTTTTATCCTAAACTAACCCATCTTCATTAATCTGTGCATCACCTCGAGATCATGACTTAGCAGCAAAGTTTCTGCAGGCTCCTGTGGAGGTGTTTGTCTTCTTTGGCAGCTATGTGTCTTCTCCCTGAGTCTGTCTAATCTTCTCTTTACATCTCTGTTTGAATTTTCTGCCTAGTTTTGCTCTGTTAACCCATTGGGTGAAAGCAGCTTTATTCATTAACCAATAAAAGCAACACATAGACAGAAGGACTTCCCACACCAGACATTGTTTTATGAAAACATGATAAATAAGAAATATGTGCCAGATGATTCATAGTTGCAATGGAGACTGTTGCAATCTGTTGGCCTCATCTGTCACCTGGGTGCCTTGCCCCCTTAAGAGACAAGCCCTGTCCTCTCCCACCTCCTCCTTGCATCTCCTGCCTATTCTCTGTGTTTCTTCCTGTCTCTCTTCTGAAGAGGTAACTACTGCCTCTCTCACCCATCCCCCTTCTTTTTGCCTCCTCCTCCTGTCTCTCTGCCTCTCTGCCCCCCTCTCTGCCTCTGCCTCTCTCTTTTCTTCCCCCATTCTCCTCTTCCTTTCCCTTTCTCATCCATAACCCAGTAAATAAACTCTATACTCAAACTCTCTCTGCATGGCTTATCTATCTGTCACCATGGGAACCTGAAGTGGCCTAGGAAGGCCTGCTGCATTCCTTTGTGGGACCGCTGTCCATTGTGGTACCAGCCTCTGGCCCCATGTCTTTATAAATGATAACAGAGACTATTTACAATCATTTTGAACCTCAGATATTTCATTTTACCTTTCTGAAATTTTCTCCCTTTGAATGTTGCAATCACACTTCAAGACAAAATGAGTTAAAAATCTTCAGATTATGAGAGTGAGTTTTACCTACATCAGATTTTAGATTATTACTTGTTTGCTCTTTCTTTTATCCATCACCTTTGTGCTTTCTATCATAAGGTAGTATTTGATCATTCGCGAAACCATTTAAAGTTTCCGAAATCCAAAGTACAAAATATAGCAAAGCATCACAAACATTCTTTGTTTACTGTTCATACCTTCATTCTGTCATTTGTCATGTGATCTTGTCATGAACAATGGAAACTTCATTATGTATTGAAAAATGAGCAAAGAAAACTCAGGTATTAGCTTCAAAATCACACAAAGCATAGTCTCCATTTAGACAGCCTCGTCCAAGTCACTGACTCCTCTCTCTGGTTGATTTAGTTCCAGTGACCACTCAGTTTTTGTGAAATACTCTCTCAGCTTTGCTATTTTATATGACCATTGCAATTTATATAAAAATAACTGTATGGATGTTTTCATGAGTGACTGTTAGACCTTAGATAATCAATTAGTGGCTCTTCCCTAGGAATGAATTTCTTCCATTTTCAGTATCCCTTAATTGCATGGAGATTTTTGTGTAAAAATTTAAATTATGAGTTTAAAGCCTCATACCTTTCCATTGTCCGTTCAGTATGATGCAACTTGTGAGAATATAGAAGCTTCATGGAAAACATGACTTTTAATGATAGCAAATACTGCACACGTTGCTATTCAGAACACATTAGCTGCTCTCTGTAGGGACAGACAGGCGCACATGATGAAAATGCCAAGTACTTTACAGATGGTGCAGGGACAATGGAAGCTGGAGTTAAGGTACCAGTCAAGCTCAGAGCACCAAGAAAGGTGAAAAAGTGGGCATAATATACCTGAGCTTGACAGACAGAAGAAATAGCATGACAGGGAGCAGTGACGCATTGGCTGTGTCCCTCCCACCTCTGCTCTCACGGTCTTTGAGAATCTTGTGCAAACTGCTTTTGTCCTTTCACGCAGCCTTGTTTCTAATACAGATAATCATCACAGAGTTATTTGTTAGTAAAGATAACTTTTTGGAAGAAGATCCTATCCCAGTCCGAACCTTTCTGAAAACAATATGCCCCAACCAAGAAGACAGTGTCTGTGTTTGGTTGCTAGAATTGCTACCTCTTGATCGTGGTAAAGCTGCAAATGAAGTCATGCAACTGTAAGAGCAGAGAATTTGGTGTAATTAATAGCACCTTCTATTCACACAACATCAAGGGATAGTAATGCTGTAGAAATGACAAAAGCTAGCTGACAGTGGCAACTCTCATTTTCCAAAAAAACAAATATAAGCACAAAAGTAAGTGATTTCTTTATGTAATCCAAACAGAAGGTTTTCCTGAAGCACAGATGAATTTAAAGTTTACATAAAAAGTATTTTCTTAATTTTTAATCATCCAATTTCTTTCTTAAAATATTATATCACCATTAACAGGAATATCTAATTCATTTTATGTACTTTTGTATGCAAAGAGATTTACTATTCACCACACATTTGATATGTATAATAGATTTCATACTGGTTTCATTGTTGTGCATGTCTATTTAAGTTAAACTTAAAACATTGAATAAAATTTCAATTTCAGTCTCACTGGTCACATTCCTTGAAATATTATTATTGAAAATAGCATATGTAGAGGATTTCCAACATCTGAGAAAGGTCATCTCACAGTGCCATCCCAGGAGTTGGAGGAAGGAAGTAGACTCAGTCTTCAGCTACAAGAGAGCAGAAGTCAAAGTCTTATACATTACATTACACATCCCACAGCAATATGTTCTGTCCTTGTTATGATGCCATGATGTTCCTAAGGGTGGGATGACTTTGTTATTCACTGTAGAACACACATGACTTAGCAACAGAAAGAATGACAGAGTAAATGAGCACTCAGAATAAATGACTTAAAAAAGTTCTTTAATTCAATAAATATATGATCATGTTGATATCGATCATATTCTTTAATAAAGTAAGAATGATTCCACAACTTTTTCTATGTTTCTGGTTTACATTGAGGTCATTGTGGTATTCTACAATCTCTACTTTATTTCCTAATTGAAAGTAGGATATTTTTGTTATTCATTTTGCATATTGGTTAACTATAAAATGTAATCCATCACTGTAGCAATCAATTTAGTCTGAATAATTCTTGCCTTCTGAGTATGACAAAAATAAAAATGAACTAAATGTTTCATTATTGTTCCTATTGGATTTTCTTCACGTATTTCCAATACCCGCTTTATTATTATGACATTGTTCTATTGATTTATGAGTATGTACACTTCTCAGTATTTTCCCCTGACTCTTCATTGTTTCATCCATGTTAAAATTATGCAAACTTTTCCTTCTGTTCTGTTTCTATACTACACTGAAAAAGAGCCAAAAAAATGTTTTATTTATATTCAGTTTCTCTGGAGATTCATTGATTTCCCAGGTACTTGTATTCAATGAATGGCGTTAGGAGAACTTTTGTGAATATTAGGAGCTTCCCCTTTGGTACTTGTATAGAATTCATTTTGATAACTAGTGGGCTTCTGAGAATTTTTCCAGACTTCTGTATAATCTACACCTTGAGAGGCAGCTTTCAACAGCTGCCATTAGTGGTTCTGGTACATCAAGGGATGGTTCATTCACATTTGTGTGGTATGAAAATAAACTCAATTCATTGGAACAGTAGTCAATAAAATTCTATGTCATATATAGATACAGATATATAGGTAATAGCTACTGTAAAATCTAGTCAATAAAAGAACCCAAACATTACTGATTTCTTTGTGTATATAAAGACAAAAACAAATATGGTTTATATCTCTCATTTCATGTTACTTAATGTCTAACCAAAGTATCAATAAATATACTACCACAATATTGGGTAAATCAGGAGGAAATCATATATCTTAAACCAAAGTTCCCCTCCCTACTTTACTCCTATGGATACGTGTCAGTATTCTAACAGCTGTCTTCATCTGCGGGACCAGATGGAATTCATTCTTGTCTCTCAGAAGTACATTTTAATTGACTTCCAGTCCACAGTGATTCAAGCAAACCAATCACATCCATCCACTGGAAACAATAGCACGTCCTTGTCTCGATCCTGCCATGTGCCACTCACAGACCCCAGCTTATTTTGACAGAAGAACCATCCCTTGGGTTTTATGAGAGAAACTCTGCTTCTCCAGGTGCTGATATATCTTGGTAGCACATTGATGTTATTTTTCCACACAACACTTTCTCCATTGTTGCATGCCATGAGTCTAGCCTTTTTCTTTCAAAATCATAAGTCAATAATATCTCCCTTAGCAAAAAGATAAATATAGTGTACTTAAAATGATCTAATGTTCATTAAATGCATTATGATACCAAATGAACAATAGCAGAAATATGAACATGATTGACTGTACCAAATAGCACATGAATATCTGCTAAAGCATGCATGTATATCGTATGCTTTTATTATTGATTTATTTAAAATTGCATTGTTGATGGAAGACTGAAATTAAAAAACACCCTAAAGAGAGTAACCATAAGTTAAAGGAAATAAAATTTAAATATTTAAAGATTTTTGAGAATTCAAAAGAACCATGGACGTCCCTGTCCTCCCTCTACCTCCACATTGCGAGGTCCATCTCTCTCAGCAACACGTGATTCTGCTTTCTTTTCCATCTCTCCATTGCACATTTGCACAATATGGCATCAGAAATTGCTGCATTGTACAGTATTTTTACTTATTGTGTTATATCAAATAATTATTATAATGAGTCATTATTCTAGTTCAAGTTTTCTGGTTGGTACTCGGAATACCATAAATATTGGACGATTGCTAAGATCCATCGCAGATATCCTATTATAGCCCAGAATCCTGGTGGCCTTGTGCCTGGGCAACAGATGGGGTAAATATCCCAGTGACTCCTTGGACACTGGCTGTCCTAGGTGCCAGCCTCCAGCATCCATATTGCAGCTCTTAGGCGGTGCTCAGGAAGAGGAGCAGCAGAAGTTGCAGCAGCACAAGTTGCAGCAGTAGTTGCTTGATTCTGTGGGTCAGGCCCACTGTCCCAAGACTACTGACAAGACTGATGACTAGCCATGGCCAGCAATGGCATGTTTCTCTGCCTGCCATAGTCACCACTGTTGTGTCTCCACAACTCCAATACTATTTAATTTTTTGGACACTCATACTGATATCTTTCCTCAGTCTTTCCACACATTCTCACAGTATGCGTTTTTTTTCTTTTTACTCCCATCATCATCATTTGTTACTTTGTTTTATGAACAATGACCATTGTTACATGGGTGATGCATGTCTAAACAATTTTAAGTTAAATATCTTTTCTAGCTAAACATGTGGAAGAGTTCATCAATCATTGTACATAAGTGAAAAAATAAGGAAAAAAATATATTTGAAAAACAAAGGAAACCATGTCTGTCTAGTGGTGCATATACTCATTATGTTTCCTAAATTTGTCTAAGTTTAGAATCAAATAAAAAAAATAGTATTTACTTAAAGAACGCTAAATTGAAGATACTAATATCAAAAACATAAAAAAAATAATGAGAGAAGAAGAAAGAGGTGAGATTTGGTGGACAAAGAGATTGAGAGGATCTGGGAGGATTTGTGGGAGAAGGTATCATAATCAGAATATATTGTATGAAGCAAAATCAATTTTCAATAAAATATGAAATTATAGATGCCTTATAAAATTTGAGTATAGATATTATTAAACTAATGAATTAGAAAAACAATCACAGACCTCTAGAAGTCCCATCACCCATGGACTGGCTCCTGAAACCATGAAAAAGTAGCCAGTCAACCAGCCTGGCCCAGCCAACAGGAGGACATAGTGTTGACCTGGCAGAAACATAAATCAGCTCAAGCTTAAATGGTTATAGGCCAGAGCCCCACCCAACTATCCCACCCTAAAGAGAAGGAAGGCTACGGCAAGTGACAGACAACAGGAGATGGAGGAAGCCCCTCCTTGTTCATAGCACTAGACTTTCCTGACCCCATAAATGTACTTTGCACAAAACAGAAAATTAACTCCTAGTAGCCATAAGTAAAGAAAAAAGTAATTTCAAACCTGGCTTTTCCTGTATAATATCACTAATGGGCCAGAATCTAGTTGTGTGATTGCCTTCATTTAAAAAGTAGAAAAGTATGATTTTAGTAAAATTTAATCACTATTGTTCTAGGTATATTTTAAAATTTAAACATAGTATTAAAATGCAAATGTCACTTTAGTAAGCATCAAAAGGAAAGTGATTGAGTATACTGGCAATAGAAACACTTTTCTTCTTCAACAACAGGAAGTAAGAGACATATATAAATACATCTGGGACATTGAACAGGGCAGAGTGTTGGAGAAGTTGTTGGTGACTTTCTAAGAAAAAAACTTACGTTATTAGAGTGGAGGAGCTGAAGCATAAAAGGAATTAAAATGTAGTCTTTAGATGAATTCTGGTATTTTAACAATGAATTATTGCTTTAAAATTTTTCTGTCTAACTATCTCTATCCCACCAATCTCCAGGGAAATAAATCTAATAAACGATGGCACAATGTTTTCATTATGCATGACCAACAAAGTATCAAATTTAAAAGTTAATATAATTTGTTTTCCTGAAAGAGGGGACTAGGCTTAAGATCTACCTCAAGAATATACATTAGATCCAATGAACTCATCTGAGAAAAGCATTCAATTGCAGAAACCTAGAAATATTGAGGGAGGAAGAATTGGAATAATAGAAAGGAAATAAAATGCAGATTGGCAAATGAAACAGATGAAAAATGGATAGATATGATAGATAGTTAATAAATAGGTAGAAGATAGACAAACAGAAGGATAAATAGACAATGATAATACAATGATATAATGCTAGTTAAGTGATTAAGATTGAGAGACAATTAGGTTTTATCATTTATTGGTAATCTTTTATGCTAGACTGGGTTCATAATTCTTTATATGTAGCTATGTAAATTGTAGTTTGCTAAAGAAATCTCTACCTTATAGTCCACTTTCCATAAGATTTTTCTCAGCATCTTACTCACAATTACATAATTAATGTAGGCTCTATGGAAATCAGTGTTGAACCCATTTATGGATTCTACATGTTACAATGCTAAGCAAGAGGTAGCTACTAGAACAATATGTCTGTTGATCGTGATAACCAGTTTCTTTTTATTGTATTTGAGGCTTGATCTACAGGAAGGAACCTATTTCTGGTAATACAAATATGGTCAAATGTCTGTATGTGGTAATCTTTTACCATTTCTAAAAGAATATGTTGTTAATGCTGCTTTCAAATACTTAAATGTTTATTCCATTAGATTAGTTCTCTTTTTAGCCTCAGACAGAGAAACTTTGGTTTGCAATATTCATGATCATTAATTAAGAGAATCATTAATTAATTAAAATTATGAGAATGAGGTACTGTTGAATGATTAATTAAAATTATGAGAATGAGGTACTGTTGAATGATTAGCACTAAATGGACATTAGTATTAGCCCCTCCAAAACTTAACAAATTTCAAGGAAGAGGATAAAGAAATATTCAAAGGACCTCAGATTGACAGAATGATGTCATATTGTCTTCTGGGTATAGCAAACTATCACTGTCACAGATTCATACTAGTTGTGGTTACCTACATAAGGACCTCTCAAGACTAGACACATTGGCATTTATCAAGGATGGTGAAGAGATTCATGCTCCCCACTGCATCCTGAGAAACTTAGGCAGTTAATGATTGTAAAGGAAAGGAAAGAAACAATCCTCAATGTTGTAGTCACTGGCAAGGTGCCCTTGCTCAAATTCATACTGCCCATCATTGCACATGCAAGTATTTTTAATATATGAAGGAGATCACACATAAAAGACACACAAAAGAAGGAGGGTGAGTTGTGGGGTAAATGAGGAAATAATGAAAAAAGCAATCAAATGAATAAAATCTCCTCTTAAAACCGATTAACATTTTCGTTAAATATCAACATACCAAATTTAGTAGCTGCTTTTTGATGTAAGTTTCAAACCTAAAGAATACATAGTCAATGACAATGAATTTTGAAAATTCACGATATATAGTGTTCCTTCCTTAGCAGTGCCATTAACATTGGTAAAACCTGCATTGCTTTTATGTCTCTCAACATGAGGAAGCCTTTGGGATTCTTGCAGTCCTGGCTCCTCAAAGGCTCAAGGTGAATTTATGCAGATTAAACTGTTAATTAAGCTTTTATCCAGGCAGTTTTGAAGCTGAAATTTAATAAAAGAATGTGAAAAAATAATTAGAAAAATTTCATTAGACCGTCGTCACCCTAATATAGGTTAAAAAGTATTTTTGCTTTCTATTTCTTTGTATCTCAGACTAAAACAACGAATTTTGTCACAACTATTAATTTTAGTAAATATTATATTTTTATCTCTTCATAATCCACTATAGTAACTGCCATTTGTACATAAAAATTCCCAGTTATTCTTAGGAGGGGCTTAAGTTAAATGGTGAGTTGTTAGAAGAATGTTTGAGACTGATGTGCTACCTACTGCAGTAACGAAGGTGAGGGGAAGGGGAGAAAAGGAGAGGGCAGGAGAATATGAGGGAGCAGGATGTCCTAGTTGGGGAAGGACAGAGAGGGAGAGCAAGAAAAGAGATATCTTTATTGAGAGAGCCATTGTGGAGCTAGCAAGAAACCTGGCAACAAGAAAATTCCCAGGAATCCACAAGGATAACCACAGCTATGACCCTAAGCAATAGTGAGGAGGGTACCTGAACTGCCTTCCCTGTAATCAGATTGATGACTATCTTAATTGTCATCATAGACCCTTCATCCAGCAACTTATGGAAGCAGATGCAGAGATCCACAGTGAAGCGCTGGGTTGAGCTCCTAGAGTATAACCGAAGAGCGGGAAGGGTGATAATATGAACAAAGGGGTCAAGACCTTGATGGTGGTACCCACAGAAACACCTAACCTGAGCTAGTCGGAGCTCACTGATTCCAAAATGACTGTGAGGGAGTCTGCATAGGACCAAACTTAGATACTCTGAATTTAGGTGATAGTTATGTGGTTGGGACAGTCTATGGGGCCACTGGAAGTGGGACCAGGATTTATTCCTAGTACTTGAAATGGGTTTTTAAGCCCTTTCTCTTTGAAGCAATAACTTGTTCAGCCTAGATACAGGAGGGAGGGCATTATTTCTTCCTCAAATTGATATGCAAGCCTTTGTTGACTCCCCATGGGAAGCTTTATCCTCTGTGAGGAGTGTATAGGGGATAAGGTGGGGTGATAATGGGCGAAGCAAGAGGAGGGGAGGGAGTGAAAACTGGGATTAGTATGTAAAATGAGAAAAGATTTTTTAAAATAATAATTCAAAAAGCCAAACCTTAAGAAAAAGTTTGAATATACCACAGCCTTCTTTTTAATCAGTATCAGTAGTATTTTTAAAGAATTTATTTAAACATCTATCACTAAAATACATATAAAACTTCATAATTATTATTTTATAATCTATAAAATATTAATATAAAATATTTTAAAATTTTTATATTTATAAATATATTTATACTAATGAAATATATTTAATATTTAAGATTTACACACTATAAAGTATAAGGGTTGTAAGAACTGATGAACTACAACAAATAAGAGGAAAACCTGTGGTTTCACATTACTCTTCAAAACAATTGTACTTGTTCACATTCTAGCAAATGTACAAATAGACCCAGTTAACACAGCAAAACAGATGGATGTCATGGAAGTCACTGCTTCAGTGAAAGTTTTAATTGTTTTTGCTTAAAAAAAGTGTGAAAAAGGAAAAAAAAAACAACTATGCTAACTTACAGCTTTATTCTTGTTTTTTAACCCATTGCTTTTCATTTTTTTCAAACAATAAAATTGGTACATAGGTATTGATATTGACTGCATTGTGATCTCTATTATTGGTTCTACCAAACTTTCATTTCGTTTACTGTTATTTATGTATGAATGACTTTTTTCTGAAGAGAGGGCCTAGAGTACTATATCACGTCTAAACCCCAAAGGAATATGGGGTAATTTTCTTTAGAAAACGTGAGTTATGTATTGTGGTACTCTAGTTGAGAATAATTTATATTAATAGGAATTGTACAGTTAATTTAAGAGCACATTTAGAGACTGTTCAAGAATGTGTTTTATATCTGTTCTAAGTATCTAGCTAATTGAACCTTAAAGGACTTAAAGAACCTTTTCAAATAAGCTATCAGAGACATCACATATTAATACAGAGATGACTCGCAAATGTGGATTCAAACATACAAAAAGCGTTGTAGATATGTCTATTGTTACTGGACAAAGCCACACCAATAGACATGCTTCAGTGAATAAGAAAAGTCCAAAAAAAAATAATAAAAACCACAAGCATGTGTTAAGAACTATGGAAAAAAAAAAGAACTATGGGCAACTAATGAATAATGAGAACAAGAGAAATGGTCTTCCACAGAATAAAGACAACCAGTTGATCATCCAGTATCCAATATTGAGCCCTAAAAACATACGTACACATTAACATAATACCAGACCAAACAGATTAAATTTGGACAAAATATTAATAGATATTAATTAAATTAAGTTAAATTAAATAGATGACAAGGAGCTACAATTTTTATTTATTTATTTATTTATTTTGGTTTTTCGAGACAGGTTTCTCTGTGGTTTTGGAGCCTGTCCTGGAACTAGCTCTTGTAGACCAGGCTGGTGTCGAACTCACAGAGATCTGTCTACCTCTGCCTCCCAAGTGCTGGGATTAAAGGCGTGCACCACCACGCCTGGCCAAGGAGCTCCAAATTTGACAAAGAGATGGGAGGCTCATATCAGACAGTTTGGAGAAAGGAAAAGTAAAAATGAAGGAATCATTTTATAATCTCAGAAATAAATGTTTTAAATATTAAAAGCCACTGAACCTGGATTTTGGAAGTATATTGGTCTCAATAGTGTAATCTACTCTTATTAAAGATCCTTTCTATAAAATGATATGTTGTTTGATTACAACTGATATCCATTCTTCAGTAAACTTTATAATAACCATCTAATAATGAACATGAACAAAGGGACAATACTTGTACCTATTTTATCCATATTTGGTTTAATATCTTTACATGAAACCTGTATCAGGTGTTAATGTAAAACTGATGATTATAATTTAGCATTCATAATTTAGTGAAATCAGTCAAATGCTAAGAGGTTATTAACTCCTAAACATAAGCAGTTAATACTTAAAATATCAAATTTATTTTGAAAAAAATTATCCACCACACACTAAAATATCAGAAGAATGCATAAATGTAAAGCCTGTGAATCTAGACTCTTTGAGATTTCTTTTAGTGATATGTATCTCATCTGCCATTTACTAAACCTTCATTCAAATACAAATAATTTACAATTTATAAAAATCAACTAGTGATGTTTTATTTCCAATAGATAAAAATGTGAATTTTTTTTGACATTTGACCCTTTCCGCAACAACTATTTCATATATGATTAATTGATGCTAACTCTATGTTCATATGCTATACATCACTGCAGAGATGGGTAAGTAATACTATTTAGTATTCCATATGCAAACTCTGCACTAGTTTCATAGCAATTGCATAGTATTCCATAAATTCATTGGTCTTTTAGATCATAAAATTTTATTAACAAAATTGACTAACTAAAATTGAATCAATGTTATTAAGTTATATTAAAATATGATCTTGTCAGGTATTTGGGAATACTTTATAATATTTCAGTTTCATGTATGTGACCTCAAGGCTAACAAAGCCAGATATTAACAGAAAAATCTAGTAAATTCTAGTAAAAACAATATTTAATAAAATATTCTTGATGATAGCTAGTAATCCATGAAACTTTATATGAACTTTAATGAGAATACAAAAAGTATCTCAAGATAGTTATAAATCATATGGGAAATTACTTCAAAAGACTTTTTTCCATTTAAATAATCATAGCATCTAATTTCTCTTTTAGGAGAGGCTCTTCCAACATTATGTGAAAAATCAGTTTTATATTTCTTACAGTGTTAGACCTTTATAATTCATAGAATAGTGCAAAAATTTCACTTATTTTTGTCTTACTTTGGTTAAAGAATAAGTTTAATCAGATATTTTGCTGAATGTATTATCACACTTTAGCAATGAAAACCAAAAATGTATAAAAGTTTGATATGGTGTCAATTTTGAAATTACATCAGTGATTTGAAGCTTTTGTTCTCAACTATAAAGTAGAGTATCATATTTGATACTTTCTTGACAAAATTAAGATAATTTGAGATTAAATATGTAGAAATGTTATCTACTTTAGGAAATAATGCTGTACAACTTCTTTTAGATAATATATCTATATACTGTCTTTATGTGATTATTTATGTAGATACCAAGGATTAGTTTAGGTGTGTGATGTTTTTATTTATTTTCTAGGCTTTTTAATAATGAAAATTTTAAAATATTAGTTCCCAGGCATACTTAGGCAGCTCTTATAACTAAAATTGTTTCCATTTCTAAGAAAACAGAAGCATGATATGTGGCCTTTGTCATGTATCAATTTACAAGATTAAAAATGGAATAAAATCTGAATGTGGTTATAAAAGTCCTGGGGATATGGAGGTACAGCACTCATTCAGCATTTGTGGTATTCTGGTGTTGATTCCACTACTTTAGTAACAACAAAAGAAAAGATTGCATGGCCATCTTTGTGTTAAATATATTAAGAGGGAAATTTTTATCAATATTTTGAATTAATTCACAATGTTACCTTGCTAGATAAATAGCTATTGAGCTATTCCCTATAATTACACTCATCCATTTTGGTGGAACAAAATAAGTGGAACTAAAATCCATGGGGAATGATTGGTGGAAGATTTTCAAAACTTGGGATTTTGATTGTGTGTGTAGCAGACTCTGATATATATATAATCCCTTTCCCTTATGTGCATAAGCACATATGCATGGAGTTCAGAAATCAAACACGAGTGTCACTTTTGGAACCATACACTTTGGGTTTTTTTTATAGAAAATATCTCATTAAGACTTACAAAAGCAAAGGGAATGACTAGAAAAAAATGGATTTCAGACACAAGGAAGATATACATAGAACCTCATAGAGACTATGACAGCATTTACAAGACCTGTGAAAAGGTATAAAGGACTTTTCACAAAGTGGGAACTTTCTGGGGTTTCTAGGAGTGAGGGCTGGGATTAAAAGAGGTTGATGTGTAATAATGGAAGAGATTTTAGGAGAGATCTTGCATGCCCAACATAACAGAGACTTCATTTTTTTTTTTTTTGTGAGGAAAGGGTTTATTCACCTTATATCTTCACGTCACAGTCAGTCCATCATGGAGGGAAGTCAGAGCGGGAACTCAAGGCCGGATCTTGAAGGCAGGCCAGCTTTCTCTTTCACACAGCATTGCCTCTGACCAAGAAACTTATTCCAGGAAGTAATAACAGGAACCTTGATGTAGGACTAGAGAGAGGAGGGGAGAGGGAGATGGAGAAGTGAGAGGGAAATGGGAGGAGGTAGAAATTTTTAATAAATAAATAAATAAATTAAAAAAAAGAGTGAGCATAACAGAGATTTCTGACAAGGAAGAGATGTATGGAAGTCTAGATTTCATGGTAGGAGGTACCATTCATGTTGTGTAGGAACTTTAGAGGGGCCATGATGAAACACATTTTTAACATTTTAGTAAAATGGAACACATAATTAAAATTTCAGTCTTGAGTCATGAATGAGCATGTTGCTTCTAGGTTCTTAGCAAGATATCATTGCCGGTGTCTATGGCAAGGCAAAAACATCCATCCTGGGACTGAGAAGTAAGAGGACGAAAGAGTAGTGGTTTGTCTATGCTATTCAAGAGCATTCCCTAGTGACCCGGCAGGCCTCCTGAGAGATATCTTGAACATTTTACTTGAAAGACTTTACTCATACTGAGGAGTTGGAGACTAAACCATTAATGTATCTGCTTTTGGGTGACACAAGTTCTAAGCTATACTAAATAGTGTCAGTGATAAGATAATAAATAACCCCAATCCAAAAAAAAGATGTCAAAAGAATATTTGCAAATACTTGTCTCCTGGAATTCCAGGTTACCCTAACTGAATGCTGTTAGTAGTTAGGGACTCTCCTCTTGACTCCTATTCTGTTGCTTGGGTTGTCTTTCCTGGTACTTCCCTCCCCCCAATACTGTGAGTCTTTCTGTACTGAATAAGTAATAACAAATACCTTAGTGTTCTTGGTTATCTGAACAAAAAAAAAAAAAATAGCAAGGATCTGATCCTCGACTTCTTTGGCTTTGATTCCATGTACATGATAAGAGTTCCGGATTTTACTCCTTTCCAGATTACTCAAATCTGGAAATTTTCAGGAAGTCAGGGCAGGGACTTGAACAGGACAGGAACCTGGAGGCAGGACCTGAAGTAGAAGGCACTGAATTATGCTATTTATTGGTTTGTACATCCTTATCTGATTTTTTTTAAAAAAACTCCATAACTGTGCTCAAGAGTATCACTGCATGCTGTATATTGGGCTCACACACATCAAGAATTAATCAAGAAAATGTCCTAGTGACTTCCCTACAGGTAAGTTTATGAAATAACATTCATAGTTGAAGTTTCTCTACCCAAATAACTCTAACTAGTGTCAAGTTGACAAAATACCAACTTGCCCAGGGACATGCCACCTTTTTATTGAAATATTTTACTGTATCTCATCATTATCTAACACCGATCACCATTGACCCAATCTTCTAAAACTTCTACAAAGTCAAGAGCACATATTTAGAGTTTGTTCAACTCAAGGACAAGCAGTAGACCAATAGTCTAATTCAAATTTATGGTACGAGAAAGTATATATGTCGTTAGTAAGAGTGTAACTACATGGACAGGTAATATTGGGAGTCAATCATGAAACACAAAGGCAATACCGAGAAAGAAATGGTACCTACACTACCTGAACAAGTTTCATGCAGCACAATGATTAAGTGGATAAAGCAACTAAAATATTCAACAAATCCTTACATTTATCAAAACTATGCTAAACTGAATAATGTATACCTTAAGGAAATACATGACACGTAGGAAAATGTGTCAAGGAATAATTGGTAGTCCAGTTCATGATACATTTTTATTTTATATAAATAACATTTTTCATTTATTTTACATTCTGAGTGCAGTTTCCCTTCCTTCATCTCTTTCCACTCCCCTTCCTCGTCTCACCCTTCATCTACCCTTTTCCCCTTCCACTTATTCCCTGTCTTGATTTAGAAAGGGGCAGGTCTTCTATGGGCTTTAATAAGGCATGGCACATCAAGTTGAGGCAGTAGCTTGTTTTTTGTTTTTTGTTTTTTGTTTTTTTTTTTTTTTTTTTTTGTAAAGGTACTAGCAGTGAGATCAGGATCTATCCTTGGGGCTTAACTGGCTTTTGGGAACCTGGTCCCCATACAGGATTACCTCACCCAGCCATGACACAAGAGGAGAAACTCTGTCCTGCTTCTTGATAATTTTTAGCTCTAGCATTAGAAACTAAAGAAGATAAAGGAGGAAAACACAGGAGA
Organism: Microtus pennsylvanicus; assembly: GCF_037038515.1. Classification (NCBI taxonomy): domain Eukaryota; kingdom Metazoa; phylum Chordata; class Mammalia; order Rodentia; family Cricetidae; genus Microtus; species Microtus pennsylvanicus. The sequence goes on from NC_134594.1 coordinate 20,419,654, forward strand.
TTATCAGATATTATATAAATACTTTTGTATTGTGATTAAATATTTAAAAACAAGTTAGTTTTAGGCGATTTAGCTTAAAGGAAATACATGTCAATGTAGCATTCGGTGAGAAAGATGGTTAATTATGCTGCCACCCACGGGAGAGAAGTTAAGTGAAAGTGGCAGAAATTGGGACAGGACAGAAACAGGGAGTGAGTGTTTCAATGTCAAATTTCCTTTATTCATCTTTTTTTTGTAATTGCTCAAAATGCACTCAAGAGCTGTTTTATTTTCATCTCAAACATAAAGTAATCAAAATAATTTTTACGATTGCATAATTAACCAATATTAATGTGGAAACTTGAGAGAAATTAGTCATCCCAATCAGCAAAGGAAGAAAGATTGAAAAGCTTACGAAGCATCACGAAATCTTAAAGCCACACATTCACAAATTACTATGAGTATGCTCTTGACATATTACTAAAAGGTAAGTAGCAATTTCACAGCAATTTGAAACACTTTGAAGGAAGATTTAGGAGACTGTCTTTACAACAATACTAAAAGACTTTCTCCCTTTACAAGTTGCTTGATAATTAACATAAAGAATAGCGCACAATAAAATTAATATGCCAACATAACAGTCACAATGACTCATAATAATTAAAATTACAGTGCTGTTAAAGTTTTAAATAATAACTAAATAATTAATTGATTTATAATGTAAGTACTTGAGAGTAAATGTTTAGATTTATAAATATTTATTAAATTATAGTGTGTGCATACCTTTTACCCATATCCTTAAACGTATAAAGTCCACAGTTTTCAAGAAAATTTTAACTATAAAATTAAATCCTAAATTCTTGCAGAATAATAGATAATGATTACCTGTTGTAAAAGGCAATTAAATACCACAGAATCACATGCTTGCCTTAGCCTTAAGAGGCTGAAATAGGAACAGCTCATCAGAAGTATCACACCAGTTTCTAGGAGGCATAGTTGATTAACAGTGCCCTGGCACTGCTATTATGTCTGTATATTTAGAAAACAAAGGTTTAATTATTAATGCACCATTCCAAATGGCTATCAAGATAAATGTGGCCATTATAGCCCTTTTTTTTTTTTGTTCTCAAGAGTCTTGTAAAATAAACCTGTTGTCTTTGTGTTTCAAATTAACCCCTGATTATTGGTTGTATCCTACAATCAGCTAAGGAATCAGTAAGTGCTTCCTAATCAGCCCTGGGGTGGCTTATCTATTAAATTAATTTGCATCTTTACCCACTTGTCTTTCAAGTCCTGTTGAATCAAATGGCCTTATTTTAAAAAGTCATAAGGGACTTAATATTCAAATCACATGAGCTTTTCCCTCATTAATTTTGAAAGAAACTTGAAAAACAAATTTAAATTAATTTTGCAGAAAACCTTCTTTGATTCTATTGTTATTTTTTTAAAGCACTACTAAGAATACTTTTTGCAATCAGATTTCTGTAAGTAAGGATTAATACTTTAGGAACTTAATAAAAATAACTGGAATTTGGAATCAATTTATTTTCTCCTAAAAAAATGGCATTGAAGATAAAAAGAAGGAAAAAAAGAGGATGAATACTTTATTAAGAAAACAAAGACATCTACCTTGCCATACAACCGCCACCCACATTCAGAGGGAGTAATTTGGACCTATGCTGGTTCCTTCCCTGTTTGGAGGGAGTTGGTGAGCTCCTTTTAGCTCAGGTAAACTGTTTTAGTGGGTATCCCCATCATGGTCTTGGCCTCTTTGCTTGTATTCTCACTCTTCCCACTCTTCAACTAGACTTTGGGAGCTCAGCCCAGTGCTGGGGTCATCCTTGTGGGTTCCTGGAAATTTCTCTAGTGTCAGGTTTCTTTTTAGCTCCATAATGGGTTCCTCAATCAAAATATCTTTTTTTTTCCCTCTCATGTCTGTCCTTCCTCCATCTCAACTATCCTGTTCCCTCTAGTTCTCCTCCCCACTCCCCTTCTATTTTTTGCCCCTTCAGCCCTCCTTCCTCCTGGCAACCCCAAATTTTGTCAGGCTATCTTGTCTATTTCCCCTTTCCAGGTTGATCTATATGTTTTTCTTTGGGTTCACCTTGTTACAGGCACTGTCACCAAGATTTATCCCTGCTGCTTGTACTGAAATTTTGGGAACCTATTCTCTTTGAATAGATACCTTGCTCAGTCTAGGTATAGTAAGGAGGGCCTTGAAACTTCCACAAAGTAATGTGCCTTACCCTCTCTGAGAAGTGAAAGGGAGGTGGGGTGGAGAGGTAGGTGGAGGGAATGGGAAGAGAGGAGGGAGTTGGAACTGGGATTGGTGGATAAAATGAAAAATGATAGTTTGTTTTCATTTTAGAAACGTAAATAAAATAAAAGGAATTAAAAAATAAAAAGAGCACATAAAAAAGCAAACAAGGATCTAGTTGGCACCTATTTCTTTTTTTTATATTGTTTGTGCTTTTTTATGTTTCTACACAGGTGTAGGGCCAAGATTCCATGTATGTGGACTTAATGACACTTCAGCACACCAGAAAAGTAGAAAGGGCAGGCTGTTTGCCCTGAAGAAGGTCAAAGATTTTTACATGAGAAGTCCCCTTCTCATACCCACAATAAGAGCAGCCCTATCTCTTTAGCCAGTGCAGAAAGCATCTGGTTGACAACTTTTCTGAGCCTCTCCTCTTGCTTTGATATTGTGTCATATCTTCCTCCTATTTTTCTTACCAACTGCCCATTTGTTCATGAAGTGCTATAACACTATGCAGGTTTTCCTATTCTGGTGAATATTGCTACTGCAGTCTTTCACATCATATAAAGATTGCAAAAACAAGTTTGCTGTGACAACCAAGTAGTCTTTATTCAAGAGGAGATTCATTCATTAATCAAATAAATTAAAACAAAACAACTAGAAGCTATTTTATCCTAAACTTCATACTGCCTGGTATTGGGTGGCTACCAAAAGAGCCTCAATCCCAAGTTTATGGGTTAAAACTTGACATGTGATGAAATAATCAGTGAACAATCAGAAATTATGTTACTAGAAACTGGAAATGAACAGTTTAAGAAAGATCCTTATGACAAAATACTATGCAATCTTACATAGAAAATATTGGAAAATATCCCTCTAAAAGAGGTATTTTTAAAAACCCACAGACAGGAAGCTAGAAATCTTAATATTCAAGGAAAAAATGTTCCTTGAAAGAGCATAGAAAACAAGCAAAATTCTGATCAGGAAAGAATTTAAGAAACTGAAAGAACACATCATTTACAATTTACTGTGATAGCTGTTTAGAATGAATTACAAGTTAAAAGTGTTAGATTGTGCACTACCTTGTTGGCCATACGTTGAATATAGACATCATTGAATATACAAGAAAGAAGTATTGGTTTTATTTCTGAAACTTTATCAAGCAACCCAGTCAGTCATAGAACAGTAGCTTGATCGCTGAGGCAAAGCAGTCATAATAGAAATGAATGACTAGATATGAAAAATTAGATGAGACAGATTCGAGATTTAAAGATGGTGTAATTAAAATAGGAATGGAAATAAAGTGCCAACAATATACATAAAATCTTTTTCTAAAAATCAGTAATGAGAGATGAGAAGATGAAGTAGTCACAGGTAGAAATTAGTTTCTATGAAAAACGAGCAGAAGTTTAACTTGCATTATACAGGTAACAGAACTGAATGACATTCAACTCTACTTGTAAATTAAGTGGGAAGTAATGTGAGGATGGGGTTTAGAGAAGTTATATGCTCCCAGGGAAGTACATTTTAATGATCAAACTCTTAAATTAAGAGAGTTAATTCAGAAGACAATAGAGAGCCAAGGGATGGGATATTTCATCTACTAAGAAGTATAACGGAAAGAAATTGGTTAGACTTTGTATAAGATTAGGGAATGTTGATTCTCTTGTGAAGGGAAAAATAGAGAAGCAGAAACATTGCTATTAGAGAGAATAGCCAAACAATCTTCATAATTCTCCAAAGATTAGTGTTAATAAGAGTCAGAACTGGAAAGCTGTGGGTTCCAATGTCTCTAACTAGGTTCACTGTGAAGTGAGACAATAGGTAGAAACTAGAACAAATGATTACTTTCTCCTGATAAATCTAACTGAACGAGAGGGACATGATAAATGTTTTAATACTGAAACCCAGAACTGAAAAAAATCTTACCCATTTAATTATAAGAATAAATACAAGCTTTCCCAGAAGGGAATAATTACATTTAAGTTCAGTAATCCTGACAATATGCTTTCTTTGGTTTTCAGGTTTCAAAACTCATCATCTCCAAGTCCTGTAACAACTCTTGGATATAAGCACATGCAACAATTGAGAATTAAAGGAAAAGTTTATTTATTGTGAGCAGAAGAGAGAGAGAGTTCTGGGTTATCACTACCACCCCTCATTTTCCCAGGGAACATAGTTATTGAAGTATTTAAGCAATAACATGTATAGTCAAAAAATAAAGGGGTAATGGATCTAATAGAAAAATACCATAGAACTTTTTTCGGTATATATCAGGAGTATATAAAAGTTCATAGACCTTACCAATTGCAATGCCACAATTAAACCTGGAGACTGAAAGAGGCTAGATTTCCAAGGGTGAGTTGAGTGACTCCCCTGCGAAGGGAAACGGGAATGAAATTTATAGCTGGTTAAGAAAGGGCTGTAGAGATACAAAAGCAATAAGAGAATGAGAGAAAAACCCTTTATGCACATAGTAAGACTAGAAATAATTTCCACAGAAGTGATTTATCCTTTTTACAAAATATGATAACATAAAAATTATTTTTATTTCATTACAAATATTGTCCCAACATGTTTAAAAGTCTGTGTTCATATATGGATAAACAAATGAGCTTAATCTTTAGAGAAACATAAATTCTGCAATTTATCAATCTGCGTTCATATATGGGTAAACAAAGGGAATTAATCTTTAGAGAAACATAAATTCTTCAATTTATCAAACAGGGTCTAGTTGAAAATGACAAAGTCACACTTCAAATTGGTTATTCAGTCTGGGGTCTAATATGAGAAACTTCAGAAAGTAAAATTTTGTTTTATAAATAAGAAAAATACATATACTTGGTATGCATATCCTAGCCAAAGGGCAAAGTAGAAATCAGCCTTTTCTGTGTCTCTGTCTATGTCTCTCTCTCTCTTTCTCTCATCTTCTCTCAACTGCATTGGCCTCTGTGTGTTTACACTCTTTGTCTTTTTACTGTATAAAATTTAAATGAAACAAAATTTATGTTTTGATCACCTATGTTTTAGAATCAAGAGGAAAGCTTGTGAAGTCTCTGGAAGGGGCCACCCTTGACTGCTTGCATACATGGAGCTTGTATGCTGAAACTGGAAATGTGTATTATTAAAATGTTTTCAGCATGTGAGTTGGATTCTGATTTACCAAAAAAAAAAATATGATAGGTCCTTATGCAAAAGTATCTCTGTTTTTTTTCAAACATGGACTATAAATTATTCTCCTGATCACTCAGTTGTGGCTTTTGACAGCAAGCAAACTAGCATCCATCAGTTACTAGTAGTTCAACAGGAAAGAGTAGAACCCCACGAACACTGCCCTTCCCTCTAATTCAAGACTAGCTGTAAACAGGTGCAGTCTCAACCAGCCTCAGTAGAGGCACTCCCAACTGCAATGGTTGCAATGGTTGTCTCATGCTCAGGATGTTACACAATTCTGCACCTCTATTGCCTGACTGCTACATATTCACCTTCTCTTTGGTGATGTCCCCCTGCACACACCTTCATTCACTACAAAGAGAAACGTCTCTAATCAAGGCAAAGAGTATCATTTTTCAAGAGGCAAAAACATAAATACTTAAAAGGCAGTTTGGTATGACGTTAGTTAAGCCAAACAACAGTATTCAATGTCCTCCCAAGGTCTGTGATGCTCACAGCCATATTCTTCTGATTGACTGTGATAGCAGACATTAAAGGCCTCCTGTGTGATCAATCAAAGAGAGGTTATTTCAACTCTTTCTCTGCGTGAGGACATTGAATGTTTTCTATTCCAGAATAAACAGTACATCATTAAAGAATCAAAGCCTAGTATTCACTAGTCACCAAAACCCACAGGACCTCGATCTTGGAATTTCTACTCTCTAGAGTAACTGTAAGAAATAAGTTTTTTTTTCTTATGGACTATTTAGCAAATGACACAATTTTGTAGTAGAATTAATAGAATAAGTCACAGTTATAAATAAATCAAAAAATTGTAGTTTTGAGAGACTGGACATTGGTTAAGAGCACTTCCATAGAAAATGAGTTTAGTACTCTGCATACACATGGAGGCTCAAAACTTAAAAAGTCAAGTTCAGGTGATCTCATGTCTTTTGATTTCAGCAGGCACCAGGCCCACAGGAGGTACACATACATACATGCAGGCAAACACAAATACAAACAAAAAATAAAAATACTAAATATCAAAAGGAAAGCTCATCATCAATTGTAGAAATAAACAAGTAGATATCTATGAGTTAAATTAAGAGTATTTATCAATTATGACTTTATAAACTGCTGTCAAACATTTGTTTAAACTGAAGATGTAAATATAGTAACAATAGCAGTTGTTGTTTTTGAAGGCAATTATGATCTTAAGACAATACATAAAGGCAAAATTTCTCCAAGTATATGAAAATATTTACCTTGTTCATTGGATAAACTAGTAGAAAACAAAGAGGTGTTTAACAACTATCAACTTGTAACAATTGTCATCTGTGTTTCAGAGAAATATTATTGAATAAAATAGAACCAAGTTTATAAGGCTAAATTATAATAGAATTAAAAATATTCAATATTATTCATAGAATAATTATAATTATTTTTTCTGAAGAAATATGGTGGTGTAAACTTAAAGTTTAAAGAGAAAGTAAAAAATAAAAATAAATTCATCCTGTATAATATTGGCCATGAAAGGAAGAGAAAAACAATGTATTATGAGACTACATTCACAGGTAGAATTATTCTTATTGCCATAACTGAGTACACCAGTGCTGGATCAGGGTGTTTCAGGAAACACAGAAACCAGAGTTGCCTGACTGCAGATTTCTTGTTCATATTTTCCTGACTTTAAACTCTCTCTCTCTCTCTCTCTCTCTCTCTCTATATATATATATATATATATATATATATATATATATATATATATACACACACACACACACACACACACACACACACACACACACACACACATATACCTATAGTCACTGTTCAAGTTTGCCAATAACGTATCGTTTGGCTAGTTAAAAAAACTGGTTTTGCTTAATCATGGCCAATTATTCTTTAGATGCATGTCAAGCACAGATAAACTTAGGAAATATTGACACCTTTTACACATAGGGATAACTGCTTTATATATTCAAAACTCAAATGTCAAAATGTCTCTTAAACAGACTTCCAGTTGAAATGTGTATGTTGTGAATATAGAATAATAATATTTCATCCTTTTGTTTGTTTCAGTGTAGATAATTATTATTTAAAGAGCTTTCTTTGGATGAAATTTTAGGGTGCAAGCACATTTTCCATTATCTCTACAATCTAAGCAATTGATTCAAAAACTCTGTTTTGCTGTCTCATTGAGCCTATCAAAACTTCATTTTGTGGTAGGAATTATAAAGAACATGAACAATACAACTTGACACTAAGAGCTACACAAAGTAAGAGAGGCACATAAGAGGACTGCGTCCAGCCAGTTGGCTGTAGTTTTCATCATACACAATAGATATTCCCTAGGCATTTGAATCACACCTGTTCATGAGATCTTAGAACATCTCCTATGCTCAAAAGAAGTAGAAAGTGGGTTCCTGGAGGTTTTGCAGCTTCTGGTAAATTAATAGCAAATGTGGACTTGTTAGGAATTAGACACTTTCATAACACATCCTTTGAACTTTCTACGTTGTATTCACCATAGAAATATATCCAGTCTCTACATATCCTTAATTCACCGACTTAATCTTTACTTAGTGCGTGGATTACTTTGATCTCTTTAAAACATTTCAAAATGGTAACGCATTATCAATATTCACGATAGACTTGTTCTGTGAGTACAATATATGTGTTCCCAGACTTGTTACTGAGTTACTGAAGCCATCTCACATGATGAACATATGATAACTTATATGAATTAATACTCAGGTGTGTAAATTATGTTTTTTATCAAAAAAGAAAATAATACTTTCAAAAATAAATTATAGATCTGTTTCCAATTTGTTCTGGCAATGCACCTCATTTCAGCATTCTCTAACCTACATGCAAAAATATTCTTTTAAAAAAATCAATTGAAAATTCAATTGTACTAAAAGGGTGCATTACTCAAGTAATTCAGCATCAAATTATACTTCAAAGCACTTATTTAGCAGAACCAGCACTTTAGCCTATAAAAAAAGTAATCTTAATTATGTTAGTTTGGTCTGTTGAACATTTGACTCATTGTTTCTTTTAGATTACAATGACACTCAATCAATTATTTTTAGCATGATTTGAAACTGGAAAATAATTATAGAGACAAAGATAAAAATATATTGCTTGCTATCTAAGGATCAAAAATAAACTCTGGAAGCTGGCAAACGGCTCAGCAGTTAAAAGCTTTTATTACTTTTGTAGGTGCCACAGTTTATTTCTCAATCAAGGTGTCTCAAAGTACTCCCATGTCCAGGGAATTTGCTGTCTTACTCTGGAATCTGAATGTGATGTGGGAGTGTCATATATCAATCTGTTGATTTCATTGGTTAAGCAATAAAGAAACTGCTTGGCCCTCATAGGTTAAAACATAGGTGGGAGGAGTAAACAGAACAGAATGCTGGGAGGAAGAGGAAGTGAGCTCAGAGAGACGCCATGCTCCCCTCTCCCAGGCAGACACGATATATCTGCTCTCTGAGGCAGACGCATGAAGCTCAGACCCAGGATGTACGTAGGCTAGAATCTTCCCGGTAAGCGCACCTTGGGGTGCTACACACATTATTAGAAATGGGCTAGTCCAGGTGCGAGAGTTAGCCGAGAAGAGGCTAGATATAATGGGCCAAGCAGTGTTTAAATGAATGTAGTATCCATGTAATTATTTCGGGTAAAGCTAGCCTTGCGGGCGGCTGGGTGCCAGGAATGTAGCCCCGCTGCTCTTATTGCAACATGAATGCACCTCTATTCACATGCATATATTCTCTCTCTCTCTCTCTCTCTCTCTCTCTCTCTCTCTCTCTCTCTCTCTCATACACACACACACACACACAAACACACACACACACACACACCAGTAACTTTTAAAATAAAATAAAAATTTATTTGAAATTAGCTCTGATTAAAGTGCATTGGGAAGATGAAATTTAAATGCGTCCCTTTCAAACTGACACACTCATCAAAGCCTTGTGATTAGCCATCAGTTCTTCATGGATTTTGCAGAATATTAATACCGCCACTTAAGTAAGAAATGCAAATAAGTAAGTCATCATGTAATGATCTATAGCTGATTAATTAGAATCTTTTTAAAATTGTGATTAAGATGACTGTACATTTTATTAAGTATAAACTTAAATATAATAGTGTACTGACTAAATGTTTATGCATCTGTGCATATGTGCGTCTGTGCACTGTCATATGTCACCACGTATTTCACACATCTGTATAATTTTAGACTGTCCCTTGCATACACAGTTTTCAGGTGAAAATTAAAGTCACCTTATTGGCACATAAACGTCTATGTGTCGGTACCCACAAGGCACAGACTGATAACTAGCTTACTCCAATGTGGAATGTAGAAAATTTAGTTTAAAAAGAGGATCTGCCTGTTTGTCTGTCAAAGCAATTTGGAAGCATGGTGTACTACACTAACAGGAAAACCAGGTTCAAAACAGGAACACACCAAACACAGAAAATGGTGCAAAACCTTCTACTTGGCCCCATCAAAAGGAGTACATCTGACTCTGGCTGTGGTTTCCACTCACCATCTGACTATCTGATGTGGACATCAAGGAATAATAATTTCTGGTGGTTTCAGAAAATGGCCCATCTCCATAACTGTGGAGACCTGTTTGAACTTACGTTAGTGTTCCACCCCTTAGTCCTTTAGACAAAATTCTCAACTTTATCTGAAAGACCCATACTGCCCCACACCTCAAAGGTCTGACATATTTGACTGAGGTTTGGCTCATCTTTGAGGCTGAAGTGTGACTCTGTAGCAAACCATCCAGCAGACGTGTCTCTTTTTGCCCAGCCAACATTTCTCTGTCATTCACATCTTGCCTAAAAATCTTGAGTGTCTCACCTTTTGTCTATATCAATCTGGGCCTCTGCCTTCCAGTAAGGCACATATACAAATAGGTACATAGAAATATATAGATATGTGTAACCTGTGATTTGAGAATTAACATTAATAGATAATATTGGAATGACGAAAGAATCTGTGATTCCAACAGCCAGCTAACAGAAAAAAAAATGGGAGTATTTGGTCAGTTGCAGCCAATGAAACAGATAGCTTGTGGGCTTATTATTATTCAACAATTTCTGACATGTGGAAGACAAGAAAGTGTTTATGTTTTTGACAGCTCTCCACTGGCAATAATGAACGCACACAGTTAATGCATTCATTTTCTAGCCCTATAAACCTAATCCGGGTTCTTTGGCATGCTTGACTGGCTGTCAACCACTGGGCTTCATCTCCAGGCCTTTTTATTTTTCATTTTGATATACGCTCTTCCTAAGTTAATCCTAGGCTTTCAACTCACTATATGGTATTGCAGGCCTGAAAATCCAAACTTCCCACTTAAACCTCCAAACCACCTAGGATTTTTGGCATCTGCTCCAAAACCAAAAATTCTTATTTATCATCAAATTTACTAACAATACCAGAGAAATTAACTTTCCTTGCCATAAAAAAAAACCTCATAATCAAGACAGATGGATACTTGGGACTAGCGAACAAGCTAGTCTAGCACTGAATACTAGGATAAGACGATTCTAAAAATGAAAGACAACAGAAAAGACACAAGAATAGGGACCTGAAAAATAACACCTGAAGGAGGCACTAGTCACTGTTGTTTTCTGATCCCCACACATATGTGTATGCATACGCAAAAGTAACCACATACATATGAACATACCCAAGTTGAATTCTAAACTTTAGCTACAATTAAAACTTCATTTTAATGTTCAATAAAAATGCATTTCTATACCAAACAGCTCAACACTTTACATCCGAACAGAATTGCACATCCTACTACTACAGATGTGAGAGCAGAGAGTGTTTTCTGTATCCAATATGTGAGGTAGAATTCTTGGTTTGGGGGCTATTTCTCAGTAGATTCTTTGTATAGATTAGGTTGAGGTTAGTGTTCATATGTTAGAAGAAACCAAGCTTATGGCTCCTTTTTATATGTGATTTTCTAATTGCTGAGAGACCTCTTCAATTTTTCTGAACATTAAAAAGTTGGTAAATAGGAAAGAGATTCCACCAAAATTTTATTTATTCTTTCAACAAATGATGCAAGCATTCATTATAGCATAGTATTTGACTGGTCTTTAAGAGGAGACTTGTACCAACAAATGGTAGAAAGTATTACTAAAAGTAACCTACGTATAGAGAAATCAATGGAAACAAAAATGTTCCTGGAGTTAACGGAGCAATAGAATGGTGAGCACCAGAAACTACATGGCAGAACTACTATTTCCAGGATAGATCAGATTGGATTATAAGGAGACTTTAAAAGCATGACTTCTCAGCAAGGCAATAATTCCTGCATAAACTGACTAGACTGTGATTTGGGACTATGTGGTCTCAGAAAATTCTATTTTGAATAGATCGGGAGACAAGGATGGAGAGGGTCCAGAGACAACTCTTACACAGCTTGATGTATTCACCACCACAGCCTCAGTGACTGTCAGGAGATCAGGTGTATGAAGCAGACATAGCACAATAAACAGGAAATGAAAAGTCAAAAATGTCTCCCATTGAAAATTGCAGGCTTCCTTCAATAATTCCTCCTTCTTTGACAGTCAATTCCTTGTTTCTCTGAAGGCAGAAATGGGATTTGAGAAGGATATGGAAAGTGTGCAATACACAAAACTCTGTTTCCAGGACACAACAATCCTTCAAAATTTGAGAGTTATAGACATTTCTCTTTTATTTTTTATCAAAAATTTCTGCCTCCTCCCCGCCTCCCTTTTCCCTTCCCTCCCACTCTCCACTCCCCACTCCCCTCCCCCTCCCTCTCCAGTCCAAAGAGCAATCAGGGTTCCCTGCCCTGTGGGAAGTCCAAGGTCCTCCCCACTCCATCCAGGTCTAGGAAGGTGAGCATCCAAACAGCCTAGGCTCCCACAAAGCCAGTATGTGCAGTAGGATCAAAACCCAGTGCCATTGTCCTTGGCTTCTCAGCAGCCCTCATTGTCCTTTTTGAAAAGATCATTTGTTAGAGAAAGAAAACTATAATCAAAGCTATAGAAAAAAATGTTAAAGACAATGAAAGCTTAAGTTCTCTCTTGATATTTCTCTTCTCTCTCTTTGTTTGCATGTGTGCATGTGTGTGTGTGTGTGTGTGTGTGTGTGTAGTTTTAGAAAGTTTTATTGATAATCCAGTAGATACAGGGGCTATTAAACTTATTTTAATAGTACAGACATTTGAAGAAAGTATTAAGAAATGAAACGCATTAAAACAGAACTCTCTATTTTTTTTAATTTGTCTTCACCATTCCAAGAAATTATTTTAAATCACAAATCACTGAAGGTATAATATTCAAATTTCAACATAATGAATCTAAATAACTTTTCATCAAGAAATATATTTTATGATATTTTTGTTTTAAATTCCCTAGCTTCTAATTACGTTTCTGAAGCAATAGCAATACAAATGACTTGATTCAAGATGAATAATGCCAATCTCAGTAAAAAATTATTAAATTCTGGTATCTGTATAATAGTGTGGCACCTGTTTTCTATTGTACACACCAAGGCAACACTCAAAGGAAAATGAGGTCTAATATAATCATTATTAAATGTTTATTAGTCACAGTTCAAAATCTCATTAATTGTATTGCTGTACAGAAACACCTATTTCCCAAGCACAAACAACTTTAAGGTTTGATAATTAAAACCTTGGATGTCAATATTCTTCCAGCTCAAGGCAGCAAGCGTTTCAGCTTATCAGGTAATGAAAGCATATTTCTAGCTGTTCAGTTTTTCCACTTATAACTTCAACTGCATTTTTTTTATGTTGTAGTTTCAAAATTACCTCAGTGAATACTTTGGAACTGTCCTTTATTTATTGTGATAGGGAACATATAGAAAAGAAGACACAGAATAGGAAAACAAAGTAAAATAGCATACAATGAGGGATGTGAGCTATGTAGTAGTATAAATAGTTAATCATTTTTAGTTTCTTTCTTTGCTTTTATTAAACATAGATTTTTTGTACAATATAATCTGAATAAAGTTTCCCTATCCCTCCACTCCTCTTAGTTCCTCCCCTCTCCTCTCCCAATCAGATCCACTCCCTTTCTGTCTCTCACTAGAAAATAATAGGATATTAAGAGATGAAATAACAACCAAACATGACAAAATATAATAAGATAAATAAACAAACAAAACACCAATTTATCGAAGTTAGGAAGACAAAACAATATAAAATTATGAGTCCTAAGAGAAGGCACAAGCATCAGAGACCCATTCATTCACATATTCAGGAGTCCCATAAGAGTACTAAACTGAAAGTTACATTATATGTGCAGAGGAACTGGTGCCAGCCCTGCTTTTCTGGTATCCCCTGTTCTCTGCATCTCCATCTACCTGACTCTTTCTCACTCCTCCACTGAGCTCTGAGAGGAGGGATTTGAAGACAACCTCATGTAGAGCTGTGTGTTCCAATCCCCCCCCCTTTCTCTATCTCCCTCTCTTTCTTTCTTTCTCTGCATTATGTCTGGTGTGGATTTCTGCATATGTTTCTGTCTGCTTTAGGATGAGACTCTCTTTGGATGGCTGCATAAGGCAACATGCTATGAGTATAACAGAGTACCATTAGGAGTCACTTAATTGTTGTTGTTGTTGTTTTAAAGCAGTAGTATTTGATTTTATGCTTGGTCTCTGGTGGGGCCTTCCTGTCAAGTTATAAAGAACATACTATTGTCTTGGCAACAACTACAGTTGTTTGGCAATTTCCAATAGACCCTTTCTGCCAACAACTCAATTGGAAGAAACAAAGTTCAGGTATGGTATGTTTCATTTGGTGACAAGAGATTATCAGGTATGGTTCTCTCCCCCATTATTTGAAGGCTTTATTATATTATAGGAATATTTCACAGCACTAAGTTTGCCATGCCCTTCAATTCTAGCTTTCTCTCCAATCATTTCCCTCAATCCCATCTCCCCTCTTCCCATCTGATCTGCCCCATTTTGTCTCTGCCAGTCTTCAGGCCACTCGTAAAATTTATTCATTTCTTTGTTTTCTTCCAGTTATTTTTTTAAAGAGTATATGTTATACACAGATTCTATGTCATATAACATATATGTGTATGCTACTTAAATTTTATGTAGCTAGCAGGATCACTTACTGTCATATGTCCATCTATTATCTGTCTATCTGTCTGTTTGTCTCTATCTATCTATCTATCTATCTATCTATCTATCTATCTATCATCTATCTACGTATCTATCTACCCATTGGTGTATCAATCATGAATATTCATAGAGTTTCTTGGTGGGCTGTCTTTGTAATAAGAAGTTCAGTCATAAATTATTGATAAATCTTAGAAAAGAAAAATTCTATTGCATTTGTATTTCATTCTAAAGTACCTATGGATTTAATTTCAGGCTTGAGTTGGGCTTTTAATACTGCTTTTGTGATGTTTCTTTGTTTGCTGTGTTTAATGAATTGATTTTCTAGTTTTTGAAAACTAAATAACAAAGGTCTTATCTTTGTCATTTTTTAGGTATCTATATATAATTTAGCAATAGGTTTCATACCTATGTCATATATTTTGCTTGAAAATAAGGCATTGTTGGAGCTCACCAACTCTGGATGAACAAGAAAGGAACCAGCATAGGACCAACTTAGACCCTCAAAATGTAGTCTTTGCCAGCCATATAACTGTCATCTACATAATATTAACCACACTGAATGAACCTCCTAGAATAGAAAGTGGGAAGTACACTTAAATACATTGGCACAAGTGACCACTTCCTAAATATAACGCTAATAGTACAGATAGTGAGAGCATCAATCAATAAATGGGACCTCCTGAAACTGAGAAGCTTCTGTAAAATAACGAACATGTTCAACAAGACAAAATGACGACCTACAGAATGGAAAGATATCCTCACCACATCAGACAGACGGCTGATCTCCAAAATATAAAAAGCATTCAAGCAATTGGTCATCAAAACAAGAAATAGTCTAATAAAATAATGGGGTACAGACCTAAGGAGAGAACCCTCAATAGATGAATCTTTCTTCTTTTAAACAGTCTCTTATAAAAACTTAAATTTCATCATAACTTTGAGAAAAATACTGCCACAGGTGAAGTGAAGTTACATTAATAATACACAATGAAGCTGCATGCTGGTGGCACACGTCTTTAGTCCCAGCACTCAGGGGGCAGACGCAGGAAGCTCTCTGTGAGTTCCTTGATCTCTGGTCTACAAGAGCTATTTCCAGAACAGACTCCAAAGCTACAGAAAAACCCTGTCTCTAAAGACCGCCCCCCCCAAAAAAAATACACATTGAAGGCACAGCTCAGATTGAGGTGCAAACATTCCTTTTCTCCCATGTAAGGATTTGAATTTCAAGTGTTAAGAAATTGAAAAGAGACATAGTTTCACTAGGAATGAGGTACAACAAGTGATGTAGAGACGAAACTCAGTGAGACCTAGTCAGTTCTATAGCAGACTCTTAATGACTCGTGGGATTCAAAACATATGTCCAATACAACTCAGGTAGAGTTTTAATTACACTTCTTGAGAAGTCCATGAAGCTGACCAGATACACAGGGAGCCTCCCCCTTCAAGATTCTGTATGCTAAAGGACTGCTGCAGAGATTCAAACCAGTTTAGCTCAGGGGGAGGCTTAGAACATCCCCATAGCTTAGAAGGAACACTACTCTGCCAGGAAGTCATAACATAGCCACAGGATTCCAAATTTCATGGTTTGTCTCCCACCCTGAGATGGATTTTTCATGCTTATAGAAGTATGTTGTCGCTCATACTTCTCCAGTACATTTCTTGGTTCACTATGTTGGACTTCAATGGAATTGTTACTTTAGTCTATCATCAATTACTCATCTGAAGTACATAAACATCTGTTCATGTTTCTCTGAGAATAAGCCCAAACTACTACAAGAAAGTTCAATGAGTGAGACGAATAAACAAGGCATATTATATACAAACATAAAAGTATCTCAAAAAGCACACCATTATATATAATTAATGTATGATAAACACATTTTAATGCAAATAAATAGATGTAATGATTCAACTAAGGAGGAATACATTGCTGACAATGCAGGACCATATGAGTTGGATGTATGAATCCAGCTCATGTGCTGGCATGCGAATACTACACAATATGCACTATTTGGGGCTTATGCAGATAATTTGTTAAATAAATCTAGTTAAGATTGTTTTATTTACTATGGCTGGAGAGATGGCTCAGTGGTTAAGAGCATTGCCTGCTCTTCCAAAGGTCCTGAGTTCAATTCCCAGCACCACATGGTGGCTCACAACCATCTGAAATGAGATCTGGTGCCCTCTTCTGGCCTTCAGGCATACAGGCAGAAAGAATATTGTATACATAATAAGTAAATAAATATTTTTTAAAAAAAAGAGATGTTTTATTTACTATGGAAATTCAGATAAAATTCCTCTCAACTTCAATCAGTTGCCAAAATAAGTCCTTTACCATTGTGAATGTTAAGTATCTGTTGATAATCAGATAAATGAGCAATCTGTGAATTGACATGCCACCACCTGCAGATATTTTCATCTATTCTTCCCCATTTTCTAAAATGGAAAAAAAGATGATACTGTAGTGAAAATTTCTAATCTGCTGTCTAACTATTCCATTAATATAGACGGAATAAATCCTGAACTACAATTATTCAAATGGTAGCCCACTTTTCACATTTAGAGGAAAAATTATAGTAAGATACCAAAACAAATATGTAAATTTTTTAGTTAATATTGTGCCACTTAGTTATTACACAGCACAAGGATGGGGAAACTTACTAGACTCACTGTGGTGGCTTCACTTTATGATTACCAGGGTTTTGTAAAATCAGATCAAGAAGCCAGGATTACAGGAGCTCAAGTGGTTTCCATGGTTTCAGAAGAGAGTTAATGATTTTAGGATCAACCGAATAGGTATGAAATTCACAGAATCCCTAAAAAATACAATGGAAATGAGATATTGATTAAACATATGCATCTGCCTAGAAACTGAAATTTAAATTCAAGATAATAAAACATGGTGTCTTAGAAAATCTTTGAAGGTAATTTTTTTACTCTCTAAAGTGTAGGCTCTTTGGATTATAATAATATTTAAGAATATAAGATATGCTTTGCCAAAATCGTTGCAAACCTTTAAGGAATAACTCAAATCTGGTAAATAATAAAATATCTGCAAAATGATGATGTGAATTCTTTTAGTGTTTCCTTAGGGAAATTTCAACATAGGTAGAATTCACTAATTTTAATACAAAAGTTATATTAATATATTCACTATGTTATTACTTAGATCGAAGTTTCTGCAAAAAGTTAAAACTTTGAAATTGTTTCTGAAGGCAGTCTTCTTCAGTGAAGTGAATACAGGTAATATTCCTATGTTTTGACTGATTCCCTACTGTCTTGTTCATGAACAGAGTCCTTATTGGGCCATGTGGGGTACTAAAAGGTGGCATAAAGTTTTAATGAGTCTGTGGTACGAGGAATTTAGAGGAGTTGGAGCAGAGGCAACAGAAAAATGTGTTCAAAGTGCATTATATTCATACATTAAATTTTCAATAGTAAAATTTAAAAAGAAAATCCAAGTGGAGTGAAAATTTTATACTTTAAATTTAAAATAATTGCTAAGAAATGGTCAAAAGAGGTGATAAATATACAAAGAATTTAATTTTTCCAATTTTCTCCCAAATATTCGGGTGAAAATCTTCAACAGTTATATATATATATATATATATATATATATATATATATATATATATGTATATATATGTGTGTGTATTATATATTTATATATATAAATGTATTGTCACAAATTTTCTTTAATAAATATTATAGGTATATTCATAAATTAGAGTAAGTGTCTCTTTGTAATTAAAAATACTGTAAGGTTTAATATACTCTTTATTCTAACAGTAGCAGGTGTACGACTAATCTCAGTTAATTTTGCAATTATATAATATAAAATGTCTGATAATGGAAAAGATGACAAAGAGTATATGGAAGAGATAATAAAGGGGAGTGGAGGCATACATGACATATAACAGGCTCAACATACAATATCCAAATACAAGAGCTAAAAAATGAAGGAATATTAAGAAATGACTATATATTATCATATGATGTACATATAATCTCCAGTTTGTTGTTATTGTTTGTTTACTTTAGTAAGTAATGAGACGGAAAATTTGGTTTGTAAATGAGATCATACATGTCTGATATCTTCCGTTACTTTTATTTGCAACTCCATTAGAAAAGATAAATATTTCCACCCATGGGGAACACAATTTGATGGATTTTCCACATATTTGTCTTCTACACATTTGTTCTCTTACCATGTTCATGTCAATAAGTCAAGACTTTTTTGTGTGTGATATCCTTCTCTTGTCTGAGGCTAAGCCCTCCATGGAGTAAAGTGTGTTGCTAGTGGGTGTTTGTATTTCTTCCTTCTAATGCAACATCTTAAACAAGAGAGCTATTTCATTAAGACATATTGATTGTTGAAAGACTTACACAGTTACTGTAATATCTCCTTGAATACCACAGCCTTTATTTTCTAGTGATTCATTTATAAATCTGAAATATAGACAGATTATCAACAATGTCTCTAAATAGAATTCTTTCTGGGGGACTCTGTGTATCTTTGGATAGTTTGTAATCGTCTCAAAAATAAATGCTTAGATCCAATAATTATACATTAAATACTGATGACCACTAAACAAATTGGAACATCATTTTCCAGAAATGTCACAAGGCAGTAAAATTGACATGATAGTGCTGATCATGTAAGAAAAATAAAATAAAAACAAGGTTCAAGATAAGACTCAATGTGTGGGAATGCTTTGAAGAAGGTAATGGTAAGCATAAGTGTAGTAAAAAATAATGCTATGGCATAAAATTTGGGTCTTTATAGCATTCCAAATATCAATTGGTTGAAAATAAATCAAAGATTTTTTATTTATTTTTATTTATTTATTTTTATTTTATTTATTTATTTATTTGGTTTTTTGAGACAAGGATTCACAAGACTGATTTCTGCTTATTTGTGGGCATTGTCCTGGGAGACCTGAGTAAGTAGGGTGCTGGTCAGATCCTGGGGTAGCTGTTCTGTTTATGCCTGCCCAGTGTTTGTGGTTGGTACGGAACTATTCAGTGTCACTTGCACATGGCAAGGTGTTCACAGAACAGAGGACAAAGTTAAGCTTAGGAAGAAAAACTTTTCAGGATCAGGGAATTGAGAAGGGAGTATATGAACTTTTTAAAATTTGGCTCTCTGGAACTCACAAGAATCTTTGGGTTTGTGAAAACATAAGCTTTAAACAGCTACATATTGTTGGGCCCAGATAATGACCCTCAGAAAAACCACCAGGAACCAGCGAAGACCAGACTGCAAAATGCCAGGTTTCTTTTCATTGCAAGTACAAGCTAGCTCAGAACTTCTATCTCCAACACCCCATAGCAGCGAGGTAGAGAAAAAAGTTAAAGTCCCTCTGTGGGGTTAGTTTTTAAAGGTAAAACTACAAGCAAGCCTTTCAGAGCTGCTTTGGTAAGGGTGCAATGTCTTTTGCTCTTTCCCATCCTGCTATGTCAGCTTGTTCCTTGTTTTCAGAGCAAAGCCACCCTGCCATCTTTATCACCAGGTGGCTGGGCCTCCTTATGCTTTGGAATTTCCCGGGTGGGAGGGGGGAAGGGAAGACCACTAGCTTACTGGGAACATAAAGCTACTCTGGGTTTCTAATTTTCAAACATTCTGCTAGGAAATTCCTTCTCGTCCTTTTGAGAATAGGGGTGAGGGTCTCACAATATTTATACCAGAAAGGCTGTATCAGATATTTTTTTTTTGCATAATGAGAAATATTGTTAAGTCTATGAAGGGCAGAGTGAGAGAAATTTGTTAACCTGTATTTGTACTCACACCTTTATAACATGCAACCACACACCTAAATAACTTGTATCTGTATTTTACTGAAATTTGTTTGCTGAGGCTGTCCTATTAAACTGAAAAAAAAAAGCAGCTGTCAAACTACATCACAGATCTTTGATAAGGATAAAATTTTACTTGAGTTATTGATTTAAAAATGACAGAGAACATACTTGGTTGGCTACCTAGAGCCACTCCTGAGGCTCCTTCATGATCACCTTTTGCTGTTATAAGCAGGGCCTGCCAGACTCCAGAAGATGCTGTGGGGCTAGGAATCTATAGGAAGACAAGACTACCTTTACCTGAACAGCTAAGCTATTGATTGCAGCGATTTTGTTCACTTCTGAAGATCTTCAGATTAGATGAAAGGCAGTATTTCCCAGTGGTCAGAACTTGGCAATTGATGGGGTGAATTGCAGATGGATGTTGTTCTGTGCCCACATGTCTTTTATCTTTTTTGGAGGAAATAGAGTGTGGCTAGGAGTTAACCTGTCTCTGTTATGAAAATTCTTTTAATAACTAAACATGTAAATGCTATATTCCCCAGATGCCTGAGCAGTTGAGGGCTTTTTATTGGGTAAAGAGATGTTTTAATTACAGTATAGGATCTACCAAGAGAGCTGGGTCCCTGGCTTTCAACTTAGCAGGTAAGATTTGTACTTGTTAAAGACAAAGAAGAAAAAACTGCTTGCAATAGAAGTTTAACTGTAGCACTGACATTAGTAGAGAACAGCTTAATATACTTTAAAGCAGGGTTAGATTACATGTACAGTATTTTTGTAAGAGACTTAAAAGTACATACCAATTTAAAATATGAGACTTATTGCTTTCTTAGTCTGGAATGAGATATAATGAACAGACAATTATTTAACTGTAAATATACATACAGAGTTAAAGGTAACTTATGTTTATACATAGTTAAGTCAAATGCATGTACATACACATAAAACAGGAGTTGGATGAAGTTGGCTTCTGGCGGGCCCTACCAAAGGCATTCCACTGCACAAAACACACATGTAGTAGGGTCAGTAAGAGGAATTTAGAGACAAAAACAAGTAAACCTGGAGACTAGTCAGGGAATACCTCAGTAAAAATGGCAGAACTTGGTCACCTGACCTGCCCTTAGTTAAGATGGTGGGGAGATCACCTGACATGACCTTCCCTTAGTCAAATTGGTGGTGAGATCATCTGATCTGTCCTCAGTCATGATGGTGGTGGTCATGTGTTGTATAGAGAAACCATGTTTTCAGAGCTATGGAAATTTTAGTGATATAAATAACAAGAGAGACATAGAGGCTGTGTAGAACATTCATTTAAAACATAATTTCATCCATGTGGCCACACCATTCACATATTCTTTTATACATGAAGTAGAGAGGAAAATTACTCAGCACCTTAAACATTGTGTTGCTAAATGCCTGTGCCACCAGCTGTGGTAGGGAGCAAGGGCTGGAACTAACAACAGCTGTCTTGCAGATCTGATGAATCTTGCCAGTTATTGCGGGACCAGTGGTAGTGGTGGCAGAGATAGAATAGAAGAAATCGGAGTGAGAAAAAAAAAAACAGTTTTGCAGGCAGGTGGGGAGGGGGCTTCCCAGTGAAAGGAAAAAGCAGAGGGATTTGAGATGTCAGCAGGCAGGTGAAAATGGGGCTGCCTAGCAAAAGGTAAATAAAGCCGAGGGGAAAGAGATGCCAGTGGCAGGATACTGGCAGTCCTGTTTGCTTTTTTTGTTTGTTTTTGAGGCTTTGTTTACCATAGCTGAAAATATGAGAATGGCTAAAAAAAGTGCAAAACCCAGTGCCATTAGCAGAATGTCTCCAGGCTACTGTGGGGGTTATTATAAAGTCAAACTGATTTCCTTCCTGTTTGCTCTGGAACTCGAGGAACTCGAGCTTTGAGCAGCCCCAGACAGGGAGGACCACTTAAGAGAGGTCCAAAAAGGGAAAGCAAAACAAAATAACAAATTTTGAATATCTCAAAAGGACTTCTCCACATAGCCCAAAAAGAGAGAAAGATAAATAAATCCGAACAGCCTAAGGACCACTCTGAGTGGTGTGGTCACATTTTTAGCTATGGGAAGCAGTCAGAGGTGAATGTGAACAAAAGCTGATTTGGAGAAGGGGACCTTACCATTTGCAGTGATGGAGCAGGCACAGGATGTCAGAAAGGAAGTTGGCCTGCTTGTGCGTGGGAGAAAACATGGAGAGAGCCTGGTCTAGTCATGCACCAATGTTATTTTTTTTTTAAGATATTGGGGTGGTAAGGAAGGTTGGTTCCATTAGGGGTGGAGGTCACATGAGGGGCCACGGGTCATATGAGGGGCCATGGTATGTCACCTGAGGCCTCTTCGGGTTGGCGGGTAGGAGACAATGGCAGGTGAGAGACAGACAGATACGACCATGCAAAGAGAGAGTTTGGGTATAGAGTTTGTTTAATGGGTTATGTAAGAGAAAAGAAAGGGGGAAGGGAAAGGGGGAAAGAAAGAAAAATAGAGAGAGGGAGAGAGAGTAAGAGGGGAGGAGAGAGAGAGGCAGCAGCCATCACTTTATTTTTTTTGTAGTTTTATTTATTTTTATTTATTTATTTGTTTCTTTATTTATTTATTAAGGATTTCTGCCTCCTCCCCTCAACCGCCTCCCATTTCCCTCCCCATCCCCCGATCAAGTCACCCTCCCTCATCTGCTGGAAGAGCAATCAGGGTTCCCTGACCTGTGGGAAGCCCAAGGACCACCCACCTCTGTCCTACTGCACGTACTGGCTTTGGGGCAGCCATCACTTTAGATGAAGAATAAAAGAGAGAGCAGGCTGGAGGAGGCAGAAGACCCACTTGCCTAGGGAGAATGGGGATGAGGGTTAAAGACAGGCCATGCAGAGAGTTTGGATATAGAGTTTATTTACTGGGTTATGGAGGGGAAAAGAAAGGGGAAAAGGGAGAAGAAGAAGAGTGAGAGGCAGAGAGAGGGAGAGAGAGAGAGAGAGAGAGAGAGAGAGAGAGAGAGAGAGAGAGAGAGAGAGAGAGAAAGAGAGAGAGAGGCAGATGGGGGAAGAAAGAGAAAGGGGAGAGAGAGAGGCAGCAGCAGCCATTGCTTCAGAAGAGAGATAAAAAGAGTGAGAGAGCACAGACTGGAGGAGGCAGAATATCCCCACCTCTTGGCAGAACGGGGGAGTGGGTGCAGCTTGTCTCTTAAAGGGACAGGGTACTCAGGTAATAAGTCAGCACATTATAGCAAAAACAGCATAGCTTCTCCTCAATGAAGACCTCTGAAAGTCAATGAAGCACATCAAGCATTTGAAAAAGGTAAATGGAATTCTTTATCATACTTAGAGACTTTTATTAGAGAGAACTATTGATAGGAATGCAGTAAAGGGGTACTACTCCCTTGGAGTCTGTCCCATTCTCTGCTGTTTTATTAACTTTTACATAATAAGTCTTAACTCCTAGGAAAGGGAAAGAAAAGAAGGAAGGGAATGAGAGGGAGAGAGAAAGGGACAGAGAAAGGGAGGGAGAGAGGGAAGAAGGGAGGGAGGGATGAAAGGAAAATGGGAGAGAGAGAAGATGCCAAAAAAAGAAACCCTACCAACACAAGAGATAACTCTACTATGGGACAACAGCTTTAGTGTTAAACTAGAACGGCTGTCACATTACTATCCAGAAGTTCTTTTAATAGTGGAAATAAAAACTCACAGCACGATAAATGAGCGGTGGGCTCACTTTCCTTCAAATGATGTTTTGGCACTTTAGAACAACTTCTAATATGTTTAAACCTAGGCATATAAAGTAGATTAATCATGTTGTTGGAAAATACAGCTGATAATTTGTTCTTCAATCAAATGTTAAACTCTTCAAATCATCCTATGCTTGTCAGCTTCCTAAAATGTCTGTTCTGTGAGGAGTTAATGTGAACATATAGTATGTATTTCACCAAAAGTTTTCCCTACAATGCAGAATTATTAGGGTGTTGTTTTAAAATTCTCAGTTGATATCAAATTGTACATTTCTAATTTCATAATAATGTGTATGGAAAAGTAAAAGAAAACAGAATTTGAAGCATAAAAGCAAGGCAAAGGATTTTTGGTGTCTGTTTTGAGCGACTACCTTGTATCCCCCATACTTTTCTAAACCCAAAATGAACCCAAAGATGACTTTCCACTTCCAATACTTCTGTTTCCAATTATTCAGCATGTGGATTGCATGCATGTACCACCATGCACAGATTACGATCTATTCTAATCAATCCCATGAAAATAACTATTTACACTTCACTTAATTTTAAATAGCCTAAATCCCGCCTTAAAATGAAAATCTAAGCACACTTGTTATTAAGTTTTTAATTTTATTTAATCAGTTATAACATGGGTTTTAATGTTTTCTGCCATTTATTTAATTAATCACATTTTCTTACTACTAGACTACTGTGGACTATACATGCTATACCATAAAATCACTTAGAATTGCAATAGTGAACCCGATAGTCTTTCTTCTCACATTATATTTTCAAACAATAATTGTTACATTACAAAATAGATTTGAATGTGTTGACAGTTTATACCGAATAATTGTAAACAGATATTGATCAGCAGTTATTTAGGTTTTGGTAGTTTTAGTCTTTCACCTTGGCTTCTAATTAAAGTTACTGCAACTGGGCTTAATTAATTCCCTCCCACCATGTGGAACATTTTCTCTAGGCATATCAACCATAAAATACCTTTAATCTTCCCAAGGTAAAGCACTGGAGAAATTTGGGATGCTCAAATAGTACTTTAAAACCTATTGTGAACATGTTGTGTTCCTGTAAAGTATCTTGAATTTCTAAAAAAAAAAAAAAAAATTCCTTTATACACTAGAGAGAAATCAGGGATGGTGGTAAGCATATATGTATATTAATTGCTGTATGCTAATGTGAAAAGAGCCCTTCTACTTAGAAAAGGATATTTAAACTAAGTTTGATCCTAATTCCTTTATAGATTCCCATTGATCTGCTTCTGAGGCAATTATTTGACAAGGACACAGAAACCTTGGAGGAGAATCTCAGCTAATGACAGTATAAAGACACTTCTAATAAGTGGTCAGAAAAATGATCAAGGGGGCTTTGCACTGCTTTAATCTCCAAGTTGTATTAATGATAGTCATATTTTGGTGTTATAAAGCTTCATTTTTATTTAGTCAAGTACATGTCAAAAATATATTAAAACTAAATTCAAAATATTAAAGGTACAAACATATTTTCTACTTCTATTTTATATAATTTATAGCTAGGTTAGTGGAACAAATAAGCAGACAAAATCTAAGAAACAAAACTTAAATCAATTAGTACAGTTTTTCTTATTTTCTACTTAATCAAAATGGAGTAGATTAATCCATGCAGTTATTAAATACCTGACATTGTTATTTTGAAAATTCCTATTCATAAAAATCTTAATGCATACTTGACTATTTTATTATTATAATTAGTTCACAACTGTTATTAAGAATAGCCATGGAAATCTATTATACTAATTAAAATTAGACTGATTTCTTATCGAGATTATAGAACAGGTGACAATTTGAAGGTAGTCTTCTGCAGGAAGAACCAAGGTATCCTGGTTATATTCCTCTGTGACTTCATTACTTCCGAAAGTTGCAAGTGAAATTTTCAGTGGATCACTTCAGGAACTTTTTGATACTAAATTGATACACAGAAAAGAACATGACCAAGCTACGTCCACCTGTGTACAAATCACTTCTACATTTGGACAAGTTGTAGATCAGACATGGAACAATGCAGTTATCTGCCAGATGCATAGTTTCCTTAGTTATTCAACATGAAAAAAATGAACTCATGAGACATCACACATTCTTCTTCACAAATATTATCACCTTACAGAGTCATCTTTTGATAGAATATATGGGCAAGTAGACATAGAGAGCATATTTTTTATTTCACATGTAGATAATGAATTCCTCTTACTAGTTCTTAAAATTTACTTTAAATGAGCCTTGTATATTTTTATCTAAAACATTATTTACCCTTGATTTAAACTGAACTAACTTCATGACTCTAATGAGATGAATTGAAAAGGCATCATCAATTCATATTACAAATTCCCGAATCCCTTTTCACTAATTCCCAAAATAAGTAGTGTTATCTTCAATCATGAGAAATAGTGCTAATTTTTATTGATGGCTACCATCAGAAAATTAGTTAACAATCCCTTTTAAGTTTCATTTTGAAAATCACAGGAAAGAATAGCTATAAGAATATGGTGCTAGAGTGCTATGTGATGCTAAAAACTTACAAAAAGTACTATTAGAACAAATTTAAATAGCCATTAATTTAGAGAAAAACATTTATGGAGAAAAACTCTTATTCTTTTATTCCTAAGCTCTATATTTACTTAAAATTTCATAAACTGTGAATCAGAGTGTTTAAAACATGGTTTAATTATAAACAGTGAAAGGTTTTCGCTAAGGTTACATTTATTTTGAAGTTCTCTTACTCATTTGTTTAAACATTTTAAACACTCTTCTTTTAAATAATTACATATATTTCATTAGTATTATATAATTCAAGTCATATTGAAATATCTGTTTATTTCTTGCGAAAATATTGCGTTGATTCTCCCAACATACATAGACTCACTTCATGGGTATTTTTATATGTCAGCTTTAGCTATATTTACTTAATCATTACTTTTATGACAAAACAGTGGCTAAAGGTTAGGAACATCACATCACATACTATCAATATTTAATTAGTGGAGAAATCCTAGTGTTTTTTTTTCATTCTTAGTAGAAAAATAGTTCACTTTTAGTCTACTTTTAAAATTTTTATAAAGTGTTCGAGTATCTCTGGATATTTTTTCCGTGGCATGTGTGTGTGTGTGTGTGTGTGTGTGTGTGCACATGCATGAGTCTGTGTATGTGTGAGTGAGTGTGTGTGTGTGTACACAAGTGTATATGTGTGTGATTTCTCTTCTCAGTGTGGTTTATTTTTCAGGCTATAAAGAAATATGATCATTGGTGCTGAAAATTATTTGACTTGAATAGTACACATAAATTATTTATATGCAAGCATCCTTCCAGTGAGCCCACATTTAGATAAAAATTAGAGAAATGTGGTCTTGGGAATAATTATTGTCATATGAATGAAGTTGAATAAAGAAAGAAGGGGTTTATTGTCAAGGTAACTCTTCATTTCAATAGTGAGCATTAGCATTCCTTGGATTTAATTACAAAATAACCAAAACATAATTTGAAAGCATTTATATCTAGACAAATAAAATCAACAGATTGACAAAATCAATAAATAAAAAAAAAGAAATAAGCTTTATTTTGGAAAATGCTTTTGTAGTGCTTAGATTCTAATATTCTAGAAAATGTTAAGTATTTATTTAACTTCCTGATTTCTTTCCTATAAACAAAACATTAAAATGACACCTATAAATTAAAATACGATGTAATGTTTTTTTAGAGAATTCAATCAGCAACTTAATTGTAACCTGTTTGAGGCAGAAAAAAGAGAAAGAAAATAAAACCGAGAAATCACTAACGTGATAAATAATGTCTATCATTTATGAAGGAAAATTAGCCATATTATTGATTATTTCCAAATTTTGAATTGTGGAAAAAACATATTAACAATTACAAATTAAGTAAAGTTAACAGCAAAGATGAAATCGACATTTTTATCAGGCAATTTACTGAACTTTTTCCAGAATGCTAATATTTCCCAAAAATAGATAAGAACCTCTCAATTAGTATATCTGTCATAGACTTTCAGATCTGTAGGGTTTTCTGTTTTTCCTAAATATTTCAGGAATAAAAGCTTATGAAGGAACCACTGCAGAGGACAGTTATACCGAGGAAAACAAAGTTGGAAGAGCTCACACTTCCAAATAAATTTTTTACTCAGATACAACAAGCAACTAGAACTAATTATGTATTTTCCTCCATTCTAACTGAAGTAGAAAGGGGATAGAATACACAACTCTGAGTTTTCTTCTTATTTTGTTTCTTTAGTTTAAGAATCCTCTCTACCATGCTTGACCAGCGCCCATGACTGCCTCCAGAAGTCCAAGTAGGTCAATAGCCCACAAACTGTCTTTTTGAGATTCCATATAAATCCTGTCAGACTGGCTAAGATCAACAGCAGATATGACAGCTCATGCTGGTGGGGATGTGGAATCAAGGGGAAATCTCCCCTTCTGGTGAGACTACAAACTTACGCAGTTACTATGGAAATTAATATGGTGGTTCCTCAAAAAATTGGGAATCAATCTACCTAAAGACTCAGCTATAAAACTCTTGGGCATATACCCAAATGATGCTCCATCATACCACAAGGACACCTTTTCAAATATCTTTGTCACAGTTTTATTAACAATAGTCAGAAACTGGCTATTATTATCAATAGCCCAGATATCCCTCAACCAATGATGGATAAAGAAAATGTGGTGTATTTGCACAATGGAGAATTACTCAGCTGTTATAAAAAAAAATGCCATCATGAAATTTGCACGAAAATGGATGGAACTAGTAAAATCTTATCCCGAGTGATGTAACCCAGACCTAGAAATACAAACACGGTACATATTCAATTAGAAGTGGATATTAGCTGTTAAGTAAAGTATAATCATGCTACATTTAATAGACCAAAAGTGCCTCAGTAACAAGGAGGGCTCAAAGGGGAATGCGTTCATATCCTGGGAAAGGCAAATACCTTTTATGGGTGACCAGGAGATGTGGGATGAGGATGTGAACAGGGAGTATCAGGCAGGTGTGTAGGATACAGGGAGAGAGTACATTTAGAATGGGGGGGGGCATTGTGGAGGGAAGAATTTGGGAAGGTATTTCAGTGGAAACTCCCTGGAATCAGTAATGGTGACCATATCTGTATCTAATGAAATGATTATGTAGTTTTAAGCTTGAACCTATTTCCACGGTGGATCATATTTATTTATTTATGAATAATGAATCATCCCTTGCTTAGACCATGATATTTAAAATTTATTTGTTTTCTTTTATTTACTATTTATTAAAATATATAAAGCTTAAGTATCTGATACATGTAAACTCTTTTTTTTGAGTTTTAAAACTGCAATCACTTTTCTTTTATTTTTTTATTTTTATTTTTATTTTTTTTTTTAGTTTTTGGAAAACATTTCCGCCTCCTCCCCTTTTCCCATTTCCCTCCCCCTCCTCCCACATATCGCCCCCTCCCCCCACTCCATTCCCCCTCCCTCTTGAGTCTGAAGAGCAGTCCTGATTCCCTGCCCTGCGGGAAGTCCAAGGTCCTCCCCCTTCTATCCAGGTCCAGGAAGGTGAGCATCCAAACAGGCTGTAAACTCTTAACAATAAGAACAATGTATGCACCAATTGTTGTTTTACTCCCTACTTCTCTGTGTTACTTTTATATCTCATTTTCAGGTGTGAATTCCTTCAGTCTAATAGGATTGGAGATTTTGTCTGTTTTCTCTTTCCTGTAAAATTTCTGAACCGCTATTTCCAAAACAGTATCACATAAATACCATTTGCAATTTTTATCTTCCTGTGATATGAAGCAAAAATACAACAGAAGTGACTTCTACCCCAGATATTCCCAAGTCCCAGTTCTCTAGCTAGAAATCCAGGGGTAAACAAGGTAGTAGGACAGGTGAGGCTGTTTTTCTTTGCTCAGAGATTGCTACCTTTACACAGCGCCCTCACAGGTTGCTGTTCTGCAAAATCATCAAGAGAAGAGCAAGTTTTTGTTGCTTCCTCTTTATCTATATATAATATAGTTATACTAAAACCACATTCTTATGGAGTTTAATAGCCTTGATTTCCTCTTCCACAATATTTTGTTGGTTCTTGCCACACTGGAGTTTCAACAAGTCAATTTTGAAATAATTCGCCATCTAAAACCTTCCACATTTTTACATTATTTAATTAAGTTTTAATTTGTTTAAAATTAGTTTTCATCTCTTCAGATAATTTAAAAATACCATATTTACCTTGAGTAATATTTTTAATTTCTTATATTCTTTCTAGAAAATTCATTTAAGAAGAGGATACAATTATTTTGTTCTCTACACAGCACCAGTTTCTAATCCAGGGGCCATGCATCTTAGCACATGTAACTGAATTGAAAGACACAACAAAAAGAAAACAACGAAGAAAACTATTTGTATTAAAAATAGTTTCAAAATTCTCATTAAAGAATTAAATGAAATATCGAATATAATCATATATCCTGAAGATCATTTAACATAATCAATTTGGCCTTGTCCTAGAAATGTAGGAATGTTTCAACATACATCACTCACTAAATGTAATACATCTTACAGAATTAATTATGAAAAAACAAATGGTCATCTCAATCGCTCAGGAAAAGACCTTTGACCAAACTCAACATGCTTTCCTGGTAAGTAATTATTTTAATTGGAAAATAAATGAAGACTGTTCATGATGTCACTAATTTCCTCAGAGAAAGGATACATCTTGCTACATTTCCAAAGTTTTACTAAATCAAGACTCGGCAAAGTGATAAATACAGTTAATACAGCAAATTTTAACAAATCCATTCAGTTCTATTGTAGCAATAAGCTATTCCAAAATAGGTCTTTCCTTGTTGAATAGTACAGATTTATGGAATATAATCTACATAGATTTCAGTCTTCATTTTACTGTTAATCACTTGAAAGCTATAATATATTTCTAAAGAATTGTTTAAGTGTGAACTTTTTTACAATGAAAATTTTGTTTGAAGTATTAACATGGTTAGATAAGGTGCTTGATAGATTGGTTATACATAAATTCATGTATATTATATACATGAATGCACATGCGTGTGCGCTTGCGTGTGTGTGTGTAATTTTGTTTTTGTTTTATTCCACCTCCAAAGAGCTTACAAGGTAGTTTTGTAAGGAGCCCATTACAATTTCCAGGTGACTTTAATTTCAATCAGTGACTTTTGAGAGTGAGAAGGAATGTTTAACTACTTTGGCAGGACTCCATCAGCTGGACAATGCTGATGTTTGTGGTCTCTGTAAATAGAATTTTCCACAAGCAAGTTAGGGATTTTACTCAGATTTGTCTTATTCAAAATGACAGATACAATACCCTTACAAATAAATATATGTACAAAAATAAGTACTGTGGAAACAAAATTGCATATCTATTCATTTTTGAGTGACCAGGGGAGAAATAGGGCCATATATAATTCTAGAGTTCTCAAAATATGATAACAAAGTCTCTGGCTTGTATTTCCTACTTCATATTTTGCTGTGTCATGAATTCAGAACATTTGTGATTCCATGACCTGGTTGAACTATCAGTTCAAATATTATTCATCAGAACATACAAAACTATTTTTCCTGATTTTTGCAAGAGTATTAAGAAAATCTGAAATGCTACACTTTCTACTGTATGTTTAAATTTCCTGATAATAAATTTGTAGAAATGTACAATTTCTAGCTGAGGACTACATGGATTCTTTTTAACTGTGATCTTAGTGGTCAAATGCTTTGCCCCTCTATTTTATTTCACTGAACACATTCAAGTGGAGATTCAGGAGTTGTGTTTTTAGTCACTCCCTGCTAATAAGGTCAATAAGGGTGTATTGTAGTAATATGGGCGGCGGCAGGGTTGCGTCCCCCAACATCCCAGCCGCCGGCTCGGCTTCGGCTAGCTTATGCCCTGAAATAATTACACAGACACTGTATTCTTTTATAAACTGCTTGGCCCTTAGCTCTAGCCCTTACTGGCTAATTCTGATATCCCAATCAACCCATCTCTAACAATCTGTGAGCACCGGTCTTACCGGGAAGATTCTAGCCTATGTCCATCCTGGATTGGAGCTTCATTGCTTGCGTCTGCCTGGGAACTGGGACATGGCGTCTCTCTGAAGGCGTCTGCTCTGGAGAGGAGAGCTGCGGAGTCTGACCTCACTTCCTCTTCCTCCCAGCGTTCTGTTCTGTTTACTCCACCCATCTAAGGGTGGGTCTATCCAATGGGCCTAGCAGTTTCTTTATTCTTAGCCAGTGAAATCAACAGATTGATATATGACACTCCCACATCACTTCCCCTTTTTCTGTTTAAACAAAAAAAAAACGAAGGCTTTAACCTTAACATAGCAAAATTACATATAACAGTTATCAAGTAAAAGTTACATCAGAAACATTTATACATATAACAAAATTGACCTTAAAATCCATACCAATGCAAATTATTCATACCTATATCATTTCCCCCTTTAAATGTAAAAGAACATTTATAAACTATATTTGGGAACATGGGCGCAGTTTTTTCTCTCCAAACTGCTTCCTGCTGAATGGGGGCGTCGTTAATCAGATTATTTAGGGTGTAACCTGTGTGCCAGGTTTATCTCAGTTGGCAGTTGAGCAAGGCAATTTTCTGAAGATGTTCACAGCAACCCTTCAGGAGGACGTGGTCCATCATACCAAATCGGGATAAATGCAATCCACAAGGTCTGATCCTCTGTGAAAACAAAAGCAGAATCTCTTTTCCAAAGTATCATATCCTTAGATCCAAATTTTAAAATCATACCCTCATGATATCCGTTCTGGTTCCACTGGGCAGCCCATATAATGAAATGTCTCTCTGTACTTAGCTCCTTCACAGTCAAAAATTTTAAAGAAAACACAATAATACAAAGAATCCAGACTCTCTGTGAATTTTTCATCTTTACGCGGCTTAATTTTTATTTATATCTATAACTATCTGTACTCTGTCTCTTTAAAGACTTTACTTTTACTTTTTTCTTTTTAAACAATTAACTTTATTCTCTATATTCTTTTTCTTCTCTCTCCCAAGCCAACGTACATTTATCCAACAGTGTGACTCATTTAGTGGTCTGAATCTGTCCTATTGTGAATCTGCAATTTTTTACTATCCAGGAGCACTTTTGATTTACGCCTTTAAATCACTAGGCGCTTAAGAATCTAAGCTGCGACATTTCTAGGTTAACTTTTTGCTTTTTGAGCATATATCTTTGACCTGGAATAATTCTGTAGACCAGGCTGTCTTTGAACTCTCAGAGATCCGCCTGTCTCTGCCTTCCAGGCATTGGGATTAAAGGCGTACACTACTATACCTTGAACTCACAGAGATCTGTTTGTCTCTGCCTTCTAGGCACTGGGATTAAAGGCGTGTGCTACCACACCTTAAGTCACAGAGGTTTACTTTAAGAATTTTAACTTTTAGTCTGCATATATTTTTAATACACTTTAAACCATTCAGAAATTTTCTGTCTTTGAATCTCTCTTTACTGTATATCTCTCTTTTTCTGACCACAAGAGCCTTTAATTTGCCAAGCAATATCAGTAGGACTAAAGGCGTGGCTTTGCCAGCTAGATCCAGTCCATTCCTTAGCTTTCCAGCCTCATGGCGGAAATACAGGCTGCAGCCATGTTTATAGCCACAACTGGCTTTTCAAGGTCCCTGCCAGCCAGCAAGCTACAACAGACAACACTCAAGTCCTCTCTCAGTAGCCGGCCCTCCTGCCTCAAACAGTCAGAGTTTGCCCTGGCAGGATGGCCCAGAAAGCCGGCATTTTTAAAACAACACAGGTTTGTTCCTGCTGCTGAGTCAGGAAAATTTCAAAATGTAGGACGTACCATTTTGTGCTAGCTCTGTGGCTACCAGGTAGGAGCGGCACTCAGCACTTTAATTCTGAGACTGAGCGTGCAGCACAGAAATTCTTTTCATCCAAGTTACATCCAAATCTGAGACGCAGAGCACTACGCAGTCTGAAAACACGTCCCTGTATGGCAGCAAGAATCCGCCATGCTCTTCCGCCTGCCTAAGCCTGATTCTGCCTTCTGCCCAGGAGCAGGCAGGGAGCTCAGAGTCATCGTCAAGGTCTCAGAGCACTCTCCTTCCGATCCCAAGCGGGAACAAAAACATAAAGCCAGAGTTTGCACTGGCGGCACAGCCCCAAGGAGCTGTGCTTTAAAATGACACAGCTTTTTTTTCTGCTGCTGTTGCCGAATCAGGAAATCTCTCTACAGCACGCCACCAACAAACAGCAAAAATCTGTGTTAAACTCTCTCTCCATTATTTTTAAGCCTTCTCAGGTTTTTTAAGTGGGTTTAGTCCATCACGTCGGGCGCCATCTGTAGTAATATGGGCGGCGGCAGGGTTGCGTCCCCCAACATCCCAGCCGCCGGCTCGGCTTCGGCTAGCTTATGCCCTGAAATAATTACACAGACACTGTATTCTTTTATAAACTGCTTGGCCCTTAGCTCTAGCCCTTACTGGCTAATTCTGATATCCCAATCAACCCATCTCTAACAATCTGTGAGCACCGGTCTTACCGGGAAGATTCTAGCCTATGTCCATCCTGGATTGGAGCTTCATTGCTTGCGTCTGCCTGGGAACTGGGACATGGCGTCTCTCTGAAGGCGTCTGCTCTGGAGAGGAGAGCTGCGGAGTCTGACCTCACTTCCTCTTCCTCCCAGCGTTCTGTTCTGTTTACTCCACCCATCTAAGGGTGGGTCTATCCAATGGGCCTAGCAGTTTCTTTATTCTTAGCCAGTGAAATCAACAGATTGATATATGACACTCCCACATCAGTGTATGGTATCCATGTATTTAGAATTTTGAACTGACTTTATTTTATTTCTATGAAGTGTCAATTTTATTAGGTCTGGAACTCTTATTTGTTTTTGTTGTGTCCCTAATACACAGGTTACTAAAATGGCAGGTGCTTCATAAATAAGCAGGATAAAAATTATCTACAAATTGAGCAATTTAAAGATATTCACCCAATCAACTGGCTTTAGAAAATGTCAGAAATTTATTGTGCTGACTTAATATAGGTGAGAGCTGGGTACCAAGGTACTGTGAGAAATCAAAAGTCTTACTTATAGAAATAACTTTTTGCTTAAATTGGCCAATAGTTTTTTTAAATGAAATTGATATATTTTTGATTAAATCAATATTAGTATAAATATTTAATAAAGCATTATTGATTCTGGTAAAAATATGAAAATAGTACAGTTGACCTTAGTTCCTAAGCGAGAACAGATGAAATCAAACTCAACTCTCAGTACTGACAGTAGCTAACAATAATACTAATTAAAGTTTAGTGGTAGAGTGTGTTTGTGTGTTTTAAGCTTGAGCCTATATCCACAGTGTGTAGTCTTTTTGCAAGGATTTTAATGATTTTCACCACTACTAACCTTAGGCATACTTCATGATATTCTTATGAACAGAAATGCCATTTGTTAGTTAGGAAATATGGCTGAATTCTGGCAAGTCACATTAGAGGTAATGCTTACTAACGTGAAAACTTAACCTTGGCAGACACTTTCAATGTATTGAAATTGTGAGTTTATGCTTCAGTAAAATTCCCATACAAACATGCACACATAAACATACACACATTGTACAAAGTCATATATTTCTCACTGCTACCAAAATTTTGTTTTCTACATGATATAATCTTCATGTAGAAATTCAGAAATTACACAGAAACAAACAATATGAAAATAACATCATAAACTAAACTTACTTCTTCATGGGAAACAACTATGATAATTTTGGACAATACATGATATAATCTTCATGTAGAAATTCAGAAATAACACAGAAACAAACAATATGAAAATAACATCATAAACTAAACTTACTTCTTCATGGGAAACAACTATGATAATTTTGGACAAAACAGGCGTACACAGCCTACTATCTTTTTTATCCTGTTTTCTCATCTGTGAGTGACAAAGAACATTGCCTGGTCTTTGGGGACAGGTTGAAGAAAAATAGAAGGCATTCCACACATCCTTGGCTTTACTGTTGAGAAACTTTAAGACAGTAGTAGGAAATTTGAGAGTGATTCTTCCCAATGATTCTACTGGGAAGCATGGGCAAATGCCTAGAGTTTCAAGAGAGATTGCTGTAAAATAAGGCACCTTCCCCTTTCCTATGGTTTCTGTGGGATTTCTAGAAAACTTAATGCTACTGTTAATTTGATTCTCACAGGTAAGTTCATAGGCATGCAATCCAAGTCCTTGAGAGCACATGGCTTTGTGATGTCTTTGTTTTCCTAGTTATTGCTTGTGTCTCCATTTAAATTTAAATTAAGACAAAATACACACTCCTCCAACTTAACTTTCTTCCTAACCCTCTATTCAATGTAGCTATTATCACTCTTATGATGATTATCCTTAACTTTTGCTGAGAGAAAATACTATCGTATAATTTCATACTATGTGACCCCTGCCTATGATTGTTATTCTGGTTACTGCCCAGCTTGTTGCCCTCCTGTAGTGTATTACATACTTTTCTTTCTGAAAAAAAAAGTCACTATGGATAAAAAGAGGAAAGAGAAACATGATTGTAGTATATAAATGGTTCCTTACCATTTTGACTTGTTTCTGAAATCTTATAATTTGTATCAATTATGAATAGAACCTAGACTTGCTTATGGTTATATGATAACCTGGGTCTGAGTGAAATCAGAGAATGACAACACATACACCCTGATTCCTGCTTGGTGTCTTGCTTTATAAAATTCTCTTGCTAAAGTAGAAGAGGAGAATTGCTGATCTAAAACGAAAAAAAAATGGGAAAAGGAGTAGACAGATGGGAGGTGTTGAATCAACCCAAATGAAATATAAGACCCCATATAAAAACTCTGCTTTGTAAGTTACTTTTTAAATTGATTTTTATTGAGCTCTACATTTTTCTTTGCTCCCCTTCCTGCCTCTCCCTTCCCCTTTAACCCTCTTCCAAGGTCCCCATGCTCCCAATTTACTAAGGAGTTCTTGTCTTTTTCTACTTCCCATGTAGATTAGATCTATGTATGGTTAGTTTTAAAATTAAAAACAAACAAACAAACAAACAAGATTAAATCTTGTAAACATTGACTGCGTTTTTGTTTTCCAGCTGCCCAGACCCGGATAATCACAAAACTTTATTAATTACCACACTGTTTTGGCTCGATTGTATTTTTAGCTAGCTCTTACATCTTAAATTAACCCATTTCCATTAGTCTGTGTATTGCCTCTAGACTGTGGCTCACCGTTGCCAGCATGTTACTCTTTGGCAGCTACATGGAATCTCCTTGACTCTGCCTTCTTTCCTTCTCTACCTCTGTTTGGACTTCCTGTCTTGCTATATTATGCCCTGCCATAGGTCAAAGCAGTTTCTTTATTAATCAAAGGTAATAAAGCATGTAGCACGTTCACAGCATACAGATGGAAATCCCACAACAAACTGCTGAGAGAATGCTGAAGTGCCCTCTGAGGAAAGGATACCATTAAGTAAACAGCCTATGTTATGAAAAGAGAGGGAAGTAATACTGGGTGGCATGGTTTAAACAAAGATGAGGGTGAGATGATGATGAAGGAGAAGGCAGAATTTAGGGGGAAGAGATATGAAGAAGCCATAAGAAAACACGCTAATATATAACTTAATTAAAAGCATAACTTTAAAAATACAATTTTAGAGCATTATTATGCATAGGTGGATAACGCTGACCCCAGTAGCCTTGGGTTATTAAACAAAAATCCCAGGGCTAGCTATAGGAATCTTTGCTAGGAATTGTTGCCAGAAAGGACACAGAACTACACAAGTTCTTTCCATTGCTGTTGATTGCACAGCGTAACTTAATCTTTCTACTGATTGGCTAAAGAATCCAGAGAAATAACGCTCAAAATAAGCTCTGGCTTCCTTCCTGCTGGTTAGTCTTCAGAATACCAGAAGTTGTTATGCAGACAATGGGGAGAGAAAAGTCAGCAAAGGTACTCCTTAGCTCTTCACCTTGTATGCTTCCAAACAATTCACCAAGGAAAGGGGTGCTTACATCCACAGTAGTGACACCAACAGATTTCTAACTGGATCTAAAAGTATTCTATAGCAACAAGTTCAGGTTCAGTACTATTGATCTGGTCTAAATCTCACGTCTGTGCAGATTATGCCTCTAGCGTTGTATGTATTGCAATTGTTTTGCTAATATTTTTGCATACTGCTTCTTGAATCTTTATAGAATAGTTATGTCTTCAGCTTTTATCAAAGATGCTTCTGTGTTTAGCAAACACTGATTAAAAGAGAGCCTCATAGATAGTCAAAATGCTGGGAAAAAGTGATGACTGAATGTTTATCATCAAACAAGACATCCATTTCACTTCTTCCTAGGATTAGGGGATATAATGAGGTGGTGTAAAATTGGAAGAGTTAA
This sequence comes from Microtus pennsylvanicus, assembly GCF_037038515.1. Classification (NCBI taxonomy): domain Eukaryota; kingdom Metazoa; phylum Chordata; class Mammalia; order Rodentia; family Cricetidae; genus Microtus; species Microtus pennsylvanicus. The sequence continues at coordinate 20,458,162 of NC_134594.1, forward strand.
AATATGAGGAGTAAGGTTCCTAAAATCCTTTATGTAGCGTGAAATAACCATCACATGTGTAAAGTTACAGATGCAGTTTTCTTCATAGGACATCATCAAGACTGAGGAGATAAACATGCACTCATGTACTCATGTGATACAATAATTCATGGGATCCTGCCAAGGGTATCACATGATATTAAAAGATTTTTGAGAAAAAAGGAGTCATTATTTTCAGTGATGTAGTCACTGGTAAGAAGTTTATGCTTTTTATCCAAGCCAATTTCAGTTGCCCTGGTTAAAGCTACTGATTCACAAATCTAAAAAAAATCAAAATACATGAAATTCTGATAGATCTTAGTGAAGAGTATATAGGGAGTTGTAGGGATATGGGAAGGATAAAAGAGTATAAAGACATGAGTGTGAACAGGCTGTATAATATACTTACACAGAATTTCAAAGACTAAATTAGTAAAGAATTCACATTATGTTCCAAAGTTGAGTCTCTCTCACATTGCAGCGGTGACAAAGAAAAGAAGGATCAATACTTTGTCACTTATTTCAGGGTAAAGATCCTTCCCACTGGGCAGAAAAAGCTTTGAATTTATCAGACCTCCTTCCAAACCCTAAACCTACATGTCTAAACAGGAAGGACTGGTTCAAAGAAGAAAAAAAATAACAGAAACATCAGTCTTGTACATGACCATTTGGGAAGTCCATGACTTCCCAAAGCTGCATAAAATCGGTTGTATTAAAGTAATATAATCAAACCAATTATACCCAAATCATTAATATGTGTGTATGGGGGAGGGGCATGTGATATGATGTGGAGTGTGTGTGTGTGTGTGTGTGTGTGTGTGATGAGATGCAGATGTTCACTTTATGTGACTTTCTTAGTTATTAGTTACTTATATATTTTTTTAAGAATGAAAAATTATTTCTCAATTCCTGAATCTAACTGAGCTAGAATAGTTAGCCAGCAAGTTTCAGGGATGCTCTTGTCATTTGTCATTCCCTTCCCAGCACTGAAGTTAGAGATGAGCACCTCCAAGCCAACCTTTTATTGTGGGATCAATGGACCCAACATCAATTTCCCATGCTGTAGAGAGAGGCCATTTTCAACTGAGTAAGCTCCCCAGACACTCCAAATCTTACCTTATCAACACCATGTCTCAGTATATTTTATCAAATTGATGTTGAGACTGCTAGTGCTCTAAAATAAATCAAAAAAATCAAAGAACATAAGCTTTCCCTTAGGAATATGTAAAACTCTCAATCATGGACCTAGGTAGAAGAAATGTTGCAGTTTATCTACATTGTCTTGGTGCTGTGAGGTAAATGCTTTAGGAAGATCATGACCTTAAGCTAGGGACAAAATTCTACAAGCAACAATAGTTCATTTTACAGCACACTTGTCACATGGTCTTATCTCCATCGAAGCTTGGTCAGTGTGTATAGTGTTTACTGTACAAACATTAGGAACTGAGTTTAGATCGTCACAGCTCATTAAAAGTCAGGCACAGAGGAATACGCTCATATTCCCACAACTGTGGCACATGGGGACCCCAACAAGATGAACCCTGTGGTTTTGCTGCAAGTTAGTCTGACCTAATCAGTATGCCTCAGGTTTTGTGGGAAATCAAGAAATTAAGAAGGAGAGAAATTGATGAAGATATCATCATTGACCTCTGGCCTCCATACACATGCCTACACACATATATTCATAAACACAAACAGCCTCACACCCACACCCATGAAAACCAACTTTTTAAATTATAGTGGAAGACGGGAAGTAGACAATCTTGACAATTTCATTGTGCTGCAAATATGTTGCATGAATTTTGAAATATTTGCATATATTTAATATATATTGAGACTTATATGCATTTGTTTTGAAGTAATCAATATACACACAAGTGAATTGTTCACTAAGTCAGGGTTTTAAGAGAACTCTAGGCATTTCTTTTGCTCAATGGCATCGTCATAACTATAAAACTACAAATCTGTTTAAGTTTTTGAACAAATGATACAGCATCATATTCAGAATTTTGTAGATCTTTAAATCAGATGCCATATCATGAGGGTTGAATTTATGTATTTCAATTTTAAGAACTCCAGTTGAAGAACCATTGATCCTTAAAGTTCCAGGGTTTGCCTGTGTGGACATTTCTTAGAGGTAACAACAGCAGGAACATTGCAGTATATTATTGCAGGAAGCACTTGAACATGCAACACTTGAAAATACAGGTATTACTTATGGGCTGTTTATTTTTTTCCATGTTAGTTTTCTTTTGATGGTGGATATAATCATTATACTAGATTTGTTTTACAAGCTGTGTTATCTTATATTTTGTTTCCTTTCTTTCTTAATCATTGTCAGCATAACCAAATAAAAGTTAACAATATGAACCAATGTTACCATCACATTTTTATTGTCATAAAATTCTAACTAAAATATTTAATGCTGGGATAGAATTAAAGACCTACCGTTGGAGGTCAGTAAAGCCAGCATTTTTATTAAGTGATTTTATTTTTTTCAGCTACTTAATATATTTTCTGATTGAGTGTTGCCTTTCACTTGAGGCAACTTTGCAAAAAAAATAAAGGAATTTTTAAAATAAATGACATAACACTCAAGATTTCATCTTAGTCACATGCTCAATATTTGAAATGCAATATAAAACACTGAAGCGGTAAGACAGGGGTAATGAGGAAATTGCTGTAACTGACTAACCACTCCACTAATGTACGATAACAAAGGCCCCATTACCCAATTACCTAAAATGTAAAGTAAGATTTTAAGAGTTGAATAATGAGAATCAACAATATGTCTCAACAGGTAAAAGCATTTTCCATATTAACCTGGTAACCTGAACTTGATCCTCGGAACTTACAAATAGGAAGTATGTACCCAGCGTCTGTAATCCCAATCTCCTAAAGAGAGGTGAGAAAAAAAGACAGGAATCACCAAAAAGCGCAGCAGCAGATAGATTGCAGGACATGGTGCAGTAGACACAGGGGAACTATGCTTCAAAAAAGTGAAAAGGGAGAACTGACTCAGAGAAGTTGACCTCTGACCTACCCATAAGATGTGCCTCGTGCAAGTGCATACAGGTATACACACCTTCACACACACACACACACACACACACACACACACACACACACACACACACACCAAATAGCATGGGAAGATTTAACACTGAACAACTAAAGATGTCAATATAGAATAAGTAAATTATCTTCAAGTCTGTACTAAATCATCAAACTCATTCTTTTTTTTAAAAAAAAAAAAATCTGAGTGAGAGCCTCAGCAGACTGTTTTTTAGTCAACCCAATATCAATGCCATAGAGGACAACATTGTCAACAGTTTTGGAGATGGAGAATTTTTTTCCTGTTTGTCTAGAACAGTTAAGTAGATGGTACCATGTCAGCAAGAAAGTAAATGCATTTTATTTTTCTTGTAAAGCTTATGGATGAGAAAAAAAATTGTGAGTATAGGACAACATAATAATTGGGCATGTCCTATTTTATTATTTGTGCTGAATTGTATTTTTACTACAGCAGATCCCATTAATACAGTAATAAATACAATAGAAATAACCTAGAAAACTACATTATCACAGTTAAAGATCAGCTACTTGACTGGAATGCAAGCCAGTTTTTAGCTGTTGAGAATGTTAACTTTTAGGACTTGTCAGTATAAAAAGAACATCCTACTATTAGGTCAGATGGGATAATTATTAGGATAACTGGAAATTTTACTGAGTGACTTTTATGTAAACTAATCCATGTATTATTTATTGGACACTTTAAGTACAGTAGTGATTATTATCTGATGTTTAGTTATCAAATTTACTAAAATAACAAATACATGTAATTTGGTGCTACTCAGCTCTCACAATTTAACAAGTCTGTAGAATGTAATGATTTCATTCCATAACTGTTGAGAGGGCATCCCAGTCTACTGGAAATTAGTGCAGTCATAAGATGTCAGCAATTTGATCTCTGTTCACCAGTGGGATCAAATTCATGTGTCTTGTAGATAAATTTAATTAAAATTTTTGATATGTTGTGATTAACTAGAGTACGCTCCTAAGACTAGATGAAATAGAGAATCAAAATCATTTAATAAGCAAAGGAAAGAGTGAGAAAAGGGTAAGAAATTAAACAACACTTTTACATATTTTTCAACATTAGAGTTTGTCTTTTTACAAAGGAGAGTTTGTCAACGGGTTGGAATATCATTTAAGTGATGTCACACATATTCTATTTCTTAATATAAGTTTTAAATAATGGCATAATGAAAGGTTTTAATCTAAAATTGCTAGTTTCTTAGAGATGAAAAAAATGATATCAGAACACACAACTGATCCCTAAAAGTTCTGAGCTGCACCATGATGCTTTCCTACTAAGGAGGAGAAATACAACAAGAATATCTGCTGAGCTCTGAGGGCAATTTATGCCTAGAGGGTAGGTAGAACAGAAAGTTCAGGGAGACACGAAAATTAGAAAACCATTATTTAAAACAAAACTATGGCAAATGATGCAATGAAAGGTTTACAGTGTTCTTAGGTAGAATTACAGCTTCAATATGATTTCAAAGTAGGGCACAGATGAGGAGAGAACTAAGGGTGTAGCTACTTGGCAAATGGATCCCTTGTCTAGTGTGCAAGGATACCTGATTTGCATCCAAACACTATATAAAATGGATGCAGAGACTGCACATGCCTGTGATTCCAGTAATAGATCAGGAGAGGAAAGAGTATCAGAATCTGAAGGGCAACATCTCTTATGCAAAGCTTGAGGCTACCCTGAGCTATATAATATTATGTGTCGAAATATTAGAACTAATAAATTTATAAATTGGTGTAAGGATGATAAAATGGGTGAATATATAGATGATAGGTACCTATATTGATATAAATGATATATGATAGATAGATGATAGATAGATAGATGATAGATAGATAGATAGATAGATAGATAGATAGATAGATAGATAGATAGATAGATAGATAGATGATGGATAGCCGGAGGAAAAGCTATATGCTATATAGTGATATAGATATAGACAGAGATTTAAAGCAAAATCAGTTTGCATTATGGAAAATTTCACTATCTTCTTGACATTCTGGTTTAAAGATATGGATATAGTAAAAAAACAAATGTAGATACGCTGATTAGCTTTAGGGTAAAGAATTTTATTTGAAAATGTTCTTTCTGAACATTAAAATAATCTGAAAGTATAAATAATCCTTGGGAAGTCATTCAGATAATGACACAGCCTCCCATTGACCATCACCATACTGTCTACATACTCTTACAGCCTTGCAGGAACAAAAGAAATATCACTGCTAATGTGAAATCACGGTTCCATTTTCTTAGCTGATCAAAACTATTTGTCTCATTTTAATGAGCCCAAGAAATTGCTTAATGATTTTATGATTTTGGAGATGTCACACTGAGTCGAGGAAATCAGGCTGTAAGATTAGATACAAAAAGAATGGCATCATCTGCAATGTTTATTGCATGTAAATTCTTTCAGACAAAATGGGAATAATTTGTTATAGATAAAGAAGAGTCAAGTTATTGCTATCTTTTACTGTACCATGCAGAGCAGCTGTATTTTATGGTGTGGTTGGAACTGATTACAGAAAGTACCAGCGATATCATCCAGAGATAAAGGCTTCTTATATCCTCCTGTATGTAGTTAAGTCATTGCTATCACTTAATGTCAATATTTGAGGCTGTATTGGAAGGTTTTAGCAGGGATGATAGCTACTCATGTAGCTCTGACTGATGACTAGTCATTGAGAAGAATGTTAGAAAGATCTTCAACATCCAACAACCACACACCCCCAAAAAAGAAATAAAGTGGGCATGAGGGAGAAAGCACAGACCCAATATGTCAGCTGGATGAGCTGATGAACACCCAGAAGTACGTGCATACATACAGAAACACGCACATATGTTCATAAATACAACATACACGAATGCATACCTGTAATTGTATAACTGCAAGAACAGGTAAATAAGCACATAGACTGACTTTTCATTCATATTTATATGTAATTGCACATTGCTTAAGAAGTATAGTAGTATAACATCTGCATTTTTAAGGCAAGATAGGTTAATTTATTTAAACTTTATTGCTGTCTTTCAGTTTTCTAAACAAATGTTTACTTCACACATCAACTGCTGATAAATTCTCTTGGTCAAAAACCAAATTAACTTCCAGACATAGAGGTCGGAAGGTTTCATGCAATTCTACTGGAGAGTAACTGCCACCTACGTTCTCATATAGGGGTTGGAGAGAAAAGGAGGCTGTGGGGGCCATGATGTAATTATATTTAGAAATAAAAAAATATAAAAAAGATAATTCAATCAGAAAAAATAAACCTCACAAATAACAGGAAGAGATGCCACTGAAATATATGGACTACAGAAATTATCATAGTCCTGAAGATGAAGCAATACTATTTTGTAAGTTTGTAGAATCTTTACCTAGTGGATAGAACAAATATGAGATAGATAATTAGCAGTCAGAAAAACAGGATAATCAGTCAAAAGTCAAACAACTATGATATTAAAAGGTAGAAAAATAGGGTAGTTGGATTAGAGTCAATATTTGTAATCTCTGCAAATCTAGTTGATTAGCGGCCTTCAATTTAAGAGAGTAACTGTTGTAATTTATTACAAAATTATCAAAATCTGACAAATTATCCACAGTTAAGACCTTATTATCATTTATACTCAACAATGTATACAAACTCAAAATTTAATTGAAAGAACCACAAGAAATTTAATAAAATTTTTCATAAAAGTAATACAAAAATGGCAAAATAAAATACAATAATAAAATATAAGCTTAATGTAAAATATAAACTAAATCAGGAATCAAATGGATATGTATATAATACACACATATATAGGTATGCAGAATGATTGATTATATCTTCTTTTTACCAGACAAACATAAAGGAGAGATGGGTAAATAATCATTCCTAATTAAAGGAAAATAATTTCCATCTCTCATATATATAAGGGTGAGATATGTGCAAAACATGCATCGTTTGTGAAGAACCAAAAATTGGAAAAACAGATCCTTACTTGCAACACACAGAAAACCACACCTGTGATAAATAAGCGGTTCAAATTATTTCTCTTTACCTTTCAAGGTCTGTCAGAGCAAACTGCTAATGGGGGATTCAAAACAGAAAACAAATATAACTAGTAAAACAGTTAACAAAGATGAACTAACTATGTGAAAGAAGGAACCAAAGAAATAAAAGAGAAAATTATACCTCTTAAAAGTACATTGATTTTTTTATTAATGTATTTATTTATTAAAGATTTCTGTCTCTTCCCCCAAACAAGGGTTAACTAAAACAAAATTTCTATATGAAAGATTTATTTCTGCTTCTCATTTCAGGGATTGTATGTAGCTCCTGCTTTACGTTTATGTAACTGAAACAGTTTAGAATTTCCTTAGTAAACTAAGTTCCTAAACGTGTGTAAACAGAAATGAAAACAAAGAAACAATGTGAGACTTATTGAGCCAATTGGGGAATAGAATACTCATCCGGGTTTTTTCTATAAAATGCAGTTAGAAATCAAATGTATGAATGTTAAATAAACATATTCAAAATAGAAAAAAAAGTACATTGCTAGTACACATATGAACACAATCACTCATAAAGCAAGTGTTACACATTAGAAATAAAAGAACCAACAGTAGATCATGAATGTATGTTAGGGGAAATCATGTAGTGTACTGTATATTGAGTGGGACACTGTGAGCCACTTTATGCCATGTCTGATTATGACAAGAAGTGCAGAGACAAGAACATTCCTAGAATAACCATCATGCTTTAAGATCTCTTTCAACAGCCAGCATTAATTTTCATAGCTTATGGCAAAAAGGTGAGTCTGGAGTGTACTGAAGCATTCCAGGGTTTTGGAGGTATGTCAGCTTTCTTTGAATTCATGCCATCCCTACAGAGAGTACATGTTGAGTTCTCCTGAGGAATGTCTTCAGATATTCTCCTGCATAGACTCCATTATCTTATTTGCTCTCTAAACTGAACATGACTCAAAGCTGACAGTACTGTTTGTACTCCCCCATCTGTCTTAGCCTAACCCTTTCTCCATGGTAGAAAAGAAAAACAGGCTCATATTCAACTGAAATTGTAGACAGGGAGCTCTAGCTCGTTTGCAAACTATTTTGAGACAACAAACAAAACAGCAATTAGCAAACATTGATGTGTCCTGTGAAAGTAAAAGGCAGTGTACTAAACAACATTATAATTCAAGTGGGTTCCGATTTTTACATTTTCACCAAATTGATTAAAACTTAATGAAACTGACAGATGGTAGATCATGAAATCTATTTTTATGACATTTTATTATGCTCTTTTGATTATAAAACCCTATTATGAGAATAATTTAGCAGTATTACTGTAATAGGATTCTGACCAATACTTCCTAACTTACATTTGAAAGGGGTTCTAAAACTTTTTATCAGTAAGGACATGATGTGGCAATAAATTCAGAGTAAGCTTTAGTTCATTCTTTCAAGAATTGGTGGTTGTGTTTGCTCACATTAGAAGAAAATGTTGAAGGAGTACAGGCAGAAGGCTAGTGTGCACTGATAGAACTTAGAACCCAGGTTCAGTTCCCAGAATCTGTTTGGAACAATTCACAATTTTAGTAACTTTGTCTGTAAAATATCTGATACCTTTAAGTGGTCTACAGACACACACACACACACACACACACACACACACACACACACACGACAGAAGAAGAAGAGACAAAAAGGGATAGGAAAGAAAACAGAAAGGACAGAAAGAGATAATGAAAAATGCAAACTTAAAAATATTGTTAACTGTTTATTTGAGAGGAAAATGAGGGTGCATTTCTGGCATATTGCTAATATTTCATGTTTTAAATTATCTTTCAGGTTTCTGATTTTGTCAACGATGGGATTAAGTAGGACAAATCTCTCACTGGATACCTGGAAGATGTGAAAAATATTTTCAAATATCTCTTGAAACATATAAATAAACTTTCAAGAAAAAAATTTCATGAAATGTGAGACCAGGAATCCATCATTAAGGAAGTGTTTTCCAGGCAGATGAACTTGGAACCCTACCATCTCACCCAGAGGCATTGCTATTCATAAAGAGAAAGGAAAACTTTAGAAGAAATGTTCAGAAGTGCTGTGTGGAATTTTCTCCGGGGAGATGTTAACAAACATCTACTTAGGATAGAAAGAACAGATTTGCCCAAGTTCAGCTCAGTGAACCAAGGAGTATAATGGAGTTATTTACAGATGTATGAATAACCTTTGGATCTCTTCACCATTAAAGTAAAAATATTTTTTCTCCTAGCCACCCTTTGTGCCAATAAATTCTTGGGAATGGCCTGGCTCTCTAGGCCTCTCCCTGACTCCATCATTGAGAGTTAATAGGTCAGTCTTTTAAGGTTTAGAGTGAGTAATCACATGAGCTGACAGTTCAAGAAGTAAATGGCCATGTCATGCCCAGAGGGCAGCATTACACAAGAAGCTGAACAGAGCTTTCAGTAGATCAGCTGGTTTGAGAAGGAACTACTTAGATTATAGGATTGAGGGAAGGAAATGGTAGTTTTTAGTAACTTTGTCTTGAATTAACTCTACACATGAACAGATCACATATCTTTAATTTCTTAAGACAATGTTGTTAAACACAGAAACAAGATACCTTATGTTGTTGGCAATGGATAATATTAGTAAATCAGTAAATACCAACAAATGTGCATTTATGAAACATGACAGTAAAAAAAGCTAAAAATACATTATGCAAAGTATATATCAACAATAACGTAAACAGTTTCCAGTACTTACTGGTTTTGGGGTCACAAAAAACAATTTTCCACTTTTCAAGGTTATCAATTGTTAGTCCAAATACTTTATGCATCCTGCTTTTCAAATACTTAATATTTAGTCTCAATTCCTTTATTTATGCTATAATTATAAAGCCCTCATCTTCTAGGCAACACATGAAAATACTACTAAATGAGAAGATAATAAAGCAATAGATGATTGCTTCTGAAGAAATTCCCCAAGTTTCATAGATATGAATAATTTTTTCTGACAATCTTTTATTTAAATGATATTTAATATATATTTGGTAATAATTCTTAAGGTTATAGTTAAAAATATTTGTGATGATAATCATTAATTTAAAATACTTATTCTTTAGTCTTTCAACTTACTTTAAAATCAAACAGATCACTCAAGAACAAGGACATTTTTTCTTTATGATATAATAGGTATTTTTACATACACAATTCATATTTCATACAATGTTTTTAGAGGGATACTATTTATCTTTTTGAATTTTCGAGACAGGGTTTCTCCGTAGCTTTTTTGGTTCCTGTCCTCCTGGAACTAGTTCTTGTAGACCAGGCTGGCCTCGAACTCACAGAGATCCGCCTGCCTCTGCCTCTCGAGTGCTGGTATTAAAGGCATGCACCACCACCGCCCAGCAGAGGGATACTATTTTTATCTTTTGAGTATTTATGATTAAAATTTCTAGTCTGGTGGTGGCACACACCTTCAATTTCAGGACTCAGGGGGCAGAGGCAGGCTTATCTCTGTGAGTTTGAGGTCAGACTGATCTACAAGAGCTAGTTCCAGTATAGGCTTCACAGCTACAGAGAAACCCTGTCTTGAAAAACAAAAACAAACAAAAAAAATTTCTAGTCCTCTTCATTTGCCTACAAATATCAGGAAGTCATTGCTTTTTTAACTACTGAGTAATACTCCATTATGTAAATGTACCACATTTTCTTCATCAATTCTTCAGTTAAATGGCATCTGGATTGTTTCCAGGTCTGGCTTTTATGAATGGTGCTGTCATGAGTAGAGTTGAGCAAGAATTCATACAGTGTAGGTAAGCATCCTTTGGGTATATACCAAAGACTGGCATAGCTGGGTCTTGAGGTAGATTGATTCCCAATTTTGTGAGAAATTACCATTATGATTTCCAGAGTAACCATACAAGTTTGCACAACCACCAGCAATTGAAGAGTGTTTACCTTGTTCCACACCCTTCCCAGCATAAACTCTGATTAGTGAGGTTAATCTTAACCATTGTGATAAGTGTAAGATGGGATCTCACAGTCATTTGCATTTCCCTGTTGGCTAAGGATGCTGAACATTTCTTTAAGAGTTTCTCAAGAAGTTCAAATGGCCAAAAGACACTTAAGGTCATGCTCAACCTCCTTAGCGATCAGGGAAATGCAAATCAAAACAACAACAACTTTGAGATATCATCTTACACCCTTCAGATTGGCTAAAATCAAAAACACCAATGATAGCCTCTGCTGGAGAGGTTGTGGAGGAAGGAGTTCCCTCATCCATTGCTGATGGGAATGCAAACTTGTGCAACCACTTTGGAAAGCAGTGTTTCGGTTTCTCAGGAAATTCGGGATCAACCTACCCCTGGACCCAGCAATATCACTCTTGGGAATATACCCAAGAGATGTCTGATCCTATGACAAGGGCATTTGTTCAACTATGTTCATAGCAGCATTATTTGTAATAGCCAGAACCTGGAAACAACCTAGATGTCCTTCAATGGAAGAATGGATGAAGAAAGTGTGGCATATATACACATTAGAGTACTACTCACCGGTAAAAAACAATGACTTCTCGAATTTTGCATGCAAATGGATGGAAATAGAAAACACTATCCTGAGTGAGGTAACCCAGACCCAAAAAGATGAACATGGGATGTACTCACTCATAATTGGTTTCTAGCCATAAATAAAGGTCAGTGAGTCTATAATTTGATATCCTAAAGAAGCTAAATAAGAAGGTGAACCCAAAGAAAAACATATAGATATCCTTCTGGGTAGGGGAAGTAGACAAGATTGCCAGGCAAAAAATCAGGATCTTAAGGGTGGGATGGGAGGGGGTAAGGGGAGATGGGGAGAGAAAAGTGAGAAGGGTAGGATGGGGAGAACTTGGGGCAACGGGATGATTGGGATAAAGGAAGGCTGGATAGGGGAGCAGGGAAGCACATATCTTAATTAGGGTTGGGAAGAGACTTGAACCTAGAGGGGCTTCCAGGTACCCAAGGCGAGGTCCCCAGTTAGTTCCTGGGGCAGCTGAAGATAGGGAACCTGAAATGATCCTATCCTATAGCCATACTGATGAATATTTTGCATATCACCATAGAACCTTCATCTGGCGATGGATGGAGATAGAGACAGAGAACCACACTGGAGCACTGGACTGAGCTCCCAAAGTCCCAATGAGGAGCAGAAGGAGGGAGAACATGAGCAACGAAGTCGACCACGAGGGGTGCACCCACCCACTGAGACAGTGGAGCTGATCTACTGGGAGCTCACCAAGGCCAGCTGGACTGTGACTGAAAAAGCAGGGGATAAAACCGGACTCTCTGAATATGGCGGACAATGAGGGCTGCTGAGAAGCCAAGGACAATGGCACTGGGTTTTGATCCTACTTCATGTTCTGGCTTTGTGGGAGCCTAGCCAGTTTGTATGTTCACCTTCCTAGACCAGGATCGTGGGGGGAGGACTTTGGACTTTCCACAGGGCAGGGAACCCTGACTGCTCTTCAGATTTGAGAGGGAGGGGGAGAGGAGTGGGGGGAGGGGGAGAGGGGTGGAGGGAAGGGGAGAGGAATGGGGGGAGGGGGGAGGAGTGGGAGGCTGGGAGGAGGCGGAATTTTTTTTCTCAATAAAATAAAAGAAAAAAAAGAGTTTCTCTGCCATTTAAGATTCTTCTACTCAGAATTCTATTACAATCTGAATCCTGTTTTTAAATTGGATTGTTTGGTTCTTTGATGCTTAGTTTCTTGATGTCTTTAAATATTTTGGACATCAGTCCTCGATCAGATGTGTGGATGATGGAAAACTTTTCCCAATATATACCCTACCATTTCTCATATTGACAGTGTCCTTTGTCTTACAGATGCTTTCCGTTTCATGAGATTCATTTAGTAATTGTCCACTCATAGTGTCTATGCTACTGGTGTTCTATTCTGGATATTGTCTCCTGTGCCAAGAATTCAAGGCTATTTCCCACTTGATCTTCTATCAGCGTCAGTATAACTGAATGTTTGTTGAGGTCTTTCATATACTTGAGTTGTGTTCTGGGTGATGAATATGGAATGGGAAATAGAAGAGATCTCCTGTTAAACTGGAGGCAAGGGTGGAGTGGAGGTATGGGAACATGAGGGATAGAGTTGGGCTGCTTGGGAGCAGGATGGATTGGGAGAATAATGAAAGATAACTTGATGGGAGAGCATTTTGGGATTAGGGAGCAACCTGGTGTCAGGGTACCTTTCAGGTACCCACAAGGGCGACTCCAGTTAAATTTTCTAGCAATAGTGGAAAGGGTGCCTGAACTGGCCTTCTCCTGTAATCAGTTGGTGATAATTGTAATCAGGGAGCATTCATCCACTAACTGATAGAAGCAGATGCAGAGAATCACAATCAAGCAGTGGGCCAAGCTCTCAGAGTCCTGCTCAAAAGAGAGATGAAGCAATGTGTGAGTCAGGGAGTAAAGGCCATGGCAAGGGAACCCACAGAGACAACTGATCTGAGCTTTTGGGAGCTCATGTTCTCTAACTGTTATCTAGGGAGCCTACATGGGACTGACTCAGACCTTCTACATGTATGCGATAGTTTCAAAGCTTGGTCTGTATATGCATGAGCTAGGAGTTTCTTCATAGCCAATCATCAGAACTCATATTGACTTTGCAACATATTTTGTATTACACAGATAAACTAAAGAGTGGCATGTGAAAATTACATACCACATCTCCACAATCTGGACAAAAGATTTTGTATGAGAACTCAATATTCTTCCATGAATATCTCTAACCTCATCCACTGAAAGAGGCCAATATTGATCTTGGGTTCTGTCTCTTTAATCACAATCCCTGATGTTGGATGTTATAAAACAATGCTCTGAGAAATATTCAACTTCATAAATGACAGCAGGAGGCATTTTATTCAGATTACGTTTAAGTATATTATTCATATGTATGCATATGTATGCATGATATGGAGGAAATTTAAAATAAGGGCACATAATGGACTATCTAATTCAGAGAGAAAAAGAAGTTTTAAATAATGAGTGCAAAGTGCTTATGTCAGATATTTGAAGCCAATGGATAATTTTAAATGGTACAAGGAAACATTAAATTAACAGAGACAAATATTGCATTTCTGAACACTTTAATGAGCCCTGTTAAGTATAATGGGACAACTTTATAGTTGCCTGGTTGAGTGATGATGTTTGGTAATGGTTGGCAAAGCACCCAGTAGTGTGCACACAGGAAGAAGTAGGAAGTTCTGTGTAGTGTAAAAGGGGTGGACAAACATGTGAAGAACTTTCAAATAGTGACAAAAGAATAGGTATAATTTTGATGTGAATATAATTATAACTAACTGTAAATTTGATCTTTAATCTGTTCTAGGACACTCACACAAAACACACACACACATGCACACAATTTCTTTGAGAGTATAAAACTCAGACTGGCCCAGAAATCTTGACACTCCTCTCCTAGCCCCAAAGTGCAAGATCACATCTGAATAAGTATTTTTTTTAAAGTATAGAATATAACTATTTGGTTGCCTATGCCTATAATGAATAAGGAGCTGCTAGGCAAAGAATGACAGGTCACACACTGTCTTGATGCTTCCTTAGGTCCAATCAAATGCACTGTCTGAGCAAATAGGGGTCTTAGGACCACTGTTTTGACTTTGTGAAGAAAAATTTCCTTAGTATTTGAATATTAGCAAGGCCTTAGTAATTATTTCATCTAAAGACAGACTTCTCATGGCATACCTCAGGTATATTTGTGCACACTGATGGATTTAGATCCAGGAAGAACCTGCATTAATGTATATTTTGGACTTTCTAAGTATAGAATGTGGTTTTGAGTGGTTGATCACCTGCTGTGATTTTTTTCAGACTTTCTTGGACACTAGGGTGTGTCTTATTAAATCTATTCCTCTCTATTTAAAAAGCAGGTATCACAGTTTAGTATAGCAATAATTCATACACAGTGGTTCCAAAAATTTTTGTCCTTCTCACGGAATATTTCAGCAAAGAAACACTTGGGTCTTCACTAACTTAATTTAAACCATTAATCACAACCATAGCCAGGAAAGAAATTTTGGATAAGAAGAAGAAGAGGAAAGTGAAGCAGAAATTGACAGACACATACTAAAAAATGCTAAGACATTGAAGAAAGAATATGAGAAAGATACGAGAGGTGAAAAATTCTTCCATACTCATCCATCTTTGGGATTCACATAAAATGTTCACACAACCAGAAGTCTGAATATCTAGTGAAATACCTCCATTTTGAAAGCACAACTTTCAGATTTATATGGAATTCCAACAAAACTTTAGGTTGCCTAAAAGAATCCTGAATAATTCAAGTACTATTTGAAGTATCATCATCCTCGACAGAAAATTGTACTAGAGAGCTATAGAAAAAAAGACAGCCTGAGATTGGTAAAAAAATAGACATATTGATCCATGGAATCAAACTGAAGACCCAGATATAAATTCAAATTCATATGAAATTCCAGTTTTTGATAAATAATCCAGAAACACACACTGTTAAAAAAAAAAGATGTTATTTTCAAAAATGGTGCTGGTCAAACTGAATAGCTGCATGTAGAAGAATCCAAGTAGATACTTATAATCCTGCACAAAATTCAACTCTAAATGGATCAAAGAACTCAAAATAAAACCACGTACACTCAACCTGATAGAAGAGAAATTAGGGAAGAGCTGTGAACTCATTGGCGCAGAATAATAAAATCTCTGAATAGAATGCCAACAGTTCAGGCACCAAGATAAAGAACAAATGGGGCTTCATGAAATAGAAAAGCTTCCTCCACAGCAAAAGATAGTGTTTGGACATAGTAGCAGCCTACACAATGGGAAAAGATTGTAAAAGACACACATCCAGTAGAAGGTTAATATTTAAAATTTGTAAGTAGTTTTAAAATTTATAGGTATCAATAAAGGAAACCAATTTTTAAAATGTGGTAACAATATAAACAGAATTCTCAAAAGAGAAATAACAAATGGCTGAAAAGCTCCTAACAAAATGTCTACCATCTGTAGCCATCAGGGAAATAGAAATCAAAATTACTTTGAGGTTTCATCTTACACCTGTCAAAATGTTCGCGATCAATAAAACTAAGGAGAGCTTATGCTGGAAGGGATGTGGTAAAAAGGAACCTTCTGCTGTGGGATGATGCCTTTTTTCCCTGTAAAGATATGTCACTCATTTTAGCTTAATAAAACACTGATTGGTCAGTTAAAGGCAGGATGTATAGGTGTGGCAACGAGACTAGGAGAATTCTGGGAAGAGGAAAGGCTCAGTGCACTTTCCAGCCAGACCAAAAGAAAGCAAGATGAGAATGCCTCACTAATTAAAGGAACCAAGCCACATGGTTAAACATAAACAAGAATTATGGGTTAATTTGAGTTATAGGAGATAGTTAATAATAAGCCTAATATAATAGGCCAAATAGTTTATAATTAATATATTCTGCTGTGTGCTTTTTTGGTACTGAATAGTTGTGGGACTGGGCAAGACAGAAGCTTCCATCTAAAACATTCCTTACTTTTTTTTATTTTATGTGAGTTTTCCCATGAATGTTTGTCTTTAGGTAGTCTCTCATTTCAGTTTCTTAAATGTTTCAAGCTCCTTTCCTTATGTTGTTATCATATGACATGTGGAATCTGATCATGTTTTGGTAAACAAGTGCATTATTGTTAAGAAGGAAACCATAGTACCATGCATGTAATCTGTCATATATTAGAAAAATCCAAATACTTTTTGAGTTGGATATTAAATAGAAAACTAAAGTGTAAGAAACTTTAATCCTAAAATCTTTATTGAAATAACTTAGGATGTATTGAGATAGAAGGTAGCAAATTCAAAATTTCCCTCTTATTTTACCTACCTCTAAATAAAATCTTATAGAAATATCTTTACACTCATCCAAAATACCAGAGGTTGCTGAATTAGAATCTCTTATGGATTCTCCTCTCCTAATCTAGGAGTAACATATTCCCCAAAGCTCACGGTCAAGAATTTAATGAGTACCTAAAATATGTGTATAATAAGAACCAATGTAGGTTGCTTTCATTTCTGGTTAAAATCACCTATGTATGTGTCACACGCTGAAGTATTTAAGGAAACCTAAAAGGAAAGTGTTTATCCAAACAAAAAAAAATGCAACTGCTGCAGCTTAAACATAAGCTATTACTGTTGCTTGGCATTACAAACGGAGAATAGACAAATATCGATGAAGATGGAACGGTGTTGTGGCATTCTCTCAGAAACAAACGTAATCATATGGAATCCTTACCTAGAATTAGTTGAAAAGTTCCATCTAGTAAGATACATTGCTGTATTTGTATATTAACTTTACACAGAGAAGGGTTTCATTAAGAAAGTTCTATATATACCCATAATTTACATCCATCATTTTCAGCATGTACTGTCCTCACTTACCTCCATTCCCATTTCACTTCATCATTTAAACTTACTAATAATGGTAGGTGTATATATGTGTGTATGTGCGTAGGTGTATGAGTGTGTGTGTGCGTGTGTGTGTGTGTGTGTGTGATTTCTTCTACTGTATTTCTGAATTCAATTAAAAAATCCATTAAGAATATAGCAATTAACACATTTAATATGCTGTGGAGTTTATAAATTATTTTTAGTAGCTTGAATCCTGTCACGGCCACCCTCGTCCCGCAAGGAATGATGCTACCACCGGAGCTCTTCTCACTACAGTTTTATTCCAGGACTTTTTATACTTCTCTCTCTCTTCCCCTCTCTCTTTGACCTCTCTCCTCGGGCAAACCTCTCTCTCCTGGCAAACCTCTCCCAGCCCTTAAGTAGGCATGGGCTGCCAACCCTGAACTGCCAGGTGGGCACTGCCCATAGGCCCACGCATTGCAAGCAGCTGATGATCATTGCGTGATCAGGCATAGGTCAGGCCTTAGTCATCTCAGGAGTTGATTATACATCTCCATCAGGTATGATACCACGCAGCTCGCTATAGAATCCCAGTAGATGGACTGGTCTTAAATGTGCTAAACACACAAGACTGGATTTAGCATTCCTGATCCTCGGGCAACCACACCCAAATTCTGCTCCTACAGGTATATGAAACTACCGTCAATTGCAAAGTTTCCTTTTTAATTTATAATAACTCTCCTAGTAATAGAATTGATAAAATATATCCTGTCCAACCTAAATGAATAAATAAGAATAGTATAATATATAATATAAATATAAAATTAGCATTGGTTTTGTTTTTTTTATAATTCAATTATTTCTTTACTACGGAATGTTGTAAGATATCATAGCTTCAAACATGGATAAAAGAATATGTGGCTCAATCTAGTGTTTGGTAGGAATGATCACATAATTTTTATTTAAAACTCTTGCCTAATTTATATTTCAATGTATATCAAAAATCTGAATGCGAATTCTCCTTCTCATGTAAAGTGCTTTTTCCAATGCTGGACTTGAAGTAAGAGTCATGGGTATCCTTAGTGAGCCTGTCCCTGTTTGTTTGTCCCTCATTCATCGAAATTCCTCTCTTTCTTTGTCATTGGTGTCTGGCTCTTCATCGGCCATCCATTTCCACTTCCGTTCCCCGTGCAGGCGTGAGGAAGCTGTGTCTGAGCTGTGTCAGGTATTCCATCTTGGAGTTCTTATATTCTTCATTACGACAACAATCTATTTTCTAGGTGTCTAGAGTCACTTCTCCAGTTTAACCTAAATGTTTTAATGCCTTTATTGAGAGATGAACAATGAGCGATAGTTAGCTAGCTTTACAAAACAGTAAGAGCATGCCTCTTCAAAGAAGAAGGGTTTTACTGATACCAACATAAAAGTTATAAGAAGTTACATAAAATTTAGTAAATATAATATTATGAAATGCTATTTTTACCTTTCATACTATTTTTCTGTTAGGAGTTAAAACTTAATATGCTGAAAATTAATAAAATGAGTATCACTGGAAGCCATAAAAATTGGACAATAAATCTAGAAGCCTGATAAGTCTCCATGAGGAAGGGAGCAGCAGGAGAGATTCAGTGAGTCACACATAGAACCTTTGCAGAAAGGGACAACAGACATGTAAACTAAATTCCGAAAGCAAAAATAAGGGAATCATCAAGACGAAGAGTCTGATTCCAATCAAAAGCATTTATTTCTGTTGTAGAACATTACAGAATAAAAAAAAATTACCAGTTGTAGATGTGAGTCTTTGGAGTCTCAGTAATATACGTAGGAGGTGGTCTCCTGTGTTCATCTTTATAAACAAACAGTAGGGTATTCTTTGGGCCTTATATAATTTTAGTAAAGGACTAAGTCCAGTTTCCTGATAACTCAACCCTGACACAAGCATTCAAACCTGCTCTATCACATGTGGCCCACCCAAGTGTGATCATCAAATCTAAACTATCTTTGCAAATCAGTATATTCACCCTCACTGAGAGGCTAGCCTTGGGAAATTTCAATACCTCTAGTACTATTCTGTTGTTCTATGGCCCTAAGCTTTCTCTTTCCACTATGTTTTCCAAGGTAACTAAAAATCAGCTTCCAATATTGTCGTAGCTAAATCTTTCCACTCTTTTGGTAAATTCTGTTCCAAGTGGCTCATGAATTTAACATTTGCTTTACAAATGGTAAATGCCCATCATATGAAATGACTGTTTCCTTAAATCTCGTCAATTCTAGCATTCTACAGGATTCCTGTGAACTTCTGCATAGCTTTGGAGGTATCTATCATGTGATGGTCATTTTTGTATGGGAGTTGTGTAAATTAAGATTGCTTTGCTAAAAATCTTGGGCTGTTTCTATTCAGTTTCATAATGCAATAATGTAGTATGTTCTGCTCTAAATTTCTCTGCCTGTGTCTGAATATTTTTTTTAATTTTCATTAATAGGTCTTCCTAAGGCTTGTATCTTATCAATAGTATTTCTAAAGCCTGTATCTTATCAATAGTAAGTCTTTCTATAACTGGTATCTTATTAATAGTCTTTCTAAGGCTTGTATCTTTTAAGTCAAATCATCATATTTGACAAAGTTATCAAACCATTTTTAAGGATAAAATATGGATTACCAAATCGATAATAATTGTGATTGAAATTTTGTCAATCCAAGCTAAGTCATTTATCCCCTCATTTATTTTTATTTCATTTGAAAGACAGCTATTGTAGCACCAAACAGCTTCCTGACTCCATGCATTGTGCTATTTCAATTTTTAACATGAGAAATATTCCCTCCCTCCTTTTTTAAGCCTAATTCTCCCTTTAAGAACTCTCAAGTATCCCACTAGAGCTGCTGAAGCTGACAGGTGGTACTATTCAGAGGATAAAGAGCTGTGTCACTGGCACTTGCTTTGAGGGAGACAGAAGCATGTCTAGCTGTTGCTGTTTAGCATGACTGGGCAGAGAATGTGGGCAGAGCAGGGCCAGGTCCTGCATCAGCTTGCATCAGCTTAAGTCAGCTTAAATCAGTTTGTCTCAGCTTGCATCAGCTCGTGGTGGTGACTGCAGCAGTAAATGCACTAGTCCGGAGTGGCCAAGCTGGCAGTCTGCAAAGCAGGTCTAGGGATGGACTGTGTGGCAGGAAGTGAAGACACAGGATGGAGGTGGGGGTCACTAACCCCGCTGGTGTTTGGAGCCTAGTTGGGGGAGAGCTGGCAGCAGCTGGAGGCTGTTGAAAAAAAAAACCCTGAAACAGGGAAAACCCTGGGTGTGGGAAATCAGGTGTGGTGGGCCTGTGTGGAGAGAAACCAATTTAGGCACTCTGGTGATAACAGCAGCAGAGACAGGGTGGCTTCACCACCTTGGCATGGTTTACAATGCCCAACGTTGAATGCCAGATGTAATGATTATCAAAGTATCCGTTATTAATAAAAACTCGCCAGTCAGATAGTAGGGTACAAATCTGGTAGATCTGAAAAGCAATGGATGAAAGTCCAGCTGACTCTCCTCTCTGCTTTTCCAAGACCATAAAAGGGCAGTGAAACTCCTAAGCCCCTCTTCTTTCCTCCCCATTCCCCTCTCACCCAATCTGAGCCAGTCAAAAACTCTATGGTTTATTTAGATCAGTGGAATATAGATTCCGTCCCCTGGGTGAAGGTTCATTTTATTGATAGTTTTGGGGAACAGAGCAAATGAAAGTGCCCCAATACTTAGTTCTCAAACTATTCTCAGGATCCACTCAAAAATTACCCCTCCAAACACATGAGTTTTTCTGGGACACCATGTTTATAAAGTTCTAACCTCATTTTCTTCCTTGTTTATTGTTTTCTGGCCATTGATGTAAAAACTAATGTATAATATTTTGAATGTGTGTTATTAGTCACTAAGAATGCAAGTTTGTTGAATTTTAGAATTCTGCTAATTTCCATATTGTATCATCACATCCTGAATATTTTCATAGCAAAAGTAGGTGATCAATCATTCTTGAATTAATAGGTACATTATTAGTTTTTATGTTTCATTTTTATTTAAAAAATATGTATATGCAAGTGTTTGTATGTGGGGGCATATGCACTTAGGTGAAATTCCATTCTACTGACTAGAAAGGGTATTAGATTCCCTGTGGCTAAAGTTAGAGATGGTTCTGTGCCTTTCAAATATGCTACAGAAGCTGAATTTGGGTCCTTTGTGAGAGTAATATCCACTATTAACCACTGAACTCCCTCTCCATCCTAGTTTATAATTTTTACATACTAATTTTATCATCTTTTATATAGCAAATGTGGCAATACTTAGAAAAGCATCTAGATGTCTTCAGAGCAAGTTAGAAGATCAAAATTCCTGGAAAGAACTAAATGATGATGAGGAGCGGGTACTCTGCATGTTTTATGGAAACATGCATTTGTGTACTTTATTTTTACAACATTTCTGTGACAGATAATTATCTGGACCCTTTAGTCAGCATAAGCCTGAATTTTGACCTATAAATTGAGTAAAACAAATAAGTAAATATAATAGTTAAAGTAGAAGCCAAGTCATTCACGGCACTTTTAGAGGCCTGCATACTCTTATATCGTCTTTAAGTTTGAAATGGCAAACTTCAATTATTATACCTGTGCCCTGGTATTATCTAATATTGGAGTATTAAGAGATTAAAAATGTGTTTACCGGTTTCACATACTTCATTATATCCCTACAAAAGGACTCCACTTACCTCAAGGAAAACAAGTTTCATAAAACTATGAAAAAAATACATGCCAAGTCAGTAGAGAAGATATGAACTACATTTTTTTTGTCAAATTGAGCTTACATTTTTAATAACACATTTGAAATCACATTTGGTATCCAGCAACTTTAACTGAGTCTCTCTATTCCTAAGGAGATTATATAAAGATGCTACTTGCGTAACATTCTAGGGGGAAGATTTAGAATGTGTTATCTTCTAAAGATCATTTAAATATAAGACTATGCAGCAATTATCCATGCATGTTTAAAACATCAGATGGCAATGGAGAAAATCACCTCATCCTGTTCAATAGGAACAATCTGGAGGCAAGTGGTGTGTGTTGTGATTGTTTCATTATTTTTAGTTTAGGAGAAAATGCTTGTCAGAATTTGATTACCTGCCCAAGCATCCATAAGTAGCTATAAAAAAATACACTATGACAAAACTGTCTATTAGTCAAAAATGTGCTTAAATTCAGTTCGTGTATGATATTCTAAACAACTTTAAATTAGAATCTTGGAGATTCTTGACACACTTTTTAAGATTCAGAGAGTGGCTGGGAGAAGTCAACTAAAGAACAACCCAGGCTGTATTCACTAAACAATGAAACCTCAGTCCTAAGAGAAAAAAAAATCAGAATTTTTATTCTTAAGCTTCTTTGCCTTTTAAAAAATTTCCAAACTCCAAGTGGACATAATTGTTATAATATTTTTACCATTTCCAGACTTAATACCTCAGAAAAGAAAAGGGCAGGGAGAAGAAAGGCAGAAGTAGAATGACAGAGAGAGAGAGAGAGAGAGAGAGAGAGAGAGAGACAGAGACAGAGACAGAGAGAGAGAGAGAGAGAGAGAGAGAGAGAGAGAGAGAGAGAGAGAGATGCATCATGCTTTCCAAAGCACTTCCCCTTTGAGATAATGTATTCTTATTTGACTTTGCCTTCTGCTCAACTGCTCAAAATGAATCTAGCAGGAATGTACAAATGCCTGTTCAGGGTTGTTTTGCATTCTTGCAACATTCCGTTCATTTGGGAAATGTGTCAACCCTGATGTATACCTGGCGTGCTTTCGAGGTCTGTTGGTTCAGTCAAAGACAAAATACAGAGTAACTCTCCCTTCAAGGAGTTTATGTTCTACAGGAATTGCGGATAGAGTCTTATCCAGACCACTCAAAATGTTTGATATATTTTCTTACTTACGTTCCTTACACATGACATTTCTGATTTACACTGAGGAAGTTGTTTCTTTCTATATCTTTGACCTCACTGTTAAAATAATTTGGACTTACTGTTTCAGTCATCAGAAACTTTTATTCCTTTAATATTTTCCCCTTGAGATGTATTTTGATCATATATCTCCTCTTTGCAACTCCTGCCAGATTCTCCTTACTTACCTACTCACACGACCTCAAATTTTCTCTCCCACTCTCATAACAAAAGAAAGAAAAAAATAAAGGTTAAAGCTTTATACAAGTGCACACACACACACACACACACACACACACACGCAAAGCAATTAAACACTCACAAAACACACACACACATAAACTAAAAATACAGAGGCCATTTTGTGTTAGCTAGGTACTTTTCATGTACCCAGTGTCGTTTAGTCTGTTCAAGAATCTGTTTTCCTTTCAAATAGGTATCAATTACAAATTGTTTTCTAGGTTAGGGTAGAGACATTGATTCCATTTTCCCTTCTCAGTACTCGGATTTAGTCTGGTTTGTACCTAATCGTAAGGGCATGCCATCACAGTCTTTGTGAGTTCATATGAGTATCAGCCTTGTTGTATCCTGATGGCATTATTCTACTAGAATCGTCTAACACCTCTGGCTCTTACAACTTCCCTGCCTCCTCTTTCTCATAGACCTTTAAGCCTTGAGAGAAGTAGCTCTTAGAGACATTCCATTCAGGAATGAGTGCTATGGCTATTCTTTAAGACTACAAAAATGCATATATATATATATTTTTTAATTCTAGTACTCTTTATATCTACAGCAATAGTCATGCTTGTGCTAAGCTACTTACAGGGAAATGAGTATCAGTTTCAAACAGAGCTCAGGTAGTTTACTTCTAATTTGGATGCATTGAGAGAAACAATATGGTTGATTGTCAAAAGCATGCAGCCAGACTGAGCTATATGATTGGCACCAGGCCAGCTAGTGTGTGTGTGTGTGTGTGTGTGTGTGTGTTTTACTTTTTTCATTCAAACATATAATAGGAGGATATGAAAATAAATACTCAAAAGATTTTATAAATAAGATGTATACCTCTTACCTCCTCCTGAAAAGAAGCTTTAGTCCTCTAATATGACTTATTTTTAATATGCCTTTTACCACAGAGTGGGTTTCCTCATTTGAAATTTTGATTTTTGTCAGATTTTGACAGAGTTCAAAAGCACAATCTTTTCTGTACGCAGGAGATCATTGAAGAATCTATCTACTCAATTAATAGATGAAAATAATATGAGTAATAACAACAACAACACACTGGTCAGGCTACTGGACATTTTTCAGGGAACTAAGCAAAAGCATCAGGGGACAGAGAGAAGAAATTGGTGATGTAACTGGAGCTATCAGAAGTGAGTGAAGTATCTGCAGCATGATAAATACTTAAAAAAAAAAAAAACAGAACATGTTGGTTCATGCCTAGGATCCAGGAGCTGGCAAAGCAGATATCACATCATGGATAGTGCAAGTAAGCTAGAACTACATGGTGAGATCTAGTCTCTAGGCTCTATTTCCCCAGACCCCCACAAGTACTGAATTACAGTTGAGTCCTTCTGAGTTATTTGATAATTATGCAAACAGGTTGCAAATGCTTAGAATGAAAATCCAGATTCAAATTTATTAGAACAAAAAACAAATCAAAACAAAACAAAAGGGAAACTGTAAGTGAGCATGTAATGAAAACCCTTGAAGAATATTGTTCTGAAAGGAGATTGAGGGTCATTAATGTTCTTCATTTTCTAAGTTCCTTCTTCATAAGGAAGTTCTTAGGAGTTATTTCTTGGACACACGTTTCATAAAATTCCATGTTCCTGTATCTGCTTCAACAGATACAGAATATGATCAATATTCAACAATTTAAAAATACTTTCCTATGGAACTCACTTTGTCTTTTATTACAGAAAAAAATGCTGTTTTCCCTCCAAAACAATCACAATTGTTTTATTTGGTTTCCAGTTAAATGCCTCATTCGAACTCAAGTAAACTGCTGTCCTTAAAAGCACTAAGTTTTATAACTGTAGACTAAATAAGTGTATGAAACTTGAAAAAAATGTGCTTAACCTTTCTATGCTTCAGTTTTCCCATTTATGACAAACTCCTGACAAAATTGCTTGCATAAAACTAGTATGTAAATATCAATTGTTTGGCATCCATACAATCTATCAAGAATCTCAAATGATCCAAAACCACATTTCTTGTTTCTGCATCTCTTTTTCTTTCCTCTGAGCCTTTGGACGCTTATTTTGTTAGAAGAGTTTCCTATTCAAAACTTTTAAAAATCAATTACATAACCTGGATTTCAATTTCCAAGTCAACTCTGCGCTTGTAAAGGGGTTTCATTTGGAAATAAGCTTGACATTCAAAGCTCACTCCACAGCCTCCAGGGCTGCTTAGCATAGGATGTAATCCTCACTAAAATAGCATTTGATCCCAGGGAGGAGAAAAGATATAATGGATTGTCCCTCTGCACAAAAACCATAAAGCAGGGTTCAGGGTTGCTGCTATTCTCACCAATAGGAACCAACAACCACACTCACACCTTTCCAGCCGCTTTGCAGCATCTGAGGATATCACTTTGAAAATTGTAAGCATTTTATGGGCTTGCCCTGACAACTTAAGCATCACGTCTTCCAATATTGTCCTCTATGTCTAGCTGGACAGAGGAACAAAAAGGTCAGAGGTTGTTGTAAATGAAAGGAAAGGAAATGTCATTTGCATTCACTGCAGCAGAAGCCACAAGGTTGCTCTTCCCCTGCCTCCTCTGTAGTCCTTCAGCCATTTCTATCTAATGTTGCCTTTGAAAATACAAGACACCCATAATAATGCAGGTTAGACTTCTGAGCATGAACACATGAATTAAAACCATCACACAACTTCATAATTAGATCGTATCTCTCTTTAATACACTACTTTATACTGAGTAAACTATACCTAGACTTCAACTTAGGCGACAACTAGGAATTAATAAATACTAAAACATGCTCAGTTAACGCTGCACTTGAGAAAGCAGATATCGATATTCTTTACATAAATATGAGATTGGATTAAATAAAAAAATGCATTCCGCTTGCCTATCCTGTATTAAGAAACCACGTTCTTTCCATCATTTAGTATCCACATTGAGAAGTGTCGAATTTGAAAGTTTTTCCACTGTGTGTACCGAATGTGTGACTATGGAAATGTAACCTAGATGCATATGCTCTCTTTCTGTAACAGGGCTAAAACAAGGGAGGTAGTTTTTTTTCCTCTCTTTCTAAATACACCATCAAACTCCAATGATGTTCTTCTCTCAATACCATAGGCATAATGCATAGTGTCCTTGCAGAAACACCTGGCTTTGTAGAAAGGATGAAGGTTAATCTTTACTAGAAAACAGAGCCAAATATGACTCTGCGGGGAATGTCACATCAGGAAGTTACAGGTCTTACTGTTTTCTGAGCAATCAATATTCTATCAACTGCTCTTAAGAAAACACTCTTTAAACAGGTAGTCACATAAGGAAAGCATAAATACGTAAGTGAGCCTCCATTTGAAGCTTATTATTGATAAAAGTGAGGGAAATATGAGTCACAGTGATATGCTTCCTTGAATCAGCTTTTTGTCCAAACTAACTAACCAACTAACTAACTAAACAGCTAACTAACGTATGTTTCCTGCCACAGTCAAATCTAATGGAAGGATTTGTTAGAACAATACAGGAGTTCAGATGCTGCCTTTGTTGTCTTTCTACTTTTAACAATCTTAGGGAAATGTGTACATAGGTTTTGGTATTAATAAAACCAGTACCTGTATTTAAGTATTTCTATGTGTTTTCTTATGGGCTACAGAATTAAGGGTCTAGATATATAAGTATAGGAAGACTGCCTGTAGTTTAGAAAATACATTTAAAAAGAAATTTCACTATAGTAAGCTGATCAGATAATGAGAATGATAGATTAAATCAAAATGCCCCCCTACCGTTTTTGACCACTTGGTCCACAATTATTGGAACATTTTGGGAAGGATGAGGAGGTTTGTCCTTATTGGAAGAAGTATATCACTAGTAGCAAGCATCATACTTGTAGCTCAGGATGGGAGTTCTCCCCTCTTCCTGCTGTCAAGCTTGTCCACCCCATCTTAGAGTTTTGTCCTCTGAAACCGGAAGTTCAATTAAATACTTTACTTTAAAAGGTGCCTTGGTTATGGTATTTTGACAAAGAAGTAGAGAGGTAACTAAAACAATGAGTCCACACATTTGATCCTGCATCAGTTTATTGCTTTATTTAACTAATATAGTCAATGTTTATTTCACACAGTTTTGGCTAGAATCTGTTTTCTACACATGTAATTGTTCCAAAGATTCTGTTTACAAATTTCATAAATTCTTAATGGCTTATTTGTTAGAACCTATTACTTCCTACTGGTTGGAATTTCTCACCAATTCTTTCCTGGATAGACACGTTTTTAAATAATGTATCAAAAATAGTGTGATAACCTCAGAGATCAAATAAAGCCAATGATTCAGATAACCAGTTTTTGTTGGAAAGCACCAGTGTTATACAGCTAGAGGAATTAATAGCCAGCCAGGATGAGAAGACAAGCAGAGTAGACAGCTGTATGACCACATCAGCCATTTTTTTTTTTGAGATTGTTTGCTGGACTGAGAATATTATCAACTAATTAGTATTAGTTTGAATAAAATAAAAAAAACAAGGTGAATGAATCTTGTCCCAAATAAATTCATGATAAAGCTTATATCCCAGTTAAAAATATAACATCCCTTCAGTTCATGTTTGGTATCAAGTTACACACTAAAATGAACCAGTTTCGGTCCTCGACGCATCGCTTTACAAGTATCAATATTCAGTATCTTAATACTTTTGTTTGAATAAAGTTTCTCTCTCGAGGTAATTCAACACATAGTCCAAGCTAGCCTTAAATTTATGTTGATCATACTACACAGTCCTTTATTAGTTGATTTTATTTTATCATTTAAAGATTTGTTTATCTTTATCACATGCGTATGAGTGTTTTCTTTACATTAAATATGTGTGCCAGCAGTGTACTTGATACTTTGCTTCTGTAGAACTAGAGTTGCACATAATTGTATGCGCCCATGTGGGTGTTGGTAACTGATCCCAGGTCCTGTGCAAGAACAGCAGGTGCTTTTTTTTAAAAATTTATTTATTTATTAAAGATTTCTGTCTCTTTCCCGCCACCGCCTCCCATTTCCCTCCCCCTCCCCCAGTCAAGTCCCCCTCCCTTGTCAGCCCAAAGAGCAATCAGGGTTCCCTGCCCTGTGGGAAGTCCAAGGACCACCCACCTCCATCCAGGTCTAGTAAGGTGAGCATCCAAACTGCCTAGGCTCCCACAAAGCCAGTACGTGCAGTAGGATCAAAAACCCATTGCCATTGTTCTTGAGTTCTCAGTAGTCCCCACCGGACAGAAATCTCAAGGTCCAAATCAGGAGCAGAAGGAGAGAGAGCACGAGCAAGAAACTCAGGACCGCGAGGGGTGCACCCACACACTGAGACAATGGAGATGTTCTATGGGGAACTCACCAAGGCCAGCTGGCCTGGATCTGAAAAAGCCTGGGATAAAACCAGCAGGTGCTTTTAACCACCGCAGAATCTCTCCAACTTCTATCTAGCTGATTTTATTTTCACTGAATTATAGACTATTACAAACTTTAGAAGGTATGATTAAATTATTATGAAATCTGATAGAGGCAGGGCAAAGCTAATTTCACTTAAAAGTTTCATTTATTTATTCATGCAATTTCTAAGCAATGAGTTCTCTTCCTACTCAAAGTGTTTCAAAGATCCACAACACCTACATGTAAATTGGTCCACACCACCATTGACTAATTAGCTAAATAGAAGAATTTTTAATCCATTTAAAAGTCTGAAAATGGACAGCTGTTTCATGCTCTTCAAAATTCATTTGATTTCACCTAAGTATAATGTAGCAAAGTGATCACTTAGATATCAAAATAATGTTACAAAAAATACATTAACCAAGATAATAAATGAAGCGAAATGTACTGTTGCAGTTTTTATTTTGTTTTTAACATAGGACTCTATAAAATAATATGGGGCATTAATTAAAAATTATAAATGATACCATAGAATGCAAAACAAAAAATAAGAGTATGTATGATAAATCTGGATCTATCAAAGAGCCACTAAAATGAAAGTAAGTGGATGTTGACCTATTTATAAACTGATTTTCTTTTTATCAGAACAGTGAAGGACAACAGTTTCTGTTGGAGTTTGTGTTCAGGGAACTTGGGGTTTTGTAGAGCAGAAAAGGGAATGTTTGGGTGGGATGTTTTCATTTACATGCCTATTTTCTACTTTCCTGAGCTCTGAAATTTTAGCATAGATATTTATCATGGCAGCATTCTCACCAAGAATTCTTGACAAGTTGAACACTGCTAGGGAAAGTCCCTGTTTCTAAATGTGCCCTGGACTTCAGCTTTTTCTGATGTGAGTCTCTCGGGCCACCTGAAGCTTTTAGGTTATTAGCCCTTCAAATGTGGTGGAGTAAATTGAGGATTATCGTCTCTATAAAATTCTCGGGGTAGTTCTAATGTTCAGAGTCTGAAATATTCTACCTCACACTGAAATGAATAGCTAAGTTACCCCTAAGAATCAAAAGGCAACTGGACTAAATCAGTAAAACATTTTCTTAAAGTTGTTAAGTAATCAACTTTGTTGTTGAAGTATTTCAAATAATTTAATGATTTTAAAATGTAAATTAAATACTGATTTCTCCTAAAATACAAAGTGCAAGGGCTAAAGAAAGAGCTCAGTGGTAGTGCCTGCTTCACATGGATGAGAGCCCAAGTCAGTCCTTTCATCCACAGTAAGATGCTGGGAATGAGGGCATGTCCTTGTAACACAGTATCCAGTATTTGGAAACAGGAAGGTCCCTTGTTTGCTGAAACAAATAACGAACTTGAACTTCAAGGAGAAAACCTGTGCCACAAACCTATGAACACCTGATTTTCGATAAAGGAGCTAAAAGTATACAATAGAAAAAAGAGAGCATCTTCAACATATTGTGCTGGCAAAACTGGATGTCAATCTGTAGAAAAATGAAAATAGATCCATATCTATCACCGTGCACAAAACTCAAGTCCAAATGGATTAAAGACTTTAATATCAGTCTGAACACACTGAACCTGATAGAAGAGAAAGTGGGAAGTACTCAACAACACATGGGCACAGGAGACCACTTCCTACATATAACCCCAGCAGCACAGACATTAAGGCCCTCATTGAATAAATGGGACCTCCTGAGACTGAGAAGATTCTGTAAAGCAAAGGACACTGTCACTAAGACAAAAAGGCCACCCACTGACTGGGAGAAGATCTTCACCAACCCTGCAACTGACAAAGGTCTGATCTTCAAAATATATAGAGAACTCAAGAAACTAGACCGTAAAAGGCTAATCAACCCAATTATAAAATGGGGCACTGAGCTGAACAGAGAATTCTCAACAGAAGAAGTTCAAATGGCCAAAAGACACTTAAGGTCATGCTCAACTTCCTTAACGATCAGGGAAATGCAAATCAAGACAACTTTAAGATACCATCTTACACCTGTCAGAATGGCTAAAATAAAAACATCAATGATAGCCTTTGCTGGAGAGGTTGTGGAGAAAGGGGTACACTCATCCATTGCTGGTGGGAATGCAAACTTGTGCAACCACTCTGGAAAGCAGTGTGGCAGTTTCTCAGGAAATTTGGGATCAACCTACCCCTGGACCCAGCAATACCACTCTTGGGAATATACCCAAGAGATGCCCTATCATACAACAAAAGCATATGTTCAACTATGTTCATAGCAGCACTTTTTGTAATAGCCAGAACCTGGGAACAACCTAGATGCCCTTCAATAGAAGAATGGATGAAGAAAGTATGGAATATATACATATTAGAGTACTACTCAGCAGTAAAACATAAGGACTTCTTGAATTTTGCATACAAATGGATGGAAATAGAAAACACTATCCTGAGTGAGGTAAGCCAGACCAAAAAGAGGAACATGGGATGTACTCACTCATATTTGGTTTCTAGTCATAAATAAAGGACATTGAGCCTATAACTCGCCATCCTAGAGAAGCTAAATAAGAAGGTGAACCAAAAGAAAAACATATAGGCATCCTCCTGAATATTAACCTTCATCAGGCGATGAAAGGAGACAGAGACAGAGACAGAGACAGAGACCCACATTGGAGCACCGGACAGAAATCTCAAGGTCCAAATCAAGAGCAGAAGGAGAGAAAGCACGAGCAAGGAACTCAGGACCGCGAGGGGTGCACCCACACACTGAGACAATGGGGATGTTCTATC